>NC_133658.1:585362104-586081271 GCF_037893015.1 Macrotis lagotis
AATGGATTTGAATTTGATCTCCTTTCTCCTCCTTTTCCTCTTTCTCATTGGAGGTGATAAAAAGGCAGCAAAACTGTCAAAAGGCAGTCGACAGGAAAGGGAATTGAGAGGAAGAACTTAGATAATCCAACCAGTCTGAAAAGGCATAATGTAAAGAGTAACCCATAGATCATTTTGCATATATTGACTCATTTATTCCTCACAAAATCCCTGTGAGTCAGGTAGTTTGTTATTCCTATTTTATAGATGAAAATTATTTTATAGAGAAAAACCAAGGCTAGAAAGACTGAGTAATTTGCCCAAGGACAACACCTAGTGTGCATTTAAATGCAACTCTTCTGAGCATGATTGATGCTCAATTTTGTTAGAACAGTATTTTCTTAATTTGAGGACTGGATTGATTTATACAATTTTCATTCATTCATCAAGGATTTATTAATGAAGACCACACACAGATTGTTATAGCCATATTCAACGAAAGTCCATTTACCCACAAGCTCACATTCATGCACCCCTTCTAAACAATTTCATCCCACTTTGTTTATTTTCTCTTTCTCCATTTTCTACTCTTTGTCTTATTTTACAGTGTCTCCCACTTCCATATAAGAAAAGGAAGGGTGGTCAAGAGGATAGTGACTCAAATATTTACTAGCTATGAGAAAATCAATTAACTAGTGTAAGAATTTAGACTATAAATGGGGAGAAAAGTTTCTACCTCACTGTTGTTATAAACATTAATTGATTTAGTGTAGGTAAAACATTTTGCAAAACTTAAATAACACTCTAAATAAAAATTATTATTCCACATTATTCATATACCAACAGCACAATATACTAATTATTATTATGATTTTTGTTTGTTTCTGTTGTTCTTTTTGCTGCTGCTGTTGTTGAGCAGGTCTGTGATTTCATTGGTGGCACAGTCAGTTCTCAGTGAGGAATTTTCTCTCTTGATACAGGTCAGCATCTTCTCTATAATTTCTAATCTTAGAGAGTTATATGGGATAGGGCACTGAGTTTCCAGGATTCTGACTGTGTGACCCTGGGTGTCTCTATGACTACATCAGGTCTCCAACTTCAACAGTGAAGGGAGCATTGTCTCTGGGAATCTCCTCAATCCACAGAATCACAGGTCTGAACCCAAATCAAACCAAAAACCAAACCAAACTAAACTGAACCTAATAACTCCACCAAATGCAAAACTTACCCTCAGTAATTCCCATTTATATAGCACTTTAGGATTTACAAAGGAGTTTCAGCATAGCCACCTTGTGAAGCCAGTAGTGGCAGGGTCATTATCTTTATTTTATGGATGAGGAAGTGAAGCCCAGAGGGCTTTCTTGACCTGGACTGGGTCATACAGTGAGGATCAGAAGCAGGAAGCTGTTGGGCTTCTCTCTTTCCCACTCCACACCCCCTCAGATGTCCTTCCAAGCTCACAGCTGACTTTAAATCATAGCATCCTTTTCTGAGCTCAGCTGCTGACCACAGGCCAGTGTAAAGGTACCTGAATTTGGGCCCAGTGGTCTTTCAGCTGCCTCTTGGCTGCTATTGGTTCTCTTTGGCTGCCTTCCACAACTAGCAGTGTGGTTTGGACTCGTGTCTTTTGTGTGGTGGTCTTCGTGGTCTATCCATACATATTAATGCCCTGGGAGGGCCCCTGAGGTTTTTCTTGGCACTGGCTGATATTTGTGGCATTTGAAAGGAGTCAGATTGCCTGTGTCTTCTAGAGACTTTCCTACACCCAGTCCCTTTGCCTCCATTGTCCTCTTTGCTCTGGCTGGTACTGCCACTGAGTGGGTTGGTCCAATTTAAGATCCTGTTGTCAGCAGCTGAGCTCAGAGGAGGATGCTATGATTTAAAGTCAGCTGTGAGCTTGGAAGGACATCTGAGGGGGTGTAGAGTGGGAGAGAGAAACCCAGAAGCTTCCTGACTTCACTGGAAGAGACCCCCAAGGGAAATGACTTTGGACATGGGAAGAAATGAGAGGAATGTGGGATCACTGCAAATCCCTTCATCAAGGGACTTCTTTGTGAGCAACAGCCTAGCCCTGGTTAATTGTATTTTGCTAGCACATCAAGGCAGACTCTTTGAACTTCCCAGTCTTCCCACAGCTACTGAGGGTGCTGGTTGGGGTTTGTTTGTTTCTGGCCTGGCTGGACTTCCCTGAAGCTTGTTTCAAACCCACCCTGCTGCTACTGCTAATTCTGTGCTGTAGACCCTCCATGCCTGTGGCTATTAGCTCCTCAGGAAATATAGCTTTGGGCTTGACATTGAAGAATTAAAAAAATCCAACATAAATTTTTCTTTTCTTCCCTTTAAGCTACTATGGGAGGCTGGGTTGGAACATGGTGTTGGGATCCTCTGATCATAGACAGAGCTGGAAGACCAACTTAGTCAAATACCTTCACTTCTACAGAGGGAAATTGAGGCCCAGACATGTAACTTGCCAAAAGTCTAGGAGTATGTAGCAGAACTGGTATTTGAAAGCAAACAAAAAAAATGCAAAAAAGATACTTCCCGTCCTCAAGGAGCTCATATTCTAATGGGAGAAAATGATACATAAAAAGGGAAATGAGTGGGTAAAGGGTAGGAGCATGGTGACTAAATTGCAATAATAGTGGATGATTCATTGGATTCTTCTTCAAAATGGAAATCATGCTTTATTTTGATATTCTATAGTGAACCGACAAATAAAATGTATTTTGAATCTATTTGAATTTTGACTCATCACTTCTATGCCATAAACTCCTAAACTTCACATTTTCCCCAGTTCCTCACAGTGTTCTCTGTGTTGGAGATGTTTATAAATGTTTACTGATTGAATAGTAAATATGAACCAAGTTTTGAAACCCTCAAAGTCCTCCTCCCAATGGGAAAGAGGAAAGCTACCTGAAGTTCTTCTTTCCATCTCTCAAGAGATTCCTTTTTAGGAACTTAAAATTGGTTTCTCCTTCTTCTGACTAGAAGTGGGAATGTTCAGGTTCTGAACTAGCTTGCTATTTCATCCAAAATCCACAGGACATAACTGAGTATCTTCAACACACCTCCTATAAAGTATTATTTCATTTCCCTCAATAGCTAAGAAGTCTTCTTCTCCTTTGAATTTAATGAAATGTCTTTGATTCAATAGATATATCTAGGTCTTATTTACACCTGCTACATATCTATAATCTATTGATTCAGTCCAGAAGACTGTGGCCTATGTAATTATTGACGAGAGGGTATGGAATACCCCTTATACTAGGATAGGAAGTTTAGAAGAAATTTTCTAGGCAATGGGTGGTTGTGGAAGATTCTCAAGCAAAATAGTGAAATGATGAATGCTCTGGTTACTCTAGCATTGATAAGAAGAATGATTTGGAGAGGAAAAGAAATTGGAGAAAGAGTGGAGACAGTTTGGTGGCTTCTATTGTAATCCACATATGAGATTATGAGAGCCTGGGCTATGATATAAGCATTAGTAGTTAGAAAGTAGAAATGGATTGAAGGGACAAGAAAAAGGAAGGCAGACTTTGATGACTGATTAGATTCAAAGGGCTAGAGAAAGGAAGGAGTGAAAGATGATTCAGAGATATTGACCCCAACTGTTGAAAGAATGGAGATGCTATTAATATAACTCTGAAGGGGAGCTGCTTTGGGTGAAGAAGATGCTGATTAGTTTAGATTTTACCATGTTGCTTTTGAAATGAGGGCAGGATATCCAAGTGGATATATCCAGCAGGCAGGTAAAGATACACCATTGGTGCTCAGCAGAAAGGTCAGAGTCAATTATGTCCTACTAGAAATTGAAACATGGAAGTGATGAGATCATGGATAATTGCTTTAGGTTGGAAGGGACTTTTTTTCCTGAAGGAGTAAGTGAAGAATAGAGGGCTCAGGCCTGAACCTTGATCAGTGTTCATATTTAGGGGGTAAGAGAATAAAGAGGAGTCAATGAAAGTGACTAAAGTATGGCCAGAGAGGTAAGAGCAGAATCAAGGTGGTGTTGCATTAGAGAAGAATCCATTGACAAGAGTGCTTAGTGTGACAGAGAAATCTAATATGTGGGACAAAGAAAAAGTTATTTGGGACACTGGAGAAAATAGTTTCAAAAATGGTTGGAACAGAAGCATCATTACAGAGTGTTTAGGGTTCATTTAATTACATTGCAGCAACGGGATTCCATATGGGCAACTATAAGGTTCAGGCACTGAATATCTAGTATGTGAATTGCCCAGGTTCCATGCTACTCTTTTTTCTTAATTTTACCCATTTTTCTGTGTTTTGTTTTTCCACCAAAACTGAGCAAATAGCAGGAGTGACAGAGACTCAAAGCGAGCCAATGGACCCTTTGTCAACCTCCCAGCTATGAGATTTGATGGGGAAAGAGACTGAAGTGATTGGATTAAAATGGGGTTTTGAAATTATATGTGTCTTGTTGTCTGTGGTCATAATCCCGGCAGGATTTTATCTATGTTGTTACTGAGGGTAACTGAGATTTGATTACACCCAGCATCCAGAGTGGCAGGGTGGAGCAATCTCTTCTAAGTTAGTTGGGAAAAATCCTGATTTAATGCCACTGAATAAGTAAGTAGTCTATGGTAAAAGGCAGAAAACACATGAATGGGGGAAAGTGAAGAAGGTAGAAATAGCTTGTGACTCTCCTATTAATATTTTACAATTATAAAGCCCACTCAACAGTTTGCCAGATCAATTTATCTACATTGTTTCCTTCTGACCTCAAAACAGCACCATGAAGTCACTTAGTCAACATTTTTTTTTATTAAATGCTTATTAAGTCATTTAGGCAGAAGAGGCAATATTATATTCATACAGATGAAGAAACAAGATTTAGAAATATTGACTGATTTTTTCCCAAGTTGTCCTGTATTGGATCTGACCCAGGTTCATTCAGAATGAACATTTTTAGGTCATTCAAAAATTCATGAAAAGAGATTTTATTTAACCATAATCAGGAAAGGATATTCTACAGTGATGTGCAAACACCTTGAGCTGATTCAGCCAAGAGTTTCCCATTCTGGTCCAATAGGCAAGCATCAGAAAATACCTGGAGCTCCTCAGGCTATGGTGATTAAAAAGTGATATCAATGAACTAAGCTATTAGTCTGTTGAGCCAATCAGGACATGAGAATGATTTTAATGCCTTTTAAGAAAAAAAAACTAGCCTAATTTGCAGATGATTGTGAAAGGTGACATAAGTAACTTGACTTGTGGTTAGTAAAGGTAGTTGAGATGAGACTGGAATCTAGTTCTTATAAAGATGCTGTTAACTCATTTCAGTTACATCCAACTCTTCATGACTCTATTAAGATTTACTTGGCAAGATACTGGAGTGGTTTTCCATTTCCTTCTCCTCATTTTTCAGATGAGAAAACTAACGCAAATGGGATTAAGTGACTTGCCCAAATTCACAAGCTAGTCAGTGTCTGAAGTCAAATTTGAACTCAGATCTTCCTAATTTCAGCCATAGCACTCCTAACTAACTTCTCGTAACTTAGTCCAGTGCTCTTCCTTTTCTTTGGGGATGAACTTCAGGCTTTGAATTCTGGATCTAGGATTCCAGAGAAATGAATATATCTTTACTTTGTCTTTTTTTTAAGCCTCTGATGTTTGCTACCATCTATCTTTGGGTAGGCCACAGCCAAATGTGTTCAACAATAATGTAAAGATGCTCATATATAGATGATGTGCATGTATTTATAAGAATATACATTTTGAGTTGTTTTTTTTAACTGAATTTGTGCTGATATATACACACACGTCTGATTCTCCCTCATGACCAATACCATGAAGTTTCAAGACAGCTGGTTTTGGTTAAGAGTAAACTCCTGGGCTATGGAAAAGAGCAAAGCTGACTGGGCCCTTCAGGGTGGGATGTTTGCTGTCATTGTATACATTTGGGTTTGCAAGATCAGCCTCCCACTGATCATTTATTTATTCATGTATTTCCTTATTTGTTTATTTTACATTTGACTCTTTCTCTCCCATGTCTTTTATAGCAAATCAAGTTACTGTGTCTCATCTATTTAACTGCTCAAATAATTATCTCTCACACCTGCCTCTTTGTTTCTGTTTCCACCATCATCAGCCCAAGACAGGTCCTTATTACCACCCACTTTGACCATTTTTAATAGCTATTTCATCTTTAATTATTTTAAATTTGAATTGGGGAGAATTAAATGTATTTGTTTGTAGGCAGATGGGAGGGTTTGAAGATACATGAGAAAGAGGAAATGATAATTGGAGTAGGCGAAAGGATCAAGGACATCCCTAAAGGGATTTGTCTTAGTAAAGAATGGTGTTCCCTCTATTTCTGAGCCATAAGGAAGGGAACAAAAAATTGATGATGGTACTAGGAATTTTTTTAGTAATAGAAAGAGGGTACTTAGCAAGAGGGTACTTTTTTATGAAGTAGGAGGCTAAGTCATTTGCTGTCAATATAAAACACAGGGGAGTGACTAGGGATATTATGGGAAAAGAAAAATGGCACAGAAAAATCAATTTTTTTGTAATAACAAAGAGAATAAAAAGGAAAGAATAAAAGAATTTATAAAAGTAGTGAGGGCCCATTTGAAGTTGTATACCATAAATGTATATTCAGTGCATCTTACTGATGCTTTTGTAGTAATGTTCAGTAGTCAGGGATGAAGGAAAAAAGAAAAAGATGTCAGGGGGTCATCCAATATTGTGGATTAGAAAGCCAGGAATAATGGAAAGTCAGGGCCATGAGGGATTCTTTTGTCATGGCTAGTGAATCATTAAAATGGCAGACCACTGGGGTCAAGGATGGTTAAGGAAACAAGTGTAGTCAGGAGTGATCAAGGGGCCAGCTATCAAAGTGGGTCAGTCAGTTGGTGAGCAAGCATTTATTAAGTGCTTATATGTATGGTGTTTTAAAAAAAAGAAGGCAAAAATGTGATTCCTACCTTCAAGGTAGGTGACCCAGTGGCCAGAGTGCTGGACCTGACATCAGGAAGATTCATCTTCTGAATTCAAATCCAGTATTAGACACTTCCTAACTGTATAACCTTTCACTTAACCCTTTTTGCCTCAGTTCCTCTTCTGTAAAATAAATTGGAAAAGGAAATGGCAAACCACTCTAGTATTTTGGCCAAGAAAACCCCAAATAGAATCATGAAGAGTCAGACAAGACTGAAAAATGAATGAACAATAGCAATAATATCCTCAAAGAACTCTCATCCTAATGGAGGAGATGAAATGAAAATAACTGCATATAAAAGGAACATACAATAGAAATGGGGATAATTTTGAAGGGGAAGCACTTGGGTAAGTCTAGAAGGGGACACAAGAAAATTATTTTCGTGGTGGGATTTAACTTAGGTCTTAAAGTAATCCATAAGAGACAGATCACAAATATGAGAAATGAATATTCCAGAAATGGAGACATGAGGATGAAAACCAAGTTTAGCATGCTTAGAAAGTAAGAGAGATGGAATAATTAGAGACTGTGGTTGGAAACTGGTATTTCTAGGCAGCATTTTATAGTGAGATGAACCTGGATTTGGAGTTAGGCAACCTGGGTTCTAATCTTGGCTTTGTCACTTATTATCTGTATGATTTTGGGCAAGTTGCTGAACCTCTCTGAACCTCAGTTTCTTCAACTTTAAGATAAAAGGAGACTAAGGTCCTTTTTTCTTCAAACTCTAAGTTCTAATACTTTTGAAAATAAGAAGGTATGGGAAATTATCAAACTCATATCTTGCTTAAAAGAGTCACCAGCATGAGTGTTAAAATTCCTGAGGGATTTATGTGGCATCTGTGGTCCTTCATTGTTTAGTACAATTCTAACTGTCTTGTCTAACCTTTTATTTCTCTCTGTAGGGTCAAGTCTGAAGCCAAATTGGACTATTCCTGGTTTTCAGAACTTATGTCCACTTTCATGCTTTAGTACCTGTGTAGATGTTATTCTCTATATCTGGAATTTCCAAACCCTTCCTCAAGCCCTCTACTGAATTCCTACCTATGGTTTGAAGTCTAAATCAAATTTAACCTCTACCAGGAAACCTTTGATTAGTAATAGAAATAGCAACTCAATTGGTAATTCCCTTCCTCCTTTGAACTTTCTTGAATATTTCTCTTGTATCTACCTTATATACTTGCATTATTTTTTATAATTATATACACTCTTACATAATTATGACTATATATATATATATATATTTGGTAATATTATCTATATACACTTACATTATTTGTTGTAATTATTTGTGCATGTGCCATACACCCTCTATATAGTATAAGCTCCATGAGATTTTACTATATTTTATGTTTTATATAGTATTCTACCATAGTTTTTTGTACCCAAATAGATACTTGATAAGTATTTGTGAAATTAAATTCCTCTTAGGTTTGAAATTAGATCAAACTGCTACCACATGGATAGTAAGATGGTGGCTATGACCTCAACATTCAAAAGCTTGGTTTAACAAGCTTGGTTAACCAAGAGAAAAAAATTTTCATGCTTTTCTGTTCAAGTATGTTTTTCAATTAAAAATATAGGAAGTTCTTGATATTATTCTTGGATTTGTACTTAAGAGTTTGATGAATGTGAAGCAGTAGAGGATCAAAGCAAAAAAGGGAAAGAGATCTCCTCCAGTAGCCTGCAGAAAGACCCCAACCTGAGTCAGGGATTCTGGAGGAGTAGTCCTTAGCCCTGGAAACCAATGAGTTGATAAGGTCATAACCAGGTTTTACTGTATGCCTAAGAAAACATTAACAGTGTGTCTTTATTAAAGAACGTTTGCCTAAATATTTACATGAGACACTATTTAGAATAAGATTTAAAGAAATACAAAGTCTTGGTACAATTTAGTATCTTGCTCACTAATGTCTACCATAAACTACTTTTTGTACTTTGCTTGTCTCCTCAGCTTTGAGTAGGGTACATATTTCTAAATCATTCTGAGGTAGTCTTGGTACTTAAATCACACTGTGATGCAGCTTATAAAAATCCTTCTAGACAACTTTCCTTCAGCTTTTGCTGTGCTCTTCAATGAGAGACCTCCAACTCTCTGCTTAGCATTTATCAGAATAAAGACTTCATTTGATTTACCAATTTCCTTGTTCTCAGCTTCTTCATCTTTCCTCATGGCTTAGCATGGAGAGAGAAAAAAAAAATAAACCCCGGAACATGATGCTTCTGGTCCTCATGGAAACACCACAATTTTCTTTTTTCTTTTTTTTTTCCACTCAGAAGAGAGTAATTTTCCCTTCACTCCACCTGACTAACTTGTTCCAAGCTTTCCCCTTCCTTTCTGATATCTAACTGCTAGGTATTTACTGATTAATTTACATCCTGAATGGTCCCCTAGCAACTATCACACTCTCAGGATTAGGTACTAAACTGCTCTTTGATACAAATTGCTTCTGCAACATCTGCTTTACCAAACCAATTTATACCTGAACTTAACTTTTAAAAGCACATTTAAACAGAACACAAGATTTTAAAAGAGACATATAAAGTGATTTCACCATATAGATATTGAACCCAATCTTACCCCAGATGTACATACAACTTAACTGCCCTAAATAATCAGTAGCTACTCAAAACTGTCCTCTTTGATTTTCCATCAGTTATAGAATCATAGATTTTAAAGCTGGAAAGGATTTAAAGGTGTTGTTCAAACCATTTCCCTCAAAAAATGTAGATAAGGCAAACAAACTCCAGAAGAATAAATGACTTAGGGGTGGCTAGGTGACACAGTGGATAGAACACTGGCCCTGGAGTCAGGAGTACCTGAGTTCAAATCCCACCTCGCACACTTAATAAATGCCTAGCTGTGTGGCCTTGGGCAAGACACTTAACCTGTTTGCCTTGCAAAAATCTAAAAAAAAAAAAAATGACTTATCAACAGGCACAGACCTACAATATGGCTAAAGATGCTATTTGAACTCCTTTTCAGGCTTCTCCTATAGAATTTTTATGGCAGCTAGTTGGCAAAGGGCAGGTATGGGGGAAACTTTTTTCTACCAAGAGCCATTTGGATATTTATAACATCACTTGCAGGTCATTCAAAATTATCAACTTAAATATGAGCCTCCTATATTTGGTCAAACATTTAATTAATTAACGTCTAAAAAAGATCCTAGATATATAGAATTTCTAATCCTGCTGTGGCAGCTCCAGGTCAAATACTTCCCTGCCCCTGGCATAGGAATTAGCATGCTACATATGGAGTTAGATATATTTGAGTATGACTCCTGCCTTAAATACTTGCTTGCCTGTCCTTGAATAAGACAATTGACCCCTTTCAGTCTTTGTTTACCTATCTGAATATAGAGATAAAATAGGGATAATAGTAAAGCCTACTTTACAAGGTTTTTGTGAAGATCAAATGAGATAGTATGTAAAATACTTTAAAAATCTTAAAGTGAAATGAAATAATGAAAAGCAAAATGAATAGAACCAAGAGAACATTGTGTGCAGTAACAGGAATATTAAGAACAACTTCTGGTAAATAAGTTATTTTGATTATCATAGATATCCAAATTAACTACAAAGGTCATATGAAGGAAGATGTCATCTGCATCCAGAGAAAGAACTGATAAATAGAAGTCTGTATAGAACAATTTTACATATGTAAACCTAAAGATGGCTATCTCTAGGATGGGAGGAGGGGAAAAAAGGAAAAAAATTACATGATGACTTTATTATATAGGAATAGCAAGTTGTACATAATAAATTTGCAGTTTCATATGTAATTTTTATTGTATTATACTATGGACATGCTTGTTTTATTCCATAAATTAAAAATAGAATGAATTTAAAAAGAAAAACTTAAAGTGCTATATATCTTAATTTTAGGCATCATTATTTTTTTATTTTCTTTATGCCACACTGCCTCTGGATAATTACCAACCTTGGTCACTTTTTTGAAGTAAAGCTAAGAAGATGCATGATTATAAACTCTATCTCGTTTACTCAGAGCCTCAGGGAAATGTCACATCTCAAATAACCAGGGCTTGGGGAACAACTTTCCCACTAAAAATAGCTAGTGGGTCACGGGTATTTCTTGAACTTTGGCTGTTTCCATTGTTTCTATTTCCAGCTCCAAATCCTTGGGTAACACTTGAAGAATCAAGGAAAAGAAAAGAAAAGAAAGATGGTGTTTGTGTTTGTACAGAGAATGGGAGGAATAGACACCTGCATTCAGGAGATTTCTTTTCCCTCTCACTATGTTCATTACTGAAGAGATGGTGTTTCTTTCTTGACTCTAGGAAAGAAACCCTAAATCACAAAGATAGGGAAGTGTGTTGGTGGTAGAATGGTGGTATCATGAATAGGGCACTTCCATTACTATAATTCCCTTTGAGACTCACACTTCACATTATTATTACATATTATATTATTGTCCTTAGTGCATAGCTTACCTGATTGCCAGGATGGCTTGCTCAGCAATGGGGTCAAGCTTGAGAAGGCAGAGAATTCATATGTAGAGCTTAATATTTCTTCTCATTTTCAAGCTGTCATCATTGTTTAGATCTGGTTGAATACCAAGAACGTCTCCTGCAGGGTTTTTGGTCTTCTGAGTTCAAAATATGAGAAGAATATAAGACATACAGAAAAGCAAACCAAGGAATACTCTTATTGTAGAAAAGGCAACAGGAAGCATGCATTACTATGTTCTTAGGTTAAAGAATGATCTTTAGTTACTATAATAGCAAGACTGAGAGGGACACCCTGAAGAAATAGTATCTATCCCTGTGCAAAAAGGAATACTTAATGTTCAACAATTCAATTCAGTTCAAGAATTTATTGATGGATACTAAAACAGGCTCTAGAAATCCAAAGAGGGAAAGAAATTAAATAGTCCCTTCCTTCAAGGAGCGCTTTCTCTCTCTCTCTCTCTCTCTCTCTCTCTCTCCTCTCTCCTCTCCTCTCCTCTCTCCTCTCTCCTCTCTCTCTCTCCTCTCTCCTCTCTCTCTCTCTCTCTCTCCTCTCTCCTCTCTCCTCTCCTCTCCTCTCTCCACTCTCCTCTCTCTTGCTCTCTCTCTTGCTCTCTCACACACATATTCTCTTTCTCAATTCTCTCTCTCATATATATAATTCATACATGTTAATTATCTGTTATTTTATATATATGTAATCACAGAAAATTAAAATAAAAGTAACTTAGAAGGGAGGGAGCACTGACAAATAAGAGCTTTATTAGGTTTGTAAGCAAAATGAATTAACTTGGGACAGATGCATTTGAGTGGGATGAGAAGCAGGAAGAAAGGTATTAGGGACATAGAAGAATTTGAATTTGCTTTCAGTTTTGATAGAATGAGGGTGACCTATTCCCCAGAAGAGATTATGTCCCTTGTGTTTTTGGAGGTAAATGCTGTTGGAAGTTGAGAGTTGCAAGGGGGAAAAGCAATGAAAATGAGATGCTGGGGGTGGCTGCAACAGGATTCAAGGCAGCAAAGATCCACAAGTCAAGACTAGGAAGAAACATTGCCCATCCCTTTCCCCAACAGATGTCAGTGCCCTGGTGTAGAACCTTTTTTGCTGACATTTATTCATTTAGTTGTGGCCAACTCTTTGTGATCCCCTGGACCATAGCCTGTCAGACCCTCCTATCTTCCACTATCTCACAAAGCCTGTCAGACTTATGTATCTTGCTTCCTTGACACTATCTATCTCAAGCTCTGCCATGCTCCCTTACTTTTGCTGTCAACCTTTCCCAACATCATTGTCTTGTCCGATAAGTTTTGTCTTCTCACTTTGTGATCAAGTATTTCAGCTTTAGTATTTTACCTTCCAGTGAAGTGTCTGAATTAATTTCTTTAAATATTGACTGAATTTGATCTCCTTGCTATCTAGGGGTCTTTCAAAAGTCTTCCCCAGCACCACATTCAAAAGCATTGATTCTGTTGAGCTCAGTTTTTCTTATAGTCCAACTTTCACAAATATACATTACCCCTTTGCATCATGGTTTTAATGGATCTTTGAATCAGAAAGTGTTTTATATAGAAGGTAACATCTGAGTTATGCTCTGAAAGAAGCTAGGGATTCTAAGAATGAGAGAGTTGCATTCTAAGCAAGAAAGGCAAAGCTGTAAGAGTCAAAAATGGGACACACTTTTATTTTAATAAAATTTAATTTCTTCAGAGAAAGAAATCCCTTAATAATTTGTAGGAGACAGTGGAAAATACACTGGATGAGGAGTCAGTAGATTGAGTTTTAATTCCTGAATCTGTTCATCAATGGCTGGGCTATCTTTAAGATTTTCTGTGTCTCAGTTTTCCCATTTGAAAAATGGGGGATAATACTTCCACTACCTAACCTAAAAGAGTTGTTGTGAGACTCAAATGAGATAATTAATGTAAGGTTCTTTCTTTCTTTCTTTCTTTCTTTCTTTCTTTCTTTCTTTCTTTCTTTCTTTCTTTCTTTCTTTCTTTTCTTTCTAAGAGTTAGAACTCCATTTTATAAGAGATCCATGGGTAGATTTTCATAGTATCATAAAAACCACATTTCCAGGTACATTTCTAATAATCAGCCTAGTGGTCACTGACTGACTGTCAATGTCAATGTGTATAGTAGATGGGTTAATTTTGAAACAAGTAAGACTTTGGTTCAAGTCTTATTTAAGCACATAGTAGCTGTGTAACCATGCATTTAACCTTTCAGTGCCCTAGTTAACTTTCTAAGAGGATAAGTTATACTGGAGTTGTGTCTTTGTGTGTGTGTGTGTGTGTGTGTGTGTGTGTGTGTGTGTGTGTGTGTAGAAAGCTTTTTCATACTGAAAGTTCCACACACAAAACTATTGGTTGGACACTTTTTGACTTCCTTAAGTTAACTAAGTCATCTATCTATTCATCTGCCCTCCTTTCTTTTCCTATAATTTCTCTTTGTGTGAACTCCTTCACCTGTCCATTCTCCATTTCTCATCCTTATATTCTTGCCTTGGTTAGACCAACTTGGTCCATGGATATAAAGCAACCTCTTCCCTCTGATTTATTATATTGCATACTTCTTCATTTTCAGGTCACATCTAAAGACTCACAGAGTGTTAAAGCTAGAATATAACACCTTGGAGCTTATCTAATATCAAACTCCTATTTGACAGATTAAGAGATTTAGGGTCATCCATGTGAAATTATTTGTTCAAAGTCACATTACGAGTGTGATAGAGACAGAACTCAAATTTGAGATTTCTGATGCCAAGTCCAGAGTTCTTTCTATCATACTCCATTGGTTCTCAAGATCACCTTTATCAGTATGCCTTCAAGGATGCTCTCAGATCATTCTCTAGCCTACTAATGAAATAATGGTATACTTTTTGTTTTCTATACACTATTATACTTTTTCATTATATATTAATATATGACTGTGAGTCATGAAAACTACTATCTTAGAAGAATGAAAAATGAGTGCCAGGCAGAGGGTAATGGAAAGAGAAGTATGTGGTAGGTGGCAGGAGACTGTCATATTACAAAACAAAGCCTTGTCTTAGAGGAAGGTACTCACTCCCTCTTCCCTTCTGACTCTAGGACTCCCTGGTTTCATTTAATACTTTACTTGAATGCCACTTTTCTATATGAAATTTTTCCTGATCCTCTCACCAGCTAGTGGCCTTACTTCTAAAACTATCTTACATTAATTTTGTATGTATGCATCTATCTCTGTATTTCTATATCTATTTATCTATTTTTAAATTTGTCTTATCTATGCTTCCATATCTGTTTCTATTATGTATGAATGTATTATATATGTATCTAATCTATCTGTATGTATATATATCTATATTCACACAAGTGCATAACTATTTATATATGTTCACATATATATATATATATATTATATATATATACACACATATATACAGCAATTAGATGAAAGAGTCTGGTCTGGAGTCAGGAAAACCAGAATTCAGTTTCTATCTTCAGAAACTTATGAGCTGTATGACTCTGGGCAAGTCACTTCACCCAATTTGCCCTAGATTCCTCATCTGCAAAATGAGTGAGAGAAGGAAATGGCAAACCACTTCAGTATATTTGCCAAAAAAAAAACTCAAAAACCAAATAGGGTCAAGAAAGAGCCAAAACTACTGAAAAGACAGAGCCACAAAATGCATAGATACAGGTATATATACATATATTATGTATTTAGTTATACATGTGCATCTTGTCTCCCCTATTAAGCTGGAGGTTTTTTGAGGGCTTGGACTTTTGCCTTTATATCCTTACCCACTAGCACAGTGCCTGTCACACATAGTGTTGTTGAGTCATTTTTTCAAGCATTGCTGACTCTCATGACCTTGTGTGGGGTTTTCTCATGATCCAGGGTCACAGTAAGTAACTGAGACCCTGAGACCAGATTTGAACTTAGGAAGTCGAGTCTTTCTGACACCTGACCCATCTTTCTATCAGCTGTATGCCTAACTGCCTATTATATAAAAGATGCTTAATACATGTTTGATGCTTAAGTGAGTATCAGAGGAAGAATGTTAGGACAATATATGGTAGGAAAAAAGGAGATGACTTTGTCCTATGACAAGACTGAGGAATAGCCAGTGGATGGTCTAAACATACCATTAGTATGTTCAAAGTGTCAAGGAAGTCAAGGGAGTAACCCCCCTCCAACCCATCCAACCCTTGGATGGAACTTTTAGGAGGCTACTGATGCCCACATGATGGGCAGTAATGGCTAGGTTTTGATATGTGTCATTGGAGGGATTAACTCCAGTGATGAAATGACTAGAATATTTGATATATTTATTATTTGTATATCTGAAGAGACAATATGGCATGGTAGTAAGACTTGGTGTCAGAAGGCTTAGATTTTGTTCCTTCCTCAGACAACTATGTGAATGCCAAAAGATATGTCACTTTACATGCCAGAGCTTCAGTTTCCTTATCTGTAACATGGGCTTAACAAGACTTTTACTAACTTTCTCAAAGGGCTGATGTCAGAAAAGTGTTTTCAAATCTTAAAATATATATACATATGTGTCATTATTGCTTATTATTATTATGCCTTTTCAGGACAGATACCATGTGATACCAGGTCCTCCAAGGACCTGTGGTTGCCAGTGCTTTGGCCACTCCTTAAATTGATATATATCCCAAATCACATGTTCTTAGGAGAAAGCTCTTAATGAATTGATGTGTTCATTGAAAGCATTCCAAACTCGTGTTGTTCTGTTCAGCCACAATCTGACATAATGTAGCTTGTCTCTTAGACAGTGATGTTGTTTTGGCCTTCTTTGATACCAAAGGACAAGAACCAACTAACCAAAACTCATCATCTTGTGATCAAACCTCTGAGGTTTGGGTCTTTCTGAATGTAGAATGTCATCCTTATATTACAGATGCAAAGTTCATGACTTAGTCAATGTCTCCAAACTTTCTATCTTAGTGGGATCTGCTAGAGCTTGAGTCCATTTGGCATAGATCAGGAGAGCCCTGTGTCCCTTCCATATGACAGTGAAATATTACAGGAAGAATGTGGAAAATTATCTTTAGAAATTTTCCTAAAGACTTAGCACACTACTGTATGTTGATACAGTAGATGACCTGGTGACTCATTAGGACCATCCCACTGGCACTAGGCTATGCTATGCCTGAATCATCTCAGGAAAAAAATGGGTTTCTGCTTATGCTTATAGCTTTTTCAGGAAGGAGTAAGAATTTAAATAACCTTCTCTACCCCAGTCAGTGAGTTCCTTCTAGTATCCATTATAGGGTATTCTTTGAGGAATTTCTAATTTTTTCCCCCTGATATCTCTCTTAGTCCAGTGATCTAAAATGAAATTTCTATCCTATAAATGGGCACATTTCCCAGCCACATGTTTGTATAGGAATGGCCTCCTTTGTATCTTAGAACGGTTATCCCAATGACATTTAAGAAGACAACACATTGTTCCTCAGAGACAAATAACCTTTCCATAGAGTCTAACCCATTCTGTCTTTTCTATCCTTGATTAGAAAGGAATTCACTTGATTCAGTGAATTTCCCAGGCAGCTCTATCAGTGACACTTTCAGAATTTGTCTATTATATAATCAGGGCAATAATTTACATTGAAATTTAGATACAACTTGGCAGAACAAGTGTTTCCTAGTTAAATAGAAATATAGTCAAACTCCTTTGACTGAAATTCTAGGTCATTCACAATCTGACTTACAGAGGATACCAGAGCCTAGGCAAGCACTGCAGTGGGGTTTAGGCTATAAAGAGGATGACTTCTAGACTCCTCAACCCAAACCAGAAATTTACAGAGGAACCTGTGGAATGTTGGAAAGATGCTAGGATAGAGCAGTCACCAGGGCTAGTGGAAAACAAAGCACAAAGGAGAAAGCAGGAAACTTCCTGGAGCCTTCCAAGGTCCTAGCCCTCCCTATCTAAGCTCTGTCACACCTTGGCCCAGGTGGCCCCACTTTTCCCCAGTTAGAAGAAGAGTACAGAAGAAATAGATCCCGAGACCTGCCCAATCCCAAATGAGCCCCACTTTAGTCTTAGCCTAACAAGGAGCTGCCTCAGAACTTTTGGTGGGAATTCTAGAGGGGCATCACTGCCCCAGACAAGTTGTAGGAGACAGGCATCATGCAAAATCCAGTAGGAGCAGTCCCTAAAGTGCTATGGTGGGAAGAAAACAGGATATCCAGTTTATTCTCAAAAATCTATTTAGAGCAGAAAGTCACCGATGATTCTATCTAAACCAGAAGCAGAAGGTGATAGGGTCTATACTAGAACAGTTTCCAACAGTATTCTGTGAAGGGTTATTCAACAGAAACTATGAGTCCAAGACATTAAGAGCATCTTGAAGATAACAGATACCCTGTTATCTACAATATAGGAAATGTGAGTTTGCCCCTCCTCATATATTTATTGGCCATATATATTCCCTAAAAGGCATGGTTGTGTTCTGATTCTGTGCTGTGTCTGATTCTCTGTGACCCACTATGAGGTTTTTCCTTGGAAAAGATACTGGAATGGTTTGCTACTTTTTTCACTAGGTCATTCAACAGACGAGGAACTGAGGCAAATTAGGTCAAGAGATTTCCCAAGGTTAAACAGCTAGTAAATGTCTGAGGTTGGATTTGAACTCATGAAGAAGAATCTTTCTGACTCCAGTCCCTAGTAATTGTATCACCTACTTGTCCCACCCTCAGAGGGACCTTATGACTTCCATGTGTTTCTACTCTTCCTATTGATCCTAGGTATATTTGTGGGAACCTAACTTTTTATGGAGAAGTCATTTTGTTGCTCCATTTTTTAAACTACACCTTAAATAACACTGCTAATATTTTTTAAGTGTTTTGCAAACCTTAAAACATCATGCCATTGTTAACTACTAAATAAATGTCTTTGATTCAAGCTAATTATGTCCTCTTTCTGACTATTGAGAATAAACACACCAAGTATAATTTCTGATTAACTTGAACCTGAGTAACTGTATTTAAAAGGACCTGCTTTGTGAAAGTTGGGGTATGTGTGTGTGTGTGTGTGTGTGTGTGTGTGTGTGTGTACATGCCTGAATGTGTGTACATAAGTGTGTACATAAATATATACCAAAATATGTACTATATGGCAAGAGAGGCACGAGCAGTGAGGTATACCTGGAAGGTGAAGGTGCTTAGGTTGAGCATTGAAGAAAACTGAATTCTAAGAGGTGGAGGATGAAGAGGAACAGCTAAGGCATGGACATGGAAATGGGAAATAGAGTTTTGTATGTAAAGAGCAAGCTATAAGATGGCCAGTTTGACTAGACTATTTAGTGTGTGAAAGGGCATCTTAGGCAATAAGGTTGGAATGGTAATTTGGTGTTTGATTGTGAAGAACTCAGAAGATAAGATCATTTGTTACTTGGTCTTTCCCAAAGGGATGGATCCTCCACAGAGGAACTCATTATCAAGCTGATTGTAGAATTGATTGTAGAAGTCAGCTTTTATTATTTTTTTTAAGTATCAAAAGTACAATTTCTCCTCAACCAGGTACTAGAAGCTTCCTGGGTGTTCCATCAGTTATCTTTGGTCAAAGTCTAGTGATCTACATCTAGGCCATAACTAGTTGTCCTACCTTTATCTTGCCATTGGGATTCCGATGACTCTCAGGGAGAAAGTTAGCCTGTTGTTTTTGCACAGCCCTCCATCACTTAAATCCAATTCAACTGCAAATCTAGACTTCACCTTCCTTAGGTCATGGTCCTCTTTAAGAAAGAAGGACAAATAATATAAGACAATAAGTTTGTTTAGCAAACTTCTTTAAACCCATTGGTTGTTTAGAAAAGTGCCCCAGGCCCATTGGAAGCCTCTATGATAGGCATTTATCCCAGACCTTTGGTGTCTGTCCCACCTTATTTGATACTACAAATCCTCCTTGATAAGTAATTTTATTCTTTGTTACTTTGATTCACTTTAAGGGAATTCTTTGCAGTTGGCATTTCCTCATAACAGCCTCAATGAATCTGTCCTGAGTGCCCTCTCTCTTCCTCTCCCAACTTCAGAGGAGGTTTTCTGGAGAAAAAAATCACAATGTCTGCCTTTGAAAAGCTTACCTTCCCCATGTGGCTGGAAGCAGACTTTGATCTTTGTACAGTTTCCTGCTGTGTTTTAAAGCTTTAATTGTATGCTTTGGAGTGTTGTTGGTTTTGTTTTTTATTTTTTTCCCCTTTCTTTGGTTTGGAGAGTCTGTGGCAGGTGGAACTTTAAGGGTCTGGTTCATTTCACACCATCCACCTGAGGTTGTTGACTGTGAGAATAAAATTAGCAATTATAATAACAATAGCAAACACCATCTTTGTTAATACTAACTCAGGTTTATGTGGTGCATCTTAAAATTTGCAAAATGTTTTTTTCCCAATACCCCTGTGAGAAATGCAGTACAAATTTGATTTTCCCTGATTTGCAGTTGTGGAAGTTTAGGCTCAGATTGCTTAAATGAATTTTAACTGCCATCATATAGCTAGTATGGTCTTCCTCTACTGAACATAAGCTCAGTGAGGGCAGAGACTGGCTTGTTTGCTTCTACCTAGATACCCAGATCTTACCATAATACCTAGAGCATGTTGTTCAATTCTTTTCAGTTATGACTGATTCTTTGGGACCCCATTTGTAGTCTTCTTGGCAAAGATACTGGACTGGTTTGCCATTTCCTTCTCTAGATCCTTTTACAGATGAGGAACTGAGGCAAAAAAGGGTTAAGTAACTTTCCAGGGTCACACATCTAATACATATATGAAACTAGATTTAAACTCAAAAACTCAGATCTGACATCCTATATGCCGTGCTACCTAGCTGTCTGCCACATAAATGCTTAATAAATGCTCTAATTCTCATTCTCTCTCTCTCTCTCTCTCTCTCTCTCTCTCTCTCTCTCTCTCTCTCTCTGTGTCTGTCTCTGTTTATCTCTGTGTCTGTTTCAATCTCTCTCTGTCTCTGTCTCCCTCTATCTCTGTCTCTCACTGTCTGTCTCTCTCACTGTCTCTCTCTCTCTCTCTCTCTCTCTCTCATTTGTCACTCTTTCTCTTTCTCACTACGTCTCTCTCTCTCTCTCTATCTCTCTCTCGATGAGATTCAACCAAAATCTTATGACTAAAATCTCCTCACATAATTTATTAACTCTTTGTCTTCAACATTTATACATTCATTCCACTCTTCACATGGCTCCATATTACTTGAGAGGTTTTATATATATATTTGAATTTCTCTCTTGAATTATAAATCTTCTGGGGACAGGAACCATATCTGTATAATAAATACTAGCAGAAAAGAAATGTAGTAGAAAGAATAAGGTTGAGCGGCAAGGCCTTGTATTCTCATCCCTTCTCTGCTATCAATTAACTGTACACCATTTTATGTTTCTAAGTCTCAGTTTTTTCATCTGTCTAATGGGAAGGTTGAACAAGATCAACCCCAGAATACCTATTGTATATACAATCTCTTTGTGCAATAGACAACATATGAGGACAGAGAGGCATAGAACAGACACTTAGGCAGTGGGGATGGTTTTATTAGGGTTGGGCATTCTGAAGGTAGAGACCACTAAAAACTTTGTATCCCTCTTACACCAATGGGTTTCAAGGTCAAGTTAATGACTATGACCCCATGGACAGACTTTTGCCTGAGGATACTGTTTCTATCCAAAGAATATTGCTTCATGTTGTGGTACTTCCTGCAGGAAGGGCCATCAGTGTAATCCTCACTGTCAAGGGTTCTAATGGGTTAACTTCAAAGAGAATCCCTGAAAAGTTCGTCTCACCAATTAGCTCTCTGCCAGCTCCTTCTGTCTCAAGGAATTTGGTATTTAACTACTTTTCTCTCTCATTCACCTGAGCAAAGCCGACCTGCAGCGAGCCTGTTTTCACATGAGCCCTCTCTGGCTATTTTAAGATCAGCTGTCACCTGTCCTCTCTAGGGATTGCAATCCTGAGTCAAGATGGCCTAGTTATGTAATGTTCTATCACAGTTATCTGTGAGGCATTGGGTATAAATTCACAATAGCACTATTACTGCTGTCAACAGGACACCTGAATGACCTGTGGCCTGCTACTTCCTGGCTGGTATCCCCAAAAGTTGTTTGTACACAAAGACTGCTCTACTCACCATTCTTTCTTTGCAGAAAGATTTCTGAGACTGTTTTTCCATCTCTCAGCTATCAAGAGCTCAGCCTGGTATACCAATAACATCATTGAACTTAAGAGACAGATGATCCAAGTGAAAATTCCTGGCCATGCCACTGGCTAGCAATGCACCATGTGCAAATCACCTTATTCCTGGGTTTTTCCCATTTGTAAAGTGGATCCATAAAACTTGAACTGCCAACTTCACAGAGGTGGAGTGAGAACAGTACTTTCTAAGACTTTAAGCAGTTTTTAAATGCAAGTAATCATTATTTTGGAGAAGGAGGCAGACTTTTTCCTGGAATGCAAAAGACACTTTAGAAAGGGCACTATTCCTTTATTCCAGGTATACTTAACCAGTTAACAGAAGATTCATTGAACATTTACTTATTGGCTTCTATTTACATACTAAGAAGCAATGTACCATGATGGAAAGAGCTGATCTATAGAAATATAAAGGTTGCCTAAATGATAAATCATCATTTTGGCAAACGATCCTGAGACATTTAGAAAGATAAAATTAATCACCCCCTTATAGATATATAACAGCTTTCCCTGGGGAGTGAAAAGTGTTTTATAGAGCTTACAAATTAATTCTCATCACATCTGTAGGAGGCAGAGGGCAGAGGTTATCTACCTTTTTTTAAAAATAGAGATAAAAGCATAGAAGGTGACAGTGTCTTTTTAAACACTACCTAGGAAGAATGAGCCAGAAAGGGGAAGTATACATCTAGCCAGTAAAGAATAACATCTCAGAATGAGATTTAGATTTTCTGATCACAGATGAAGATATTGGAATGGTGGGGTCCTGGTCAGGGATGGAGTGCACCCAATGGCAGCTAACAATATATTTGCTTGAAGACTTATGACCATGAACATATTGATTTATGCTGAAAGAAAAAGGCAAAAAAGGGGATAACTAGCTATGTATAGACAGTGGATACTCTAGAGAACAGAAGATGTGACAGGAAAAAAGAAAGCCAGTAAAGTGAATCTGTAATTCACAATATCTTAAAGCCAGCAACAGAATCACAAGTCTAGAAAGGACCTTGGAGGTCATATAATCCAATCCTTTCATTTTACAGATAATAAAACAGTGGTTCATGGAAATTTTATAACCTATCCAATGTTATATAAGGAGCAGATTGTCAGAAGGGATATTAAGACACTGACTTTTTTAGCCAATAGATTCTCCCCTATTGTTCCATGTTGCTGTGGTTGGTCAGCAGTGTCCAACTCTTCATGTCTCTATTTGGAGTTCTTTTTCTTTTAGGTTTTTACATGGCAGTGGGGTTAGATGACACCATTTGGTCACTCAGCTAGGTAATTATTAAGTGTCTGAGGTCAGGGGGCAGCTAGGTGACACAGTGGAAAGAGCACTGGCCCTAGAGTCAGGAGTACCTGAGTTCAAATCTGGCCTCAGACACTTAATAATTACCTAGCTGTGTGGCCTTGGTCAAGCCACTTAACCCTATTTGCCTTGCAAAAACCTAAAAAAAAGGGTCTGAGGTTGGATTTAAACTCAGGTCTTTCTGACTCCAGGGCTGGCACTCTATTCACTGTGCCACCTAGCTGCCCCATGATTTGGAGTTTTCTTGACAAAGATACTATTGTGGTTTGTCATTTACTTCTCCAGCTCATTTTACAGCTGAGGAAACTGAGGCAAACAGAGTAAAGTAGCTTGCATGGGTCACACAGTTAGTAAGTTAACAGAGGTCAGATCTTAACTCGGGGAGATAAGTCTCTTTTCATTTCCAGTCCAGTGCTCCGTCCACTGCACCACCTAACTGATCACCCTGTCTATATTGTCTCATAAATATATAATGCACAAAATCTGACTAATAAATAAGACAAATTAGAGATCTTAATGCAAGGTGATAATTCAATCTCAAAAGTATAACTGAAATGGGATGTGACTCATGACTGGAATATAGTGCTTTGGCAGGACATATAACTATATTTTAAATTTGTAGTATATTATTTGTGAGGGCCTCATCTTCAGAATGATCATAAGGAGATGATTTTCAAAAAATAATATTTATAATCCCACAAAAATCAAACAAACTAGAAGAGAAAAATGATTGCATACAAAACTAAAAATGATCATCATTAATATTTCTCTAGGGCCATGAGTATTAGTCATATTTACTTATATTGCCTCATTTAGGTCTCATACTCATTTTGACTGTGAGGGAGGTAGTAGAGATATTTTAACTCCCTTTTGACTGATCAGGTTATGGAGGCTCAGAGAAATTTAACAACTTTTCCAGGATCACAAGGATATAAATGGTAGAGGCAGGAAATGAACCCAGGTATTTCTGACTGAGTCAGCTATGTAGTCCAGTGGATAGAGCATTGAATTTGGAGCCTGGAAGACCTGAACTCAAATTTTAACTCAGACACTTACTGGCTCTGTGACCCTGGGCAAGTCACACTTAATTTTGGTTGGCTCAGTTTTCTTATCTGTAACTGAGCTGAAGAAATAAAGAGCAAATCACACTAAAATCTTTGCCAGAATTGATGGATTGGTGTGCTATGGTCCACAGGGTCAAAAATTGTTGGACATGACTGAACAACAATTTTTGACTGAAAGTCAGATGCTACCTCCGTTAAACTATATTATTTCTCAGTGGTAGAGATGAGAGTTATGATTGGGTTTGATTTTTGTTTTTTCTCCTAGGAGTTTTATGGATTTATGTGTGTGTGTGTGTGTGTGTGTGTGTGTGTGTGTGTGTGTGTGTGTGAGAGAGAGAGAGAGAGAGAGAGAGAGAGAGAGAGGTAAATGGAGAAAGTGGCAGTTATGGTGATGTGCTCTTCTACATTGCCTAATGTTTATTCCCAACACAATTGTAAGCCTTTTAAGGGAAGGTTGGGTTTCTCATATTGGACACATACACACAGCATTAAATGGGGGATTAAAAAGTGAAAAGGGGGTGGAAAAACAGATAATTTAATTTGAATACATATTAAGAATCTGCTATACTCCAGGTTCTGAGATACAAAGCCAAAGTAAAAAGAT
This sequence comes from Macrotis lagotis, assembly GCF_037893015.1. Classification (NCBI taxonomy): domain Eukaryota; kingdom Metazoa; phylum Chordata; class Mammalia; order Peramelemorphia; family Peramelidae; genus Macrotis; species Macrotis lagotis. The sequence continues at coordinate 585,386,694 of NC_133658.1, forward strand.
GCCTCTACCTTGAAAGAATTTACAGTCTATTAGTTTTATGTAAAAAAAAAGAGAACAACAGGATAAAATTCATCTGGAACTCATTTTCCTTTAGATAATCTTGGGGCGGAGGCAGGGAGGTCTGGAAGAGCTCTGAGTATCTTTATATTTTCAATGTGAGCTTGATGAGATAACTCCCTCCAAGAGTGCACAATTTCTAACCATTTATCTGGTCCTCATTTTTTTTTTTGAGGATGATGTCTGTCTATGTTTTCCTATAAATCCTTCATAGGGCAGGAGAAAGATGATGTCTACAGTGGATCCCTTATCATTGTATGATACCAAATGGAACACAAGGTTGTCCATTTTTGTTCTTGTTTCAAGTGATTCCAGTCATCAGTCTTTGGGTTGATATTCTCAATGAGTTTATCTTTTCAGTTACCATGCTACTAGGACCAGAAGTCAGGTGCCAGACGACTTAATTGATTCATTCCCTGAGAAAATCCTCTCTTGGGACTTTGCTGCTTGGTTAGTAGCTGTCTTAGTTCCTGCCATACTTCATTCCCTTCATTTTCCAGACATCTATTCATCTTTGTAGCTTCTCTAAGTTCTCTCTCTCTCCCCCCCCTCTCCCCCATTTCTGTCTCTGTCTCTCTTTCTGTCTATCTCTGACTTTCTGTCTCTGTGTTTGTGTCTCTCTGTCTCTGTTTCATTATCTCTGTCTATATCTCTTTGCTTCTGTTTCTCCCCCCCCTCTTAGTTACTTCTATTAGAACATAAGCCTCTTAATAATAATTGCTAGAATTTGTACACACACACACACACACACACACACACACACACACACACACACCCTGGGAAGTATGTGCTCTTTATTATTATTCCTTTTTTACAGATGAGGAAACTGAGGCACTGAAAGATGAAGTGACTTGCCCAGGATCACACAGCTAGTGAGTTCATCTGAGATAGGATTTGAAGTTGGGCCTTTCAGATTGCAAATCTAATGCTCGATCTACTGCATCATTTCACTCTCTCTAGTTCTTATTAGCAAGCTTTGAGGGAAGAGATCATCTTTGCTTTTGTTTTAGAATCTTCATCACTTAGCACAGTTCTTACTTGGCAAATTGTTGTTATTATTTAATCAGTGCATTTGTATCCTACTTTTGTGGCCTTGTAGACCATAGCACATCAATACTCTCCATGGGGGTTTTTTGGCAAAAGTATGGAGTAGTTTGTCATTTCCTTCTATAGTGGATTAAATGTAACTGAGGTAAAGTGACTTGCCCAAGGTCACAAGCTAGTAAGTGTTTAAGGCTGGATTTGAACTCAGATCTTGCTGCTTCTAGGTCTAGCATTCTATCCATTTCGATGTCCCTATTTGTCATATAACAATCTTTTAATAAGTGCTTTATAAATTCATTCAATTCAACTCATATAGCCATTCATCCCTATGTCTCACATTTTTAAAAAAGTTTTTGTGTTTCTTCACATTTAAGGATTCTTGCAAAAAGGATATCCTTTTGCAAATCCTCAATATATGATATACTCAGCATCCTAAAGACCTTTTTCTGTTCCTTTGATATTTAGCTGATGGCAGTGAGTCTTTCAGGATATCCATTTGTTCCCTCTATCTATTGCTAGAACTTCCTCCTTTCTCACTCAAATAGAATTTTAAATTTATTTATTTTTATTTTTTATTTAAGGCAATGGGGTTAAGTGACTTGCCCAAGGTCACACAGCTAGATAACTATTAAGTATTTGAGGTAGGATTTGAACTCAGGTACTCCCAACTCTAGGGCCAGTGCTCTATGCACTGCTTCATCTAGCTGCCCCTCAGACATAACTTTAATGACACCTTAATACTTCTTTTAAAGTCAATTACATCATTATTGGTAACAGATTATAACCTTCTTATACCACCATGGGTCTTTCTATAATCTTTTGGTTCACTCACAACTGAGATTTTTTTGAAATATGATTGTTCCTTCTACATAGAGGCTTTCCTCATGATTTCAATATATTGTGGTTTGGCATAAGAAATGAAATAGGATTTTGGGGGGAATTTTGTAGAAGCCACAGATGACATATGAAGAACAGTAGATGACATAGAAAAAGTTTAAAAACTCAGAAATGTATAAAATAAAGGTATAGTATTGTATATTATCAACATATTTTATCTTTTAATACCATAATAATTCAGAATTCTTCTCCGATACAAAGGGAGAACCAAAAAATTTTTATGTGGGTTTTCCAGCTTATGGGGATATAACCTCTTTGATGTGGAAAGAATAATTGTAATGGTTTTGCACAAGGTAAAGACATATAACATCAAAGGAAGAGGAACATGGGTGTTAAAATTGATGGACTTTTGAGACAACTTGTCTCTTTGATGACTGACATTCCTGCCTAATTTTGCAAATGTGGTCCAGGCTGATTTCTTCATATTCAAAACTGGACATGGATCATTGTTCATCTGTAGCACCTGTCTTAAGATAAGATATACTGATGTGGACTAAATGAATTACCTTTCCAACTGCATGTCAATTTGGTACCATGACATTCTCCAATCATTTACTTTGTTTCTCCTGATAATCAGGATGATGTCTTTTGAGTGACTGTGGATTTCATTGAGGAGGCCCTAGAGTTTTCTGGAGTCCTATACAATCAACACAATGTCACCTATCAGCATCTCTCAGTTGACAGGAGATCACTCATCTATTTTGATTTTGACCAGGAAATGCTCTATGATGACATGAATGTTTGGTGAGTGTGTATATCCCAGTTAAATCCCTCAGTTTGTGACTGAAACCCAGCAGCTGATGAACGAAGTGATTTCGGTGGCCTTGTCATGGAAGACTTGTATGACCTGAGTATGTGTGTGAGAGACATTTTATTAGAGGGGAACTTTTACAATGTATTTTGTTTTACTAACTCATATTCTTATTAGCACCTACCTTACAATGTTATAATAAGGATTGAATGAGTTTTAAAACTTCATAAATCTTCAAGTGCTATAAAAGGTTAGCTAATTTTATTATTGTCATCCTCCTCATCATCATCATCAGTAGTAGTAATAGAGAAAAAGAGCATGAGATTTTATCACCTTTATATGTCTGTGTAGAATCTATGAAGATGGAATTTGCTTTAAAAATTGCCTGCTTATATCTGCCTATTACTGCTTCATATTTGAATACAAGAATACCTTCACTGGATTCACAGTTTCCCAAAGATTTTATAGAAATATATATATATACACATTAACAGCTTTACAAAGATTTTATAGATATAAGAAAGTAAGTATATGGGTCAGTTGTGGTTTCTGTGTTTTTGGCCATCTTTTTCCTTGACTATTATACTATCCACGATCTTTTCCAGTTTTGAAATCTTTTCCTTTTTAAAATAGGTTGGAAATTGATTTTGTCTTTAAAATTATATTTCTCTATATGAATTTCTTCTGGGATAAAAATAGGTTTCTATCTACATGTTTTTTTTTCTGTGTATTTGGTCAGGTCTAACCACTGTTTGTGACTTCAATTTCTTAAGCAATATTGCTCTTTTTCCCTAGAGAACATAAGGCATGAAGGTGGTAAAATTTAGAAGTGGGTAGGAAACCAATATCATTAGATATGAATGAATGAAATGAATGCTAGATCTGAAGTCATGAAGATTTGGGTTCAAAACCAGTCTCAGATATGGTTTCAGCTGTAAGATCACGGACAAATTACTTAACCTCTGTCTACCTCATTTTCCTCAGCTATAAAATAGGGATAATAATTGTGTCTATTTTACAGGCTTGTTGTGAGACTCAAAAGAGATAATTTTTAAAGTGCTTGGCATAGTGCCTAACCCATGGTAGTTGCTTCATAAATGTTAGCCATCACCACAGAAAAGCTAAAAGTTTTGTTTTCATTTCATTTCATTGCTATTTGAAGTCCTTCTTCCTAGAAAAAAAAAGACAAAAAATAGTCAAGATAAATAAGGAGTTATTAATGTTGTACTTCATTTCCTTAAAAGGAATTATCTTTAAATCCAGATTATATCTCAGGGTAGTGAAAAAGTCTGGAAGATGCATTTTCTAAGTAGATATCAATGACTTAAAAAAAAGACTGAAGAAATAAATTTCTGAAGTATTAGAGACAGATAAATGTACCATGTTCAAAAAAAGGGGGAAAGCTATTCACACCATCTGTTGGTAATCTTGTTTTGCTTTGTTTTTTAGGTTTTTTTGCAAGGCAATGGGGTTAAGTGGCTTGTCCAGGGCCACACAGCTAGGTAATTAAATGTCTGAGGCTGGATTTGAACTCAGGTACTCTTTTTTTTTTTAGGTTTTTGCAAGGCAAACAGGGTTAAGTGGCTTGCCCAAGGCCACACAGCTAGGTAATTATTAAGTGTCTGAGACCAGATTTGAACCCAGGTACTCCTGACTCCAAGGCTGGTGCTTTATCCACTATGCCACCTAGCCGCCCCGATGAACTCAGGTACTCTTGATGCCAGGGCCGGTGCTCTATTCAGTGTGCCACCTAGCTGCTCCTCATCTGTTGGCAATCTTGACTTTGATCCTGAAAAAATTCTAAAATATATTGTTTTTATTGATAATTTTGTTTTTATATTATTTATATTTCCTAATGTATCCTTTATTCCTCCTCTTCCTGAAGAAACAAGCCGTTTAGAAAAAAAATAAACAAACATAAATAAATAAAAACAGGAAAAATAACTTGGCAAAACTGACTTCCATATTGAAAACTGCCATTTATATAGTGTTCCATATCCATAATCCTTTATTTTTGGAAAATATGGAGGAATTCTTTCTCATATTTCTTCTTTGGGGCCAACCTTCATTATTATAATTCTTCATTGACTTTCTTATGGTATATGCCTAGAAATGGAGTCTCTGGATCAAAAGCTAGGAATGTAATTAAAGAGATGGTCTGTGGGCATTTAGAAAGGGAAGTAGTGATCATTAAGGCCCACCATAGATCCACAAGAATAGGTTATACCAGGATAAATAGTTTAGGGCCCTGTGGTAGATATCCCAAGCCCATATTTTGAAGAGGCATTTGACAAGTCTATTGTGATATCTTTGTGGAAAAGATGAAGACCTAGAAAATCTTATGCTTTTGTGTTTTCAGAACTAGTTGAATGACCAGATCCAGAGTAATGATAAAGGATCAATGTCAAATTGGAAGGAGGTCTCTAGTCCATTTCCTCGGGGATTTGTCCTTCGTCCTATTCTGTTCAATATTTTTATTGATCCCTTGAATAAAGGCCAGATGGGGTGATTGACAAAAATATGGAAGAGAGAGAGCTAATTCAGACTGGATTTCAGAAACAACTGACATTTATATTGGGCTTTAAGGTTTACGGAGCACTTTACACATTCATTATCCTATTTGACCCTTATAACAACCCTGTGAGATAAGTGCTACAGCTGTTATCTTTATTGCTATTTTACAGCAGAGGAAACTGAGACTGAGAGAGTGGTTGAGTGACCTGTCCAGAATAGAACAATTCATCAAATATAGTAAGATGAAATTTAATGGGAATTAGTGTAAAATTCTATAATTGGATTCAGATAAAAATCTAATGTACAAGTGTATAGGGCTTATGCTTTGGGTGGATTGAAAGCTCAGTCTAAGTAAATAGTTGTTGTCGTTCAATTGTGTTCATTCAGTCCTGTCCGACTCTCTATGACCCATTTGGGGTTTTCTTGGCAAAGAGATTGGAATGGTCTGACATTTCTTTCTCCAGTTAATTTTATAGATGAGGAAACTGAGGCAGTTGGCGTTAGATGACTTGCCTGGGTAGTGTCTGAGTTCTGATTTGAACTTAGGAATATAAGTTTCCTGAATCCCCAGCACAATGCTTTATCCACTATACCACCCACCTGTATCTTAGCTATTGTGAGTGGTTAGACAAAGATGCTAATTTTGTATATCATGGCATTGATAGAAGCCCTGTGCCGAATAAAAAGGGACTGCTTAAGGTTCTTCACTTAGGTTAGACAGTACCGAGAATATGTGTTTGTTTTTTTGCTGCTGTATTTTAAGAAACATGCTGATAACTTGAAACATATCTAGTGGGAAGAGACCTGATAAAATGGATTCCCATTCCATGTGGGGATCAACTGAAGGAACTAGGCATATTTATCACTTTGGTGGGGAATAGAATGAATATCTTCCAGTATTTGTGGAGCTACCAGAAGAAGAGTATGAGATTTATTCTATTTAGGATTTTTAAAAAAAAGCAGCATGAGGAACAATAGAGAAAAACTAAGGAGAGGGAGATTTTAGTTCAATATAAAGAAGACCTTCATAACAGCTAGAGTTCAACATTGTAATGACCTACCTCAGTGGGTAGTAATTTCCTTATCATTAGATGTCTTTATAGGGAGCTCAAATGACCACTGGTATCCCTGACTTTAATATGGGGCAAACCTTTTTAAAAACACTGTTCTAACTATGTCTCTTAATGAACTGGACAAGGAAATGGCAAACCACTGCAGTATTTTTCTCAAGAAAGCCCCTATGAGGTCATGAATAGTTGGACATGACTGACAATGAAGATCATCCTCTCCTAAGATACGTTAAAAAACTATTCAATTAATTAGTTTCAATGAAAATAAAGTAAAGTACAAATTCCTTAGCTAGACATTTAAGATCCTTTATATCTATTCTACCATATCCCCAATTCACATCCTCTGTTTGCTTTAACCAAGCTAGTGCTCTCTATTTTCCAAAATGACAAATTCTTAACTCTATTCCTTTGCCCAGGATACCTGACTCCCTTTCTTACTACTTGGAAAGAATTTGAAAAAGAGTGAAAAATGCATTTTTTCCCTTTAAAAATGTTTTATTGATGTCTTTTATCTTTATATTATAACTATTTCTAGCCTTACTGCCTCCAAACTGAACCTTCTCTTGTAACAGAGAAAGACAATTTAGTAAAAAAAAAAAGAAAAAGAAAATATCTGACAGAGTGACTGTATGTATCTGACACTTTATACAATATTCTGTCCTTGTAGTTCCCCACTGCTCTGCTGGGACGAATTATGTGGAAAAGAGCTAATGGTATATTTCATTATCTCTTCCCTGGGACCTTCACTGATTTTTCCATAATTCAGAGTTTAGCTTTTTTTTTAGTGATCTTTTCACTTTAGAAAATGCATTTGAAGATACTGAAAATATGTCCTGTAAGAAGGTGAAAACACTTAAGATTGTTTATCCTTGAGAATAGACAGCATAGCACATATGAGCACAGAGTGATTAATGGATTTACATAACTGGTCTTGATTCTTGCCACGTGTCTATTACTGCACTCTCTGCTAGTCTGAATATATCTAGGGTATTGTTTTCCATGTGGGACTCCACATGGAAAGAGAGTTAATGACAAACTGGAGTGTGTTATGATGAAACTTGTACACATGGTGAGAGGGCTCAAAACCATGTGAGGTGAGGAAGAGTTGGAAACTGGAATGTTTAACCAGGAGATACGAAGGCTTAGAGAAAGCATAAAAGTTGCCTTCAAATATTTGAAGAATTATTTTGTGAACTAGACGATGGATTTATTCTGAGAAGTGCCAATGATTGGTATCAAGAAGAAATATTTCTATTTAATATAAAGCAGCATGATATAATAGGTCCAGGGAACTACGTTTGGAGTCAGAAAGAACTGAGTTTAACTCTGTCTTGGATGAATACCACCATCATGGAGAAGTCATTTAATGTTTCAATGCCCCAGAGAACTTCATAAGACTATTTATAAGACTCTTCTGTAAGACTATTAGATGTAGAGATAGTCTCAGAATTATAGATCTAAAATTACAAAGAGTCTTATAGTTCCTCTAGTCCAATTTCTTTCATTTTTAATATAAGAAAACTGAGGTACCAAGAGAATGACTTGCTTAAGATCATCCAAAAAAGTAAGTGCCAGTGGTAGGATTTGAGCCCAGAGTCTGTGACTTCAAATTTCAATGCTCTCTGAAAAATCATAGATCTGGGAAAAAAATCAATATTTAGAGTAGCCCCCAGATGAAATGGTGTATCTTGTGAAGCAATAAATTTCTTGCCACTGAAAGTTTTCAAGTAGAAGGCAAATGACCTATCAGTAATGTAATAGAAGTGGTTCCAGAAATCAAGAGGATGACTTTCAAGTCTTAGATATTATGTTTTTGATAAAATTATAGAATTAGGACTTGGAGAACAGTTGGTTACAAAACTTTCATTTCATAGATTGGGAAACTGAGTCAAGGTAAGATTAATTTGCCTCAGGAGTTAGCATTTTCCTCATAAAAACTTATGATACATTTGTATTATGTCCCAGTTCCACCATTTACTAGCTAATCCTAACTCCTCAGATAAGAGAAAATGGATTTATATAAGAGCAAATAAAATTTCATTTGGACATAAGGAAGAACTTGACCACTGGGGTTATTAAACAATGAAAGGAGCTACTGAGAGATGGTTCTTTAAGGACAGAGTCCACAATTTTAGATGTTTTAGACTAGAGTTTCTCAAAATTTGTTCTGCTGATGCTACATCAATAGGGTTGGAAGAATTTAATATTATCAATTAGAATTTTGGAATGTTATATGTAAAATTATCAATTTCATGTAAAATTATTTTATCATATGAAAATAAGTTTAATTTCTTTTCTTTTTTTCTCCCTAAAAATGTTTCCAATCTCCTTCTTTATATCTGTGCCATTCTATATCCTACACATTCTCAACCATCATTAGTGGGGTATTTGAATATCATTCAAGTCTAAATGACCTTGACCAAATGTGTTTTAAAACAGAAACTTGCTACCTGTAGCAGAAGGCTAAACCCAATCAATAACAAGTATTTGTTGAATAGCTCTTATCTTTGAAAGTCTATCACATATCTAGTTATCATGGCAGAGTGGATAGTGCACTGGCTTTGGTGTTTGGAGGAATTTAAGGTAAATCCTGATATAGGCCCTTTACAACCTATTTCCTTGACTTCAATTTCCCCAATTCTAAACAGAGGGAGTTGAATGTGATGACTTTTAATGTTCTTTTACAGTATTAGATTCAATGGCTATCACAATTCAAAGAAAAATAATCTGAATTCTATAGAAAAGCACTGAATTTTAGAAGCTAGTTTGTATAAATGGAAAGTTCTCATATGGAGTGTGCTATTTTTAAGAGATACTAGTTAAGGAATAAAATTCTGTGAAACAGGCAATTATTTAGCTCTTTGTTTAGCAACATCCTTCTAATTAACTAAGAATAACATCTATTGAAGAGTGGAGAAGGGGGAAAAATCTTTTGCCAGAAGCTTGTTTTGGAAGCAGGAGGAACAAAAACCCTACTTATGTTCCTGACCAACATCATTAAATAGCAATCAGACAGGAGCAGTATCAAAATTTCCCTGGAGTCCATTGCTTTGTGACTTACCTGAAAAAAATGCTACAGTTCTTGAGAGTTACACTTACACTTTGACTCCCAGGGTGAGGAAATGCTAAATTCAGCAGAATAAAATGCTTTGCAACCTTTAAGGCAATATATGTTTCATTTGTTATTATTAATATTAATCATTATCTTTATTATTTCAAGAGAACAAAATATAGTTCTCTCCTTTGAATAAAGGACAAATCTTTGTTTTGGAATTGGAGTAAATCTTGAGCTTGTATTTGGAAGACTCTAGTTTAAATAGCTCTAAATTCATGATCTTATTATGATCAAGGATTCTGTGATTTGCACTGGGAAAGTAGAGAGAGAATATCTGTTTACTTAGAGCTTAATTTGCTCTGGGAATTGGCTTCCAGACACAGTATAATTCCCTAAGGTCTTGCTGAATAGCCTAATATTTCCCCTAGGAAATGGTAGATACCTGAAAGTCCATGTCATCACCTCATGACCAAAGTTCTAGTGATGAAATTTCTAAACTATAACTAGTCTGATCCTTGAATGACTTATAGACATTGCAGCTTGGTACTATCTTCCAGAACTTTTATGATTTTGAAGGATCTGATTTTAGTTAATATAGGGAGCTTTTAATGACATTCGTCTTTTTAACAATGCAGATCAAGAATCTGTGTTTGACACAGAGAATTTCATAAAACACCAAATACTACATAATTCATTCTAGTGCCAGAATAAGTGTCAGAAGTAAGACTTTAATCTAAGTTTTCTTGATTCAGTGGTTGACTGGCTCTCCATACATTTACACATATTTTTTTCATCCATTTACTCTTATCTAGGCTCCATTACACCATTCTACAGCTGTCACTACTATGCCATCCTTCAAGAATTCACGGTCACCTCCACATCCTAATGAAGCATCATGAGTGGATGCTATAATATCCTGTTACAGATTTTATGATTGCTATTAAATCTTTTCCTTAGGGACAGTCCTAATCTCAGGGAGCTTTTTCACTTGAGAGGCATGTGATGATTTAAAATAAATATTTAAAGAAAAGAAATCAAGTCAAAGTTGGGGATGACTTATAATCTATGAGGTGAAAATTCACATAAGAAGGTCTCTTTGCCATTGGGTGTCAATGTATGAGCAGTTTGATGTCAACTTACAGCACAGTCATGAAAAGAAATGCCATCAGAGGTAGTTATTAATAAACATAATAACCACTAGAGCATTAATTTCTGGCATAATCAAATGCTGCTGAATTATTTCAGTGTCAGATCTTGACAGAGAAGTCAGCCTGGGATTAGCATTTTGATTTAAAGTTCATCGGATGGTATTTATCTTTATTTCTGTCACATATGTGTGATTGACTGCCTGTCTTGAAAATAAAAACAAATGCCATTTTCCAAGCCAAGAGAAAAGGGGAATCAATTAAAGGAGGTCTTTTGCAGTTGACTGGACTCATGGTACAGTGTATTGGCAGTCTCTCTACCTCTTGGCTTTCACAAGATCTAAGAGACTCAGGTCTCTAATACTGACTGAAGCCAAGTGTCTGCAGGGTGTATGTTGCTTTAACATCTGAACAGAACTGTTTCACTCCTGGAGGTACATCAATCACTTTATTCCCTAGGTTAGGCAAGATAAACTGATGTGGTATTGGGGCTGGTGTGACATAAAGGAACTTTACCCAGGGGTGAAATAAAGAAAGACCCAAAATACAGTTCTAGAGTAATACTCCTATACAATGCAAATTATTTCAAGGTAGTAGAGTGAGGGGATGAGAGTCAGAGTGGGCAGAAGGCTAGATTGCCATTAGAAACTTGGTTTCAAATCCTGTCTTTGTGTGATTGTGTGACCCTGGGCAAGTTACTTAAACTTTCAGTGCCTCATGTAACTCTAAGACTGTAAATTACAGAGGAGTTGTTCTGGGTTCAGTTGGAGTTTCAATATTGGAACTTCCACTAGGGTGTTGAAATCAAAGGTCCCCTTTGATTAGGAACAGATAAGTTATAAGTATCCCTATTCCCCTAATAAAGAAACTAGGAACAAAGAAAATAAGGAAGAGAGAGAAGGAGGAAGGGAGAAAGGAGGGAAGTATTAAGGAAGGAAAAAAACATGGAGAAAAGAAATGTAGAAGGGAAGAGATGAGAATGGAGGGAAGAAGGAAAGTAAGATATAGCAGAGTGGAAAGAGCACTGGATAGAGTTAAATTACTTGGGATTGAATCTAGGCTTTCTTTGTTTGCTATATCTTCAACCTTGAACAAATGACTTAATTTCTTAGAGCCTCAATTTTCTCATATGTAAAATGAGAAAGTTAGACTTGATGATCTCAATCTTTTTTCTCTTAATATTAAATAGGAATATCTGGGTGAGGGATAAGATGTTTTGAGAAGGTAGAAAAAGACTAAGAATATGATAGGACTAAATATTCTTCATGAATATAGGGAATCTAAAGGGGAGAATCACAATATGGTTTCAAGTGAAAAAAGTGTAAAATTTCAGTAAGAAGATCTGGGTTCAAATCTTGATTTCCCCATTTATTATCTGTGTGACTTTGGACAATATACTTCATCTTTTTGACTTTCAGCTTTCTTATCTGTAGAATAAGAGAGTTGGGATGGATAGTTTCTAAGGTCCCTTCTGAATCTAAAGTAATTCAATAACTATGGAGTTATACATCTTTTCCTTCTGTTTGAATCTTTGTCTTCTTATTGCATTTTTTCCCCTCAGTCTATTTTGGACCTGTTTTTGCTCTTGATCCTTGGACTTCTTTGATCAATACATTGAGGAATCCAGATGTGGAAATTGTTTGTTGTCTGAACCATGGGAGTTAACTTAAGACAACTGCTGTGAAAGAGAAAGGAAGTTTTTACACAGTCAGCAGTCTAGACTTTCTTTGAAGTTTCATTTGGAGGCTCATTCAGATTGCAGGGGAATAAGACTGGTAATGGAAGGTGATCTGTCCTCATTCAGCTGTGGCTGCCCTTGACCAGATATGCTCTTTATAGTCATTACCTACAAAAGAGAACAAACCTGCTAGTCTTCTCCATATTTACTCTGGCATGGACATGGCTAGAGATTCAGCCTAAAAGTTAACCTGGCTCAAAGACAGATTTAATTAAAATCAAGTTAGCTGAAACTCATCAGTCTACAAAACCAAAAATCACTGTTTTCCTACAAAATGTGTTTTTCTTAATGGATAAAACTTAACTACATTTCCTATGAAACTCAGAGATATAGATTTCATTTTTTAAAAGATACATCCTATGCACTTTTTTTTTTAAAAAAAGTGATTTTTATTTTATGTTCCCAGATTAATTTTTCATAAAAACCTGGATCATGACTGGGTGAGAAGAGCACTGAACTAGGGAAAAGAAGCCTGGGACCAAGTAGACACTCTGTCATTCAACCAGTTGATTGGAAAAAATCTGTGTACCTTCTATGAATCTCAGTTTCCCTATTTGTAACCTGGGGATCAAAAATACTTGTACTATCCACTTCTTAGAATTATTGTGAAGAAAAGTTTTTGGGAAACAGAGTGGTATCTCAGTTTGGACAAGCTGACATATCCTGTTGCTAAGCATAGCAGATTTGTGAATTTGATGGAAGGTAAATTGTTTCTAATTAATAGGAATAAGTATAAAACTCTACTACATCTGGACTCAAAATATCAATTGCACAAACACAGGCTAGGAGAGACAAACCTGGAAAACACAAGTTTATGTGACAAAAGCCTGAGGAGTTTTAGTGTATTGCAAGTGCATGATAAGTCAACAGTAGGATTATGTTTCATTACCATTTAAAGATATCCCTTTCCCAGGGATAAAAAATTACAAGTAATCTCAGAGAGATTGAAGAATTGAAGAGATTGTATCTGAAACACCGTCTCATCATCACTTATTCCTTGAATTTTCTTTTGTTTTGGGTCAGAACACTGAAGTAATCTGAGCCTCAGTCCTGAACCATCACAGACAACCATGACCTCAACTCACTACTGTGAAGGTGTAAGCAGAGAAATGATAATGGTAATTAGCACTGGTGTCTTGAAGTTTGCAAAAATACCTGACACATATTCCCTCTTTTAATCCTCACAATAACCCTATGAGGTAGATGTTATTATTATTATATCAATTTTACAGATGAGGAAACTGAGTCTGAGAGAAGTTGAATGACTGCTCAGAGTTACATAGCCACAATATCTGAGGCAGGAGAAACACTGAATTCTCACCACCTCAGGTGCCCCTAACAGAAGAATAAGTACAATTCGTACATCTTTTCTTAGCCTTAATCAATCTCTTACAGTTCTGTCTCATACAACAGTCTATTCATCATTCTAGAAAGGTCAATCTGCTCAGAGATATATCAGCTCTATTCTGACTATCTGGCTTCCCTTGTCAGAAGTGCTGCCTCAATTGCCCTCCACTGCAATGAGCTATCCAGCACCAAAGGCACTTGCCTGATTTTGCCTTCCACATTCAGTATAAACTAGCACCTGAGTCCTCTTCTGACATGGTGTCCCACAGTACCCTACTTTCCACACAATACTGGCAGATTAGATGATCTCTAGAGTATTATGTTCAGTTATGGGCAGCACATTTTGAGAAGGGATTTAATCAGCTAGAGGGTATGAAGGGGATGTGGGTTTATGACATTCAACACTATGCCAAGCTAGGATTAATTGGGGGAATCATGGATGTTTGGCCAATAGCAAAAGACTTGGGGTGTGTGCATAATAGCTCTTCTCAAGAATTTTGATGGTTGCCACATCTTATAAGGGACAGCTAGGTAGCTGAGAACCAAGGAGACTCCATGAAGTGAGTTCAAATTCAGTCTCTGGCACTTACCAGTTGTGTCTCTAGGAAGTCACTTAACCCTCTTTGCCTTAGTTTCCTTGTCTGTTAAATAAGCTGGAGAAGGAAATAGAAAACCACTCTAGTAACTTTGTCAAGAAAACCCCAAATGGGGTCATGAAGAGTCAAACACGACTGAACAACAGCATACCAAATGAGTTTTAGACTTTGCTTTTAGCAGAAGAACAAGTTTAAAAGTTGTAGGATTTCAACTTGAGTTAAGGAGAGACTTTTTAACAATTAGAACTGACTAAAGTGGAATGGGCCATGTTATTAGAAAATAAATTTCTTGTCACTAGAGATCTCCAAGATGAGGCTAGATGAGCACTTGTTGAGATGTTGCAAAATGTTATTCATCCCTTCAAATTCTGAGATACTTTGATCCTGTTATTTTTAACAGACCTTGAGTTATGGAGATCAATGTTCATGGTTTTCTTTCTGTTCATTCATAGATAGGAAAAGAGAAAGGCATTCTCTTGCTTTTTTCAATTCCCTGGTGATTTATCAATTGAGAATGAATTACTTCAAGGGATGAAGAGGTTGTTTCTACCCCTACAGGGAAGGCTAATGCTGCTAAAAGCTGGGATTATCACTTCAGTGTTCCCTAGTGAATCCAAAGGCCTAAGTGATTTTCATCAGTTGACTGATGTGACTTTTTTAAAAAACCTCATTAGCAAACATATATTTCTTTAATGGTTTGCCCTTAGCCCTGAAATTTATGAGTTGATATATTAAAAAAGGATGATTGATGGATGCTTATATTATAACCAACTCATCTTCAGCAATTCAGAATTGACCAAGTATTGGGAATGCTAGCAAGAAAAGATAGTGTCTTGATTCATTAATAAAGCTGCTCCTAAAATTATACAGGAATAAATTAGCTCAAATGACATCCAACTAAAAGTTACATTCATTGGTCATGCTTATAAAGGATATATGTTATCTTTCTTTAGAGTGTGAGCTCCTTAAAAACAAGGACTGTCTTGCTTTTCTCTAATGTCTCCTCAATACTTGACACAGTTCTTTGAAAATAGTCTTTAATAAATGCTTTTAAATGGATTAATTAATGCATTAATTTTTTGCCTTTTCAATTGCTCTTTCCTTGCTCAATGAAGATAACACTCCACTACCAGATTAATCTTTATAAGAGACAGTTCTGATCATTTCCCCATTTGAAAACCTTTATTGTTTCCTCATTGCCTACCAACTTAGCTGAAAGCTCCATTCAAGGTCCTCCATAGTTTGGCTTCAGACTTCATTTCTAGCCTTTTCTCATATTCCTCACATCCTCTCCCTACCCACATTATACTACTCAAATTTTTCTTGCCCTCTTTCTCTTTCTGTTCTTTAGCTCATCCCCTCTCAGTGAACCTAATAGCGTTTTCTAAATCTCTGTCTTTTGAAATCCTATTCATTGTTCAGGGCCCAATTCAAATAATATGATGTATTCTCTGATTCCCCCATAGAGAAGTCACATTGTAATTATATGGTTTAGAACTAGAAGTAAACATGGTGAACTGGATGAAGAGCTGGCCTCAGGGTCTGGATTCAAGTCCTAACCTCTGATACTTACTGGCTTTATGACTCTAAGCATAAAACTCTCAAGGGCTGCTGAAGCAGATTAAAATTTAATTGAGAAATGTATAATAAAATAAATGAAAGTACAATATAAATTAGTTAATTTGGGTTTTTTGAGTCAATCTGTGGCCTACCAGGATCTATCTCTAGTTGAGTTTGAGAGCATTGTTTCAAAATAATTCTTAAAGACTAACTTTCAGAGAAGGTAATGACATGCATTGGTTGAGGGAATTTCTTCATCTTGAAGTTCTCTATCACGATTGAAGTTTCAGGTCCCATTCCTATCTTTATGATTTAGAGCTATAAGGGAAGGAACTTGAAGGTCATCTTAGATCAATCTTAGGTCAATCTTAGAGGTCAGCTATAACACCTAAGTCATTTCTCTGTGCCCTTACCACTATGGTTAATGTAACATTTACTTGTATACATGCTTTATAAGATCCTGAAGGACAGAGATTATGTTTGATTTTTCCTTCAATCTCCTCCCAAACATAACAATGACTTGTATATAGTATTGTATGCAGCCCCAATGGTTGGTTATTGTCTTTCATGTTCAAAGAGAAGCATAAGAACAGCACTATGTTGGAGTCAAAGTAATGTGTATCCAACTGTGTCAGACCAACACAAGCTTGGAAGGTTCTACTACAGGTCAGAAGAAATCAATGTCTGTTGAATAATTGAATAATATTAATGTTATTTTTGCATTATAGACTTATAATTGGGAACAAGCATTTTTAGGAATGTGGATTAGATGTTTCTCAAAAGTCTAAACTATTTCATAATAATACTGAGATATTTTAACTTTTAATATAGTAAATGCTGATAAAATTCATATAAACAAAGGTTTTTTGAGAGAGGGACCCTCAATCATTGTTCCAAGGCAATGGGATTGAATGACTGACCCAGGGTTACTCAGCTAGTAAGTCTCAAGTGTCTGAGACTGAACTCAGGTCCTCCTGACTCCAGGGCTGGTACTCTATTCACTGTGACACCTAACTACCTCTACCCTTCAATCATTTTTAATAGTATAAAGGAGTCCTGAGACCAAAGAGTATGAGAACTGATAGATTAGGTGATTTCTCAGCTCTTATTCATATTGGATTTTTCTATGATTTTATGAATTATGGAGGTTTGGAGCACACCCAGTCCTTCTCAATTCCTACTTCCAAAGAATGAACAAAAACCATATATATTGGTTATATTGTTAGAGATGAAACATGGGGCTGACTGAATTTTGAGTCTGACCTTGTTGTCTTATGTTCTATTACCATACTGCTTCCTTTGTTGGCTTCATTAGGTACATAGGATATAACCTTACTGATGAAGATTTGTTTTCTAGTATGAGTGGAACCATAGCTCCATGCATTGGATGTACATACTTGGGTGAGGAGCCAAGGAGTTGTAGCTAACAATTGTGGAACATTGATTGAATGTTGCTAAGTCAAAACCCCTATGTCTGACAACATTGAAGTGCATTGGGGGATATGGGAAAGTCCTACATCTTTTACGCTGTTTTCCTATTCTATCCATACCAAGACAAGTTGTCTAATTCCTATATTAGACTACTGGGAGCAGACAGTTCTGAAAGAAATAGCGAGAATGGTGTCTTTGCACAACACCCCCTCATTTTAATCTAAATTATGTGTACAACATGACATCATTTAGTTGATGTCATTGTCTCCTTCAAGAATGACAGCAACATCAACAACAAGGGTACTTGGATACACTAGCTAGTTAATTCTCATGACAAGACAAATGTCTGCTAAGCTTGAGAGACCCTGTTGTTGTTCAGCTGTGTCCAACACTTCCTGACTCTATTTGTGATTTTCTTGGCAAAGATATTGATTGGAGTAGTTTGCTATTTCCTTCTTCAACTCATTTGACAGATGAGGAAACTGAGGTGAATAGGATTAAGTAACTTGTTAAGGATCATACATGTCTGTGGTCATATTTGAGCTCAAGCCTTCCTGACTCTCAATTCTGGTACTCTGTCTCCTGTGACACCTTGCTGAGAGATCTTACTTGTCCTAAAATGATAATCTCTATTCTAATAGCACTTTCAGGTACAAAAAATACTCTTCTGAAAACAATTCTGTCTTGAAATAATGTATTATTTCCTGATTATGCAAATGAAGAAATTGGGGTACAAAGGTGTTAAATGTCTTCATCATGGTCAATCTTCTGGTGAGAGTCAGAGTCAGAGAACTAGGATCCCAGGTTTCTGATCCCCAGGCTTATATGTTCATTCTTTTTTATTTTGAGGATTAAATGGTTTTTTTAAAAACTTGGACATCATATAATCAATTAAACTTGCTTAGTAACTATTTACATTTATGTGACAATTTAGATAAATTTAAATGCGCTAAGAATTATTTTTTCCAGTCATTCCTTCTAAATCCCCATTAGAATTTTTTGTCCATTCATTGTCATTAATTTCTCCTCTTGTATGGTTGCAATTAGTATGCAATCTATTCTTCTAGTTCTGGTTTCTTAAAACTGAATTATTTGATAAATGTCCTTCCAGATTTCTTTGTATTCCTCATACTTGAGGTCATTCCTTCATTAATTTTTTTAAATTCCATAAGTTATTTACATTTTATATAATCAGTTCTCTATTGTTGAACATTTCAAGCAAATAAATACTCAATTAAAAGTATTTATTTAGTGTTTGGGCATGGTGAAATAACCTATACCCTTGAGGAGCTTACATTCTATCAGGTTGCTTCCAAGGTTTTTTAACTTTTATTTCTGCAACTTCATATAATATCACTATGAAAATATTTAAACAACATAGCTTTCTTTTTTGCATTTTGTTTTTGCTTGTCCATTTTGACTTCAGGGTAGTTATTTATTTATTAGGTCAATGGGTATGCTTATTTGTGTAACTTTATAGTATATTGCAAGATTGCTCTTCAAAAAGATTCTACAAGTTAGAAAATTCATCAGTAGTGACCAGATATATTTGATTCTCCACAGCTCCATCAGTATTGACCTTTATTTATTTAATTATTTTTGCCAATTTGAGGGTATGAAGTGCTATCTCAAAATTGTTTTAATAAGCAGAAATATCCTTTTTGACATACAAATAAGCAGATCCTATATCAGACACCAAGGTGTTAATGACAACACAGGCAGCAATTGTTATATTTTCTCTTTTAGCTGAATAGCTTTGTGGAAATGCATTAATTCCACATTGCAGAGGGTAAAGGGTTGCCAATGCATCTGGTGTTAGGAAATCCTGACTGTACACTAATGCCAAATGAACAAAAACGTCCCTTGTTTGTAATTTCAAAGGCTTGTGGTTGGTCACTAGTTTGGGGATAGTTTTCAGGGACTTCACAAGCTGGCGATTTAAAAAGGAAATGGAAGAGGTTAGAGAAGGTTGAAGAAGAGGGAGAGAAAGTACCTATCATCTCACTTCCTATTTACAGAATGTATCTCTGGATAGGTGATGCTCCTCTCCCTCCCTCTCGCCCTTATCTCCATTCTGCAAAACAGGAGTGCATCCAGTTCATGCTACTGGTATTCGAATCTTTTTGTCTTTCTCTTTTTTTTCCTGTCAGAACATACTTAAGAGTAGATTTGTTTGGCATGATGGGCAGTTTTTCCATATAACAGGATCCTAGATTTTGAACTGGGAAGGACATTAAAAAGTATTCTAGTCCAACCTTCTCATTTTACAGATGAGGAAACAAAAACCTAGAGAGGAGAACTCAATTGTCCATTATCATAGCACTAGTGAGCTATTATCATTGGTGACCAAATGTGTTTGGCTCTGGCATTTCAGAATCATGGAGCCTTTGAATTAGAAATAAGGTTAGTTATTCCACATAAAACATATTCGACCTCTGTTTACCCCAAACAGAAATACATATTATCTGAATATTTATTTTAAAGTCCTCCAGAGAGGGAGATTCCTCAAACTTCATCCTTTGCCTAGATTTCTAAAAGCAAAGACTAGGAATTCATATGTTGAGGTTAATGATAGCATTTAGTGCTTAAATTCAGATTCAACATTTATTTAGTAAATATTTATTCACTTCTTTGTGCAAGTGCGTGCGTGTGTGTGTGCGTGTGTGTTGGAAGAGATGAGATAGTCAATAGGATCAAAGACTTTAGCCTGGAAGGGATTTTAGAGGCCATTGAGTTCACCCTTTTTATTTAATAACTAAGGAAATGGAGAGCCAAAAAGATGTTAAGTAACTTGCCCAAGGTCACATGAGTGGTAAACTTGAAGAAATGATTATTTGAAGCAAAATCTTTCAACTCCAAACCCAATGATTTTCCTATCTTGTCCCTAGCCTTCCCAGAGATTATAATATAATGAACATGATTAGATAAACTAATTAAAAGACTGCAATTTAGTTAGATTTGATAAACGTATAAAAGATACCAACAAAAGAAAACTGTAAAGGGAAGCTAGGAGGTATGATAGTGTATTGGGCTTGGAGTCAGCAAGACCTAAGTTCAAATCCTAGATTACTTCTCTTTTCTCAGCTTCAGTTTCTGCATCTAAGAAAATGAGTGAATTATATTTGATGGAATGCACTAAAAATGAGGGCTTGGATTTGATGGCCTCTGAGGGCTCTCCCAGTTCCAAGACTTTAATTTAGCTGGGACAATCAGGGACTGTTTCATGCAGGAGGTGCTCTGTGACAGAAGGGAAGGACTTCTATACCTTGAAGTTTAATAAAGAGATTGGATTCTAAGTTACATTTCAAACTCAGTGGAAGTAAGAGAGAAGAGTTTGGGGAACAGGAGTCTGGTTTCCTTGAAGGAGAGGTCCATGAAAGGAATTATTATAAGATTCAGAATGTGGACTTTAAATGCCTGGAATTCAGTAATTGGTAGGGAACTAATGAAAGTTTTTTGAATGGGATTGTTTCTTCATTGTAAGGTCCTACCATACTAGTTAGTCAGTCAGAAAAAATGATTATTAGGTGCCAAGCATTACTCAGGGCTGAGAATGCAAATGTAAGGGAAAAGAGACAGTTCCTGCCCTCAAGGACCTTACATTCTAATAGGAAGGATAACTCATAAAAGAGGCCTAAAAGTGGTAGGAAGGGAGCAAAGATTTCTAGAGTAGCATGGTGGAGGCATGAGAGAGAAATCCAGAGAGGTCTAGCTAGGTGGTCCATCATTTCTTTACCATGGCAACCTAGTCAGCAGAGTTAGAGGGGAAAAAATGAGTTTAGACTACTGACTTCCAAGTAGCAGAGGATCATGAAATGTTGTCACCTAAAAGCTGAGCATAATACTCAGGACATGTGTACCTGGGCTCTGGGCTGACAGAGAGCTGGCCTAGAGGGGGTCCTTTGGGGATTTGCTCAGTGATGGAGAAATCCACAGGCCACTGCCCTAGCAGCTGCTCCAGGCAGTCTGCCCAGTGTGTACCCACTTTGGGCATCAGCTACTGTTCCCTGGGCTTGTTTCAGAATGGAGCATCCATCCTCTAATCTAGAGAGTCTTGGACCAGCACTGGAATTACTTTTTTTTTAAATTTATTTTTTATTCTCATTTTGTACAAATGTTTTTTTACATTAATAAAATATTCTTGTTTACAAGTAAACAAAATACCCCTCCCCCCATGAATAGAGATAGACTTGCTTGGGCAAAAAAAGTAAAGGGGAGAGAAAAAAAATTAAAATAAAAAAAATAATAGTAATAATTGTAGGTATGGCCAGGTGGAGCAAGGGATGAAGCACTAGCCCTGGAGCCACGAGCACCTGAGTCCATATCCAGCCTCGTAAACCCAACAATCACCCAGCCATGTGACATGCAAGCCACCCGATCCCCACTGCCCTGCAAAAACCAAAAAGAAGAAAAAAAAAAGACCCAAAATAAAATAAAATAGTAATAATAGTAGGGGTGGCTGGGTGGCAGACAGAGTATTGGCCCTTGAGCCAGGAGCACCTGGTTCCAAATCTGGCCCCAGGCACCCAAAGATCACCCTGCTATGTGGCCCCAGGCAGGCCACACAGCCCCACTTGCCCTGCAGCCTCCCCCAAATAATAATAACAAAAAATGTGCTTCAGTCTTTGTTCCAACACCAACAACTCTGTTGTGGGTGGATCACATTCTTTATGATAAGTCCATCACAGAAGTTACTTCCATATTTTTCCACCATTGCCATTGCTGATCGCAACTCCCTCCTTTCTTATTTCTCCACTACCATGAACTATATTTTCTCTCTCCTTTCACTCTGACTCTGCTGTAGGGTCACTGAGTAGCGCAGCAGACAGATCCCTGGTCCTGGGGCCAAGAAGCCCTGAGCCCCCATACCACCCCTTAGGCCCAGAATCCACCTGGCCCTATGGTCCTGGGCAGGCCTTCCAATCCCAGCCCCTTGCAAGAAGTAAAAAAGAAAATGTGTTATATCTCACCACTCTCCCCCCATGGTCCATCCTCTCCTCCTTTATTCACATCCCCCCCTCCCCCACTCCTTCTTACTCCAGATGTCTATACCCCATTGAATACATATACTGTTTCCTCTCTTAGTCACCTCTGATGAGAGCAAAGGTTCCCTCATTCCCCCTTGCCTTCCCCCTTCCATATCATTGCAATACTCATTGTAATAAAAAAAATCTTATTATGTGAAATATATTGGACTATTCCCCTTCTCCTTTCTCTTTCTCCCATTCCATTTCCCTTTTTTTCTATTGACTCCATTTTACACCATATTTTCTCTTCGAATTCAGCTTTCTCCTGTGCTTTAACTATAAAAGCTCCCTCTACCTGCTCTATTAATTGAGAAGGTTCATATGAATATTATCAGTATCATTTTTCTCTACATGCAGTTCATCCTCATTAAGTCCCTCATATTTCCCCCCTCTCCTCCAATCTCCATGCTTCACCTGAGTCCTGTATCTGAAGATCAAACCTTCTGTTCAGCTCTGGCCATTCCAAAAGGAACATTTGAAATTCCCCTGGTTCATTGAAAGTCCATCTTCTTCCCTGGAAGAGGACATTCAGCCTTGTTGGGTAGTTTATTCTTAGCTGCATTCTAAGCTCTTTTGCCTTCTGGTATATTGTATTCCAAGCCCTACGTACGAGCTTCCAATGTAGTTACTGCTAAGTCCTGTGTGATCCTGACTGCAGCTTCATGATATTTGAACTGTGTCCTTCTGGCTGCTTGTAATATTTTCTCTTTGACTTGGGAGTTCTGGAACTTGGCTATAATATTCCTAAGGGTTGGTTTTTTGGGATCTCTTTCTCAGGGGGATCGGCGGATTCTCTCCATTTCTATTTTGAGCTCTGCTTCAAGAATATCAGGGCAATTTTCCTGTAGTAATTCTTTGAAAATGATGTCAAGGCTCTTTTCCTGGTCATGACTTTCAGGTATTCCAATAATTTTTAAATTATCTTTCCTAAGTCTGTTTTCCATATCAGTTGTTTTTTCAATGAGATATTTCACATTTTCTTCTAATTTTTCATTTTTTTGGTTTTGAAGTATTGATTCCTGATTTCTGGTAAATTCATCAATCTCCCTGAATTCTATTCTTTGTCTGAAGGATTTGTTCTCCTCAGAGAGTTTTCTTATCTTTTTTTCCATCTGGCCAATTTTGCTTTTTAAGGCATTCTTCTCCTCAATAACTTTTTGAACTGTTTTATCCATTTGACCTAAGCTGGTTTTTAGCATGCTATTTTCTTCAGCATTTTTTTGGATTTCCTTGACTAAGCTGCTGACTTCATTTTCATGTTTTTCCTGCATCTCTCATTTCTTTTCCCAGTTTTTCTTCCAACTCCCTCATTTGATTTTCAAAGTCTTTTTTGAGCTCTGTCATAGCCTGAGCCCAATTTCTGTTTTTCTTGGAGTCTTTAGATGCAGGAGCTTGTGCTTCCTCATCTTCAGACTGAGTATTTTGATCCTTCTTGGGCTCACTTGCAAAATATTTCTCAATAGTCTTCCTCTTATTTCTCTGCTTGCTCATTTTCCTAGCCTGGGCCTGGTTTTGGGGTGCTTCCTGAGCTTTTGGGACATACCCACAAGGATCTCAGTGTGTGAGGCTCTGTCCTCCCTCCTGGTCTGTGAATGACCATCAGCTCCCCCCTCTGCCACGGAGCTGAGGTGTGGGGGGACCTGCTGTTCTATGGGGGGGGCCCTAGACTGGGATCAGGATCTGAATGTGGTCAGAACCCCAGAGTCCTCTTCCAGAGGCAGAGGACAGAGCTCTGCAGTCTCTCTTCACTCCCCTCCCTCAGCTCAATGGGCTCATGCCCTGGGGGCTCCTGCTTACAGTCTCTGCCTGCTTCTGTTGCCCGGTCTGGGCTGCTGAAAGACGAAGCTGCTTGCTGTGTGTCCTGAGGGCTGGGCTCCATGTGCTCACTCTGGCAGAGGTCCCCCACTGTTCCCCCACTTTGTGCCCCATGCTCCCCAGAGTGCAGCTCAGGAGACTCCCCCGCTGCTGTGAGACATGACTCTCAGCGCCCTGGGGCTGCTTCCCAGAGGCTGAAGTTCTTTCCCTCTGGCGGGCCACCCCTCTGGCGGGCCTCCCCTCTGACCCCGGGGAGCAGAACCTTTCTGCTCTTTTCCAGGTTACCTTGAGTAGGAGAACTGCCTCACTGGGTCCCTTTGTGGGTTCTGTCTCTCAAAAGTTTAGTTAGAGTCCTTAGCTTATGAGTTTTATCAGAGAGCTTCTAAGACTGGATCCCTTTTTGTCGCCATCTTGGCTCCACCCCCTGGTATTACTTTTAAAAAACATATTCAGTGGCTTAAATGAATAGTGATCCATTTCTCTTATTTTCCCCTAATGCTCTCTGGCTACTATGCATATGTTTATGTCTGACTGAGTGTGCATGCATGCATATAGACTAGGATCACAGGAACACTCAGAAATAGTCACAGTTAAAGAAAGACAATGGGGAAAGAACAGTGGGATGGGAGCCATGAACCTGAGTTCTGGTTCTTCCTATCCAACTCAGTCATATGCCTGTATTCAAAGACCTTAGTCTCTGAGATTGTTTCCTCAACTGTAATAGCCCTTGACCTACCTACCTCACAGGACTTTTATGAAACTCAAATAACTTATTACCTATAACACGTTTTTGCCATAAAACACTATGTAAATGTAAGTTAATAATAAAAGTACACATTCACTCAAAGACAATTATACAGAATTAGTTTTTCCAGTAAAGATCCTAGGCCCTTAGAGGTCTTTTGGTTCAAGCTCTCTTCATTTACAAATGAAAAGACTGAGACCCAGAGAAATACTGTGACTAGTCTAAGATCACACAGCTAGTAAATGAAATACCTCACCCTCCTGTTTCTAGAGTAATAATATCTGCTATGTTCAGAATGATGTGCTAGGTATGGGAGAGGTTAAATTTAGGTATGACTGGATCCCTTTGCACAATCTAGTAGAGAGAGAACAGATAACTATGACATATGAGATTATGTGTTATAAAACAAAGGGTTATGTGAATTTTCAGGAGGGATATCTATTTTTTCCTTCTAGCTCTCACATATTTACTTCTTTTTCTTTTTTCCTTTTTTTTAGTAAGGCAATGGGGTTGAGTGACTTGATTAAGGTCACACAGCTAAATAAGTATTAAATGTCTTGGGTCACATTTGAACTCAGGTCCTCCTGACTCCAGGGCTGGTACTCTATCCACTCTACCACTTAGCTGCCCCATATATATTTTCTCCTAAAAATGAGGACTTGGGTTTGATGGCCTCTGAGGTCACTCCCAGTTCTTCCCTTAGTCACACAGCCTGGAACATGAAACCTTTCCCCACCAAGCCTACCTGGCAGGGGTCTGAACTCCCAGTTTCCTGTTTATAGCAAGAGATCCTTAGGTCACAATTCTGGCAAGAGCTAAAGATACAATAATGGATCTGTCTTCTTAATCATTGGTTTTGGGGATGGAGAGGAAGAAGTGATGGGATCTTGAGTCTCTGGGGAAGTATAAGTTTAATGGTCATGGTAGGGGGAGAAAGAAGACTTTAAAGTTCAGAACTGCTACCACTTGAGCAGATAGAAAATGATCCACTGAATTAGGACTTAGCTTTAAGAGTTTTAGATAGCACTGAGGTTTGAACTATGAAAAGACCCATGAGAAATCCCAGTGTCTCTCCTGCAGAGGCTTTGTATAGCCTTGTTCCAGATCAAGAGCTCAGACTACTGGTTACATGGCTCCATGAAGGGTTTGGCTCCAAAGAAGCAGACTCTGATCTCCTGTTTTTGATCTCCATCACCTGAGGGGACAGAAACTTGAATGTCATAGTGCCTGTCCTTGTCTGCTCACCTTTCCCCTCCATCCCTTCTCTGAACTGACACACATACACACACACACACACACACACACAAACACACACACATACATATACATTATATATATATATATATATATATATATATATATATATATATATATGAGAGAGAGAGAGAGAGAGAGAGACAGAAAGACAGAGAGACAGAGAGACAGAGAGACAGAGAGACAGAGACATAAAGAGAATTTATAATCCTTAGAAATTTGCAACCTTGGATAGCCTTACAAAAATAAAAGTGAATATCAATAAAAGAAATTCTATCCTCTTTACCGTTTATCAGAGCCTACTATACATATGCTATTTCTCCCATAAAATGTAAGCCTGCTTTATTTTTGCATTCTTAACAATATAATGCCTGGCACATTTATTGTAAAGTTGTTTTAGTCATATCTGACTTTTTTGTGATCCCATTTGGGGTTTTCTTGGCAAATATTTTGAAGTATTTTGTCACATTTTCGTCTCCATCTCATTTTACAGATGAAGAAACTGATGCAAATAGGGTTGAGTGACTTGCCTAGGGTCACACACAGCTAGAAGATATCTGAGGCTATATTTGAATTCAGGGAGATGAATCTTCCTAACTTCAAGCTCAGCACCTATCTTCCCCTGCCTTGTTCATAGAAGGCAGTTAATAAATATTTATTTAACTAAATTGAAATTAGATAAGGTTTGCTATGATTATGCCATACTACAATTACTTCCTTTTTGGGGTTGTTGCCCCTGATATTGTATAATGTCTATGAAGTCCTATGGCCTTCCCTCAAATTCAAGTGGATCTCTCTTTGGCTTCTTAGAAGATATATTACTTTGTGGAAGGGAATGTGCTTCTGATTTTTTTTTTTTTTTTTTAGTTTTCTTTGGGAACTGAAAAGATCTTGAAGTTATTTTTTCTGTAAAGTTGGAATGTCCCAATCCAGTGCATTTGGGCTTCCTATTATTACTCAGAGCTCCCTGCCCCACTCCTCCACTCCCCACTAGCTTCTCAGGACCAAGATTCCTTTTCATTCTAAGTCATTAACTGACTGATAGGAAAGAACAACCTGCATAAATGCTGTGGCAAGAGATATTTGTGGAATTTTGGCTGAATGAGACACTCAAAGGCTGTTTGCTACTAGGTAACATGTGTTGATCTTCATTGTTTAATCTATCTGTATCTTCAATTGTGGGAATTCCAGGACATATCAAGGAAATAATTTGGGATAAGGAATAGGACTGAGTAGTAACTTCTCCTTACTTTTCCACTAACCATCTATAAAGACCTAATTTTTTTTCTTCTCTGGTTCTCTTCCTACCTATCATACTGATTATTCTTGGTCTCCTTTGCAGAATTATTATAAATGCCTTATGTGTGGGTATAATCCAGAGCTTTGTTCAGAGTCTCCTCTTCACCCAAAGGTCCTCTTTTATCTCTCTGTGATCTCATCAGCTCACATATCTACATGTTCAGCTCACTTCTCTCTTTAACTCCACTCTTGCACCTCCAATTGTTGGCCTATATTTCTATCTAGATACCCCATAGGCTTCTTAAACTCACTATTCCCCAAACAGAGTTCATCTATCTCCCTCTCACTCAGCATGTGTCTATGCATATGTTTATAAACATATGCATATATAATTTATATATGATTTATGTGTATTTATAAATTATATATATGTATACATATATGCAGATATACTGTGGCCATAGTATATTTTTTAGTAGCATGTAAATTCTTTGAGGGCAGCAATCACCTCTTTTTTATATTTGTAATTCCAATACCTATTGTAGTATCTAGCACTTAATAAATTTTAATAAATTCTTGCCAATTCATTGGTTGATTGGACCTCAGTTATTGAGTTCTTAGTACATACTTTGGTAAATGCTAGGTACAGAAAGAAATACAAAAAAATATTAGCCCTGGCTTCAACAAATTTACATTTTGATGGGGAAACT
Organism: Macrotis lagotis; assembly: GCF_037893015.1. Classification (NCBI taxonomy): domain Eukaryota; kingdom Metazoa; phylum Chordata; class Mammalia; order Peramelemorphia; family Peramelidae; genus Macrotis; species Macrotis lagotis. The sequence goes on from NC_133658.1 coordinate 585,414,689, forward strand.
ACAAGCAAATAACTATGTATACAAGATATGTGGTTGATTGATAGTCATCCTTTGTGCTCAAAGAGGACCAAAATGGTATCACTGGGGCCAAGGTACAGTGTATACAACTATGTCTGATCAGAACAATATGAACTTGGAAAGTTTGTACCAAAAGTTTGGCATAAATAGTTCATATAACATTTGGAGTGAAGTGTAAATGGAAGGTAATCTCAGAGGCAAAAGTGCTAGCACCTTGTGAAGAGGGACAACTAGGAAAGGCCCCTGGAAGATGCTATATGGGAAATTTTAGAATGCAGTAGAAAGAAGAGTGAAATGAACATCAGAGACTTGGAACTGAGCCTCAACTTGGCTGCTTACTTGACTTGACTCTTGACTTGACTTATTACCTGAACTACTATAACTTAGCATAGTGTCTGGAACATGGTAAATCCTTAATATACATGTTTGTTGACAATTTGGGGGGTCTTCAGCTTTTAAACTATAAAATAGAGGAATCAGCAGATCTTTCCAGGTTCAAATTTCCATGATGAAATAATGGAAGCTCTGTAGTATTTTGAATGGTCCTTAGCCACTTACATGTGGAACCAAATAATTTTAGAGCTGGTTGTAGAGGGTATGGATAGAAATAGGGAAGACATGTTGGTTGTTGAAAAGATAATATTTATTGGTTTGCTTTTTTTTAGATGAACTTCATCTTAAAGAATTTTTTAAAAGTTCATTGGACCTTTGAATGATATCTCTTGTGATGTCACCATCCCCGAACCCCAGAGCTAATAAGAACCTCAGAATTCCCTCTGATCTCTTCCCTGTCTAAGGGGAAGACATCACTAAGTGATGAAAGCAACAAATAGAATAAGAGCCTGCTAAGGAGGTACAAAAATCATGGGACTAGAATGGGCATTGTAAGTCATCTAATTCAGCCAATTTCTTTTTAAGATAAGAAAACTGAGGACTAGAGAGTTGAAGTGCCTGAAGACTTGAATCTGAGTTTCCTTCCTGACTCCTAATCTTGCATGGTTTCTGTAAAACCAAGATACATTTTTTTTGTTTATTTCCTGGAAGACAGAAGTAGAGATTATACAATCTCTCTTTTGTAGCCTATTTCAGTATTTTACCACTCCAATTGTCAATATATTCCTGCAATGTTTGTTTTAATTGAGACCATTTTCTATTGATCAGTCTCCACAGTCACAGAAACAACCTGATTATTATCCTCAATGTAAATGTAGCTAAGCCTCCCTCAGTTGCCTTCCACAGTTCTGGGATTTCTTGATACTTCCTGAGTTCGGAAGGTCTTTTGGGTCAGAAGGAATTCATAGCTCTGGTTTGTGTCCCCATTCAATATATTCTCACACAGACTATACCAATTTGATAAATGAAATGATCAGGAAAAGCCTTTAATGGAAAAGTATAACAAGGTAAATCAAAGGCCTTGAATTAGTTAGCCATACTGCTCCCCTGCCCCTCCTCCCACAACATACATACACATGCATCAGGTCTCCTGGGAAGTGCCGGTCTCAACTCTCTATTGACCATTTTTATCACAATGAATCACAATGGGAGCAGTATGCAGCAAATCACTCATGGCATGAAGTCAGCACGGGAACTGGAAGCATTGCAGAGTGTTGTGGCTACCCCTCAGCATGAGAACTCGGCATTGTGGAGAGCATTGTTCTTTTTCTCTGGGCATGGAAACCAGAGAGTATTGTAGAGAGCACTGTTTGTTGCTTTCCCTTGACATGGGAACCGGATGATCACTGGAGCTCAGAACACAGCTGCCATTTTTCTTCTCCTCTCTTCCCAGCTAACCCCCTGCCTTCTCCAACCCTGTATCCCATCCTTTATGAGACTTTCTTCAATGCCTTTCAAAATGTGTAGATTTCTGGATTATGTAGTTCCCAAAGAAAACAGAGTCCATTCTTGTGAACTTGCTTTACATCAAAATTCTTCATATACTTGAATAGAATAGCCAAAAGCTCCTTTCCCTTTTTTCCTCCTCATGTAATTAGGGGTTGAAAAATTTAAGGTTCTAAGTTGAACTCCGGACAAAGCATCTATCTGATAGTTTGAATGAATGAATGAACGAATGACCAAAAATCATTGTTATGTTCCAGACACTATAAGAACACTCAATATCATGAGACCAAGATTCTTACCAACATTTGTTGGAGAGAGAGAGAGAGAGAGAGAGAGAGAGAGAGAGAGAGAGAGAGAGAGAGAGTCAGAAAAACTGTGACAAAGAGAGAGAATGAGACAGCAAAACACACATACACATACACATACAGAGAGAGGGAGAGGGGGGGGAAAGAGAAATGATTAAGGAGGGATAAATCAAAATAATTTCATTGGATTCCAAAATTTAGGGCTGGAAGGAAAGTGGATCATATAGTACATTTTCTCATTTTCCAGATGAGAAAACTGAAACTCAGAGAGCTCAAGGCCAAGGTTACAAATGGAGTGTGTGTGTCAGAGCTTGAATTTATAGACTCAGGATTTAGAACTAGTAGGGAATGGTTTTAAAGATTATCTACTTAAACCTTATTTTTTTAACAGATGAGGAAACTGAGGTCAAATAGGTGAATTGATTTATACAAAATCACTTGAGAATTAAGTAGCAGAGTGAGGGTTCAAAACCAGGTTTTCTAACTGCAAATTTGAGGATTTGATGCTCACAAAAACTGAGACTAAGTTGGCTGATGGCAAGCATTAAGGCAATAGAAACTATTCTATAAATTAGAAAGATAAGAAAATAACATGGTGCCATGGAGAGATCACCGCATTAGAAGACTAGAGATCTGGATTCAGCAACCCATATTGCCAAACATTAGGGTGACATAGGATGAATCACTCAAGCTGTCAGGCTAAGTTGCCTTATCAGTAAAATAAGATGTCTGGATTAAACAATTTCCAAAGTCACTTTTAGTTCTATTCAACTACCTCTCTGTGCTTAAGTATAAGCACTGTGGATTCATTATTTGAATATTGGGTAATATCTACATTATGCAAGTCAGTGTTTTAAGATCTGGCCCCTTCCCTCATGTTGCTTATAAGAAATTAGCATGAATAAATATTTTTATGTTCTTGTTCATGTATTCAGTCATGTCCAACACTTCAGGAGCTCATTTGGAGTTTTCTTTAAAAAGATACTGGAGTGGTTTGCCATTTCCTTCTCCAGTTCATTTTACAGATGAGTAAACTGAGGCAAACAGGGTCAAGTGACTTGCTCAGGGTCATACAGCTAGTAAGTGTCTGAGAATGGATTTGAATTCACAAAGAGGAGTCTTTCTTAATTCAGACTGGGCATGCCCTCCTCTTTATCACCAAGAATTCCTAATTTTTATGATAACATCAAAAGATCATAGAATTCAAGAGTGGTCATCTAGTCTAACTCCATTATTTTATAGAAGAAGACAAGACCCAGAGAGATTAAATCACTTGTTCAAGGTCATACAGGGGAAAATGGTAGAGTCAAAGTTCTAACTCAGTGTTTTAGCTTCAGTCATAATACTTTCCTCTGCAAAAACTGATTGTCTCTTTCTGCATGTATGTATGCATTCATTGTACTTCAAACAAAATTTTCAATTCAGTTTAATTTATACAATCATTTGTTGGATATCTTCTCTATGAAAGGCTCTATTTTAGGGGCACAATAGACAGCTGTGTGGCATAGCAGATAGTGTGTTAGACTTAGAATTAGAAAAAACCTGAAATTCAAATGCTGCCTAAGACAATAACTTGTCACCCAAACAATGCTTAAGTTTCCTCTTCTATAAAATAGGGATATTGCTTCCCAGGGTTTTGATTAGGGCAAAATGAGACAATGTTATCAAGTGTTTTGTAAACCTTAAAGGGTTATATGAACAGTAGATGTTAGGATTTCAATTTCTCAGCATTTGTAGCTGTTACTATTTCTTTGAGAATAGTTGTTTTCCTCGACTCACAGGATTTATGTATTACCTCTCCACCTTCATTCCCAGCTTCCATTCTATCATCAGTACATTTGTACATTTTCTTCTAGTCCCTGTTCTCTCTGATGGAAGCAAAATAAATAGATGTAAATAAACAGGGCAGGTGCACCCCAGTTATATTCTCAGAGGAAGGAAAAAGTAGAGACAGCAACAAAACTGTCACTTTTGTTCCTACAACTGGCTTTATGGAAATAATCAATGTCATCTGTACAATGTGCTCCTGTGTTCCTGCCCCAATCCAGGGACAGTTTCAGCCTCTTTGCCTGGTTTTAAAGACAGCTTGGCATCTGACCCTTTTTATCTTTCTTCTGGGTGGAGATGAATGAGTCTCTTAGAACATTCACTGCACAAGAAGAAGTTTGTTAGGAAGTTTAGTGGAGTCTGGACCATAACAATTCTAATAAAAAAAAAGGTATTTTATGAAGCTGGTGAGAAACTTGTAATCTAGATGTGGTTTTATAGCATGGGAAATTGCTACATGTTGTAAACTAGAATTCTCTGACTGGCCCTCCAGGACTGCGTTTTATCGTCTAAAGTAACGCCTCCCCCTTTCCCTTGTAATTGTTCCCTCATGAATCCTCTAAAACAAGTTTCATATTTTTAATACCTAATGGTTGCCTAATCACACCTTCTTCTCTCCTTAAGGAGCACTTGATTAACTTTACTGATAATCACCCTTTCCACAGATACTATAATTCTCATGTGCTTGATATTTTAAGAGGACGTTTTCTTTGTGGCATATGGCATAAACTTTTCCTTGCGCTGTAACCACACAAGCTCTCTATGTTTCTTCTTGGGCCTTGACCTTGAGAACAAAGGCTTTCCCATTTAATTCCCAGCTCACCCATCCCCTCTGAGGATTAAGTCAGTGACAGTAATATTCTTTCCTTCAAGCTGTCTTTGAGTGTAAAAAGTTCCTTTTCTGAAAATGTGAGGATGCTCAGGGCCCAACCTCTGTGGAAGTAAGTAGTTATGGGTATATTGAGTAGATAAATTCAGAATATAACTTGTCTTTCTTAGGAGATCAATCTTAGGGATCCCTTGGTTATAGAGGATTCCCACAATGGATCCTCCTTTCTGGTGGCCCATTCTTTCCCTTGCTATGTAAAAAAAAAACCTGTAACATTTGTTTAGTTTGTCTTCTGCCTCCCTTTGGTTTAGGCTAAACTTTACCTGAGATTTAGCCAATGCTAAGAAAGTTCTGGTGTCTCTTAGTTGCTTAGATATCTCACTCCTTTACTTACTCTTCTATTCAAGGAAAATTGACTCTTCTCTGGGTTCTCCTCACCTCTTCCTCCATCTGCAGAATGGACTCCATTTCCCATTTTCATCTGTTGTCATCCCTCCCTTCCTTTGGGAAAGAGACTACCTCTTCTACATTTCTGGCCCCTGCCTCTTCCCTTGGATGGAAGTGATCGCCCCCTTCTTCAGATTTCTCACAACATTTTATTCCCCTCTCCTTTGACTCACTAGACTATTTACTAAATTGCATGAGTTGATGGGGTAGAATTCTTGCACCTTGCTCCCTTGGTCCTTTTACTTCTCCATCAGAATCCTATCCTCTCACCCTTATTAGAATGTCAGTTCTTTGGAGTTCCAAATGTTTCTGTCTACAGTTGTGTGGTTCAGAGTTGAAACTGAAGAAAGATCTGAATTCAAATCTAGTCTCAGACACTCCCTAACTGTAACCTTGAGCAAGTCTTATCACTGCTGTGTCTCCGATGCTTTATTTGTAAACTCTGAATAGTATTAGCCCCTACCTCTCTAAATTGTTATTAGGATCCAATGAAATTATATTTGTAAAGTGTGCTGAAAACCTTAAAGTTCTAAAGCAGGGTAGTTGTTATCATCATGATGTTCATCATCATCATCATCATCATCATCATTACCCAAATTTTAGCAAAGTGAATAGAATAAAGTGAGCTCTTAAGAAAGGTTTGATGGGAAGCCTTTTCTGTTTCCCCTAATTGTTTGTTTGAGGTGTATGTAGTATTCACACCTCTGATTTGAGGGTTTGCCATACCCTTTTCATGGTTGCTCATTTACCTTTGATGTCTACTTATTACTCAACTCTCACCTATGATTCCAAGGAGCTGTAGCATGGGCAGTGGTCATACCACTTAAACTATCTAGGCAGAAGCACTAAACTAGTTTGAGGGTAAGTAACAGGTCTCAAACTCATCAACCAGTTAGGGCATATCTACCCTAAGCATGTGAAGACTTCCCCCAGGAGAATGGGTGGATGAGGACTTGTTCCAATGGCCATGAAGGTGACTCTGGTCACCTAGAACTAGTCAGACTTGGAAGATGTCAAAGTCATCCACTGCAACCTGGTTGGTTGTCCTGACTTTTGTCTTGCCACTGGACCTTGTTGACTCTGGAAGAGAGAGAGAAGTTGTCAACTTTGTGCAATTCTACCTCACTTAAATCCAGTCAAGCAAGTCAAGATATCATGCTATGTTAGAAAGGTCCTCTTAAAAAAATGAAGGATCAACAACAATAATTGGTAGTATTCTCTAACTTCTAAAGCCATATTGGATTTCTTTTTCTCTTTATTAATGTTTATATCACTGCTCCATTGAAACATAAACTCCTTGGGGGCAGGAACTGGTTTTTGTTTTGTCCTTTTATGTCTGGAGTTATATGCAGAGTGTATGGTTAATGAATACTTGCCTAATTGTTGAATTAACTTTCCCCATATGTAGTTTGTAGTGTAGGCCCAGGCCAAGCTATCCTGATGCTTTTAATAGGGCTTTCCTCCCAATGACCAACTTCTGACTCTCTTCTGACTCATTTCCAATTTTCATTAGCTATGATTTGCTTCCAGGTTTAATGGGAAAAGCATTGACTCTGAAATCAGAAGAGTTGGATTCAAATTTCTTTTCTGCCACTTACTATTTGTGGGAAACTGGGCAAGTCATAACCTCCTTGTACCTCAGTTTCTCCTTCTGGAAAATAAAATGCAATAGTTATTATTTATTACAGTTTATTAAAGTTAACAAAATGCTTTATTAATATTATCTCATTTTATCTTCAGAACAGCCCTAGGAGGTAGAGTTGTCCTCATTTAGAGATAATGAATTGAGGCAGACAGGAGTTAAGTGATTGCTCAGGGTCACATAACTAGTATTTGATGCCAAATTTGAACTTAGGTATTCTTGACTCCAGGTCCAATGCCCTAGCCACTGAATCCCCAGTTGTCTTACAGAATGAAGGCATTGAACTAACTGGCTTTTCCTAGCCTTTGATTTGTGATTCCATGGTCTTCTCCATAAAACTTTTGGACAAATGGCAAGTCAATCTAATCATTTTATTTTTGGATTTTTTTTATTAATTCTACTTGTTTGTGTAGATAAACTATCAAGTACCATTTATAAACTATGCAGAAAGTGGCATCTTAAACAGGTAAAGCCCTAGAAAAATTGTGAAGCTGGAAAAGTTTATCTTCTGTTCTTTCAAGATTCTATCCTTCCCCTGCCACAGCCTCAATTTTACATTTATCTGAATTTTTCTAATTTCCCTCTTCCCTATCCATTCACTTTTCAAACTTTCAGTCAAAAAAGAGAATGAGAAACTACTAACACTAAAGGAAATAACTCATAAGGTTCAATCTGTCCCCTTCCCAAGTGAGTTTAGAGTTTAATGAGTCAACGAAATATAAGTAAAAGGAAGAAATTTTTAATTGTGGAATTTCAGACATCAGTAAAAAGATGGGGAAAGAATAAGACCTGTATTCTCATTGACTGGAAAAGAGTGAGTGCCATATTTTCTTTGACAGGACAGTATTTGGAGGGGGAAGGCTCTTGCCTTATTTATTACGTAAAAGTTACCCTGGTCATTAATAGGAACATAAAGCCCATATACCAAAGATTAGGATCTTCACAGTGTCAGTTCATATTGATTTTTTGTTTTTAATCAGCTTTTGTGAGGACAAAAAATGATGGCTATGTAACTATATGCTACTAAGAAATATGTAGTCATTTATTTCATTACCTATATTTACTAACTAGGCCATTTCTTTATTTACATATATGCTGTTGGCCTGAGATTCTTCCTTCTCAGTTACCCTTAAAAAACTTGACTCAAAAATCTTTCTCACCCATCATATCCATTAAAGACATGTTTGCATTCACAAACTTCTGTTTGGAGGGTTGAAGCTTTAAAGAATTTATTTTTGCTGAGGTCTGTCCCAGTTGGGAGTTTTCACTGAGATAGAGTTATATATATATTATATATATATATATGCATATATATATATGCATATATATGTAGGTATATTTAGATATATAATCCAAAATGTTAGAGTTACATATTAAGCAGTTTGTATCTAGCTTGTGGAGTCCCTGTCACTGTCCTGTTAGGAAAAGGAAGAAAAAAGAGAAAAAGATGGAAGAGGAAGAATGTTAGACTATTAAAGTTGGGTCCTCTTCAAGCATGTGATAGAAATATTTGACAATGGACAGGAGAGGGGGTGGAGTATGAGCTTAATCTACACTATTAAAATTGTTACCATCACTTTCATAAGCTTAAACAATCAACAAAACAAGAAATTAAGTTCTGATTTACAGTATTTACTGACTTCTGAGTTGTAAAGGCTTACACTGAAAAACTAACAATTATTCAGAACCACTCAATGAGGAATGAGAGGCAGTTTGGTATGATGTAAAGAACCTTGGGTTTGAATGCTGGGTCTGTAATTTGCTACCTATATCACCTTGGACAAGGTACTTAACATCTTGGGACCTCAGTTTTCTTATTTATAAAATGAAAGAGTCATATATTATCCAATTTCACCTACCTCTAGATAGCTGGTAGAGTCCCTGCCACTGTCCAATATTTAGTCATATAGGACTCTACATGACCCCATGGACTTTCTTGGAGTTTTTTTGGCAATGAAACTGAAGTGGTTTGCTTTATCCTTCTCCAATATGTCCACATTTTCAGATGGGGAACTGAGGCAAACAGGAATCACACAACTAGTAAATATCGGAGATTGCCATTTGAACTTAAATCTTCTCAATGCCAGGCTGTTTTCTCTATCCACTTCACCACCTAGCTACCTTCAACAATAGCTCTATGGAGCTTGTGCATTCTGTCTTCATCTTTATCATAGATATGCTGGTGATTTCCTCATTAGCCGGGTCCTCCTAAAAGCTATCTGAGAATTCTAGAGGGCCTCATGTTTATATTAAGGAGGTGGGAATTTTTCTTCTCTAAGAGGGTTTTGAAATTGTTTTATTTCTGAGCACTTGTTGATAAGAGGATCTGACCCCTCTATTTAAAGCTTCTTTCATCCTCTCAGTTCACTATCCTAAGATATCTCTTGGGGACAAAGCATTTCAGTGCCTGTACAAGTACCCAGTTTTCACAGCTAATTAATTTGTATAAGGCCAGACCCAGCAAATCTTCTATGCCAGCTACTAAGAATGGAAATAGAGGTCTCTGCATGTTGTTGCCTGAATATTCATAGTAGCATAGCAAGGGGGAAGAGTGTAGAGGTGGAAACCTCAAATTAATTCCCCTGGAGTCATAGTGTGGATTGCTCTTTTTAGACCTTCTTAGGAATGAGAAACGATCCCAGCATCTTCTCCTGGGCCAGTGTTCACCCAGCTCTTGCTCTCAAATGTTCTCTTAGCTCCATTCACTTATAAAAAGAGAATTATCTTTAAAAAATAATTTTGAGCAGTGATTCATCTTTATTAGAGGTACTTGATGGTTCCCTTATTAGCAATTTAATTCTAGGAGCTAGTCATCTGAGAATTTTAGGCTCCTTTTCCCATTAAACAAACCTGGAAAACAGAAAACATGGTAATGGAAGGCAACTGTTCAGATCAGAGGACTTTCTATAGACCATGCCAGCTTTAGAGTGCTCAATGAAATAGCCTGTGGGGGGAAAAGCAGTAAAAGTCATACTGGTGGTCCAATCTCTAATGTCTGTATTGATTGGAACCAGGCAGTGTTCTGATTTATAAAAATCAAGGATTTGTCACAGTGTAAGAGTATTCCACTAGGTTAGGAGACTTTGGGATTTGTCACAAATGCAAGTAAATTCCAAGGTAATAGGTACTCATATTTGAAGAATTACAAAGAGAATAGTTCTAGTATAGGAGTTAATATTGACCAGAAATTAGAACCCATGAGTTCTACTTTTGGTCCCATTATTTTTTTAACCTCTGGACCTCAGTTTCCTTATCAATAAAATGAGGAATTTGGATTACGGTATCTAAAAGTTCCAAATTTTTATATTTCTTTTGTCTTGCTGATGGTTTCTTCTATATTTTCTTTACTCTCCTATTCACCTTCTCTCTGCAATCCAAATATGGATATTGCACAAACATAGGGAAGGAATTGGATAAGATAGTACTTTAGGTTACTTTGTAACACAGATGATGTTATGTTCAGTGAAATTAAGACTATGTCCTTGACCCTCCTTTCTGTTCTGCATCCATTCCCTATCTAGGATAATTTTATCTATTTCCATGATTTAATGGTCACCTTTGTATTTATAATTCCAGATCTTCAACCTCAAATTTCACCTTTAGTTCCAAATTGTCAAAGTACAAATCCGATCACATCACTAATCTGCTCCAAAAACCTTTTGCCTAAAGTCCAAACTTCTCATTCAAAGACTCTTAAAATCTGACTCCATTTGACTTTCTTAGTTGATCATCTTCTACTTCCCTACTTGTACTCTATTCTTTAACTAAAATGGGACTACCATCTTTAACATAAACATTCATTTCTTACCTCCATATTTTTGATTGAACCATTTCTTCAACTTACATGCCCTTCCCTCAGATCTCCACCTAGCAAAATCCTAGCCATCTTTCCAGGCAGAATTCTAATATGTGCTCCTCCTACAAGCCTTTCCCCACCACCCTAATCAATTTAAATCTTTCCTTCCTTTGAACACCTATAACCCTCTTTGTACCTTTCATATGGCATCTATCACAGACTGCTTTATACTGTGGTTATTATTTATGGCAAGGTCATCTCTCTTGCTATAGGATAAACTGCTAGAGGGTGAGGACTTACTTCATTTATCTCTTTTCTTCTATATCTTCACCCAAATACCTGTACAATAGTAGATATAAAATAAAAAATGGTTAGTTGCTTTGATTAGCCTCTCTGAAGGCTCATCCTCCATATCACATCCCCTAATGGTGGAGGTTACTTAAGGTTCTACCATGAACCTTTTCCTTTTCTTTGTCTATATTTTTTTCCTGGTAATTTCACCAGATCCCTATAATTATCATCACTATGCAAATGACTCAGAGATTGATATAGCCAATTCTAAATCTGTTCTGAACTCTGACCTCACACCAATTGCTGAATAAAAATATCAGATGGGAAACTCTAGAGTTATCTCAAATTTAACATGTCCAAAATAACTCATACTCTGCCCTCCCAAACTCATTCTTCTTCCAAACTTCCATATTTCAATTTGAAAATAACATTTTTTCAGAATCCCACATTTATAACTTTATTGTTATCTCAATTCTTCAACTACCTTCACCATATTCTCAAGTTCTAAAATCTGTACTTCCACATCTTTCATATCTGACTTCTTAGCTCTATTTACACAATTATTCCCTTAGTTCAGGTCAAAATGACTTCTCACTTCCCAATCTACCTATTGTGGTCTAAGTGATTTTACTTAGGTGTGTGGATTTTTTAAAGGTTTTTTCAAGGCAATGGGGTTAACTGGCTTGCCCAAGGCCACACAGCTAGGTAATAATTAAGTGTCTGAGGTCGGATTTGAACTGAGGTATTACTGATTCCAGGGCCAGTGCTGTACTCACTGCACCACCTAGCTGCCCCAGGTGTAGATCTTTTCAGCAAACTCCCCTATTCAATCAATTTCAGTAGCCCCCTCTTTACTCCAGAATCAACCATAAAGTCTTGTGTTTAGTTTTTAACCCTTCACAATCTAGCCCCAACATCTTTCTAGTCTCATTAGACATTATTACTTTCCTTTCACATGCTGTGATTCCACCAAACTGGCCTTTTCTCTTTTTCTCACACATAACCTTTCATTTCCCATCCCCTGGTATTTGCATCTAAAAATGCATTCACTCTTCACCTCTGCTTCATAGAGTCCCTTTCTTCAACTTTTAGCCCAAGTAACACCTTTTAGAAACCCTTTCCAGATCTCCCCAATTACTAGTGTTTTCCATTTCAAACTATCTTGTGTTTTTTACATTTTTCTACTTGTTACCTCTCCCATTAGAATGCTACCTCCTAATGGTAGGGATTGTTTTATTCTTTATTTGTATCTCTGGTCCCTAGCACAGTACCTGAAAGACAATAGGCATTTAATATGTGCTCCTTGGTTAATTGATTGTATGGATCAATGAATAAGCAATGAAGTGACTCCAAGATGGGTAGCAGTTGGGATGTAAAGAACCCCAATGCATCTGGAAAATACATAGTCTGAATATTTAATCCCTTGCAAATTGTTGACATATGGCTACAATTTTGTTTTTTGTTTGGAGTGATGGATGGGAAGTAAAGTTGATGGACTTTGTAGGGTCACAGTTCATCCAGTCTTTCTCCATCTTGGCAAAGGTTTCTAAGAAAATTGAGAGTCCTGAGAGCACCTAGAGGATAAAATTAGGCAGGCCTCTGGCAGTGGAATGTATGTATATATGCCAACCAGCCCTCTGTAGAAAGTGCAATTCCATTTTTTTACCAAGACACAGATCATTTTTTTCCACCTTGTTTTGCCCCAAAGCATTCACATTTCCAAGCATCTTAGTGGAGTCCAAAAAGTATCTACCAAGCTTTTTCTTTGGTTTTCATCTTTTTACAGGAATGCTCTCTGGGGTCATTATCTGCCCTGTGTTTACCACCCTTTCTAACCCCTTCAGAGACTGAATCAATGGTACCCCAGGTCAAGCCTTTCTCAGAGGAAAGAAAACCTTTGCCCATTTTCCTGTCACATGCATTTGAGCTCCCATGATCTGGCCTGGCCAGTGTGAAGTAGAATAGACAGCTGGTGACTCCAGGCTGTCCTTCCTTCCCTTGCCCAGAACTGGAAAGTTCAAAGAAGGAAGTCGATGCTTCCTTTGGGAAATGACTCTCCTCACTGAGAACTCCAGAGTGGCAGAATAGCAAGTCAGGAAGAGTCTATTTTGTAGGCTTCCATAGGTCTTAGAGTCCCAACTGTTCTTATTTTTCAAACATGAATTTACTTGTAAAATACACTTTATGTCTGAATATATTGTGGCAAAGGAGTAGCTCCTTTTAAAGTATTTCATATTCAGATCTTCCACCAAAGTGGCACACAGGCCTAGTTTGCATGGAATGTTAGTATAGCCAGATAAGAGCCTGGGTTGACTATACCACATTCCCCCAGCTCTTCTCTCCAACTCATTTTCCATATACATATACATATATATATATATATATATATATATATATATATATATATATATATATATATATTTCCAAAGCAAGTCTTGGGTAGGGTCTATGTGGTGTTCAAAAGTCATTTATCTTTCACAGGGTTTTTTCTGAGCATCACCTGCCTGAATACAGAGGGACTATTCCATTTCATCTGAAGCATTAATCTGTATGTTATAAAAACAGAAACAAAAAGATCTTGTTCACTTATTTTTCAGAGTACATTTTAGGAGGAATGAGTCTGAAAGGCAAGAGAGGAAGGAGAGTATAAATAAGAATCTCTCTTAATTTGATTCTCCCCCTCCCTCCCTCCTCCCCCCAGGTTGGAAACTGAAACCTATTGGGCTATTTACACAGCAAAAAAGTTCTCTTAGATGAGGAATGGGCCGAGGCTGTCATGTGACCAAAGCCAACAGGGAAACAAAAGAATCCATTTATTATCCTGGCAGGAAATTTGTTCTTTTAGATTTTGTAGCTGCAGACATAATGATTTCATTTCCTTCAGTTCTCAGAGATTAATCGCCCCTGCTCCTGCACCCGTGTGTATTTGTGTTTCCTCTATTTTCCTAAGTGTTTTCAACATTGTGTTCAGATGCCTCTTTCCAAGTGGTTTGAGGGTGTATTCCAATTTCACGCTGATTAATAGGATGTGGTCTTCCTGAACATCCAGGATACCCAAGAGGTGACCCAGGTTAAAATGCATGCCCTCCTGGTGGGGGGAGCAGAAAAAGAAAAAGAAAAAAAAAGAATGACCTAATGTTTTTTCAGTTTTGAATTAGTATTAAAGGAAAACTAGTGCTTTGAATAAAAAAAGATTGAAATTTCCAGCTCTGTTCACCAATAGCTACTTGAATTACTGCAGTACCAAAGATAATAGCTAACATTAATGTAGCCCTTTAACTTTTGGAAACTACTTCACATATATTACCTCAACTGAGCCCACAGTTACCCTATGAAATAGGGACAATTATTATCTTCATTTTATGGATAAGGAAATGGAAGTGAAGAGGTTTTAATCCAGGGCTTTACAACTTGGGCAAGATTTGAATTCACCTCTCTGTCTACTTCCTAGCTGCCTTCCCCAGTGAGTTCATCTCCTGAGACTTGCAAGCTTCACAACTGGAAGGATTGTTTATAAACTATCTTTGTAACATTCCTAGAAACCAAAATAGTACATTTTTGCCATAAGGATTATAAGATGCAGGTGGGGTTGAGGCCAAGCTTAAGACTAAACAGGAAGGATTCATTGATGGCAGATGCTGGAGAATGCAGCTGCATCTCTCTACACCTGCCCCTTTGATGGCCTTTGAAGTCTTAACCTAAGCACTTTATATATACCAAGTCTTCTCTGGCAAATTTGCGACAGGTTAACTGATCAATCCCAAAATCTGTGGGTATTAAAACTGGCCCTTAATGGCAATTAATGGCAGTTGCAAAATAACTCAATATTTTGTTTATTTTTGAGCTAAGTTCTTTCCTTACAACTGCAAGGTTTGTAAAATTAAACATTACTATAGCTGTTTTATATTTAAGTAAAATAAAGTTCAGAATGGGTGCCAGATCTGTCAAAGGATATATGACCAGTGAGTAGCAAATAGGACTCCAACCCAAGTCTTAGGACTTCAACTTCAGGGCCATATTTTCTTTAGTAGTAGTAGCAGAAGTAGCAGTAGTAGTAGCAGTAGTAGTAGCAGCAGTAGTAGTAGTAGCAGCAGCAGCAGCAGCAACAGCAGCAGGAGTAGTAATAGTAGTAGTAGTAGTACTAATAGTAGTGGTGGTAGTAGTGGTAATAGCAATGGTGGAAGGAGAGGTAGTGGTGATGGTGGTAGTAGTAGTAGTAGTAGTAGTGGTAACAATAATAATAGCTAATAATAGCTAGAATTTGTATAATGTTTTAAGGTTTGAAAAGCTCCTTACAAAATTATTAACTCATGTTATCCTCACAACAACCTTGAAAAGTAGGTGCTATTGTAATAATCTCCATTTTCTAGATGAAAAATCTAAGGTAGATAATAGTGACTGGATCATATAGCTAGTAAGCATTTGAGGCTAGAATTGAATTCAAGAAGATGGGTCTTCCTGATTCCAGGTCTAGGATTCTATTCATTGTATCACCTGGTTGCCAATAGTACACACTTAATGAATTGTTTTTGAATTAATGCTGCTGTTCAGCAGTTTTCATTTACATACAACTCTTCAAGATCCCATTTAGGGTTTTCTTGGCAAAGATATTAGAAAGATTTACTATTTCCTTCTCCAGTTTGTTTTGCAGATGAGGAATAAGGCAAACTGGGTTAGTGACTTGGTCAGGGTCACACGACTAGTAAGTATCTGAAGTCACATTTCAACTCAGGGAAATGATTCTTCCTGACTCTACCTACTGTATCACCTAGTTGGCCCAGGGATATAATAGAATCATGGAATTGTAGGATACATGTATCTAGAGGTGGAAGGGACCTCAGAGGCCATCTCACCCAAGCCTCTTATTTTACAGATGTGTAAACTGAGACTCAGATCACATAGGTTTTAAACATCAGAAGCTACATGTGAATCTACTGCTTCTGTCTCCAGAGTCATTAGTTGTCCTATTTTCATACTACCTCTCCAAGAGTCACCATTCATATTAAAATAGTGCTTCAGAGTTTATTGTGTTTTATTCGACATCTTGGGAGATGAGTAAGGAAATATTATTATCATTTCTATTTTATAGGCAAGAAAAAAGTATATTCCATACACATATTTTAAGTGACTTATTTTCCTATAAAAGTTCTACAACCATGTACCAGAACTAGGATTTAAACCCAGGCATTCTGCCTTCAGGTCTAGCACTGCTTCTACTATACCATATTGACTCCTTATAACATATTAGGATAGCAAGGTGGTACAGTGAATATAATGCTGGACATAGAATCAGAAAGACCTGAGTTCAAATCTAGCTTCAGGTACTTACTAGCTATGTGACCCTGGGCAAGTCTTAACACTTCTTGCCTCAGTTTCCTAATCTGCAAAATGAGCTGGAGAAGGAAATGGCAAAACATGATAATATCTCTCCCAAGAAAGTCTCAAATGGGATCACAAAGAATCTGGACAAGAAATGACAACAACAAAATACTGACTTGATGAATAAATGGATCAATGAATGAATGAATGAACAAGTGGATGGATAGAAGGATATTGTCTTCTGACTTCAAATTTAGTGCTCATTCCATTACCAAAAGAATATTCAGAGAAACCTTATTTAAAGGATTAAAAATTAGGACATAAAGAAAAGGTTAAAGGATTAAGATCTTACTATAAGACTAGAAGGTGTTGAGCTACAGAATAGCTAATGAATTGACCTTAAAGTGCTTACTTATTGTCTTTAGATACATTATCTAACAGTTTGCTGTCCACTATAGACCTGGTAATACCACGAAGCCCTGGATTGCTTAGACTTCATCTGAAATATTCTATTCAGTTCAGGGTTCCACATTTTAAGGACATTTACTCACTGGAATGTGTCCAGAGGAAAGTGTCTTTGTTGAGAGGACTAAACCTCTCACTTTGGGAATGATCAGAGGAAGAAAGCTGGAGAGGGTTGGGGTGGGTGGAGAGGAGAAGCACACATAATTATTACTGTCCTCAAATATTTGAAGAGTTGTCTCTGTGGAAGAGATTAGACTTACTTTACATACCTTCAAAAAACTGAACTAGGACCAATAGGTAGAAATAAAGGATGGTAGATTTTGACTTCATACAAGGAAGAGTTTCCCAAAAGTCTAACTAAGTCTTCTAACAATGGAATGGGTTGTCATTGCAAGTTCTACTCCCTTATTTTGGGGATGAGAAAATCAAGACTCAGTGAAGTTAAGTGATCTGGCCAAGTTCCCAAAGATAGTAATAGCATCTTCTTCAAACTCATCTGGACTGTACTGAGAAACATGCTATTCAGAGGGTGGATTGGTAGTTTTCTGTACTGTCCTGTTTGAATCATCTCAAGGATTGTACTGTGTTGTGGGAACCAAAGTTTGTACATAGAATTGTTGTACTTCTAGAGAAACTGAGGCTTTTCCAAAAAAAATCACATGACTATGAGTAGTTAAGTCATATGTCAACTTTAACTTCAATTCTTGTACTAATAATAGTAATAATAATAATATTAGCTAATAACCAGAATTTATAGAAGTCTTTAAGTTTGCAAAGAGCTTTATGAATACTATCTCAATTTATTCTCACAATATTCTCAGGAGGTACAATAAGTGAATTGTTCCAAGAAGCTGTTGCATACACAACAACCACAACCTGTCCCAGTGGTCAGGCTAAATAAATCAGCTTGAGGGTAACCAACAGGCTTTAAACCCTTCAGTGAGCCAGGGGGTTGTCTACACCAAGCTTGTGAAGACTTCCCTAGTGAAATGGGTAAGATGAGGTTTGGATACAAGGAACTCTTTTGTAGGACATGTTTCATTTGAGCAGTTAAATAAAGATTACTACAGGTACAGCTGGTTTTTCAGATAAGACCATGCCTTGGGCAATATAATTAGATATGTGATTTTGTTGGTAGTATTGAGGAAAGGTGTCCAGACCAGTGAAGTCAAATTTAAAGAGAAGAATTTCCTTGTGGCCTCATATTGACTTAGAAAACCCTAAATTAATGGCATATATGTTGTGTTCTATAGTATTTTAATTGATTTAAATATTTGACAATTACATTTTATCTGGTTTGACCAATACTGGAGAGTTTGACACTTTTGGTTTTAGGCCACTAAGAATTTAAGTGAATTATATAAGGTCAAACAGCCAGTATGTATCAGTAGTAGGACACAACAAAGTAAATAATCAGTTTGTCTACTTGAGACTGAAATAGCTCTATTTGACTCAATTTTTTCATTTGTAACATGAAAAAAGATGACTTGTTCTCCCAGTAACTTTTATAATGAAGGTAACGGGCTATGTACTTGGAATTCCTTGAAAGTGGATATATATATATCTGGAACCTAATGGGTTCATAGAGCTAAAGTGACTGCCAAAAAACTTCACAGGGGGGTGGCTAGGTGGCATAGTGGATAAAGCACCGGCCCTGGAGTCAGGAGTACCTGAGTTCAAATCCAGTCTCAGACACTTAATAATTACCTAGCTGTGTGGCCTTGGGCAAGCCACTTAACCCCATTTGCCTTGCAAAAACCTAAAAAAAAATAAAAATAAAATAAACAAACTTCACAGATAGGGGCAAAGGTAGGTAGGGTTCAAACCCAAAGGACCATCAGATCAAAAAAATTAGAAAGAATTTTAGATTTAGATTTAGAATGAACCTTATATGCTATCAAGATCATAACCTTATTTTATATAGAAGAAAATTGACTCTCCCAAAGTTAAATGACTTGCTTAGGGTCACATAGTCAGCAAATATCAAGACTGGAATTTGAAATAAGACTAGAAGCTAAATAAAGGACCTCCAACTCTAAATTCAGTTTTCTCCTGTATCATTTTGTTATCTTCAAAGAATATTTATTTATTTATCCAACTACATGCAATGGTAGTTTTTAATCAATAATTATTTTGCAAGGTTTTGAGTTTTACAATTTTTTCGCTCCTTCCCCTCACTCCTTTCCCTTGAGAGAAAGCAATCTGATATAAGTTCTATGTTTATAACTGTGCTAAACATAGATCGATATTGGACAAGTTGCGAGAGAAGAATCAGAACCAAATGGAAGAAAGAAAACATTAGAGAGAAAATAAGTGACATCACTTAAGACAACTTTTAAAAGTTGAAGATAATAAGCTTTGGGTTTCATTTAAACCCAACATTTCCTTCTCTGGATGTGGATGGTGTTTTCCAACACATGTCTTTTAAAATTGTCTTTGATAATTGTACTGTTGAAATGAACAAGTCCATCATGGTTGATCATCATTCTTGGTTGTTAATGTATATAATGTTTTTCTGGTTCTGCTCATTTAACTCAGTATCAGTCTTTCCCATCCCTCATGATTTCTTATAGAACAATAGTATTCCATCACATACATAAACCACAATTTGTTCAGCCATTCCTCAATTGATAGGCATCCCCTCAATTTCCAATTTTTTGCAATGAATATTTTTGTACATATGAGATTCTTATTTTTTTTCATGATCTCTTCAGGATATAGTCCCAGTAGTGGTATTGCTGGATCAAAGAATCATTTTTATTGCCCTTTGGGAATAATTCCAAATTGCTCTCCAGAAAGATCAGGTCAGTTCACAACTCTACCAAGAATTAATTAGTGTCCCAATTTTCTCACATCCCCTCTAACACTGATCATTGTCCTTTTGTTGTTTTTGTAAGGCAGTGGGGTTAAGTGATTTGCCCAAGGTCACACAGCTAGGTAATTTGTAAGTATCTGAGGCTGGATTTGACTCAAGTCCTTCTGACTCCAGGGCCAGTGCTCTATCCACTGTGCCACCTAGCTGCCCTGATCATTGTCCTTTCTCGTCATATTAGTTAATCTCACTGTATTGTTTTTTTTTTGACAACACAGATCACTTTCTTTCTGCTATACCACAAATAAAAATCTATAATAGAGATGTATTATTTTATGACTAGCAGTAGTTAGTCCAAGACAAGCTGATAAGCATTAAGTACTTTCTATATTCTATGTCAAGGACTGAGACTACAAATAGGAAAGATGATCACCCATTATCCAATGGGTGATGTCTAGGATTGGAGCTTCTAGGTTGGAAAGGTCTCTCTGGAGCATCATAGGGAAACTCCTCCAGGAAAATAATCAGAATTGTAGCCTGGAGTCCACTTGCTTAGGAGAATTGTGTTAGATGGGGTGAGATCATGGATGCCATGACTAATAACTATACCCTTAACTTACCAAAAACTTGGTATAGAAGCAGTCTAGATCTATAAAATTCTGTTAAAAATTTTTTTTATCACTTTTAAAAAATAATATTCACTGAATGTTTCACTGGGTTAGTTGCATTACTTTTGGGTAGGAAGATTAGAATATTATTTTTGGTTACAATCCTCTTATTAAGTATTTTTCATGATCATAAGAGTTAATAAAAAACCTTAGGGGAGGAAGTTTTCACTATGAAAACTATAGGACACTAAACTTCGAGAAGAAGAGGGTTCAAATTTCACTTCAAATACTTATTAGCAAGCCCCTTAATCTCTCTGATTCTCATTTCCCTCATCTGTAATTAGGAAGTTGTATTCAACATCCTTTAATGTCTCGTTAAATATATGATTTCATGATCCTAAAATAACTGAATTCTGCATTTCTTCTGTACATAAGAGGAGAAAGGTTGAAATTGTAATGGAGCAGGCTCAGTTTATATATGAGAGTGAGTTCATTGGTGGGGAAGGTACTGGCAGGACTCTTCATCATGTGAATGTTGAACAAAACTGGTTGAGCTACCTTTCACTTTTCTATCTTACAACTTTCATTCTTCAGGAAGAGGATGTATAAGCATGTAAAAGATCATAGATCTAGACCTGAAAAGGTTCTCTGAGGTCATCTTTCCTTTACCTTCATGTTATAGATTAGAAAACATCTCTTTCCCAGAGAGATTAAGTTATTTGTACCAGATTGAATAAAAGCACAGCAAAGCAGAGGTTTGAATCCAGGTCTTCTGACTCACATACAGCATGATACAGTAAAGCAAGCTTCCTTAGCTAAGGACTGGGCAAAATCTGCTTGAAGGCAAAGGAATAACTTTGTTGATATGAAAGCATTACTCACAGTAAGTTAAGTAAGAAAAATGCTGGGATTCTAACAAGCATTTTATACCTAATATGTTTATAGTGGTGTTAATTATCTCTCTAAGTGGAGAAAATAGAAATTGTAGTACACTGAACAAAGATTGCTGATTAGGATAATAAAATGGAAATTTTAATCAAGATGAGAACTTTAAGTTAAAAGAGGTTTACTTCTAATGGCTGCTGTTGCTTTCATCTTTGTTAAAAACCACATTTATCATCCCTACTGCATTTATTGCAAGCATTAGATTAATATTGACAATTTAAAAGAAAGATAACTTTCCCCTGCCGTTATGTTGTTGATATGATAATGTTTCCAGTCTGTGAAGAAATAGTCTCAAGCCATTTTTATTTTCACCATTTAGCTTTTCCTCTCTAAGGTAAACCTGAGGTTTGTTCAAAGATGAAACTCAGCTTACTCCTACTGAACTTAATTCCCTATGTAGAATTATGACTATGGGATAAGCTTCCTACTAGCTTGCATGTACTCTCATAATGGGGAATATTCTCTTTAAATACCCACTGTGTCTAGTCCATTGAAGAGTACTATATACGTTATGGATGATATCCAGTAGAGGGGAGATAAGGAAGATGATGAGGTATGATTTAATGTTAATTTTGTTCCATCTCTTCTGGGGTCTAGCTTAATGTTTTGAATTTAGGGCATCTAATAATGATATTGACATTGAAATTTGACTGTCTTTCCATCTTCATTGCTGTTTCCCTCCCTATTTCTTTCCTATAGCCAGGAATCATGCCCTTCTCAAACACCCAAATCTTGTCCCTTCTAGAGCTCATACATTTTGCTTGAGTCTCTTGAACATTCCACTCTCCATCTTCCACCCTTCATCTCTCCAACTTTAGAAGAAAAGCACCTATACTTTACTTCTCATCCCTTTCCTTTCCCACAGGTTTCTCTCCTCTAGACCTGACTGTTTTTTCCCTGTTTTAATCTGCTCATAGCCATGACTAATTTACACTTAGATTCTGACATGCATTCGTCTTTGGACTCACATTTGTCTTTGGACTCATCTCTGTCAGGGAAACTCAATCTAGAGAAAAACATCTTGGATAGAAACAATATGGGCTTTTTAAAATGATATTCCTGGGCAGCTAGGGGGTGCAGTGGATAGAGCACCAGCCCTGGAATTGGGAGTACCTGAGTTCAAATACACCCTCAGACACTTAATAATTCCCTAGCTGTGTGACCTTGGGCAAGTCATTTAACCCCATTGCCTTAAGTAAATAAAAAAAATTAAAATGATATTCCTCAAATGCGACATCATTCCTCATGGTGCAGAGGTAAAGTATAGTCTCCTGAAGGTTATGTGAGTGGAATTCAAGCTGGAGAGCTTGTGCGGGTAGGTCTAGTGATGAGCTTCTATCCAAGGAACATCCCAGTAAAATTAAGAGATCTTCTTCATGAAAATGGTTGCTAACAAGTGATGTTCTTTGACCATAGGATTTCATATTGATAATCTGCTAAGGTAGGGAGGAAATATCCACAAAAATCTTTGAGATATATTTCAGGAATCAATCAATCAATTAAAAAACATTCATTAGACACTTAATGTATACCAGACACTGTGTCAGATGCTAGATACACAGAGACAAAAATGTAACAATTTCTGCCTGAGAACAGAAGAATCTTCAGCATAATATAAACCATAGGGATATTTTGGTCAAAGATTGTGCTCTAATGGTCCTCTGTTGTCAACAAATATTTTACAGAATGAAAACTTAAAAAAAAATCCATCCCAAGCACCAATCATTATAAAGCAAAATAATAGGAGAGTTTCTGTGGTAAATATTAAGTAAGCAACCAAATAGTTTCTTTAATTCCTCCTTAGAAGGCATCTAGATGGCTCCTTTGATAGAATTATGGAACTGGAATCAGGAAGACTTGAACTCAAATCTGGTCTGACATTCACTAACTGTATGGTAAGTCACTTAACCTCTGTCAACATTAATCCACTGGAAAAGGAAATGACATGTGACTCCAGCATCTTTGACAAGAAAACTTCATTGGACAGTATAGTCTGTGGAATTACAAAAAAAAATCAGTCATAACTGAACAACACTTTCCTTATTGACTTTATGACCTTGCGTAAGTCTTTAAACCTTCCTAGGTCTCTGTTTCCTTGACAAAAGTTTTTTTTTTAATATAAGAGAATTGATATAGTTGTCTTCTGATATGCCTTCCATCAATAATACTGTAATATATAGTATTTAGTTTTGTAATTCTGTGGTTCTCTTATCAAGCAATATTTATGTATTATAGCTAACTATAGCAGGTATCTTTTCTCTATACTGAATAATAAGTTTCATGAGGGGAGAAACCATGTCTTTTTTCAACATTCTCTCCCAAGTAGCTAGCATAGTGATCTCTACTTAGGAATTTCATAAATTATATTTAACTAATTATAAATGCATTCCTTTTGGTAAATCCATAATAAAGAAACACACATTGAATGTCTAGATTGTGTAGGCCATTATGTATATGATAAATTCTCAGAAAGGAGATGAGGGATAAAGAAAAAATAAACACAGCCCTAATCCTAGTCCTGAATGGTCTATTTAGGGGAGACAGGACATGTATATAAGCATATAAACATAATACAAAGCAGGATATTTAAAATGCCATATGTGTGGTCTTCAAAATGAGGGGAATGTACCCTAAGGGGTTCACAAGAAAAAATAGACTATTAGAGCTTACAAAGTATTGATATTTTTTAAAATGCAAAAAACAAAGAAATAAAGCCTTGCTAATGTTTGATACACAGGTTGACACAGGCACCCTAGCTTTGTTTGTACATTGAGAGGTCACAGGTTGGGGTTGGAGGTGTTGTTGTCCTCACTCATTTGTTTACTTCCATAGTATTGTGACAAATTATAGTTTATGTGTCCTTGATGAAGTAGATTGATAGATTATATTACCTAATTTTAACTAAACTAACCTTCATCAATTGGACAAATGGCCTAAAAGATTCTTGAAAAAGAATTGTATATTTATGATAATGCTAAAAATGCAAGCCTAAGAACAGCAAGATAACACGAGCTAACTTTTACATTAGAGATATAGGATTTGTTCCAGGCCTTAAAAGATGAGTTGATCTTAGACATAAGTGTAGTAGGACAAGTGGAAATAGTTTGGGAAAAAACCATGAAGACAGAATTAGTACTATCTTTATCAGATTAAAGAACATATCAATCAGTTGATGAATATATCAATCAGTCTGACTGGATTGGAGGGTTCATATGAGGGAGCTGAATAAAACTGAAGAGATAGGTATGATTGAGGCTAAAGAAAATGAACTTTATGATGTAGGCAGTGGAATATCTTTGTGTTTTGTTTTTTGAACCAGGGAAGTAGTGTGTGTGTGTGTGTGTGTGTGTGTGTGTGTGTGTGTGTGTGTGTGTGTGTGTGTTTAGGGTTATATGTTAGGTGTAGAGGGAAGGAACTAGTCTGGAAGACTGATAGAGAGGCTATTATGGTATGCCAGGTGAAAGGTAATGGATACCTGAACAAGGTGCTGGCAGTAAGAATGGTATATTTCAATCCTTTTATAGATCTGTGATGCCATGAACGTGTGCATTACTTCCAAGGATACAGAATAGAATCAATCAGTCCCTGCTTATTTTCACCTACTATTGTCCATGTCCTCCAAAAATTTCCACTACATTCTGGACTCTCCTCACCTTCTCTTGCCTTCATGGGGATACCAATGGAACACCTAGCCCTACTGCTCTATGGCATTTTTATTTGTTTGTTTCTTATGGTCATATTTGTTCCTGTTAACATCCTTTACAAAGTTCTACCTTTCAAATGCCTCATTTTTGATGTGTTACAGTCTGATCATGCTTTACCAAGAGTCTCCAAATGTCCTTTGAATGATCCTCAAATTCATTATTTTGGAAATGATATTATTCCATGACTCAGGCATATGACATCACTGGAGCAATGTCAGTATTAAAAATCTTGTTTCAAGAAATTTGGAATCATTAAAAGTGCAGTCTTGCAAGGGCAACCCAAGTAATTCTTATCCTCCTGTTCAAATTTAGGCCCATCCCTTTGTCTATTTATTGCATCTATTTCCAAGATACATATGTATGTATATATAACACACATATGTGGTTGTCACATATATATCACATATGTATATACAGACATAGAATGTATATAAGTTTATATTATATATGTATATATATGGATAAATTCTATTATTCATCCATCAATACATAGTCACATTATATTACATATAATATATAGTAGAGATTGTACATATATACATGTATTATATATATGTATAATGTAGTATAAAATGACTATTGTTTAGACTAGGATTTGTATTTGAATGGACAAGTTATAGAGCTCATTCATCAATACATCATACATATATTATATTATATATATATAGTTATATATAATGTATGTATATATTGATGGATGAGTTCTATAACTTGTTCATTCAAATACAAATCCTAGTCTAAACAATAGTCATTTTTCATCCCTTCTGTTTCATTCTTCTCTATAATATTTTACAAAGAAATATATATTCTAAGTGTCTATTGGCATTTAGGCAGAGAGAAATGAAAATGGAACAGAGGGGTCAAATACAATAGAAATTGTGAAGGCAGAATTGGCAGAACTCAGTGACTATCTGGGTATCACAAAATTGGAAGAGAATTTCACGGTTCGGTGCTTCAGTTACTGAGAGAATGATATATTGACAGTTTTGGGGAATATGGAAATGGAACTTTTTTAGAAAGGGAAGATATGATGACTTTGGGACAATTATTGCATAGAACATCAGGTATAGTCAGGAAGATCTGAATTCAAATTCAACCTTAGATATTTATAGTTGTGTGACCTGGGCAAATCACTTAAGTTTGTCTCTTTTCCTTCATCTGTAAAATGAGTCAGAAAAGGAGATGACAAACTATTCTAGTCCTTTGCAGAGAAAGCCCCAAATGGATTCACAAAGAGTCAGACATGAATGCAATAACTGAACAACAAGAGTTGACTGTTTTTAGCTATTGAGATTGAGAAGTCTATGAGAAGGAAACTCAGGTATAAATATTCATTCAATGGGACAGTTGGAGATTTAGAATTGATGCTTACAGAAACAGCAGAGAAGCAACAACTGGACATATAAATGAGGGTAGTCATCTACACAGAAGTGATAGTTGATGGTAGATAAAATCTTCAAGGGTGATTTACTATAGAACTATAAAGGCCTGAGTTTTCCCTTAATCTGACCACTTTTATTGTCATAAGTATGAACAAATCTGTCCCAGATTTGCTGAGAAAGTAATTCTGTCCTTCTAAATTCTTAAATGAAATTTTCCTTTTGCTTTCACTCAAAGTCTGTTCCCAAAATCTATTCTCTTCATTCTAGTCTTACTTCTGTTGGCTTACTTAACATATACATTTGTCATGTGTGTTTCCCTCTGCATCTCAATGATTCATAGAATCTTTTTTCTTTTCTTTTTTTTTTTAGTTTTTGCAAGGCAATGGGGTTAAGTGGCTTGCCCAAGGTCACATAGCTAGGTAATTATTAAGTGTCTGAGATTGGATTTGAACTCAGGTCCTCCTAACTCTAGGACTGGTGCTCTATCCATTGTGACACCTAGACGCCCCTATAGAATCTTAATGATAGTAAAATGTTGTGGTTGTTCAGTCATTTCAGTCATGTTGGATTCTTTGTGACTTCTTTTGGGATTTGCTTGGCAAAGATATTGAGTAGTTTGCCATTTCCTTCTCCAACTCACTTGGCAGATAAGGAAACTGAGGAAAGCAGGGTTACATGACATGTTGAGGGTTCACATAGCTTATAGGAGTCTGAGAACAGATTTTAATTCAGGTCTACCTAACTCTTGGCTCAGCATTCTATCCAACTAATTGCCCTAAGAGACATTTTGTTGATGATCTTATATTACCCCTTTCCCCAACACCTCCATCAGCCTCCATTTTACAAATAAGGAAATTAGGGTTGTGAGAAATGAAAGTAGTCTCTGTTGTACAATCATCTAGAATCAGGCTTCTGTTTTCTCAGCTAAAACTCCTACCTTGGCTGTAACAGACTTGAGATCCACTTAAATTTTGAATGAATGCCCTGAATTTTGGTCTAATTTTCTTTTGCAACTCAAAATCTACTTCCACTTATTCTATATGTGACCTTGAGCAAGACAGCCTCTCTGGGCCCCAGGTTCCTTATATGTAAAATAAAGAGGCTGGACAAGATGATTTCAAACGTTCTTTCCAGTTTTAGAGCTATAGACCTATAATCTATCTAGTTATACCATGCCTTACACTTATAAGTAAGTTTTCTGCTTAGTAATGAAACATTCCTATATTGGCTTTCACTAAGGGCAAACTTGGAAGATGGAAGACTTTGCTTTGTTCAATCTGCCTGATTACCTTAATCTTATTGGATTTGAATGTATTTAGGGGAGTCATGTGGGGGAAATGGAAAGCTGTTTTTTTGTAGATTCCAAGTCATGATCACCATCTCACCTCCAGGAAGCCACCCTATCCAATTTCTAACAACTTCTTTTCTTCCATAAGTCACTGGGCAGGCTTCTGAAATGTGCTTTCTCTAAATTTTATAAAAAGGTCCTTTTCCTCTCCTTGATCATAAAATTGCAAAGAAATATTGACTGATATTTGAATGAGCTATGAGGAAACACGTATCCTTACTAGATACATCCATTGTCAATTGGGTGAAGTGAATGATGAAGCCAGGTTGTTTACACAGGAAAAACAGTAGGGTACCAGTAGTAATGACAATTGAAGGAGAATGCAATTCCTAGTTATCCTCTATAGTTCTCTGGAACAAAAGTCTTGACCCCCATAGTCAAACTTAATCCTTTGATTCTAAGTTTTCTGGAATTTTTCTGGAATTTTGACAGAATCTAGAAGTGGAAGGAAGCAGCCTTATAAGAGGCTTGTGTCTATTATAACAGGCAACACTAATTGTACCCTGAGGTGTAGAATATTTGAAGTGGGAGAAATAGAAACATTGGGCAGGACATTCACCACTGTCCCATAGTGGGGTGATAACCCAAGATATTCATCACAGTCAGAGGAGAGCTTGAGATAATTTGAGGCTATCACAGGAAAGACTATCAATTGGTGAAGATCAAGGAAAAGGCAGACTAGGTAGAAGCAAACCTGGGCTGATGGTGGTGATTATGAATGGGAAGGGGGAAAAGAGAAGAGAAAATCTGGTAGCTTCCTAGTTTAATAAATTATCCTTGATTGCTAATTTTTATTCTATAGAATGAGTAAAAATGCCTTAAGATGTATATATGACAAATTTTTAAATTGTTCAATTTAAAAAAGTCATTATTTAAAATTTTTGCACCTTCTAAATTTTGCTGCCATGAGAAAAGACTGGTTGTCCCATTTTAGATATAGGTATGTAAGGGAGCTATATTTTACTTGGCTCCCTTAAAGAGACTCATTTTGGGGGATAACTGGAAATTAAGGAAGTACTTGCCACCTAGTAGAAATTATTAGTCCTAATGGAATGCAATAATTTTTGTATGTTGTTTGCTTTCTATCTCTGCTTGATTTTTCTGGGAACTATAAGCCCTGTGAGAACAGGGACTCTATTTTATTCATCTTGGCGACTCTAGAGTTTTGAACATAGTAGGTGCCCAAACATTTATCAAATGAAAAAGTGGGATGAATGAATACATTAATGAATGAATGAACTGGCTTCTGTCAAGGAAACTAATTGTGTATTTGATGGGAGTGGATGCATGATTTATTTAGAGACTAGGGAGGCAGAAAGAATGAGTGGGCAGATCCAGTGGACTAGCATTAAGAAACAGGGGCAAAGACAGTACAGATTGTGTAGCCTGGTGAAATGTTCTGAGGATTCAGGAGGTGACCCGAAGCTTTGGCTATTGTCTTGATTCTGGATATGGCTTTACAACTTAGATCCAGCATCTGAATGGTCACAGAAACTTTTTGGGGGCCATTCCTAATGAACTCCTCACTACATTTTCCCTTGCAGGGACCTTTGCCTGACTTCATGCTTCATTTTAATTATAATAAATGATGCTTTTTTAGCTTCCATGTACAAAGCAGTCTGAACAGGGAATAGGGAGGTAACTCCATTGAGTGAGGTCATTTGGGGCCAGCTCTACATGCCTGCTTGGAAAGACTTATAAGGGCCTAGAGCCATGATGCTCTAAAGGAATTAGATGTAGGTTATTTCCCAACTATTTGTCCAGCTTCTCATTAAGGCAGCATTACAGATGTAGCTGGAGAGGAAATTCTATTAGAAAATAAAAGATCAGCAATGGCCTCAGTCTGAGATCAGAAACGATCCTCCTCCTTCTCCACCCCTTTGGACTGTTTCCTCAGACCCAGGAATAAAGGCCAGGAGATTCTGGCAGAAATGGATATGAATACCTGATCCCCTCCACTTTCATTCCTCTACTATCTCATATGTCCAACTGAGCATTTCTGAGAGGTGGGCTGTGGGACCCAGCAGGGTGCAATGGGAACCAAATTAGGAAGGGACCAATTCTTGCATGGCCCATAGAATCTTGTTGACATGATGCCAGTTCTCTTGAGAGCCATTTCCAAGAGCTCTTGATTTATATTCCTCCTAGAGAGTTTTGGTGCTTGTGCCTCTATTAGGGTCTCTTTTCTACTGCCAAATTAACAGATGCCCCTCCCTTTTGGGCTCATTTTATCCCGTTCCCATGTTAATTCCTTCTTCTCTTTCTCCATTGTACTCTAGAATTCCTTCTGACTTTGCTTTTCTCTCTGAGAACTTTTTAATTTGAATCTCTTTCCTTTTTATCTTCTAAAATTTTTATCTCTCCTTCCCTCTTTACTAACCCTTTCTTTTCCTTCGAACCCTTTATTTGTCTTTCCCTTTCTTTGTTTTGTCCTTTCATCTTTTCTTTCCCTTCTTTAATGTCTAGCCTGCTGCCTTGAACCTAATAGGCACTTGATGGATGTTTGCTAACCTGATTTGACTCTTCTCCCCACCTTAAATTTTCTAGATTCTTCTTAGGTTTCCTCATCTCTCTTCCTAACCTCTTTCCAGATTCTTTTGTTTCTTCCATTTAGCTCATGAGAGAAAATTACCATGGTTATTCCTCATGGAGGCAGCAACATGTAGCAGAAAGGATCCTGGTTTTGCAAAAAGAGGACCTAGGTTTTGAGTTCCAGCTC
Organism: Macrotis lagotis; assembly: GCF_037893015.1. Taxonomy (NCBI): domain Eukaryota; kingdom Metazoa; phylum Chordata; class Mammalia; order Peramelemorphia; family Peramelidae; genus Macrotis; species Macrotis lagotis. The sequence goes on from NC_133658.1 coordinate 585,444,985, forward strand.
TGCTGCTTGCTAATTCTGGGAGTCTGGCAAGTCTCTTCACTTTCTAAACCTCTAATCCAATGAAGTGGGAATAATGTGAGCATGGACTACCTGCCTCAACTTGAGTGTTAAAGCTCAATTGAGAAATATAGATGAAGTACATTGTGAAGTATATACATGAAATATATTTATCTCTACAATACTTGCTGCAGAATTTGGTTATATAAAGAGGCAACATGTGGGGGTGTATAGAATGCTGTACCTGGATTCAGGAAATTCCAATTCCATTTCTCACATTTCTTTGCCCTGTGACTCTGAGTCCTAGGAAATTACAAACCTTATTTATACTAAATGATAGCCTGGTATGTGACCTATAAACACAGAAATGTCCCACATTGACAAAATATCACAGATCTTTGATATAGAGATGTATTGGAAATGCAGCAATGAGTGCCAAAATTAACTGTACTAGCTTCTCTCAGACCTTATGTAGATATGGTGAAGTCCTTTTTAATCATGGGACCAGTTGTGGGTGAGCTGTATGACCCCTGGGTCAAGGACTTAACTCCTCTGTGCCTCAGTTGCCTCATTTGTTGACCTCTGAAGTCCCTTCCAGCTCTAAATGTGTGATCCTAGCATCCTTCATGGCCTCTCTGGTCAGTGCCAGTGGGAAACACTGTCTATATATGACTAGAAGAAGAAATCTTCAGAGAAGTAGGGAACTAGGTGATTTTGGTGACATCTAGTTTATCTCCTTGACTCCAGAAGGAGTTCCCCTGGAGATGGGTCTTCAGACTACTTTTAAAGATCTTGAAAATGGAAGATGCATATTTTTGGGACCCTCTGTCCTTTTTCCAGACTTGTTGCCACCACCCACCTCCATCTTCCCCTGCCTTCTTCTTTCCCCCACCTCTCCAGCTTGTTATCCCCACCCTAAACCTGCAGCCCCAGCCCCTCCTTCTATTTATACCCTAGAGTGTTGAGTAGTCACAGATGGCTCTGTTAAATCTGTCCTGGCTCCTAAGATGTTATTAAATTTCTACAGCCCTTTCGTGCCAGGACCATATGTGGTTGAAAGAGAGGACAGGATGGTTGGTACTTTCTCCTTCCTACCTCATTCCTTTCCATTTAGGATGCTTGATCCTGTTTGGTTTTCATCATCATGCCTTTGTGGTGAATTGAGATGAGTTTTGGAGAAGATGCTTGCAAGTGCAACCCAAACATGACAGAATGCATCCATGCTAGCTGAAACAAAGCAAAAAGCTTGAACAAGAGACACAAAGCAATCTTGGGGACAGGAAAAAAAACAGTCACCTCAAGACTCTTTACTGGTATCTGAAACACAAGCATTCACTTACTTCTAATACAGCAAATGATCATACTTTGAGTCCAATAAAAAGTACCAAAGGAATTGGGGTGAAGGTAAAAGGGTTGAAGGAGAGAGTATGAGACAAAGGAGATGGTGAAAAATATAGGGTGGGGTCAGCAAGGTGGCAAAGTGGATAGAGTTCTGTCCCTGGAGTCAATACAATCTGAGTTCCAATACAAGCTCAGACATTTATTAGCTCTTGACCCTTGGCAAGTCTCTTTATCCTGATTTCTCCCCACCCCCAAATATGGGGAGAATGGGAATCAAGAAAGAAGAGAAAAGTATAATTTAGCTCAATTATTAGCCATGTGCCACCTATAAAGTATCTTAGCTCCTGGAGAGTTGGGTGAGAGAAAACATTTATTTGAGTTAAGGTCCCTGTCCTCATTGGAGCAGATAACTCAAATCCAGAACATTGCATGAGTTCACAGACTCTTAAAATTAGATCAGAAGAGATCTTAGAGATTATGCTTCCAACTCACTCATTTTGAAGATGAAGAAACTGAGACCTAGAAAGATTAAATGATTTGCCCAAGGACACACAGGGAGCTATTAATAGAGGCTAGGAAGACAATTCTAGTCCTCTGAATTCAGAATCATCAATATTGCTCCTGAACTAATGCCCAAGTGCTAGTTTACTGTAATCATGGGGAAATCTAGGGTAGTTTCATGAAGGAAGGAAGGATATTTGATCTGAGGAAAGAGGAGAATTAGTCAACAAATATTGATTAAACACCTGCTTTGTGCCAGATATTTTGCTAAGTATTGGGGGACAGAGACAAAAATGAAATGGTCCTTGACCTAGAGGAACTGTCATTCTGCTGCTGGTGGAGATGGCATTACCAAAAAAAAAGCCCACATAAACTACAAACATAAGGACTAGACCAAAGATTTCATTGGTATAGAATACACCCATTCTTGAAGCAGGTTGCCACTTGTTCTCTCACCTATAGTCTTAGTGAACTCTCTAGATCATCCATAAGCTAAATAACTTGTCCAGAGTCATGACTCCAGTATCTGTCAGAGGATGAACCTGAACCCAGTTCTTCCTGGCTTTGAGGTCAGCTTAACTGTCTGATATGCCATGTTATTTCTCATTTGAATATTATATATATATATATATATGTTATTGTGGTTTGTTGCTCTATTGTGTTTGACTTTTTGTGACCCCATTTGGGATTTGCTTTGGCAAAGATATTGGAGTGTTTGCACTTTTCCTCTTAGTTCATTTTACAGATGAGGAAATGGAGACAAACAGGGTTAAGTGACTTTCCCAGGGTCACTCAACTAGTAAATGTCCGAAGCCAGATTTGATCAGAAAGACAGAAGGCTCGCCTTCCTAACTTAAAGTTTGATTCTCCAACCATTGTGGGGTGTGTTTTTGGAGGGGAGGGAGGGCTTAGACTTTAGAATCTGAGGAAATAAAGTCCTCATATATAAGGAAAAGAAGCAAAGGAAAAAGAGAACAGAGATAATTAGCTTACGTTTATGTAGTGCTTTCAGAATCAAGAAAGGCTTATAAGACTCAAAATTGCAGGTGGAAGATGCTTGGTGGGTGTATGTAGGTTGTGTAGCATGTTTCTAATGATAAATTGCATGAGAGCAGTTGTTTAAATGACAGTATGTTCTCAACAAAAATAGAGAAGATTGGGGAAGGTATGGATTTAGAGGAGGAAGATAACTGGACCACAGATTCTAAGGTTGAAGAGACCCTTGAGACAGGAAGAAAATAGAAGGAAATAATTATTTATATAAAACACTGTGCTAAGTGTTTTTGAGAAATATTACCTTATTATCTCATTTGATCCCAGCAACCCTGGGAGGTAAGTGCTATTATTATTTCCATTTTATAGTTGAGGAAACTAAGGCAGACAAAGATCAAGTGACTTGCCCAGGGTCCTAAGCTCACATTGAACTCAGGTCTTCCTGACTTTAGGCTGTAAGGTTGATAGAGATCATCAAGTCTAACTTCTTCAATTTAAAGATAATGAATTTAGATCTCAGAGAAGTTAAATGATGAAGGAACCTACCAATAATAACAGAAGTAAAGGGCAAAGCTAAGGTTTGAATTAATATCCTGACTCTCTTGAGCCAGCATTCTTGCCTATCATTCTGTCTCCTATATAATCTCCTAGACTTTGTCCCCAAGGTCCTCCGGTTCTGATTGGTTAGTTTTTCCCAGGGCCCACATAGATAACTTCCTGACAGCCTGCTTCTGTTTGTCCTGTCTCAGCTCCTCTCTATTAGGGAACCACATTCCATTCACAGTTTTTGTCATTCCTCCAAGTACTTTTCTCCCTAAACCCCCACTTTCCAGTTCTTCTTTATGGGTTGTCTTTCTCCTTAATAATTCGAGAGTGAAAACTACCTTTTTTTGCCTGTATTTATATTTTCAGCACTTACCAGAGTGCCTGGAATGTAAATCAATCTTCTCTCTTTTCCCCCTCTCTCTTCCCCTTCCCTCCTCTTCTCTTCTCTTCTCTTCTCTTCTCTTCTCTTCTCTTCTCTTCTCTTCTCTTCTCTTCTCTTCTCTTCTCTTCTCTTCTCTTCTCTTCTTCTCCTCTTCTTCTCATTCCTTCCCTGCTCATTCCCTCCTCTCCTCTCTTCTCTTCTGTCTTCTTCTTTCCTCACTTCTCTCCTGTCTTCTCTCCTCTCTGTCTCCTACTCTCTTCTCCTCTCCTGTCCTCTTCTCTACTGTACTGTCCTCTCTTCTCCTTTCTTTTTCTCTCCTTCCTTCCATATTCATCCCCTCCTCTCTTCTCATCTCCTGTCTTCTACTCTACTCACTTCTTTCCTGTCTCCTCTCCTGTCTTGTCTTCTACTATTTTCTCCTGTCCTGTCCTCTTCTCTCCTCTACTGTCTATTCTGTCCTCTCCTCTCTTCCTTCCACCCTCATCCTCCCCTCCCCTCCCCTCCCTTCTCCTCTCCTTTCTTCCATCTCTTTCTCTTTCTACCCCTTTTGTAAGTGTTGAGGTTTAAATGCCTATAGGATATCTTTTTAAAATATATACAAAAGGCATTTGATGTTGCAGAACTAACTCTGGGATTGCTTTATGTGACTTGTTCAAGCTTTTCTGCTTTGGATAATATAGATAATGTACCTCAAAAGAGAGATTAGCTTTAGACATTATAGATTTGGGTGCCATATGCATGGAGATGATAATTTAACTTATAAAATCTATTAGGTTTACAAAAATAGGGTGTAAAATAAAGGTGTCAGGCTTGTGTAGGAGTCCATGATATTTGAAAAATTCTGAGAAGCCAAAATCAGATTAAAATATAATTAGAAAATGTTTAACAAAATAAAGAAAAACACAGTATAATGTAGATAGTGTTAATTTGTGGTTTTCTGAGTCAATATGTATTATGAGGGATATGTTTCTATTTGAGTTTGACAAAATTGTTATAGAGAGAAAAGAAGACTCAAAACATTGAATTGGGAAACACCCTCATTTAGGGTCAGGACTGGAGAACCAGGGGACAGCAATGTTATGAAAATACAGAGGAAGCAGAGGTGGAATGCAAAGCTCTCCTTTCTCTATGGTTTGAACTTGTATCCATTTCACTGAAGATAAAAAAATGTCATTTCATACACAATGTACATATTGTGTCTTTGGATGATATTTTGGTAATGTGTCACAATTGATTTAAGAAAACAGGAAAATGGGGAGATAGACATAGAATAAAAAAATGAACTTATACCTGTAAATAGGCTTCATCTTTCACTCAGGGCTCTAGCTTTTGCTTCTAGACATCTGTGGGGAATTTAATGTTTCTCAAGGCAACTTATTAGACTCTTGGAAGCTCTAATAGTTAAGAAGTTTTACCTTATACCTAGTGAAAATCTGTCTCTTTTCAACTTTCTTTGTTAAGGTCACAAACATAACAGTTCTAATACCTCTTCTAATCCCTAAATATTATTGAAGCATAATGTTCCACTGTCCAAATCAATAATTATAGATTTGGAGGCTGAGTTCATAGTGTTATGTTGGGAAATTGGGGTATTGAATTTGTGTTGTAACTCAGAAGCTCCCACAAGTTGCTATTAATAGTCATCTGTCACAATTAGCTTAAGAAACCTTACTAGGGTGGTATAAGTATTACCAAATCATTTGCTCTGGGGCTCATTGTCCTATCAATACACTCATTACTCATAGGGAAAGTGGGCACAAACTTAGGGTACATTAGTAATGAGTCACATGAGAGCATATGTGACCAAAGCAATTTGTACCTCTAGAACTATACGATCCCACTAGTCTTTCTCTTCTCAAGGTATTCTCATGCTTTCCCACTCTTTGCTCCGCATTCTGTTGATTGTATCTTTAAGCTGAGCTTCCTGGGTCTGTTCCTTTCTGAAATTCAGCTCCCAACAGTTTACTGTTAAATTTATGGTTGACTCTTCTCTGCTTCCAAGGGTCATGATCCTTGAAACTACCTTCTGTCTTGGATGCTGTTTTTCCTACATGCATATGCAATATATGTATATCTCTATAATGCTTGTTTGGGGATGCAGTTTCTCCTTGGTTGAGTACCTCTGATGCAAAATGTTATGACTGTGGGGAGGTGGGGTCAAGGGATGAAAATCTGTTCTCTACTGCTGCCTTTTGGTAGAGTACACAGGGGTCACACTACTCAAAGCTGCTCCCTGCCTCCAGCTCAGACTATCATTAGGGCCTGGCAGCTGCCAAACTCCCCTTCCAAATTCAATCATAAATTAAAAAATGAAACAACCCTACAACTTTTTCACAGTTTGTAAAGAGATAATAGGACAGAGTCCTGCCTTTTACTTCCTTATCATATTAACACCTCATTATCTCTTCTATCTCCTCCTTACTTTCTGTGGTCATATCAGTAGACCAGGGAAGACTAATCCCACCTCCCAAATACAGAAAAAAGTGATAGGTTCCTGACTCCCACCCCATATTCTTTTGTAAAGCTAAATACCACACAACTCCTTCAATGGATGATGATATGATATGGTTGCATTGTCAATGAAAGTATGAATGTTCTTACCATTGTAGTCATCTTTCTCCCCCTTTTGTAAGGTGTTCACTGATGTCTTTTTAAATCGTAATTTACAGCCTCTCATAATGTTGCTATACAGATCTTTAAAATAGCCCCATCCCTCTAAAGCACATTGTAGTTATGACTTTGGCAACAGTAGGTCTCCAAGGTAAAGACCAAGCAGTTTCTGAGGTCTTTGGCCCTGGTTCTCTAGAATTTGTGTTGAGATATTCCAGAGTCTCCAGGAGGCACTCAAACATTATCAAATCAACCAGAATGCTCTATGACTGGACATTCTGTGGATGAGATAGATGCAGAATTTCAAAGAAAGCGAATGTGTTATTTATGTCCAGGTAATTATGGCTGAACATCTGTTAAAAAGTGACTTTCATTGATGTCTGGGGTTGTTAGCTAGGAAGCTATTGTGTTTACTGAAAACACAGAAAAAGATGCTTTAAAACCTGTTTACATAGTAAACACAAAGAATACTGGCAAGCTCAGAAATTAATGAGCCTAGGGGCTTCGGTAACCAGATTCAAAAATGGTTTTCAGAGTGGCACCCATATTCCCCTGCTGAAGAAAAGACTGACAGGAATAATATTGTAGAATCATGGACTTTTTATAGCTAGAAGCAACATTAGAGATCATCTAATCCAAACCCTTTCATTTTGTAGATGGGAAACAGAGGCCTAGAGAAGGTAGAAATTTGCTTGAGGTCACACCGCTAGTTGGTATGTGCCTTCAAGGCAAGTGATGATGACAACAGATGACTGGGTTTTAGTTCCTTTGTTGAAAAACTTTAATTTTAATTCTGCTTTTTGAGTAGATTTAAAATAACAATGATGATGATGATGATGAGGAGGAGGAGGAGGAGGAGGAGGAGGAAGGGCAAAGATGGGGATGAGATGATGGTGAAGGAAGGAGAATTAAATTATTTCCTTCTCTTCATGGTCTATCCCCCATTCTTTCTTTTTTCTCATGACATCCTTCCTTTTCAAGCAGTTTGGGCATCACTCAAGGACTCCTTGGGCCTATCCATCTTAGTGATGGGGGTGGGGGGACTGGTTAGATCTAGCATAACATAAGAAATTGCCTTCCACAAAGAAAACAAAGATTCCCCAAACTTCAAATTTATAGAAACAAGTACCATTCCATTCATTCATTTATTTGTTCATTCATTCATCTATTCAATTCCATTCAAGCATATAGTACCCTTAAGATTTTTCACATGCTGGTGCCAAGAACTAGGGACATGAAAAAAATGAAATATTTCTTGCCTCCCAAAAAACTTACACTTGGGGGGGGGACTTGATGTGTAAAAATCATAAATGGGAGAATAAATGTAGAATGTGAGTCCCTTGCCTCTGTGTCACCTTTGTCAAATATAAGCTGGAAGATAACAAATATTTGTTAAACTGAGTTTAATTGAAGATTGGCAATCTCAGAATAATATCAATACGATGAATAAGCCCAGGGACAGGAGAATGGACTAACTGACCTTTTAAGGTCTCCTCCAATCCCATAATTCCATGAAAATGTATCTTACTTCACTTTGAGGATATTTCTTAAAGAAGTTTGGTAGGATTCTTTTGGTAAGCTTCTGCCAAAGAGATCAGAGATAGGTTTAGACATACAGAGTTTCTACTCTATTGCTCATCGCTCATTTTGAAGAGGACCAAAGACGTCATGGGTGATGTCTTGTCTAAGGGGTGAAATGAATTTAAGTGAGACAGAGTTGCACAAAGTTATCAGCCACTCTCTTTCTGAGACATGGAAGTACAGTGTGGTAAGACAAAAGTCAAGATGTCTGGTGATGTCTCAGAATGCAGCTTGATCAAGTTCTAAGCACTCTACAGCTTCTGCTTCCACCATTTTCAAGGTTATTGGTATGAATTATTCTCATCTGTCCATTCCTCCTGATGAAACCTTCACATGCTAGCAGGAGCAAGTAGTAAATCACTGATGGGTTTAAGGCCCCTTGGATATCCTCAACCTAAGTTTAGCCTGTCTACTGAGAAGGTTTTACCTGGATGTGGCTGCTAGGCATGCTACAGATAATGTACTGAAGGTAGGATCTTGTGGGGACCTACATCAAAAACAACAAAAAACAGCAACAATACTATCTGAAGTGAATATATACTGCTTATTAAACACTTTTCACATTGTTTCATTTAACTGACAGTAATTCTTTGAAGTAAATAATTCAAATGATATTGTCACCCCCATTTTATAGATGAGAAAACAGGCTTAGAGACTTGCTCAAGGTCATAAGATAGTGAGTCACAAAGTTCAAGGTTTGAATCCAGATCTTTTGACTCCAAATAAAAGATTCTTTCCATTATGCTACAGATGATTCCCAACATTATTTTAAATAATGGCCGGAGAAAATGGTAGCTTGAAAAATTCAGTCATGTCAAAGGTTTGAGAATATCCAGGCATAGCCTTGCTCTAAAGAATTGGAAATGAAAACTCTTGAAAGGAGATTAGACTGGAAAAAAAGATTTGTAGTTTAGAAATCTGTACCTCAGAACACCTGCTCATCAATTATCCGGCAAATCATAGTCCAGGTTACACTAGGTTGATAAATTACTCCTGTGAAGTGACCTATTGACCTCACTCTTTTTAGAATTATAGGTTCTATAGACTTGTCAATATTCCAAAGAAGTTTTCATGACCAATGATGGGAAATGCCTTCATAGCACTAACAGGGGATGTTAAGCAGTGGAGTGGGGAGTGAAATTTGCAGGCTAGCATAATTCCCTTAGCGTAGGAGTGACAAGGGCAAAGTTAGTCTCACTTTTTTTCTAGTGAACTTGTCATAACTTTCTGACTGCACTTGAAGGTTTATGTGATTGTAGATTTAGAACTTAAAGGGAACTTAGAGACCTTTAAATTCAATTCCCTAATTTTACTGTTGAGGAAACTGAGACATAGAAAATTTAAACAGCTTGACCATCATCACACTACTTAGTAAGTATCTAAGGCAAGTTTCATATTTAGTTCTTACTGCCTACAGGTCCAGTGCTCTATCCATGATTCTATTCTGCCTTCTCCATTTCGTTCAGATAAGTGTGCAAGAGAGGCACAATTATCTCACATCCTAGAGTTACTGTGTGACCTTTCCACAGTCCCATAGAAACTGAATGGCAAGTTCAAGCCTTTAACCCAAGACATTTGACTTCTAATTTAGTGCTTTGTTTATGACATCAAAATGCTTCTCACCAATAGCAAATGTTCCAGAATATTCTATATAATATTCCATGGAAGACCTGGCTTCCCCCTAGGGCTATCAAAACAACCTTGTAGGTCATAGAGAAGGGAGCAGATAGGTTGACATTTTGATTCACTTGTTATCAGTCATCACCTTTGGGTGAGTGGGTGGGTGGGGAAAAGATGGAGCTAGCTTAGTATCTTCACTTTGGTGATGGACAGAAAAACTTCCCCTTGCAAATATTGGTCTATATCAAGTACTTTTCCTAATCTCCTCCCCTGTATTCTCTTCCTTCCTCTAACCTTAGAATCTGGAAGGGACCTCAAAGCTCATCTATTACAAACCATATGAGAATCTCCTCTCCATTGTTAATTTATTGATATATATATATATGTATATATATATTCATTTAGCAAGTATTTATTAAGCTTCTGCCTACTACATGTTAGTAACTGGAGATACAAAGGCAAATGGAAATAGTCTTTTTCCTCAAAGAACTTATAGTTGAATAGGGGAAATAACATATACTAAGGTAAAATAAATACAAAATACATTAAAAAGTATATTTCCTGGGGACAAGATACTCGTGACAGTAAAGCATAGATTTAGGTCAGATTCCTAGAGAAGGTGGCATTGGGTTAAACACAGAAGGGAGTCAGAGATTCCATGATGCAGAGGTGAGGAGAGAGTGCATTATAAGTAGATGGCAGAGGGGGTAGGGAGATGAGGACTTTAATTATAAAAGGGGGGACATGGAGCTCTCAAACAGGAACCATGTCTGTTTCTTGTCAGTGCTGAGGACTTTTTTTGGAGGGGGTGATTAAATCAATCCTCTTATTGTCTTCTGGAAGTGACATTTAAATCTTTGCTCATGTTTAAAGTCTCTCAAAAATGGGGAGTAGAAAAGAACTAGCAGAGTGAATCAGGTATAGGGCAGGTATTTTCTTTAGCATGAAAAAATGATTTTTAAAAGCAATAGTAACTACTATTATTATACTCTTCCAGGAATTTGAAACAACCATCAGAGCATGAAACAGTTTTCAGGACTACTAAATTGTCATTTCAGTTAACCTTGGCTCTGTATTGTCCAAATAACTCCCTATTAGTCCTTGTCTTTTGACAAGCCAGACTGGGGTTCACATTGTTCCCCTGTTGGTGGTATCTGACATAGAAATTCACCCTGCTAAATGAGGAATGCAAAGAAGAAAAAGCAACCAGAAGCCTCAAGACCCAAAATCATCTCACCTAGCCAAACACCTGCTCTAGCTGCTGCATGCGGGAGTCAGTTATGTGAGAATCAAAGTAGGGAGGCTAATTTCAAGCAAACAAGTGGGTTTAAACAGTAGGCATAAGATAAATTTATAATAATAATAGCTAGAATTTATATAGAACTTACAGTGTGCTAAGTGTTTTATAGATAGTATCTTGTTTTATTCTCATAAAACCCTTGGGGGATGGGTGCTATTATCCCCAATTTACAGCTGAGAAATCTGATATGACTGTAACTTGTCCAAGATCATAGAACTAGTAAGTGTCTTCAGGTCTTAGTGACTCAGGTTAGCACATTGCACCACTTTGTTGCCTGTCATACTCTGAATAAGTTCTTTAAGGACCCCATGGTCCTAGTGGATCTAGGCAAATTCCTGACTGGAGTGGTGTTAAGTGTAAAGGTGTTTATTTGTACATCTCTCCTATTCTCTAGGATTTGGGATCAATTGCAGAAGCAATAAGGGGACTTTGTACTTCATGCCATGAAAACAAGTGGTGAATAAAATTATTTGCTAGAGACATTTGAGAATCTGCTAACAAAATTTTCATGATCTCAAATGACAAGTCTACAGAAATACACGGAGAAGATTTGTAATATTGTGCCTTTTGAACAACAAAGAAACATTTGTTTTGGTTCCATCACTGGAGATCTGTCTCTTTAACCTGTGTGTTTTTAATTTCTTTTGTTAGTATGAATCAATTAATCAATAAGCAGTTACCTGCCATCTGCTGTCTGAGTGGTACAATGGGGAATAAAAAGACCCTGCCCTCAAGGAGAATATAGTCTAGGTAGAAATATAAGAATAATGGCACAAGAAAAAAAAAAGAGAACAGCAGAACTATCAGCACTATATAACCAAATGTTAAATTGGGTGATGCAGGTGGTAAATACTCTAGGAGTTTAGGGGAGAGGGTGATAAATGAAGTTTGAAATAGTTATGGAAGATGGTAGGCAAGAAGAAGGTTCAAATTTGGTCCTTGAGAATGGGTAGGAGACAGAGGGGAAAGGAATTCCATTTTAGGTTTTTCTTCAGTATGAATGAGGAAACTGAGGTCAGGGTTGCTGAATGATCTTGGCACATTCAGAAAAATACCAGGCTCCCTAGAGCAGAAGGTACAGGTTGGGAAGTAGAAGGAACCAAGTTTAGATTGCTAAATGTTGAAAGTCAGACAGAGGAATATAAATTGGATGCAGTAGAAAATTGGGAGTCATTAAAAATCCATGAGTGGAAGAGTAACATGTTAAAAGTAGCTTTTTAAGTTAAATTAGCAATAAAAAAGAAAATTTAATTATTAAACATAGATTAACCTGGTAGTAGCATACAGGATAATTTATAAGGAAGCAGAATCAGAGACATTAGTTTTAAGAAATCTAGACATATGGTGATGAGGTCTTGATTTAGATTGGTGGCAATGGGAATGGAGGGGGAGGAAGAAAAAATTTTCAAAGAAATTATCAACAACTGTGTGCAGGATACTTGGAATAGAAAGATAAAAATTGAAGAAAAATACTGTCCCTGCCATTGAAGAAGTTATGAAAGTGAGTTCTTACATAAATAAGTTTGCTTCTAACCAAGTATTTGCTGGTAAATGTTTAACAATTAGTTCTCTGGGGGGAAAAAAGTACACATGACACCCTTTTAAGTTTAATCTGCATTATTTACATTTTCTCAATCACTTTCCTAAGACTAGGAATCAACAAAACAATAAATCAAGCCCTTATGTGTAATTTTTGCCAATTTCCCAAAGTGTAAATATTCACACTGAAATTTTAACAGTTGGCTCTCTGAGTCAGTTAGAGTTGACTCCAACACATCCCTGCTTCCAATATTCTTTATACTTCTCTAATGGCATATACTGGAACCATCAGTGTGTTCTCTTCTCCATTTCAATTTTTATCTTGACTACCAGAGAATAGTTTAATTTCTTTTCCCCCTTCCTCCTAATCTGGTTTCCTCACTCTTTTGGAGCATTTCTTACTGATTTCTTTCTCTTTCTCCCTTTGTCTTTGCCTCTTTCTGTCTTCTCTCAATCTCTGTCTTTTTCCCCCCTTGTCTCTGTCAATCTTTCTGTCTGACTGTCTGTCTAAATACTTAAGTGTCTTTCTCTTTAGTGTGGAGGGACCTCAGATGGGGTTATATTGTGGAGTTAATTTTGCATTTTTAGACATAGAACAACATGTCTCTAAGCTTCTGCAGTCCATGTTTTCTGTGGATGAACTCCTGGAAGTCATGAAGAAAACCAGCTGGACTGAGGATTATTGCTAAACATTTATATAATTTTGTTGAAAACTTGAAAGAGTGACTGTAGGTCATTGCTTAGCTGTTACTTCATCATATAAATTTTGCTATTATTTCCATAAACCACATATAAAGTTTGATTTTTCCACATAAACATTTGGATTCTAAATGTAACTGGGGGATATCTACCCTTGGGAGGTACTGGCTTGAGGTTTCATTTTTATGTATCTTCAGACACTTGACTCTTACTAGTTATGTGACCTTGGGCCCTTGACCCTGATTGCCTCACATCCAGGGCCATCTCCAGTCAACCTGATTTATATCTGATCAATGGATCCAGATGGCTCTGGAGAAGCAAGTGAGGCTGGGTACTCAGCACAGCCAGTGTGCCCTCCCCCATTCAAATCCAATTCCTGTACTTGTCATGACATCACCTTCCTGATGTCTTGGTCTTTGAAATGAAGGCCAACCATTATTATGTATCCCTTTAGTGGAAATGTGATCCTTTAAATATCTAAGCTTGGACAATACTGAGCAGTCAAGGCAAATACTTCTAGATAAATACAAGGGCAAGTAAAACATAAGAGGAGTCAGCATATTTGTGCCAGTTGCAATGTGCTATTAACATAGAAGGCCATAGAAAGGGCAAGAAGTATGGCACTGTGCCCTATCACATAGAATTGTTTAAATAGGCAACTAAAAAGAGCTCTGCATAACTTCCTAAGAAATTGGATTTCAGAAATAATTCTGTATTCAACACTACAGTAGTTATGAGAAGGTTCAATAGAAACTCTGTTAGAGACTTACATCTTTAAATTTTGAGACTCTGCGAGAGAGAGAGAGAGAGAGAGAGAGAGAGAGAGAGACAGAGAGAGAGACAGAGAGAGAGACAGAGAGAGACAGAGATTGGCAGAGAGACAGACAGAGACAGATATACAGCAGACAAAAAGTTAAATCAGAGAGACAGAAAAAGGGAAGGAGAGGGATGGAGAAAGGAAGAGGGAAAGGAGAGAAGAAATTTTGAGATATTGACTTGGAGGGCCAAGTAATGGATCTCAGGCTATCAGGAACTATATGTAGAGAGTCTCAGGAGTTACCATCCACAGTTCCCTGGGAGAAACCAGTAGACTGGATATATGAAGCAAATATCAATAGTTTGCCAGAGCTACTGATCCTCATAATGTCAGGAGCTGTGAAAGAGCCATGGGATAGGACAAAAAGCCTCCCTACCCAGAAAGCTCAAATTTTTTTTTATCCCCACCTCCTCTCCAATTTGCCCATCTCCAAGCATCAAAAATTCTAAGAGGGAGGGTAGAGTTATTATTATTTTTTATTTTAGTTTTTGCAAGGCAATGGGGTTAAGTGGTTTGCCCAAGGTCACACAACTAGGTAATTATTAAGTGTCCGAGGCATGATTTGAACTCACGTACTCCTGACTCCAGGGCCGGTGCTCTATCCACTATGCAACCTAGTCACCCTATAGAGTTATTTTTTAAAAAAATCTCCACTAGGTGAAAAGGATGATGATTTGAATATTTATACTTGAATCCTTTTAAAAGATTAGGATCTTTCCCTTCCCCGATACTTTTATCCCACAGTGCCTCCTACCATGTCTTACTTGAATTACATCAAATAGTTACCTGTGGTGGAGATGGAGTTCAAGAAGTTCCAGGTAGGGACTTGAGTCAAGTAGAGATATTTTATATTATGACCCAACTCTTAAAACCTAAGGGAGGATGCTGCTTGGGAAAAGGGGCTACATCATTTATTTTATTGATGTGCAATCCTAGGAAACCAAAGGAATAAACCATTGCATCAGCATTGGATTAGCTTCTTTATTAAAAGTATTTTATTTTTGTCCAAATGATCATTGATTGATTTCTTTCTTCAGGATTATTCTTCCAAATTTTTTCCTTGCTTGCTTTATATGTGAGCACCCGGCAAAGAGTGACAAAAAAAAAAAGACACCCAATTAGAACAAGACTTTAATTAAATTGAAACACCAATTAAAATGAATCATCAATTAAAATAAAGCATTAATTAAAGTATACCCAACAAAAACAGCAGCAAATAAATACAGCATCCGTTAACATGGAAATGCCAACGTTTGGTTACTGTGCTAGTTGGGTATGTGCTTCAAAAATGATCAGTCTTTGAAACTAAATTTGGTGGGATAGGGAGGAGTCCAAATTTGCCAACCAGCAGCAGGAAAGCCCCAGCTGATCTTAATACATTGATGCTTCAATCAGTTTCAAACTCCACAGCACAATCATTGACCTAATCTACCCCCTCATCTGAGTATCAAATAGGGCCAGGTTCTGAAAATAACGCTGCATCTGTCAACCAAAGGATAGCTTTTGTGTGCACAGTGTGCATATGACTGATGGTCATATAAGTTTTTGTAACTACATCCCCCCATGGTCACCATCTGCAACCTCATCTTGGAATACAAAGAACAGCCATATGTTTATTAGTTAACATTTTTTTTTTAAATCACAGCCTGATTTCTTTTGTACTCTGACCCAAGGGTCTTTGCTTAGAAGCAGGACTTCTCTAAGAATTACTCTCCACACATGGTTTTTGCTCTAGGTTTCTTTTGCTTTGCAACCAAGATAACTGAGATCCTGTTAGCTGGTTTAACAATCTGTTAGGCTCTTCCACAATCTGGCCTTTATCAACTCTTCCATGTCTCCCACAAATTTCTTACACAAATCCTTTGCTACCATTCAAATGTCTATTCAGTAAGTAAGAGGAAGAACTAAAATTTGTTTTTCTTAAAATAAAACTAAGTAAAAAAGAAACAGGATTAAGATTGGTAACAGTTGAAGATAACTTGGAAAAGAAATAAAATTTTCCCATGTGTTCATAATTCTCTAAATCTTGTTTTTAAATGTATTAAGATATAATTATAGAATCACAAAATTTCAGAAATGTAAGTCATCTCAGGTACTCCAAAACATGCTTAAAAACCCAAACCCAACAAAGTAGAGTCTTTTGCAACATACACAAGTGATTAGGAAGCCTTTTCTTGAAGTCCTCTGATGGAGGGGACCCATTCCTAAGCCCTGGATGGCAGCCTACTCTCATTTTGTCCAACTCTAATTGTTAGGAGGTTTTTCTCGATTTTAAGCCTTGGTACTTTAATGCAGTTTCTAACTAGTGCTTATATCTATCTTTTCTATCTATGTGCCATGAACCAAACAAAGTATGTTCCTTTTCCTTGTGACAGTCTTTCAGATGTGAGGAGAGTTATCCTGTCTCCTCTCAAACACTTCTCTTTTCAAATTAAACACCACCTGTTCCTTCAACTAATCATCAAATGACACTGACTCAGGAGCCTTATCATCCTGATGTCAGTTCCTCTAGTTATTCTATATATTCTCAGTGTAATTCTCAAAATCTATCCAGAAACAAGCATAATATTCCAGAAGTGTTCTAATGGGGAAGACTACAACAGGGTTTGTTGTTGTTCAGTTGTTATTGTCATGTCCAAATCTTTATGATCCCATTTGGAGTTTTCTTGGTAAAGATGCTGAAATGGTTTGCCATTTCCTTCTCCAGCTCATTTTACAGATGAGGAAACTTAGACAACAAGGTCGCAGAAGTACTTAGTATTTTGAGGTTGGATTTAAACTCAAGCCTCCCTAATTCCAAGGTTGGTGTTCTGTCCACTTTGTAATCTAGTTGCCCATATAACAGTGCTTTCATTTTCTTATTTCTAAAAGTTATTCCTCTTTTAATATGGCCCAAGATTGCTTTAGTCTTTTTGACTACCATATCATGTTGCTGATTTATAGTCAGTGTGCATCCTGCCCTTCTACCCAACTTGCTTTTTATTTTGACCAGTCAAATGACTGTCTCACACACTTGTCTTGTGTTAGTAAAATGTATATAGACTGGGGCAATGTTAAATAGTGAGTTAGTGGCAGAGTTGGGACTAGAATCCGGATAGTCTGATTCTAGTGGAGCACGGAACACTGCTTCCCATTAGTAGGATAGTTAGCGAAGTCAATTACCCTGAAGTAAGTTTTCCTAAATGAGAAGAATAGAGAGATAGATCCAGAGCAGAAAATATTGTCAACAAGGACTATTTGACTGAGAAAACTCAGTGGAAAAATCTGTGCAACCATTGGACTGGATATAAGCTCTGGGTAACATGTAAGAGAGGGAAGGGGGGAAATTCCATAAATAAATAAATAAAGGGAGGATTCTGTATGAATAAAGAGAAGGGTTCTGCAAGGAAAGGTAGGTAGGTAATGAAAGACTAGCTATAGGGGGCAGCTAGGTGGCACAGTGGATAAAGCACAGGCCCTGGAGTCAGGAGTACCTGGGTTCAAATCCGATCTCAGACACTTAATAATTACCTAGCTGTGTGGCCTTGGGCAAGCCACTTAACCCCATTTGCCTTGCGAAAACCTAAAAAATAGGACTAGCTATAGTTTAAAATTTTCTAAGATCACAGATGAAAACACCTTGGAGGCCAATGAGGCCAACCCTTTTTATTTTACAGGTGAAGAAACTGAGGCACAGAGAGATTAAAGCGATTTATCCAGAGTTCACACAACTAGTCTGAAGTAGAATTTGAACCCAGTTCTTCCTAATTCCAACCTTTAGGGCACTGCTCACTCTGTTGTACACCTTTCAGATGATCAATCTTATTTAAAAGGATGCCTGTTAGAAAGTCAGGATTAAATCAGACCAGAAATATGTTAGAACCAGATTGTAACTGCAGACAGCTTTCCATCTTATCCTAGAGACAATAGGGAGCCAATGAAGTTTCTTGGGCAGGCAGTTAGCATGGTCAGATTTTTATTTAACATCTTTGTTTGGTACCTGTGCGGACATTGTACTGCATAAGTGTGAGGCTGACTGCAGGAGACCTGTTAGCTGACAATTACAATAGCTCAGATGAGAGGTAGTGAGGGTCTGAACTGGTGTGGTGGTTGTATGAGTGGACATAAGGGAACACAGGAGAGAAGAGGCATTCCTGAGGTCCCATAAGTGATCAGTGGCAGAGTCAAGACTGGAATCCAGGCTTCAACTACTAGGCCAGTGTTCCTAATGCATCCTTACATGTCTCCTGTTCTATCAAACAACAATCGATTATCATGATGTGCAAAGGAAAGAATGGTCACTGTATGACAGAGTAATCTACTCAGAGCTGGATAGGAACCCAGAAGTCATCTTATCTAAGCCTTTAATTTTACAGCTGAGAAAACAGAGTCCAAGTGAGGTAAAATGACTTCTCCCAAGGTCACAAAGATAGTAATTAGCAGGCATGAGATTTGGACTCTGATTCCAAATTCAATGTTCTTTTTACAATAGTATAATTCAAATAAATATCACTCTCTGAGCTAATGTTTTCTCATTGGTAAAATAAATAGCTGGATATACCTCTGAGTTCCTTTCCAGCCCCCAACAGTCTCTCATTTTTTTATTTGAATTCTCATCTCTAGTACATGGATTCTTTCTTGCTTCACAGTAGCTGTCCACCCCAATAGTCCTGGATCAACACCTCAGAAAGCAAACTGAGTTTTGATAACTAACCCATTTCCAGGTGCTCCTGAGGGCCAAATCTTTCCCAAATCACAGCAGGTTAAGCTTTGTACTTTTCCTTCCAATCTCAAGCTGCTGCTCATTCTGTGGCAAAATTCAATCAGAAACCAGGTACCAGAGGTTTGATGTGTTCATTTCCTGTTGTGCCCACCATATTCTCCCCCTAGACCTGTCAGCCTTTGGTCTTGCATGATGATTTAATGCAGATGATAACAAACAGAAAACTCCATTAAATTCTGCTATACTTTTACAAATTAAACTTCTCTTTGGGAGGTGTGTGTGTGTGTGTGTGTGTGTGTGTGTGTGTGTGTGTGTGTGTGCGCATTAAGGAGATTCAGGGGAGGGGGAAAAGGAGCCAGGGAAATGTGTGTGCTAAAGCTAATTTCCTCTTTGGGGGAATGTGTGATGAGAATGGGCACAGGGGCAGCTAATTCACTGAGAAACATGTTTTCTAAAAAATCCTCGCCTTTCTACTGTTTTCTCTCTCCCCTTTCCTCTTTCTCTCTTTAAAACTCCTTCTCTTCTCCCTTTTTTCTTTTCTGACTCTCTCCATTTCTCTGTCTTTCCTTAAACTCTCTCTGTATCTCACTCTCTCTATTTCTCTGTCTCTTGTTTGTCTCAATCTGTCTCTATTTCTATCTGTCTCTGCCTCTAACTCATCTCTTCTATTTTTTATTATATCCCTCTCTCATCATACTATTTTCTGTCTCTTTTCTCTTTCCTTTTAAAGAAATATTGTCCAAAAGGATAGTCTACTTGATAGTTCAATTACTTTTTCTTAATCTATTCCTTACTCTGCCTCCCTCCCATACCCATTCACCCCCTCCACACTTGCTGTTTCCTGGTAGAATTGTTGTTTTTGCTCAAGGGCCCATTCATCTCTTTTCCTTAATCCCTGGTTCTTCAGGTTCTTCTTTTCAGGAAGTAATCATGGAATGAAAGGGGAGCATTCACAATCAACTCATTTTTATTAAGCAGGAATCAGAAAAAAATATTTTCCTTTCAGTTGGTCAGCTTGTTTGTTTCCTACAATCTACCCCCCTTTCTAGATTTGTTTGGATGTCACATGCACACACAGACACACAAACTCCTACATGCCTTCAGTTTTGTCCCCTACATTTTTTCTTAGCTCTCCAGGAACATATGTTTTGCTATGACAAAGTTTCTGTTTTTATTTTCTCTCTGTCTACTCCCTCCATTCCCCTCCTCTCTCACCCCCAACAATGGAAAAAGAATGACCCACCAGCCATGAAAATAAGAAGTGGACCAAATGTTCAAGATCTAAAATAAATCAGAACATAAACCTAAAATAAATTAAATATGATGCTACCTCACTTCTTTGTCCTCCTCACTTTAATTTTTTTTATGGGAAACTGAGTAAAGGGATTCTGTTGTTATAGCCTAAAGGGAAAGCTATGATACAGAGAAAAGAGTTCCTAATCTAGTCAGAGCTTCTTGTTGTTGAGTCATTTGTCAATCATGTTAGAATCTTCATGACTCCATTTGGTAGTTTTCTTAGCAAAGATACTGGAGTGTTTTGTCTTTTTCTTCTTCAATTCACTTTACATATGAGAAAATTGAGGCAAACAGAGTTAAGTGACTTTCCCAGTGTCACATAGCTAGAAAATATTTGAGATGAAATTTAATCTCAGGAAGATTTCTGACTCCAGGCCTGGTATTCTATCCATTACACCATTGAGCTTCTCTAGAATCAGAGGGTGTAGATTCAAATTTTGTGTCTCCTAAATGATCTTAGGTAATTTATATAACATTTCTGAGCCTCTGTTTCTCTATCTGTAAATGAAAGGGTTGTAACAAAGGATCTACAAGTTGCTTTCCGGTTTTTCCCTATAATCCTAAAGAGCAACAGAGGAAATGCAATTCCCCAATATTTATTAGAATGAAGGTAGAAGTCATAAGATTACAGGTCCAATACTGTAGTACTGCAGGTTGAATTGATGTGAGAGACAGAATGGTAAAATTGAATATATATGTTAGTTTTGGAGATAGAGATTTTGTTTTCATATCCTAATCTCCCTAGCTAATGTCCCCTAGCTCTGAGAAAGGCACCTAACTTTTCTAGTCATCAGTTATCTGAGCCATAAATAATGAGGTTGTTGAATTAGATGATGTCTGAGTCTCTTCCAGCTTTAGATGATCTTTTTTTTTAGGTTTTTGCAAGGTAAATGGGGTTAATTGGCTTGCCCAAGGCCACACAGCTAGGTAATTATTAAGTGTCTGAGACCGGATTTGAACCCAGGTACTCCTGACTCCAAGGCCAGTGCTTTATCCACTATGCCACCTAGCCGCCCCCAGCTTTAGATGATCTTAATAGAATTATGTAGAAATAAGTTTATAGGGTTTATCATGGGAACTTCCCCCATCATCTCAACAATTCATTTATGTCTTAGTAGATACACCCTAGGTGACTATCTGAGCTATATATAGATTAAGTGAATTTTGGGAGTTATAAAACTAGTGTCAGAGGATGGATTTGAATCCAAATTTTCTCAGATTAAAGTAGCACTCAATCTACTTTGTAATAGTCCTTCTCTGGAATCACATTAGAAAGCCTTCATTTAGAAAATGGATTCAACTAAACACTGTTTTATATGGTAGAATGGAATGGGTGACCTTTGGGTTATTAATCTAGAGACAGGTACAAACTCTAGTTCCCTCATTAACTAGCCCTGTGATCCTTAGCAAGTTTCCTTAACTTCTATAGGCCTCAGGTCCTTCATTTGTAGAATAGAATCATAAGATTTCACAGCTAGAAGCAACCTCAGAGATACCTAATTCTTGAATACAGGAATTCTCTCTGCAACATCCTGAAAAGATGGTCATCCAGGATATACTTGAATACCTTTAGTGATGAGCAACATACTAATTCTCAAGGTAGTGCATCTTCAGCTTTATAAACTTCAAATTGTTGTAAATTCTTTCCTCCCCTTTCCTCTTTTCTTTTCTTTTCTTTTCTTTTCTTTTCTTTTCTTTTCTTTTCTTTTCTTTTCTTTTCTTTCCTTTCCTTTCCTTACTCTACTCTTCTTTCCTCTCCTATTCTTTCCTTTTTTCCCTTTCCTTTTCTTTCTCCTTTCCTTTATACTTTTTTCCCTTTCCCACATTTTTGGCAATAAGTCACAATCTGTCTTTCTTGAGTTTCAATCTCTTGTTCCTTAGATGACTGCTAAGATACTTTCCAGCTCTGACATTCTGACTCTATCCAGAGACATAAACAATCAGGCATGAAAAATTCTTCAATTCCCTTAGGCACATGAGGAGGATCAGAGAAAACTTTATGTCACCCTTCCCCCCATCCCCAAAAGATGGCAAAACTCAAGTGGAGCATGGAGAAATAGCAGAAGTTTATTTTAATACCTTTTTCATTTGTGCCTTTACAGAGAAGATCATGTGTGAATAGTTGACTGAAGTGGTTAGGAAAGTCAAAGTAAAACCTGGAAATTTATAAATAAAACTAATCAGTCATAGAATATTAGAGTTGGAAGATACTTTAGAGAGCCTAGTTCAATCTCTTCATTTGATAGATGACAGTCTTGAGGTCCAAAGAGAAGAAACCATTCAAATAGTGACACAATGAATTAGCAGTTTGTTGTCATCATTCATCCATGAAGAAGATCAAAATTACATCATTATGTCTTGGTAAAGGTACAGAATGTCTGACTGTAGTTGATCAGACCAGTACAAGTATAGAAGACTTTTCCACAGGTCAGGCGAAAACAGTCCAGATAAACATTTAGGGCAGAGATGTCTAAGATTGTGCATCTCACCATTCTTTTTAGCTATCACAATTCTGATTTTCTTATAGAGTATAGCATCTTCTTTGATATGGGCATGTCATGATGGGCAGTCCTGTGCCAATGTTTCTCATGTCTCACAATGGATTCCATAGTTCTTCAGAGACACTTTGAGAGTGTCTTTTTATCACTTCTTCTGGCCTCCATGTTAATACTTGCTTTTTTGTGAGTTTTCTGTAAAATAGCTTTTTAGGCAAACATGCATTTGGAATTTGAACAGCTTGTCCATTCCATTGAGTTTTGTTCTCTGCAGTACAGTTTGCCTGACAGTTCAACTTGAGGGAGGACTTCAATGTTCAGTTCTTTATCTTGCTGGATGATCTTCAGAATCTTCCTTAGCCAATTCAAATGAAAGCATTCAGTTTCCTGGCATGGTACAAGTAGACTGTCTGGATTTCATAGGAATACAACAATGAGGTCACCATAAATGTCTTGGCAGACCTTTACTAATACCTCTTCTCTCTCAAATTTTCCTTTGGAACCTTTTAAATACTGAGCTAGCTCTGGTAAAGCATGTCTTAACTTCATTGTTTATGTAAACATCCAAATAAAATATATGGCTAAGGTAAGTGAACTTATCTAAAGCATCGACATTTTTCCATTTGCTGAAACCAATGGTACCATTTTGGATGATGTGGTTCTGGTTGGTAGAGAACCTCTATTTATTTGGTGTTGTGTCAAGTCAAAATGAACATAACCATAAGAGAATGAATCCACATTCTGTTGTATCTCACCCTCAGAGGCTGCATTGAGTAAACGATCATGTGAGAAAAAAAGTTGCACATCAACTCTTCTACTTTAGTTAGTCTTAACTTGTAGCCTTTTCAAGTTAAATAATTTACCATCAATATTGTAATTGATCTTGATGCCATTTTTGACCTTGTTGAAAGTATCCTACTACACTGCTGAAAATATTATACTAAAGATTATGGGAGCAGGTATCCAGTCTTGCTTCATACCCTTGGCAACTGGGAAAGTGTGAGAGTAATTGTCCATTATCCAGAACCCATGCAAACATGCTGTTGTGGAACTGGCATATAATACTGATGAGCTTCTTCAAGCAATTAAATTTTACCCTGATTTTTCATAAGCCCTCATGATTGACATTATCAAAGGTCTTGGAAAGATCAACGAACATTGTTCTGCTCCTGATATATCTCCTGGAAAGGGGCAGCTAGGTGATGCAGTGGATAGAGCATTGGCCTTGGAGTCGGGAGGACAGGAGTTCGAATCCAGCATCAGACACCTCACTCTTACTAGCTATGTGACCTTGGGCAAGTCACTTAATCTTGATTGCCTTGCATCCAGGTCATCTCCAGTCATCCTGATTCATATCTGGCAACTGGATCCAGATGGCACTGGAGGAGAAAGTGAGGCTGGTGACTCAGCACAGCAACCCCTCAGTTAAATCCAATTCCTGTGCTTGTCATGGCATCATCTCCCTGATGTCATGGTCTTCTTCAAAAATGAAGGACAACAGAGAGCTAGGACAACCATATTAGACCAACTATGGACAATGTTATGCCCATCCAGAGGAAGAAAAAACAAAATAAAACACAAAAAAACCCCAACCCTTTAGAATCTGATGAACACTTTATAAAAATTATTTATGTATCTCTTTCCCTTAATCCTAATTCCTCATACCAAAAATAACTAATCTGTAAACATGTTTATCCAAAATATGTATACACAAGAGAATCTAACTGTTCACCAAGGAGGAGAGGGCTGTGTGAAGGGAGGGTGGAAGGAAATTTTGTAACTTAAAATATATATATGTATACATATATATGTACATATATATATATGTATATAGGGATGAAAAAAAGAAAATGAAGGACAAATATTAGGGTATATATTTCCTGGAAAGAGTTAGTGGTAGAACCAGGACTAAAACTCAAATCTCTTACCTCTCATGTCTAATACTATTTCCTTAACATATACCAATCCTCTGGGGAGTTAGTTGACACAGACGTTAAAGCATTGACCCTGGAATCAGGAGGACCTGAGTTCAAATCTGGTCTTAAGACACTTGCTAACTATATGACCTTGGGCAAGGCACTTAACCCTGACTGCTTCTCATCCAGAACCATCTCCAGTCATCTTGATTCATATCTCACCACTGGACCCAGATAGTTCTGGAGGAGAAAGTGAGACTGGCGAATTAGTACAGCACCTCCTCACTCAAATACAATTCATGTGCTTGTCATGGCATCACCTCCCTGATGTCATGGTCTTCTTTGAGATGAAGGGTAAACACCACCACCCCCTCCAGACCATGTGTTATAATATGGAAATGCAATGAGCTCTGTGTTTGAAATAAGAGGACCTGGAAATTAATCTAGTTTCTTTATTTACTACCTATGTGACTTTAGGTAAAACATGGGACTCAGTTTCCTGATCTGTGACATTTGGAGTCTATACTTGTGGGGTTCCAACTCTAAATATATAATTCTGTATATTCTTTAACAGAGCCTAAGGGACTGGGCAATATTGCTGTATGAGTCACTTATTTGAAGAAACCAGAGAGGCCAAGAGAAATCTGTCAGAACTGCTTGAGTGTAGTTCTATGAAGGGAAGGGGAGTGAAGTCAATCACCTTGAAAATAGAATCAATTTAATATAAGTGCTGCTTAGGATTATAACTAGAAGAAATTGTTAATCAATTTGCAATTACTGTACCTAGAACATAAAATACAACCACATATACAGCATCTCCATCAAAAAATAAAACAAAACCCCAAAATGTTATGTGATTACATCAGAGATTACTGTTGCCTTAATCATATTCCTGGGTACCTAGCTGTTAAACATCTTCACAGTGAGAGCTTATACTCCTTTTCTATGTTCTCTGGGATCCCAGAACACATTGAACTTCTTGCTATTCCCCTGAAAAGTTATGCCATTTCCTGACTGGGTATTTTTCACTTATAGTCCCTCATACTTTCCTACCCCTTGTCTGTCTCATGACTTTCCAGTCTTCTTTTAATACTAATTAAAATCCCCAGTTCTACAAGAATTCTTTCCCAATCCCCCTTATTTCTAGTGCCTGTGCTCTGTTGATTATCTCCAATTTGTTTTTGTCTATATCTTGTTTGTATTTAGTTGTATATTTGATTTCTCTACCATAGGACTGTACAGTCCTTGAGTGATGGTATGATTCCCCCCTCCCCCTTTCTTTTGTTTCAGCACTTAGAACAATGCTTGGAATCCTGTAGGTACTTGCTAAGTGTTTAATGACTAACTGATGGAATTGGGCTTTGTAATGGATAGTGAGTTGCCTCTCACTGGAGGTCTTCAAATGAGGCTATTGTTTATGATGATGGGATGAATTTATGTTTAGGCACAAATTGGAATCCTCCACTCCTCTAATCAAGACCTGGAGGTAACCTTGTATTCTGGTGGGGAGGATGTTTGGGGGACTTTATCAGTAGATCTTAGGCTCTGGGTAGATTCTACCAAACTAGGAAGGCTCCAGTTTCTGTCTCAGGGAGGAACTGAGTCAGTGGGGTGAAGATCAGTATAACAATGTATATAGAAAGGCTCAGCACCAGGCGGTTGACCACTATGAATCCTTTGACTGTGGCCAGTCAACAATCAGTCAGTCAACAAACATTTATTAAGGCCATGTGTAGGAATGCAGCAGTAGAATTAAATGACCCTCTAGGTCAGACAACTTAGATTATCTGATTTTAGGATGGTAGAAAGCATAAAGATTCTGGCATCAAGGGATGCAGATTCAAATAGATACACTCCAAGGTGAACTATTTGTGTTACCTTGTGTCGCTGTGCCTCAGTTTCCTATAATTGTAAAAAATAAAATAATAAGGCTAGAAATCTGTCTGAGGTTCCTTTCAGCTTTTTCCTCTATGACCCTAAGATATAGATCAGCTTTCTAATGTAGCTTGTATTTCTTTGTAAGCCTAAAAATATTGGAACTAGAGTCAAGTCCTAAAACAATGCTGTTAGCCTAGAAAAGAATTTGGGATTGTAGAGAGTAAATAATGACAAATCAGGGTAACTCTTTTTTTCATGAATGATGGGCAGTCACATGGAAAAGGGGTAAGCATTAGCTGCAATTTCTCTTATCTTATTGGCAAGCTGGACAGGCTGGTCATCCATTTTATGGATTATAGGGGAGGAAAAGACATGAGGTCATTGCTGAATATAAATCCACAGTTTAGTACTGCTGTTGCTAGGGGGGTGGAATAGTCAAAATGATGTTTGGATATATTAAAAAGAGTATGACATGAAAGCGCCCTTACCAATTAATATTTGTCAGGCCATTATTAGAGTATTTGGAATATTTTTAGGTCATAACATTTTTTAATAGAAAAAATGGAGTGAGGTCAGAAAAATGTCAAAAAGGTAAATTAAAGAAATGAAAAATGAGCTCTGTGAGGAAAGGTTACAGGATGGGTAATTGTTTAGCTTTGGAAAGAGAAGATTAAAAGTTGTATGATTATTGTATTCAGGCTATATAATAATAGCATACTAATATTTTCATTAGAAAGTTCTTGACACATGATCTCATTTCATTCTCACAACAATCATAAAGCAGATATTGCAGAAATTATTATTCTTATGTTACAGATGGGAAAACTCAACTCAGAGCTTTGGTGAATTGTCCAGGGTTATCCATCTATAGATGGTATGGTAGAGTATATAAGGAGCTAAATTTGGAATCAGGAAGAACTGGGTTTAAACACTGCTTCAGATACATATTAGCCATGTGATCATTTGTTCCAATGGCCATGAAATTTGCTGAAGGAGGCATTGTGTAACTTGGTCCGATATCAAAGATGCCAAGGTCATCTGCTGCATCCAGGACCATCACCAGTTAACTTGACTTTTGTTTTTTCACTGTATTTGCTGATGGCTTTATGTAACTCTGCCTCACTTAAATTCAGTTTTCACCTGTAAATCAGGACATCATCTATGATGTCATTGGTCTTCTTCAAAATAAAGGGCAAACAACAAAAACAACAGTCAACAGTAGCTTTGTGATTCTAGACAAGTCAATTAAACCTTTGTGTGACTCAGTTTCTTTACCTATTAAATAAAAAGGTTGCACTCAATGGCCTCTAAATTCCCTTTCAACTTTAAATGTAATGATTCTATTAAATGGCTGAATTTAGTCTCAGGGACAGGTTCCTGATTCCAAGGCCTGTGTTCTTTGGTTGATACCACATAGCAGCTCTCTACAGATGTAATACATCATGAGGAAGAAGACAGGATGATATTGCATCTGGTAATATAGACCTTGATGTACCTCAAGATAATCTTATTCTTCCACTTCCTTTGCTTCCACTTCCAATATTCTGTCTGCTTTTCTCTAATATAGTATAAATCTAAAATAATATAAAACTAATGTGTAAATATAGCATAAATCTTTATTATGAGTTAGAGAAGATCGTTTTTAAAAATGGGGGCAGCTAGGTGGTATAGTAGATAGAGCACAGGTCCCAGAGTCAAGAGTACGTGAGTTCAAATTCAGTCTCAGATACTTATTTGCCTACCTGTGTGGCCTTGGGCAAGCCACTTAACCCACTGCCTTGCCAAAAAACAAAACTAAAAAAAAAATGAAACCAATCTTTAAATTATAAACTTCACAACCTCTAGTGATTATTGATTATCTTATGTAATTAAAACTCTTCTTCTTTCCCCCAATTCCTTGATAAGGGACCTGTGGGGTACCGTAAAGGACATCCATTTTACAGCATCCTCAGTTTCCTCTTCTATAAAATGGGGATATAATAATAGTAGCTACTTCACAGGTTTGTTGTGAGAACTGAATGGGATAATATATGTAAATATATGATATATTATATATATATATATATATATATATATAATATATGTAATCCTAACACTATATTTATTGCTTTTTTGTTGCTGTTGTTCAGTTATATCCAACTCTTTGTAATACCTTTTTGAGATTTTCTTGGCAAAGACACAAGAATGGTTTGCCTTTTCCTTCACTAGCTCATTTTACAGATGAGGAACTGAGGCAAACAGTATTAAGTGTCTCGCCTAGGATCATACAGTAAGTATTTGAGTCTGGATTTGAACTCATGAAAATGAGTTCTAAATGATTCTAACCACTATCCATTTAGCTGATGAACACACAAAATAAATAGTATTTTTAGCATTATTATTATTGTTATTGTTAGGCTGCTAAATGACCAATGGATAGAGTTATTGGGCCTGGATTCAGAAAGATTTGAGTTCAAATATGGCCCCAGATACTTCCTAGCTATGGGACTCCTGAGCAAGTCACTTAAACTTGTCTGCTATAGTTTCTTCATCTGTA
This sequence comes from Macrotis lagotis, assembly GCF_037893015.1. Taxonomy (NCBI): domain Eukaryota; kingdom Metazoa; phylum Chordata; class Mammalia; order Peramelemorphia; family Peramelidae; genus Macrotis; species Macrotis lagotis. Next base: position 585,473,734 of record NC_133658.1, read on the forward strand.
AAGTGAGCTGGAGAAGGAAATGGCAAACTACTCCAGTATCTTTGCCAAGAAAACCCCAAATGGAATCAAGAAGAGTTGGTATGACCACAAAATGATTGAATAACAGCAAATTATTATTATATAAATGTTATCTATTATAAAATAGTGAGTGGTTGTTCTCATCTGTGGAAGACTAAATAAGGGGATATTGTTTAAGAGCAAGAAGGATTTATGTTAAATATAAAGAAGACCCCCTTACAAGACATAAAGAACCATGATAATATAGGCTTGATTCAACTGTAGGAGAACATAACCCCAACAGATTATAGATTAGTACTAGGACAAATTTTAAAGTCATGAGTGCAGGCTGAAGAACATGTTCTCATCTTAAAGCTCTCCAGAGTGAAACGTTTCACAGACTCACTCACTAAATATCCTGCCTTGTCCAGATCAATGGATCAGCATCCTAATGTCCAATCTGAATCTTGCCTGCTTAGATCCAGAGATCTCTTCTTTTCTCCAGTTTTTAATTATTCATCATCACCTGTTCCTTTCTCTGATTCTGACCAGACGGGTCTCTTTTCTTCATCTCTAGACAGTGGAATAGAGCTGTTAAAGATTACATTGCTTAAGCAATTAGATTAAATATGCTTCTTTTCTCCTGTGAATGTGAGGTACCTTATTTTTGGAACTTCAGCACCTACCACTCCTCGATAGAATTCCTTACCTATTATTTCAGATGCCATGTCTATTTCAATGGTCCTCCAAGGTTCTATTCATACATTAGGTTCATCACTAGTTATATTGTGAGTTGTATGGAACTTAACATTTGGAATGACATGTCATTCTGGTAGTTTCTCACTCTCCCATGCTAGGATTCCTTTGAACAGTCAATACATACCAGGACCTCCCAAGGAAAGAATAATACTTTGTTGCATGTACAATAAAGTTTAGGGTCCCTGAACTTTTTCATGGGATTTGAAGTCAGAAAGACTTTTAAAGTTCATCTAGTTTAGTTCATTTTATAGATGTGGAAATTGAAGTCCAGAAAGTTTTGCTAGAAAATATCAGAGCTGTGATTTGAATCCTAGACATTGTGCTAATGTCTAATTTTATTCTCATAATAATCCTGTGAGAGCTAAATCAAATAGGAACTTCAGGTTTCTAAGCCAGTCCTTAGGTTCCTGAGTCAAGGTTCTAAGTGTATAGCTTATCTTTAAGTTGGATTTTTTTCCCCTTAGTTTTCCACTGTCTTGGTTTCATTTTCTCTCCTTCATTCCTTCTTTGTGTATAGGGTTGGATTCATAAATAATACTACTGGTAAAGTGCATTGAGCCTTAGATGGATTCTCAGGAGGGTGGATTCGAAGGCTACCTCTGTTCAGTGGTATAACCTCAGGCAAATTACTTCTCTCTGGGCCTTAGTTTATTCATATGCAAAATGATGGGGACTGGGATGGTAGGATGGTGAGTTGGGCCAGAAGCTCTATAAGGTTTTGTGCATTTCTTTTTTTTAATTTAATATTTATTCTCATTTTGTACAAATGATGTTTTCTATAATTAATAAAATATTCTTGTTTAAGAGTAAACAAAATACCCCCTCCCCTAAAATAATATAGACTCCCTTGAGCGATAAAGTAAAGGGGAGAGAAAAAAATTAAAATTAAAATTAAAAAAATAATAGTAATAATTGTAGGTATGGCCAGGTGGCACAGTGGACGGAGCACCAGCCCTGGAGCCAGGAGCACCCAAGCCCATATCCGGGTCCGTACACCCAACAATCACCCAGCTGTGTGACATGCAAGCCACCCCAACCCCACTGCCCTGCAAAAACCAAAAAAAAAAAGGAAAAAAAGGACCCAAAATAAAATAGTAATAATAGTAGGGGAGGCTGGGTGGCAGACACCCGGGTCCAAATCTGGCCTCAGACACCTAACGATCATCCTGCTACGCGGCCCCAGGCAGGCCACGCAGCCCCATATCAACTGCATCACCCCTCAAAAAATAATAATAATAAAAATGTGCTTCAGTCTGTGTTCCAACACCACCAACTCTGTTGCAGATGGATCACATTCTTTATGATAAGTCCATCACAAAAGTTACTTCCATATTTTTAAACCATTGCCATTGCTGATCGCAACTCCCTCCTTTTGTATTTCTCTACTACAATGTACTATATTTTCTCTCTCCTTTCACTCTGACTCTGCTGTAGGGTAGCTGAGTGGCAAAGCAGACAGATCCCTGGCCCTGGGGCCAAGAAGCCCTGAGCCCATATACCACCCCTTAAGCCCAGCATCCACCTGGTCCTATGGTCCTGGACAGGCCATCCAATCACAGCCCCTTGCAAGAAGTAAAAAAGAAAATGTGTTATATCTCACCACTTTCCCCACATAGTCCATCCTCTCCTCCATAATTCACATCCTCACCCCTTCCCCCTGTCCCCCCCTCCTTCTTACTCCAGATGCCTATACCCCATTGAGTATATATGCTGTTTCCTCTCCTAGCCACCTCTGATGAGAGTAAAGGTTCCCTCATTCCCCCTTGCCTTCCCCCCCTTCCATATCATTGCAATAGCTCATTGTAATAAAGAAAAATTTTATTATATGAAATATCTTGGCCTATTCCCCCTCTCCTTTTTCTTTCTCCCATTACATTTCCCTTTTTTATATTGACTCCATTTTTACACTATATTTTATCTTCAAATTGAGCTTTCTCCTGTGCTTCATCTATACAAGCTCCTTCTACCTGCTTTGTTAATTGAGAAGGTTCATATGAGTATTATCAGTCTCATTTTCTATACAGGAATACATGCAGTTCATCATCATTAAGTCCCTCATATTTTCCCCTTCTCCTCCACTCTCTATGCTTCACCTGAGTCCTGTATTTGAAGATCAAACCTTCTGTTAATCTCTGGCCATTCCAACAGGAACATTTGAAATTCCCCTGGTTCATTGAAAGTCCATCTTTTTCCCTGGAAGAAGACATGCAGTTTTGCTGGGTCGTTGATTCTCAGCTGCATTCTAGGCTCTTTTGCCTTCTGGTATATTATATTCCAAGCCCTATGAGCTTTTAATGTAATTTCTGCTAAGTCCTGTGAGATCCTGATTTCAGCTCCACAATATTTGAATTGTGTCCTTCTGGCTGTTTGTAATATTTATCTCTTTGACTTGGGAGTTCTGGAACTTGGCTATAATATTCCTGGGGATTGTTTTTCTTTTTTTGGATCTATTTCTTGGGGAGATCTGTGGATTCTCTCCATTTCAAATTTTTCCCTCTGCTTCTAGGATATCAGGGCAATTTTCCTGTAGTAATTCTTTGAAAATGATGTCAAGGCTCTTTTCTTGATCATGACTTTCAGGTATTCCAATAATTTTTAAATTATCTTTCCCAAATCTGTTTTCCATATAAGTGGTTTTTTCAATGAGATATTTCATATTTTCTTCTAATTTTTCATTCTTTTGGTTTTGAAGTATTGAGACCTAATTTCTCGTAAATTCAGCAATCTCCCTGAGTTCTATTCTTTGTCTGAAGGATTGGTTCCCCCCAGAGAGCTTTCTTATCTCTTTTTTTCATCTGGCCAATTCTGCTTTTTAAAGCATTCTTCTCCTCAATAACATTTTTAACTGTTTTATCCATTTGACTTAGGCTGGTTTTTAGCATGCTATTTTCTTCAGCATTTTTTTGGATTTCCTTGACTAAGCTGCTGACTTCATTTTCATGTTTTCCCTGCATCTCTCATTTCTTTTCCCAGTTTTTCTTCTATCTCCCTCATTTGATTTTCAAAGTCTTTTTTGAGCTCTGTCATAGCCTGAGCCCAATTTCTGTTTTTCTTGGAGTCTTTAGATGCAGGAGCTTGTGCTTCCTCATCTTCAGACTGAGTGTTTTGATCCTTCTTGGGCTCACAGGCAAAATATTTCTCAATGGTGTTCCTCTTTTTTCTCTGCTTGCTCATTTTCCCAGACTGAGCCTGGTTTTGGGGTGATTCCTGAACTTTTGGGACACTCCCACAAGGATCTCAGTGTGTGAGGCTCTGTCCTCCCTCCTGGTCTGTGAATGACCATAAGTGCACCCCTCTGCCATGGGGCTGAGGTGGGGGGTGTTATTCTATGGGGGGACCTAGATTGCGATCAGGATCTGATTGTGGTCAGAACTCCAGAGTCCTGCTCAAGGCACAGAGGACAGAGCTCAGTAGTCTCTTTTCACTCCCCTTCCTAGGCTCCATGGGCTCATACCCTGGGGACTCCTGCTTACCAGCTCTGCCTGCTTCTGTTTCCTGGATCTGGACTGCCTTGGCCATGCTGCTCTTTGTGTGCCCTGAGGGCTGGGCTTCACGTGCTTGCTCTGGTTGAGATCCCCCGCTGTTCCCCCAAATTGTGCTTGCTGCTCCCCAGGGTGTATATCAGGAAACTCCCCTGCTGCTGTGAGCCACAGCTCCCAGTACCCTGGGGCTGCCTCCTAGAGGCTGAAGTTCTTTCGCTCTGGCGGGCCACCCCTCTGGCGGGCCACCCCTCCAACCCTGGGGAGCAGAGCCTTTCTGCTCTTTTCTGGGTTACCTTGAGTAGGAGAACTGCCTCACTGGGTCCCTCTGTGGGTTCTGTCTCTCGAAAATTTAGTTAGAGTCCTTAGTTTATAAGTTTTATGAGAGAGCATCTAAGAGAGGATCCTCTCTTGTTGCCATCTTGGCTCCAACCCCGGTTTTGTGCATTTTTTTTTAGGTTTTTGCAAGGCAAATGGGGTTAAGTGGCTTGCCCAAGGCCACACAGCTAAGTAATTATTAAATGTCTGAGACCAGATTTGAACCCAGGTACTCCTGACTCCAAGGCTGGTATTTTATCCACTATGCTACCTAGCCGCCCCAGTTTTGTGCATTTCTAACAACATTCTATGGTCCTAAGAGAACTGTAACAGAGAAGCTAGAGATAGTAAGAAAGAGGAAATTATTTCCTCCCATTTCTTTTAGTACATCTTTTTCTGCTTTTTTTTAAATCCTCTCTTTAATGGCTTCATTCTTCTGGGTTCTTGGGTTCATTTTCCCTTTGCCTGCTCAAAAATTATGTTTCATGCTTTTTCTTGGCTTCTTTTCCTTCTTCCTTATCTCTCCTCTCCTCCTCCTCCCCCTTTCTCTGTCAATTCCTTTTGTGATTTCTCTCATTCTCTCTCTTGCTTTCCTTTTCTGCTTTCTAGGAATTGTGAGTGGGAAGAATAATTTAGAAGTCTCAGCTCTGTTTCTTTTACACCCCTCCCCGCCAAGTTCTGCCTAATGTGAAGAGTATTCTTCACTTAGGAAATGCTTACTTGTTTAATAATGCAGCAAAGACTGGAAAAAGTTACCATTCTGGAGCATTTCACCAGAACCCATGAACTTGGAACGTGTAATGATGATTCACTGTTGGAAAAGCTTTTAATGATGAAGTCATTGTGTTTTCTACAGCATCAAGTTCAGGAAATATACAGGATTGCATATAGTCATATTATTATGGAACTTAAGTGATCAGTAGGAATGCTATGACTGGTGATGAGAGAGTTTAAGATATCAGGGCAAGGATCAGAGGATAAATGGTAATAGGCTGAAGTGAAAAATGATTAGCAGGTGAATGAGCGAATTAATGTCTCCAACTCACAAGATCACTGTGTATATTGGGTGCTGTGAAAGAAATAAAAATAATTATGACAGCATCTTTGCCTTCATGAAGTTTGAAGTGAAAAGTCACAGGGCTAAATGAAATGACTGCCCACCTTTTTTTACTTTTTATAAATTTTTCCATTCAATAAAACACCCTATCTTGTCTCTAATTTTCTTAAGACTTACTCTCTGGTGATGCAGATTATCGGTGCTAATGTTTAAGCTACATTAATTCTGTGCTAAATTCCTCATTTGCACTTATCTCAACATCCCTTTGTCTTCCGTGGTATTATAAGAGCTACTTCTGCCATTTAGTCTCAGGATCACAGAAGAATTAAGGAAGAATCTTTGGGATCATCAAATGAACCCCTATGTTCAACAGATGAAAATGACACACAGAGAAGTGGTATGACTTGCCTAAACACAGCAAGCTAGTGAAATCACCTGGGACCAGAATTCAAACCTAAATTGTGGTCCAGGACTACTTCCTCTCTACTATTTTGTGTCTTCCTCTTAAAGACAATGTAGGTGCCCTTGTGTTCTACCATTGTTAAGTGGAATGGAGAACTTAAATGGTAAGGATTGATGAGAGCAGTGCCCCCCTTTTACAGATGAGAAAATTAGATTCTAAGAGATTGGGTGAATGACTTGTCCATGATGACATAGATAATGAGTGTCTGAAGGAAGATATGAACACTGGTCTCCTTATTTCAAGTTCAGGGCTTCTGATTCCACTACTTTTATGCTGTTTTTGATCATTCAGATCTCAACCATTTCTAAGGGCATCTCCATAAGATTATCTTTAAGGTCCCTTTCAGCTCTGAAATTCCATGATTTTGCACTTCTACTAAAGGATTGAATAAATCTAACGTTTTAAAATTATGACAGAATAACTCTTTTATTTTGTAACATTGTAAACTTGATAGCCCTCAACAGAATAAACCTCAAATACATAAATAAAAGTCAAAAATATTATTCATAAATCATTAATGCCTATCATATGCTGTTTATTTGACAAAAATATGTAAATTCACTTTAAATGATATCAGATTTGTTTTATTTATAAATATATTCTCTCTTCTATTTTTATTTCTATATAATTTCAAGGTTTTGTTGCTGTTATTTTTATTATTGCTTACATAGTTGTAATCAATGTATATATTGTCCATGTAAATTATTGATGTTACTTTAAAATTCTCATATTTGTCATTTCTTATGATGCAGTAATATCTTGCTACACTCAAACACCATAATTTATTCAACTGCTTCCCAATTATTAGATATCTAGGTTTTGGTACTCTGTATGATGTTGCTTACCCTTTCCCCCCATCAAAAGTAACCCTAAGATAGCACAATAATGAGATAACTAGATCAAACAACATGAATAAAAATATCCATGTTTCTTTCCAAAAGTATTACACTAATTCACAATTCCACCCTGGGTATCCTGAAATCTACCCTGATCTTGCCTCTTTCTCTATGACTTGAGTGACACTTTTTGGACCAGAGTCACTGGACCTTTAGAGACAAAGTCCTGTCTCCCTACATGATTTAACTCACTAAGTTTTGGAACATTATTCTGTGGCTGTTGTTTAATTGTTTCAGTCATATCTGACTTCTTCATGACACCATTTGGAATTTTCTTAGCAAAGATACTAGAGTGTTTTGCCATTTCCTTCTCCAACTCATTTTATAGATGAAGAAATTGGGGCAAACAGGGTTAAGTGACTTGCCCAAGATCACACAGCTATTTGAGACTGGATTTGAACTAGGGTGCTGGTGCTAGTGCTGTGGCTAATCTTTCCAGATTGGAAAGTGAGTCATTGCAAATTCATCTAACCTACTACATCTACATGACTTTAGACTATGCTTCATGTGTCATCCAGTCATCTACACTGGGCATCTTGAACTCTGCTGTACCACCATGCATCTAGCCACACTTAATCTGATCAACTCTTACGCTGGGAACAGTAATCACAGCTTCCAGGGAAAGTATGGCAGTTGTCTATTTTGTGGCTCAACTCACCTTCCCTGTAACTCTCCAGAACTAACATCCCTTTCCTGTATGCGATTCCCCTATATATGTTGCCTTCCTTTATTAAAATGCATGATCTTGAAGGCAGAAAATGTCTTACTTTTGAATTTGTATCCTAGGATACTAATAGCAGTACACACATAGTAGATAGTTAATAAATGTTTCATTCATTCCTACATCCACTCATCTATCCATCATTCAACCATTTGTTCATTAATTAATTATTTAATTCATTGTACAATGTAATGGTATTTCTGTTTTCCAACAGCACTGAATTGTATCACTTTAGTCTCTTTGTCAATTTAACAGGTATAAAGTGATATTTCAAAATTTGTTTGTAAGGGGGGCGGCTAGGTGGCGTAGTGGATAAAGCACCGGCCTTGGAGTCAGGAGTACCTGGGTTCAAATTCAGGCTCAGACACTTAATAATTACCTAGCTGTGTGGCCTTGGGCAAGCCACTTAACCCCATTTGCCTTGCAAAACAAAAACAAAAAACAAAACAAAATTTGTTTGTAATCACATTTTTTTGTGATTCCTAAAGCATTTGACTATTTTATCATATGGTTATGGATAATTTGCATTTCTCCTTTTGAAAACTCTCAGCTAGAATAGTTTAATTATTTAACTGTTGAGGAATATGGATATTAATCTTATAAATTGGTATCAATTTCTTATAGAATTGGGATATTAAACTTTTATCAAAATATCATGACAATTTCTCTAATTTTTAAAATCTATTTTATATGTATTACTTCTCTCTGCATAAAAGTTTTTTATTTTTTCTGAGTTCAAATTCACCAATTCTTTCTTCTATTTGTTTCTTCTTTTTGTTGAACTGCTACATAATATTTCATTAATATCTGTTTTATGCCATTAAATTACTTAGAGCAATGATCCATTTGGATTGTATTTTAGTGTATGATGTAGTATGTGTATCTAATGCCATGTGTCATCAAGCTAGTTCAGATTTTCCAATAGTTTTCAATTAAATAAGACATTCTTCCCCCACTTTTTCTTAACTTTATCAGGCATTAGTCTATTGAAGACCTTTAAGTCTAGGTCTGTAGTATCTAATCTGTTCCATAAATTTCTTTGTTATATTTTTTTCCTAATCTATATTGAAGGATTATGTAGAGTAGAAGGAGGGTTGGACTCTGGTTTCCTCTTTAGTGGTTCCTTCAAGACTTTGGGTTCCACGACCATCATTCTCTGCTACCCCATCAAAGAGAAACTAGAGAGACAGTCCCTGTCGCTTGACAACTTGTCTTTATAATGACTCAACTTGTGGACTCTTTTAAGGGTTTATCATTATTTTCATTCCTAACTTTTGCTTTGACTTTCCCTATTCATATGTCTTGTTGAGAGTGATAAGTCCATTCTGTACCTCATGCTGGTCAACTTGACTTGACTCACTCCTGCTTACTCTCATGATTTTGATGTTTCTAGCTTCAGCTCTGGTTCCTTGCTTAGTCTGCTTGATGTCCCATTGATAAGGATTACACTGATGTTACCTGCACCAACTAGCTCTCTACAGGAATTTCTAGGATCCCTAGATTTCCCTTCAACTATTGATCATTTTTTCCCTTTTTTGCATTTGAGACCTCTAGCTATTTCCAGCTAGTAGACCAGATATCTCCTAGACGCCATGTGAACTATGGATATAACAAGAACTAATTTTTCCAAGTGGGGGGGGCAGGGAAAAACCTCCAATAAAATACAAGAAATTAAATTGGAAAGCAGAGTGCCTTGGGCCAATTGGGACCACATTAGATCTTCTGCTTAGAAACCGAGGAAACCAGAAATAGCTCACATTTTGATAGCTCTCTAAGGTTATTAAAGCACAATAACTTTTTGAGTCAGGTTGTAAAATCTCCATTTTACAGATGAGGAAACTGAAGCACAGATAGAAGGGGCTTCCCTATGATTACAAAACTGTTACATATCTAAGGATGATTCAGATCCACTTTTTCAGACTCTAAATCCATCATTTATTCTCTTGCATTATATTTCTTCTCAACCTGGTCAAACATACTATTCTGATGGTCAGTGTAGTTCAAGGAAGCTTTGCTTAGAGATGAGTTAGGATCATGTGAGGAAAATAAAGAAAATGTTAAATTTTTTGAAAGCCAGGGTAAACTTTGGGACATAGTTCCATCTCATAATTCTGTTTCCCAAATTCTTTTTCAGTTTAATTCATTAAATAGTCAATTAATCTTGAGTGAGTTGTTGTAAAATGCAATTTTAACACAGGGAGAGGATATTATAAGTGGATACATGGAATCTGATTTTGTCTTTCTCAGATGATGCCTTACTTAATGAATCTGCCAGAGTATAAACTCCCTCAGGTCTGGGACTGTGCCTGACTCACCTTTGTGTCTTCCTGAGCATCTATTATAGTGCCTCATATACATTAGTTTCTCAATAGGAATTCATTGAATTGTATAATTCCCTTTCTAAATCCTATTTAGTTCAAGGGTTCTTAATCTTGGCTCGAAGAACCCGTTTTTAAAAATATTATAATAACTGCATCTCAACTTAATTAACTTTTTTATAATCCTATGCATTTTATTTTATACATTTAACATGATTCTGAGAAGGAATCCACAGGCTTCATCAGGTTGCCAAAAGGGTTGATGGCACAATAAAAGGTTAAGAATCCTTTGACAAAAGAGATGAGAGATATGGAATGAGAGGAAACAGGTAATTAAAAATAACTGCCCTTTGTTTTCCCTCTAAAGGACAAATTTAGATTCTCTGCCGAGAGAAAACAGGAAGAAACCTTTATAAGAGGTCTAAGAAGAAGTGAAAAGATTTTTATTAACTTCTATGGAAAGTATGATAGTCAAGGAAAAATAGATTTGCCATGCAACAGTAAAGACCTAATTGAGATTAGATAATATACATTTGTAATGAATCCAGTTAGCATAGTTGTATAACTTTCTGCATATAAGAAGGAACAAAGGATGAATGAAAAAAGTGTGTATTAAGTACTCAAAATATTCCAAGCATAGGAGATACAAATGGAAAAAAATGAAACAGTTCCTGCTCTCAAAGAACTCATATTCAGGGCACAAGTCTCATGATTATAATAGTGGGGTGGATAAGAAGGCTCAGGTATCTATCAGGTGAGAAGACAATGACTAGGGTTCTGCATGACACAGTAGAAGGATAGATGGCAAAGTTCAGAGAACTTTAGGATACAGTAGCAGTACAAAAGGTAAGACCATATGGCCATCTATCTTACTAACAGACTTTTAGTTGGTGACTCATATCCAAGGGATATGGACTGTCATATTCTTCTCATTTGACTGCCCCAATGGAAGCAAGAGGGAAGAGTTGGTATTTCTTCCCTCAAGCTGGGATCAAGTTTGTGTAACCCTGGAACTGCAGAGGGAAACATAAAAGTCAAGGGATAAAGGGTAGATTGAGGGGTACGCCAAGGTTAGGGCTTGTCTAGGTAAGATTGGTAATAGGAAAAGGAAAGAAGGGATTCAAGGGTATCTTATAGTGGTATTGTTGAACTGTTCATCCATAGTTTCAAGACTTTGATAGGAGAGAAGGGAGGCTAGAGTAGAGATGATAGATTAATAGCAGAGAGCAGCAAAGGGTTTAGCTCTCACAGTGAGAATGAAGAAAGAATTTATGAGGAATTCAAAGGGAAAGGCTGAATAGAAGGATGTAGTAAGGGAAAAGAATTTTTGAGTTCTGGATCATGGATCTAGATCCATGGATCATAAATAGATCAAAGATGTGATCATCTCTGTATATGGCTTAGATGGAGTGAAAATCAAAGTTATGGGAGCTTAAAAGATTAAGTATGTCAAAGTTTCTATCAACAATTATATTAATATCCCTGAGTTTAAGGGAAGCTATGTGGTTCAGTGGTTAGAGTACTAGTCCTAAAATCAGGAAGCTTCATATTTCTGATTTTAAATTTGGCCTCAGACATTTACTAGGTGAATGACCCTGAGAAAATCACTTTAACCTTATTTACCTCAGTTTCCTCATCTGTAAAATTAGCTGAAGAAAAAAATGGTAAAACACTCCACTTTGTGTACCAAGAAAATCTCAAATGGGGTCACAGAGTCAGACATAACTGAAATGACTGAATAACAATAGGTAAAATGGAAGGATTGAACTAAAGAATCTCTAAAGGTCCATTTCAGGGCTAAAGTCTGTGATTTTTATGAGTACTATAAGGTTGGTCTGCCAGGTTTCAGACTCAGGAATTAGAAAGTGAGAAAAAGCCTCTGCAATGAATAATAAATTTGAGAGTGCGTTGTTGATACTAGATTATCATACATTCATTCCTTAATTCATTCCCAATCCAGTATTTAAGGGTATCCACAATCTGATGTCACCTTGCCTAAACCATTCTTGGCCTTTTCTACCATACTTTTGCTTGTTAAAATGTAATTCTCCTTTTGCTGGAATATCTTATCTTATTTCCTTCTTTCTATTTTGAGGGCCCATTTCTAATGCTTCCTCCTTAATAATCTTCTTTGATGCTATCAGTTGAGAATAATCTTCTTATTGGAACTCACTAAATATTTTAAAATATTTGGTGTATAATAATGTATATTATAGCTGCCTTTTTATGTGTTTTATTCCTCCACCCCAGTTTTAACTGGGTCTGACTTTTCTTAATTTCCAGCAAAAGGCTTCACATGAGGTGGGTACCTAAGGAATGTTTGCTAAAAGAATGAATAAATGAATTTCTGTAAGTTTTTTGCCTTCTTCAAGCCTTTATACTCACTACTATGAGTGGACAAGTTAGAAGAAAGGGCAAAAAATACCTAGATATAGCTTATTTCTCATTATTACAAAGATAGAAGACTGGGACTTCTGAGATATTCTTAGTCTGTTGTTCCAGATCCAAGTGAAAAACTAGAGAAAATCAAAGACATTGGGGGCAGCAGTATCAGTTTAATGAATTTAAGTTTTGTATAATTGAATTCATGGATCTTTAGCCTTGGTGATGTCCATGGACTCAGCTTCAGGACAGATCCCTGATCTACAGGCAATGGGGTAAGGAGGGAGAAGGAGCTTCAATGAAGAGCGAAAAGCACATGAAAAGTTTCAGCATGTGAGAATGAAGACACTATGATAAAAAACATTTATATGATGGGGGAGTCCATGATGATGTAGGGGAAGAAAAGATATGCAATTACAAGGCCATGCTGGAGTTGTTGTAGTATACATAAGCTATCTAATCAGGAGGGTATTTTGTAATTATGAAGAAATTGTATGTCAATGTTTGTATCTAATCAGGAGATGTAGAATGATTATGTTAATTCTGTGGTTTGAGGGTATAAATGTAGATGGCATGCTTAAATTGGTGTGTGCTCAGTCCCCAGATAGGATGGGTGGTAATCTCATTTTCAAACATGGAGGTCTCACTCAGGAGGTCTCATTCCCATAAGATGACCTTTAAATAGTGGACATAATGCCTGAAGAGACACTATTTAATTATATGCTATCTTAAGGATATTTTTCCCCTGCTTAACAATTTTATAGATGCACATATTATCTTTTCAAAAAGTTTGTAAACTCCAGGAGAGTTGTGTACCTTTAATGCTAAGTATAATGTTCTAACAAACAGTTGTTGTTAACTAGATTCTGCTTTAGGAATAGATTCTGTTTGGGAGTAATCTTGTTGCTCAGAACAGAGGACCAAGTGCCTCATACTAATTTTAGATAAAACATCTAAGAAGAACTGAACAGCCTATTAAGAAAGTACTAGACCTATTTAATTCATCACTGAATCTAGCAATTCTTATATTTTTTAAGTCAGAAGTATAATTTGAGTGGAGGAAATAGATAATGGGGTATAGTGGTAAGAATGCTGAATTTGGAGTGAGAAGATTTGAATTCAGATCCTTGTCCTCCTTCTTAGTTGCTGTGCATTTCTAGGCAAGTTGCTTCAGTTCTCTGGTATGCTTTTACTCCCATCTATAAAATGAGATTGTTGACCTACTTGGTCTCTCTAAAATTCCTTTGAGAATAAACAGTCTATGATTGTAATCTTTTGTATTTCTTGTGCCTAACTGGGGAGTGCTCCCACAACTCCTGAATCACCGTGGAAGGATTTACAAAGGGGGCTTTGAAGAAGGAAAGGAACATTTAGTGATTGAGAGTGTCGTATTCAATATGGAGCTGGTTCACGATCAGACAATGATCAATCAATGATCACAGTTCTTCCTTTGTTATATCAAGAGAAGAATAATTTGAATGATATGGATATTTCCTCTACACACAGATGGCTCCACTACTCACAACTTAGAAGCTGGTTTTATTACTGTTGATTCAAATAATAACAATCATTAAGTAGCATCTTTTTGGTGTACATATTCTTTGAACTGAGGTAGATTTGTTCTTAGACCTTATTACAAGTTTGTTGGGGTTATGGACTGCATTTAATTTCAACATTGTATCTTCTCAACCTAAGTATATTATGTAGACTAAGCACTTAACAAATATTTGGTGGATTAAAATTTCTGTTGATTCTCAGAAGAACAAAAGCATTCTGTTCAAGATGGCAAGATTTTAGTCCTGGTTTTGCTATTGAATTACTATGTAATTTAGGAGATGGTGGTGTAGTGGATGGAGTATTGGCCTTGGAGTCAGGAGGACAGGAGTTCAAATGCAGCTTCAGAAACTTGACTCTTACTAGTTGTGTGACCTTGGGCAAATCACTTAACCCTAATGACCTCAAACCCAGGACCAGCTGCAGTCTTCCTGATTCAGATCTGGCCACTGGACCCAGATGGCTCTGGAGGAGAGGGTGAGACTGATGTTGTGATCTTCTTTGAAAAATGAAGGACAAAGATTATTAAAACAGATTACTTGCTCTAGAACATGAAAGAAAGGACTTGACACATAGATTAGAATAACAAATCACTGATGGATCAATGGGTGTGGCCCTAGATATCTCAGAAATTCCACTATCCCTTTCTAATCTACTCCAAGTTGGTTTATTTGAAGATATTTGGGTAAGTGTTCAGCCATTTTTCAGTTGTGTATTTTATGTGAAATAACTTGCCCCATTCTACCTCCCCTTTCCCCTTTCCCCAGTGCATTCTTTTTTCATCCATTGACTCAATCTTTTCAATATAATATCCCTTCAAATTCAGCTACCCTTTGTACCTTGTCTATATATCCTCCTTCTAACTGCCCTAATAAATGAGACAGTTCATTTGAGTTTCCAGTATCATCTTTCCATACAGGAATAAAAGCAGTTAACATCATTGAGTCTCTTGTGATATGCTTTTTCTGTTTATCTTTTTATGCTTTACTTAAGTTGTATTTGAAGATCAAATTTTCTGTTCAGTTCTGGTCTTTTTATCAGGAAAGTTTAAAAATTCAATATTTCACTTTTTTTTCTTGTCCCTTGAAAGAGTATGTTCAGTTTTACTGGGCAGTTGATTCTTACTTGTAATCCAAGTTATTTTGCCTTCTGGAATATCATATTCCAATCCCTATGATCCTGCTAAATTTTGTATGTGACTCCAAGATATTTGATTTGTTTATTTCTGACTGCTTGCAAAATTTTCTCCTTGATTTGAGATTTCAGAAAATTTGTCTATAATATTCCTGGAAGTTTTCATTTTGGGATCTCTTTCAGGAGGTGATTGGTAAATTCTTTCAATTTCTAGTTTACTTTCTGCTTCAGGAATATCAGGGCAATTTTCCTTAATAATTTCTTGGAAAAAATGATGTATAAGCTCTTTTTTCAGTCATTGCTTTCAGGTAGTTTTAAAATTATCTTTTCTGGATCTGTTTTCCAGATCAATTGTTTTTCCAATGAGATATTTCACATTTTCTTCTAATATTACATTCTTTTGGTTTTATTCTATTATTGCTTGATTTCTCACTAAGCCATCAAGTGCCGTGGCTCAATTCTATATTTTAAGGAATTGTTTTCTTCAGTGAGTTTTTGTTTCTCCTTTTCCATTTGACCAATTTTGCTTTGTAAGACATTCTCATTGGTTTTTTTTTTGGACCTCTTTTCCTATTGTCTGTTTTTTAAGATATTATTTTCTTCAGTATTTTTGAATCTCTTTCACCAAGCTGCTGACTTGATTTTCCTGATTTTCCTACATCCCTCTCATTTCTCTTCCAAATTTTCTTCTACCTCCCTTCTATGACATTCAAAATCCTTTTTGAGCTCTTCCATGACCTGAGACCAATTCATATTTTTTCTTGGAGGTTTTAGATGTAGAAATTGTTGTTTTCTAATGAGTGTGTATTTTGATCTTCTATATGGTAAAACTTTATGACTGAATTTTTTTCTAATATTGTTTGCTCATTTCCTCAACCTATGAATGTATTTTAACTCCTTCTTAGGGTGGAGCTCTGCTTCCAGGGTGGAGGGCACAGTGTCCCAAGCTTTTTGGGGGGTGGGGTTGCAGCTAGGTTTTTCTAGGAACCTGCAAGTTTTCAATTCTTCCAAAGTCTTATGAGAGGTTATGAATACCCTCCTGGCCTCTTCTTTGGTCTGTGGGTAGCCACAAGAACTCCTTTCTACCCTGGAACTATGAGGAAAGTCTATTCTGCTACAACAGTAAGTTGTGCTTCTGCTTCTCTTCCTGGAACTGGGACCCAAGACTGTGATCTGAATATGGGCAAAGTAGAGGAGTCCTGCCCTGTTACAGAGACCTCCTTCTAGTCTCTTACCATCCATGGACTGGTAGATTCAGTGACTCCCAAGGACTGCTCCTAGTCTGCTATATTCTGGTCTGCGCTACTGAGACCTATGCTGAACTGTGCTCCACTCTCATCTTGGTTGGCAGAGTTTTCCTGCTGACCTTCCAAGTTGTCCTTGGCAATCTCTGGGCTAAGAAGTCTGGAAACCTTTACTGCTGCCACTTAGCCACTCATGCAACTGTCTGTTCCTGGATTACTGGAACCAGTTCACTCCAGTGTAACTTCCATGGGTCTGCACCCCCTCTTCACTCCTTTCTTACCTCAGTGTATCAGATCTTTCCCGCCCAATCTTCCAAGTTTTCTTGGGCTAGAAAATTGTTTCATTCTGTATTTTTGTGGGTTCTACCTCTCTAGAATTTGTTTAGAGTCATTATTTAAAAGAGTGGTTTGGGGGGAAAGTTTGGGTGAGTCCCTACCTTTACTCTGCCATTTTGGCTCCATCTCTGGACTTGTCTCTTGTGACCAGATCCAATCAGCTGATTATATCATATAAAGCAATTCACTTGGTTTCTCTGGGCTTCCATTCTACCTAACATAAAATGAGCAAGACAATAACTATCTTCTCAATAACTAACTTCTCTTTGGTTTCCTGTGAGAAGATAGACTAACTGCTTAATGAGAGACTACAGCACAATGAAAAAAGGCACAGCTTAATAATGTAACAAGAGAATTAAGCAAAGGGGGAAAAACAGTCTAAGGGGAGACTATAGAAATACCCAGTTACTAAAACAATATCTTGTAATGACCTCTTAAACCAGTGGCAGCTCAGGGAATCTTTGCAGAGCTGGGTAATTACTACATCTCAGTACCTAACAAGAAGAGGCCATTATTTATTTATAACGTTACTGTTTTCTAATTTCTATTAGGCGTATGGGCCCCATGAGGCACTAGAAATTGGGCACATTTCATAACCTGAAAAATAAAAAAGTCAATCTGGCCAATGATTTGGGCCATTGAAGAGGGGGAGAGAGAGTGACATTAGGAAAGGCAAAATGTTTTATGATAATGCAGCAGAAGCCATGACCAATGAATAGACAATAGAGAGGTGTCCTGGGATAGGAGGGCAGAGAACTAAGCCTCTGTGACCCTTATTTATTCAGCAACAATTTTAGAGTTAGGACACATCTTATTACCCATGTCTCAGGAAGGACTCAATCAAGATTCAATCAAGAGGACTTTTTCAGATTCCAAGCTGGTAGAGATCACATAAAGATGAGGTCAGGATCTTGCCTACTATTTTTTCAGATCTTCCCAGTTAGCTCAAAGTAGAGCCTTGTGGGATCCCAGCAGTATCAAGATGCAACCATCACAATGGTTCACCTATTTCTATGCACTATGAACATTAAGGAGACAAACCTTTCCCTAGTTGTCTTTATTCATGTTGTAACTTTTGTTTCTATTGATGGTAGTGGTTGCTCACAGAGGGGAGCACTAATCAAGGGTTATGGGGAGGGGGATTCTCTGGATGCTGGGGACAAGTCTGGAGCAGTACTTGGGATAACCATTAATTAATGGTTCCACTCAATGAATGGAGTATTTTTTGGCAACTTGTTAACACAGATATCTAATACATACAATACTCTTCTTTCTTCTGATAGCTCATAAAATCTATGAGAATGAGAATGGAATTATTTGGAACCCTCCTATCTTCCCTATAATCTAGCATGGGTCCTGTCCCTACAGTAGATGAATAATGGAAGGATACTCACAATTATTAAATAACCACTATTAAGAACTTTAGAAACATTATCTCATTTTATCATTAAACAACCAGTTACTATTTTATTTTATAGCTGAAGAGCAGAGGCAAGCAGAAGTTGTGATTTGCCCAAATATTAAATGTCCAAGGTGTTATGTGAACTCGGAAGTGCCTAAATCCAAGCTCAGTGCTCTATCCACTGTTGTATTTATCTACTAATATCTGCGATTTATTAGATGCCTATTAAATGCCTTGGGGTCAGTGGAATGGAGTCAGAATGTCTCATCTTCATGAGTTCAAATCCAACCTCAAACACTAATTAGTGGTGTGACTCTGGGCAAGTCACTTAACCCTCTTTGTCTTAGTTCCTTCATCTGTAAAATGAGATGGAGAAGGAAATGCAAACCATTCCAATATTTTTGCCAAGAAAACCCCAAATGGGGTCATGAAGAGTTGGACATGACAGAAAAACGACTAAACATAAATGCTTGTTAAATTGAATTAAATTCTGCCTACAGGCAATAATAGCTTTAGAGATTCCTTATGGATGCAGAAATCCTTAGATCCTAAACCTCTTTCTCTAAATTGACAATCCAAAAGATACAAAACTGCTATTCAGCATTTTATTAATGATTTGACTGAAGACATTGGCAGCATGTTTGTCAGATTTAAAGATGACATAAAGTTGGGTGGGACAGCTGACAGGTTGGATGGTAAAAATCTGGATCCAAGACAGATCTCAATAGGTTAAAATTTTGGCTCAAACTGAATAAGATGAAATCTAATATAGTGTACATTTTTACACTTGGATTCAAATATTAATTAAAAAATACAGAATGGACAAAGACCAATTCCTGGGGGGGGGGAGGGGGCAGCGACTAGGTTTCAGAGATTAAGCAGCACTGTATTAATCAACAACCTGGTTTGGCTGCCCCAAAAGCTATTGCTTTCCTAGGCTGCATTGAGTAGCATAGTAACCAGATCCAATGAGGTAGGAGTTAACACTGTTCTCCACTCTTTTCAGTTCACATCTAGAGGAGTATGTTCAACTCTTGAAAGATTTTAAGAAAAACATGTTAAATCAAGTTCAACTCTTTGTGACTTATTTGAATTTATTTTACAGAAAAGGAAACTTAAGCAAGCAGGGTTAAGTGATTTTTCCAGGGTCACACAGTTAGTAAATATTTGACTTTAATAAATAGTTTAGTTAGTAAATAAATTTCTTCCTGATTTCAGGTTTAGCATTCTATCCACTGCGCCTCCTAGCTGCCCCAGGAAAGACATAGCCATAGATAAGCTATAAGAGAAAGCAGAGAGTCCTCAAAGTTAGCAAGACCTTGATTCAAGTTTTATCTCTACCCATACTAGCATTGTGTCCATCAGCAGATTATGTCATGCTCTCCAGGTTCTTTGTAAATCTTTAAGACTCTCAAGGGAAGGTCAGGTGCTGATCTACTACTATAATGATTGAAGGAGGGAGTTTTTATGCAGAAAGTTCTTAGCACCAATAAAATTGAGGGTCCTTCTCCCCAACCCCCACCAAAAAATTAAATCAACCCACAAACAATGATATAAATAAACTAGATGGATTGTGTTTGGAAGAGGACAACAAGAATGATGGACTGGGGATCCAATGGAATTCATTCCATATATGGTTAGATCAAAGGAACCAGGTGGTATTGATCTGTGGACTTGGAGTCAAAAAAACCTGAGTTCAAATCATTCAGACCAGTAGCAATCTCTCTGGGCCTCAGCTTCTTCATTGGTAAAAAGAGGGTATTGGACTTAAAATCCTTTAAAATCCTACCAGCACTAAATCTTCGTTGAGTCTCAAAAAGAGTACAGTTAGAATGAAAGAGGCAGAAAAGACTGACTATATCCCAGTAGAATGACTGACAGGAAGAACTAAAATAAAGTTTGTTCTGTTTATTCGCAAGGGGCAGATCTAGGATTGATGAGAAAGTTAGAGATACAACATTTAAACTTGATGTAAGGAAGAAAAAACAAAAGCCAAACTGTTCTAACAGTGATAGCTGTTCCAAAGCAGAATGACTTGGTTCAGGAGGAGAAGGTTGATCCTCTGGAGGTTTTTAAGCAAAGGCAGGATGCCTTTCTTTCAGGTATGTCTCAGAAAGGCTTCTTGTTCATATATAGGTTGGACTGGCAGTCTCTATAGTTACTCCCATCTCCATCTCTTTGATTATGACAGCCTGTAATAACAAAATATTTTTTTCCTGACGATGATGATTTTTCTTTGTGAAGGGAGAAATTTACTACTACTACTACTACTGTCACTGTTGTTACTGTTATCTTAATTATGCAGTTTTGCTATATGGTGTGGTAGCTACTGTCAGCAAATTCTATTTTCTTTCCCTTGAGGGACTCTGTGCCTGTATTCAAGGGTTGGTTTGTTTTCTAGGAAGCCACGGCCTCTTTATTTTTGGAGTATCACTCTCTTACTAGGTAAAATGAGTTCACATTCATTCATCTTGTGACAATCTCTATCAGATACCAGCAGACTTCTCCTTTTGGGTTATCTTTAATATTTAAATTTGTGGAAGAGCGTTTATCATAATTGGGATAGGGTTTTTTGTTTTGTTTTGTTTTTGCAAAGAACTCTGATTCTCTCACCAGGAGAAAAAGGAAACGTGTTTCTGTGACCTTCAGAGATTTGAAACGAAATGCCAATAAAACAAAAAGGAAGGGCAGAGGAGAGGCAAGCTCTATTGCAGCCTCTTTGCCATTTGTTATTGGGTCCTTCTCTTAAGAGCAATTATTGTGAAACTCTCTCAAACCCTTCTCTGCAGAATTCCTCAGTAATGTGCCATAAATAAGAGGCAATTTAGTGTGAGTCTTTTCTCTTTCTGTCTCTCTGTCTCTGTCTCTATCTGATCTCATATTTTAAGGGGCAGTCACAACCAAGTATGACTGTTAGGGGACCCCATCAGGATAGGATACTGGGGAGGTTGTAAAGCTAAAAAGAAAAGTGTCCAAAAAAGACTTCAGATCTACATTGAGTAGTTTGAAGCAGTAAAAGAAAACATCTTAAATGAGAATAATTGACCATAAGCCTGTTATAGAGACCTAATGCAATCAGGAAGAATAGTAGTTAATGTAGTTATAGAAAAGGAACACAAATAAAAAGATATATTTCTTATGCTCACTTGTTGTCCCCCTCCCTCCTTTTAAAAATGATTTATCTTAGGAATTTTCAAAACAGGCAATAAAGTAGATTTAATCTAGAAATCTACAAATAATATAAAAAGCACATAGAGCAAGCTGAAGAAGAGGATGATGTTGGAAATGTAATCTTCATGTAAGCTCTGATCATAGCATGCTTCTGCTTCAATAGCTCCTTTTGCCTACCAAGGGGTACTGTGCAAAGTCACCTCCCTCAGTTTTTTGTCTGGGCCCACCTGGATCCAGTGGCCAAATATGAAACAGGAGGATTGGAGATAAGTCCATCTAATGAACTGGAGTGAGTTAACTTTAGAGAAAGAAGTTATCTGTCCTCTTGCTGGGAATTGTGTTCTCTTATACTCTAACACTTCTATTTCAATATATGCAATTTATATGAATCCCAAAATTCTGCATAACTTGAGTCCTAAAAGTACAGAGTTTCAGTCTTGGATGGAAGATGTCAGGGAAAATCATGGAGTTGGAGGTTATCAGGGGCATAGAGCAATTATAAAGAGAAAGACAGGAACCAGATCCCATCAGATTAGAACAGATTCTATGCTTTGAAAAACCAGGCGTACTGGGGAGGGTTTTTGCTCTGGTTGACCCAGAGACCTCAAAATATATTACCACAAGGGTTCATTTATCTGAATGGAATTCACTTAAGGTTGAGGAGACAAGTTAGGAAGTACCAGTTAAAAACTTAATCACTACTTCGAGCCATTTCGAACTCAATGAGACAAAAATTAGCATCAGAAGCAGTAAGACAAAAGCAAGTTGTGTTCATTAACCCCAAATGGACTGGCTAAATTCCTTCTCAGCCTTTAAATCTTAAGTCATATGTCAGTCAGTTTTTCCAAACCTGTTTGACCTTGGATAGCCACTTAAGACTTCTGTGTCTCAGTTTCTTTTTTCTAAACTATATGATGAGAGAATAAGCCAAAATAATCTTTGAGGTACTTCTCCCTCCCTCTAATACTAGATGCCATACTTATATAGTTCAGGTGTTTTAAAGCTTTTTTTTAAAAAATGTCCTGGATCCCTTTGCCTGTCTAGTGAAACTTATGGTCCTTTCTCAGAATGTATAAATGTTTTAAATGTTATAATATGAATCAGAATATTATGAAGAGAGACAACTGTATGGAAAAAGAGTTATCAAAATTTTTTAAATTCCCAAACTTCCTGAAATATGCCCACAATCCCTAGGTCTAGAATCCATATTATAGATCTTCCCTAATTCTTTTATAATAATAACTTATTTGAGAGACCAAATGGCCTCATATGCTTGTGAATATATCTCTTCTCTCTCTCTCTCTCTCTCTCATGTTTTTTTATTCCTTCTTCCTTACTTCATTTTCCATGAACTTACCATATAGAAACCTAATCTCAAATAATTCTCTACTACAATTCTACAGAAATAGTCGTTGACAAGACTGGAGGTGTTATTCCCTTTCAAAGATATTTATTTTTCTATAGACTCAATGTAAACAACCATGTAAGTAGAATGAACAATATTATGAATCTGAATGATCTGTAATTTTATGACTAAACTTAATTCCAGAGAAGAATTTAGAAATTTAAGAATCTTCTCTGCTTTATAAATGGAGGGGACTATGGATGGGAAATGCTGCATTTACAGTCAAATTTCATTAACCTATTGGTTATTTTTGCTGATTTGTTTTTCCTCTTTCATTTAATTTTCTTTTTCTTACAAAGGATGTCTCATTAGGTAGGGAGGGAAATATATAGAAGCTAAAGTGATATAAAAACAAAATATATCAATAATAATTTTTTAAATTACTCTTTTAAGAAAGGAGTATCTAAAAATAATTTTAAAAGGACTTCACCTTCATCTGTCATCCCTTCTCTACCAAGTGAATGTGAGGGATAATGAGTAAATAAATCAATATACTGATACTTTTAAAATGTCAGAATAAAGTGAGAAAGAATACCAGCACATGTCTTGGTGCCAGTTTATAGGAGGACATGAAAATAGTCACAAAGGTATAGATGGATTGCAATCTTCATTTTTAGAAGAAATTTGATGAGATTACATATCCTTTGAGAATTGGAGTTTATTTCTCTCTAATGGTGAAATTTTTGTCATTTTGGTGAATGAATGAACAAATAAAATAATTGATAAGTGTGAAGAACTTCACATTCGTGTGAAGAACTTCACAATGTATGAAGAACTATACTGAACTATGGGGACAATAAATTTTAAAAAGTTAGACAATTCCTAACACATTCTAATACTTATGAAAGGTTGCAGCTTCAAGTCAGATGGAAAAGTCTCATGATCCCTAGGGTGCAGCTGTAAAGCAGGTATTAACGTCTCTACTTTAATGTCATTTCCACTGATAAAATCATATCAGTTTGTGATATTGAACCATTTGACAACATCTAGGACTCTGGTATCAAGAACTTTCTTTCCTGGGTCTTCAGTAGCTAGATCTGTAGCACCAGCTGGAGTACTTGCCAGGCAGCAACTCCTGGTGCTGGCTTGCAGAATGATGACTGAGGCCACTGGCTATAAGCATAACCAATCCCAAGGTTCTTGGGTTTAGTCCTAGGCAGTCTCTATAATTTTTAGGCAGTGTCAGAGACATTTTGGAACAAGAGCCTTTTGGGTAATCTCTGTCTTTACTCTAGTATAAGGACAATGGAACAGTAGAACATGAATGAAGGCCTGTTAAGTGAGACTGAAGTAGCATGATTAAAGGATAAAGAAGTAGCTGTCTCTCATGGAATGCTTTATTCTTATGTGAAAACTAGATTTTCATTGGATTGATGCTTTTTTCTTGCTTATGGTGGTGATTGAATTATTCTCAAATGGAGAGCACCATTTTCCTTTCTATCCATCTGTGAGACTATTTGGTAACCCTCTCCTCAAAGTGAATCTCTGCTCTCTTCTCTCTTCCTCTCTTCCTCCCCTCCCCTTTCAGCTCCCTCCTCCCCACCCTTCCCCTCGCCCTTCCTCTCCCCTCCCTTCATCTCTCCTTTCTTCCCCCTTCTCTCCTCTTCTCTTCTTCTCTCTTTTTTTTCTCTTCTCATCTTGTCTCTCCCTTCCTTCCTCCCTCACTCTGTCTCTCTTTCTCTGCCTCTGCCTCTGTGTCTGTCTGTTTCTATGTCTGTCTCTCTCTTTCTCTTTTTCCCCTACCTGCCCCTGAGAATCTCTTTTATTTTTGCTGACACCAATCCATAAATGATACTCCAATGATCCTGGTTGTACTCTGACTGCCAGGAAGAGACAATGAATCACCCACTTTTCTCATATGATTGGGTCTAGCTCCATTAGCAACCACAAAGACAATTTATCTGCCCCCAGCACTAGGTATCACCCACTGCTAGGGAACAGCCAGCTTTGGAACTTCCTGGAAGGTATTTGAAATTATTAGGTTGTCTATTTTTTTTTTAACATCAGAACAATCTTTGTGTTGAGTTGGAGACTCCCTTTGAAAACAATCTGGTCTCTGTCATTACTGACCTTTTCAAGGAATATTTGTGTATCATGAATTAAGAACCAGTTTAAGTCTGTTCTTCAAGTAATTTCTAAAGAAATTGGTTTGGGAGAAAATTAGCTAAGCTGAATAATTCATGTTCATTTCCAAAACTTAAATTTATTCTACATTTAATGGTGTACTAAAAAGATGAGAGGGGAGATATATTTGGTGGTTCATTTTCAAGTCAGTAATGAACAAAGAGTTCTATAAACCCCTTTTAATGAAAAAGTATGTATTTTGCATATCTGGGTCAACAAACAGAAATGACCAAAGAGATTTACATCATTCACTTGACAAAGAGAGTGCACTAACATCAAGGTAACTTGTTGACTGGCACAGGAAGAAAACTGGTCCCTACCCTCAAGGTGCTGACCGCAGATGACTGGAGGGCATTGTCTCGTCTATTATAGCACCTTTAGGCACTTGAAAGCTAAGGAGGGGATAGCTCACTAGAGCCTTTAATGAAGAAAGAGTAGAAGGTTTCATTCTTCGTCCTTTATCAACCAGATTGAGAAGATTTACACTGGCTAAGCCTCCCCATTGATTTTGTACCAACATCTAAAGCAAATCCTATGCCTAAAAAAATCACCAAGGAAAGATTTTTTTTCCCTTTTGTTAAGATGCAATTAAAAAAGGACAGCTAAGTATTATTCCTTATGAGTCTAGGGAAGAGAATCTGGTGACCTTGGACAAAGTTCTACTCAGAATAATTTATGGAAAGAGACAAGAAGCATCTTGGCCTATTGAATAGAGGGTTTGATCTTAAAGAAGTTCTGGTTCAAATCCTGCCTCTTACACATACTAGTTATATGACCCTGTGCAAGTGCCTTAATTTCTCAGTGCTTCACTTAATTCTCTGAGACTATAAATTATATACAAGGGAGTTTGATGATTTAAGGCACTTAACAGATTCATCTCATGGGTGTTTGCCCAGTGATGAAATCACAGATCCGGAAACTCTTTCTTTCCCTCCCCAACTAGTCCCATAAAAATAAACCCCTAGTGTCATCGAAGGAGCACTGTATCCGAGTATAATTTATGTGATTAGAGAATTCATATAATAATTGTGATTAGTACATGTTTGTATGTATGTGTGTTTGTAAATGTATGTGAGTACATGTATGGGTATGTCTGTATATATATATATACATATATATATATAGTGAAAAAAGAATTATACTAGAACTCACATATTGATGTAATTAGCATATGTATATAAATATACATGCTTGTGTGTGTTGTGTATGTAAGTACATTTTTGAATGGGTATATATGTATGTGTTTATATAGGGGATATAATGAAAGGAGAAATATATTAGAACTCAGAAATCTATTGGAACTTCAGGTATAGCTTTATAGAATGCATATGAATATGTGAGGGATATGCATGTGTGTATATGTGTTTACCTATATATGCATGTATGTGCATGTGTATATGTAGTAGCAGCATCCAAAGCAGCAGTAGTGATGGTAGTGGAAGAAGTGGAAGTAGTAGTAGTAGTGGTAGTAGGAGTAGCAATTGTAGTAGAAGTAGTAGTAGTAATAGAAGCATTCACAGTAGTAGTAGTAATTGTAGTAGAAGTAGTAGTAGTAGTAATAGCAGCATTCGCAGTAGTAGTAATTGTAGAAGTAGTAGTAGTAGTAATTGTAGAAGTAGTAGTAATAGCAGCAGTAGCAGTAGCAGTAGTAGTAGTAGTAATTGTAGTAGAAGTAGCAGTAGTAGTAATAGCAGCAGTAGCAGTAGTAGTAGTAATAGCAGCAGTAGTAGCAGCAGTAGTAGTAGCAGTAGTAGTAGCAGTATTAGTAGCAGTAGTAGTAGCAGTATTAGTAGTAGTAATTGTAGTAGAAGTAGTAATAGCAGCAGTAGCAGTAGTAGTAATTGTAGTAGAAGTAGCAGTAGTAGTAGTAATAACAGCAGTAGCAGTAGTAGTAGTAATAGCAGCAGTAATAGTAGCAGTAGTAGTAGTAGTAGTAATTGTAGTAGAAGTAGTAGTAATAGCAGCAGTAGCAGTAGTAGCAGTAGTAATAGTAGTAGTAGTAGTAGTAGTAGTAGTAGTAGCAGCAGCAGCAGCAGCAGCAGCAGCAGCAGTAGTGGAAGTAGTTGTATTTGAAGTACTATAGAAGAAGAAGGAAACCTGGACTGGAGTTTGGAGGGTTTAAGTTCTAACTTTGGTTCAACTATACACATATTGCTTGACTTTTGGCAAATTACTTCTCTCTTGAGGCATGAGTTTCCTCACCTATAACTTAGATGATCTTTAAACTTTCTCCCAACTCTTACAGCCTAAGATTCTATAATTCTAATAAAAGGCCAAGCATAGAACAGAAAGATACATCTTGGGCACAGCCATAAAGAAGACAACAAAAACAGGTCAGACTAAGTTCTCTTGTTTTGCACTTCTGTCAAACGACAACTCCTTTTACCTCTGTCCTCTTTTTTAAAAGGATTTGTCTAGCTCTTCTTCCTTTCCCTCAGGAGGACTTATCTTCTCTCTGCTCCTTCTGTGTCCCATCTGGCATCCATTCCTAAATGCTCCAGAATCCCTGGAATACTGTGTGGTTTCTTTTGGGGGGAACATGGATGTGTGGATCAACTCTATGTTTATGAGAGCCCCTCACTTCTCTGTCTAAACTTCTCTTTTTAAAGGTCAAATCTATGGGAATAATTGGAAAGGACAAATTAGTCATTGACTTGATCCAAGTCCAAAACATAAACATCATTGTCAGAAATGGCATAGATTTAGAGCAAGGGAGCTCTCTACCTCATCTAGAGAATTCTCAGCTTGTCAAGGAGTCATTAGGGAGGGTACATTTGGCACAGTCTTCCTTTATTAGGACCTGGTATGGAAATTACACAGGCTCTTTTCATTTTTATCTTCTTTTGTTCAGTACTTCCATTGACTAACCAATTACACAGATGTAAGATACTGATCCAGTGCCACTGGCCTCCGTGTTTTTACTTGCACATGACTCTTCATCTTCCAAATCTGAAAATTTTCTTGGCTGTCCCCCATGCCTGAAATGCTTTCCCTCTTCATATCCTGACTTTGATTTCTTCAAGTCTCAGCTAAAATTCTACCTTCTGCAAGAAAACTTTCCTGGTTCTCCTTAATCTTAGTGTCTTCTTCTGAGATTACCCCCAATTTATCCTGTCTCTATTGTGTTTGAACATAGCTTTTTGAATGTTGTCTCCCCTATTTGACTGTGAACTCCTTGAGAACATGGAATATAGTTTTGTTGGTTTGTTTGCATTTCTTTGTATTCCTAAGGTTTAGCACAGAATTTGACGTATTGTGGACATTTAATAAATGCTGGCTGTCTGACTATTGCTCTCTAGCTATGGTTGGCATGGGAGTGGTAGGTGACCTTTTTTAAGGGAGAAGGGGAGGGTCAGAGATTATCATAGGATTATATATTTTAAAATCCCATCATTTGATAAATAGGCTTCAAATAGCAATCCACATCACAGGTCACTTCATCTTTTAGAAAATTGTTTTCATAGATTGCTATGGGTAGAAATATCATCACCTGATGGTTCACTTTTTGATGATGAGCCTTTATACATTTAGCTCTTGTGGTCTTCAGGTAATAGAAACTTTTCTAGTTTGTCAGCACCTGTCAGAATTTGTAATCTGTTGGTATACCCTTCAAGATCCACCTCAAATCAGTTGGCATCAGAGTATAATCATAGATTCAATGAACTAAAGAATTAGAAAAGACTTCAGAGATCACCAACAAAGTGGTACATTCAAACCCCACCTTAGACACTTAGCTATATTACTTTGTATGTAACACCTAAGCATTAAATTATTATTGTGAGCATCAAATAAATAAGTTATATAAATTGATTTTACATATTAAAATGCTATATAAATGCTATTATTAATTATTCAGAGTTCTTAGTTGGGTTAATGAACTTATTTAAAGTTTTGGATATTAATATTTCAATTTAATTCAGCATAATTCAATGTAATACTATGCATTTCATTTTATGGATTTGAAAAGCATTATTGTAGGAAAGGATTCATATGCTTCATCATATTGACAAATGCAACCTTGACTTAAAACTTAAGATTCCCTGAATTAGCATGCCCTTTACCTGCAATAAGTCATCATTCAGCTTTGGTGGAATACCATCAGTTAGACCTCAGTACCTCCTGAAGAAATCTATTCCATTTTCATATGGTTCTGTTAAGAAGGTTTTTCCTTATGTTAAGTTGAAATCTGTCTCCAATTGTGACCCAGATATGTTTCTCCTACTAAATCAAGTATCACTTACTAAAACCTGCAAAAGCTCTTTACCAAGCTAAGAAATGCCATGAAACACTTTGAGTACATATCATTAAGGGCAAATTACCAAGGAAAACAATGCCAGCCAGCTGGGCTCTGTCACCCCTCAGCAAAGATTCATCTATATGACCAGCTCAGAGTGTGCACACCAGCCAGATGCTAGTGTGAGTAGCTTGGCTGCATTATGCATAAGTCGGGAGCTGTGGAAGAGCAATGCCGAAAAGATGGAGAGTTTATAACATCATTAGGCATATTTAACACTAGAAGGCACTCATTCCATTGATTCATTGTTCACCCTCTTCACAGGAGCAACTTGGTTAAATGAATGGTTTGGTTGTAGTCTCCTTGAATTGCTGATTGGTCATTCCTTTTTTTTTTCAAGGCAATGGACTTAAGTGACTTGTCCAAGGTCAAGCAGCTAGGTAATTATTAGGTGTCTGAGGTTGGATTTGAACTTTGGTCCTCCTGTCTCCAGGGCTGGTACACTATCCACTGTACCACCTAACTGCTCCAGGATGGTTGGTCTTTCTAACAAAAAAAGAACTAGTACCACTGTGCTTTTTTTTTAGACTAGTTTTCCTATTTCCCCTAATCTGGAAGTATGATTGATTAGCTTGATCTCATTGTCCCATTGGCAAGAGAACTTTTACTGCTTAAATTCTAACTTTGTCCTGTTTGCCCCTCCTTAGGCATCCTTGGGGGTCCCTAATGCCAATAGTTCATAATATTGGTGCTGGACTTGGCAAAGACACTCAATTTTTTTAGTTCACTTTAACTCAGAACTTTAAACTCAAGAATTCCATAATACTCAATCTCTCCAAGTATGGGGATTTTGAGTCATTTTCATGTATATCTGACTGGGTCATGAAGAGTTAGATACAACTGAAACAACTGAACAACAATTGTCAAAGACACTAGTATGGTTTGCCATTTCCTTCTCTACCTCATTTTACAGTTGAGGTATTTGAGGTAAACAGGATTCAGTGATTTGCCCAGGACCACACAGCTAGTAAGTATCTGAGGCCAGATCTGAGTTTAGGAAGGTGATTTTCCTGATTCCAGGGTAGGTGCTCTAGTCACTGCTCCACCAGCTGCCTAGTATCAGGGATTACAGGTATGTAATTCCACCCCAAAATTCTTTGTCTATTGACAAAGTTTTCTGAGATTTATTATCCTAAAAGGAAAATGAAGTAATTTCCCATTAATATGTAAGTATAACTCTGACATGGTAGATGGAACTTTGGACATTGAATGAAGTATCTTGGGTTCAGTTCTCACTTCAGACACTATAAATTTTATAGTCTCGCACAAGTGACTTCACATCTCTTAGACTCAATTTCCTCATCACTTGCTTTTCACACCTTGCTGTGCTATAGATATGTATGAATGATGAGTCTTGCTGAGGTCTCAAAAACTGAATATTACAACTTGTGTAAGGGTTAAGCTATTAGTTGTCTTTCTTTGGTATATAGATTGTAGATTCACCACTGACTGAGTAGTGGGTCAACTTAATGAAAGCCATAGCTTCTTATACTAAAAACACTCAGTTTCTGAGAGACTGGCAGAACAGTTCTCTGTTCTGGGTCTTTGTTAGTCTTTTGTTGTGCTTGGGAGGGAAGATTCTAGGAGGGAGAGCTAGGAAGAGAACAGTCCCTTCTCATCTCCAGTTCCTTTTTTGATTGCTTGACATTCATCACCTGTGGGTGACTAGAAGTTGGTTTTCTTTTCTGCCTAGTTTTGGGAAGAGGCACTTACAGCTGTAAACAAAGAGAAAAGAACATCTAGAGGAGGTTCTGAGAATGTACTAATCCTCTTGTAGTTTTTCTAGGGAAATGGCTAAGAATTGGATGTTAGAACTGCCCCCAATATGGGAACTTGGAAAATTCACAGATATAGATCTAGTGATATAATGTTCCTCAGCAGCCACCTAAGTCAATTGTCTCCTTTTACAAATAAGGAAAGTGAGGCACGGCGGGGGGGGAGGTTAACTGATAACCTTATATATATCAGAGGTGAGCTTTGAAAGTAGTTCTTTGACTTGAGTTGTTCTTTGGACTCAAGTACTTCTTTAACTTGAGTCCAATGCAAAATTCTGCCTCTATGGAAATGTAAAGGTGCCCCAAGAAGTCTGTCAGAGAAGTGTGTGGGAGGGAAATTGTCAGAAATGAATATTTATACTTCCTGTTGAGCACATTCCTACTTCTTGATCCTACCCAAGAGAAAACCATAGCAATAGGGTGAGTTTTTCCAAATGCTTCTTGATGGATCATGTTGAATTGAACCCTTCCTAATAAATTGCACCCATCTCTCATTACCTTCTGATTCTGCCACACTTACTTCCCAATCCCAACTCCTCTGAGAGGCGCAAATGATTCATACCCCAGATCCAATGGGGATGTCATTTTAAAGGAGCCTCGTTGGCCAACATTTAGCACTGTGCTAAATGTTGGCCAACGAGGCTCCTTTAAAATAGGACTACTTAATAAATGTTTATTGATTGACTGATTGATTGAACCTTGATTAAAGCAGAGAAACAATTCCCATATGTAATTTTAATTGACCCATGTCCTCCAGTGAAGCTGTATCATCACACACTGACCAAAAAAATGTACAAAGCACTGCATTCAATGAATTATTAACAAAAAAGAAAGGAGGTGTAGGAAAATTTGCCCCACAAAGGCAGGTACTAGTCTCTTTTCTTCCTTTAAATCTTTAGGGGTTTTTAAAACTATTTCAAGTGAGCCTGACTTGGCATACTGCAGTAGAAAATGAGAATGTGAGCTGCTGTTAAGTCTGACCAGAATTTGGCACAATCACCAATCAAAGACAACACAACAAATGAAAATAAGCATGAATGGAGGGTTAATAAAGCTTTATTGGGAAAACCAAACAAAGAATTCAAGGAATGTAATGATAATGGGGAGGTATCCAACAATATTCTTTGGGCTGCTTCCAAAGCTATAATCAGAGGCAAGCTAATTTAGTACTAATTTCAGGAAAAAAGAATGGGAAAAATTAGTTAATTAGAAAAGAAAATGGAAACACTAGAGAAATCATATAAACATAAATTAGATCCCCCAAATACTAACACAATTAATCACAGCTAGGGGTTGAATCAAACCTCATCCTTTCAGGAAGAACTCAATATTTCATAAAGTGTGGAAAGGAAGGAATGAACTGAGGAGCAGATAACCAGCAACGACAAAAAGAAAGCTTGTCAGAAATTAACAACCAAAATATGAGAGAGAAATAATATCTTCATTAGCCATTGGGAATGAGAAATGGACCCACAGAATAGAATGAATAGTTGTATTTTTTAAATTGCAAATCTGCTTCCATTGAAATTACAGTCATAACTTTCAAAAATCTTTCCTTTTCCTCTCTCAGGAACAGAATGATTCATTAGAAAAAGAAAACAGAATGGAGGAAATAATTAAAGCTATAAAAAAATCCCCAATAACTAAGCATCAGGGTCCAGATGGCTATTGCACAAAATTCTTACAAAGCATTGACTCCTGGAAGCTCTGCCTTTAAAAAGACAGAGGGAGCGAGGCAGAAGGGAGGGAGAGAGGGAAAGGGGGAGAGAGAAGAAGAAGGAGGAGGAGAAGGAGGAGGAGGAGGGGAGATCTTTAAAGGGATTTGCTATTAGAAATGGTTATTTCCTTCCATGATCATAGATTCCAGGGAGAAGGGAATGTATAGTTTATCCATGTACCTCTCAAAGGGCAGCTAGGTGGCAAAGTGGATTTAGTGCCAGGTTTGGAATCAGAAAAACTTATCTTCCTGAGTTCAAATCCAGACTCAGATACTTCCTAGTTTTGTGACCCTGGGCAAGCCACCCTGTTTGCCTCATTTGTAAATTCCTCGTTTCCTCATTTGTAAAATAAAACTAGAGAAGAAAGTGACAAACCACTCTAGTATCTTTGCCAAGAAAGCCTCAAATGGGGGGGGTCCCCAAAGAGTCAGACACAAGTAAAAGCTGAACAACAACAAGTACCTTCTGATATAATTTAAAAAAATATTGGAGGTAAATGCTATTATTATCCTTATTTAAAAGTGAGGAATTCGAGACTCAGAGAAATTAAATGACCAGGGTCACTCAGCCAGTATGTATCTAAAGTAGGATTCAAATTAAATCCTTGAACTTTACCCATTGTATCATCTAGTTGCTCCTTAAGATATGACAGGACTTAATTCCTCTCTCCTTATCTCCACAATTAGAAATATGAGAGTATCTAGTTTCTAAAGTTCCCTAAAAAAAAAGGTGTTTCCCATTCTAATATTTGACACACCCTTGAACAACCCCCTTACTAGTGTAGAGAAGCAGTAGTTCCTGGAATCATGAAGTCTTAGATTTAAATCCTACCTTTTGCACTTGCTAGATGTGTGATAATGGGCAAGTCACTTAAGTCTTATTTGCCTCCTCAGTAAAATGAGAGTGTAGAATTCAATATCATCTCAAATCCCTTTCAATTCTAAATTTATGATCCTTTGATTGCAACCCCTCTACTGGTGTTCCTCTCTTACTTTTAATATCTCAGGTTCCTAGAACTATTCTCAATAACTGACCAATCCACTTCTTTTTCTAATTCCTACCCAGGTTGTCTATTACTTAGTTTGCTGGCACAATAGATAGAGTGAGGAACTTGGAGTCAAAAAGTCCTGAATTCAAATCCTGCCCCAGATCTTTACTAACTGTGGGATCTAGGCAAGTTATTTAATCTTTCTCCACCTCCATTTCCTCATCAGATGATTCAATTGCAGATACTTCCTTACCTACAAGGGTTAATGTGAGGCTTAAATGAGAAAACATACAAAAAATGTTTTGTAATAATTAATGTTATATAAATGATTCTTCTTCTTCTTCTTCTCTCCTTCCTTCCTTCCTTCCTTCCTTCCTTCCTTCCTTCCTTCCTTCCCTCCTCTTCCTCCTCTAAAACACAAGTCATGACAGTGATAGGCCACAGACTACTTACACAAAGAAGTATACAATAGAATCATTGCCTCAGGTAAAAAAGATGAATAATATAAAGATATTCATAAAACAATGTTCTTAACTATGGCTTGTCTATTCTATAAATAAGAGGAACTCTAAGATGGTAAGTAGCTAGAGTAGAAAAAAGAAAAATATGCTGACCTTTACATCATAGCATTGAAATCCGAATCTTAATTCTCCCATTTAGTGATCTTGGTCAATTCATTGAACTGAGTCCCATTTTCTTCATCTGTTCAATGAGGAGAGTTGAACTTGATTGCCTCTAAGATCCCCTCAAGCTATTAGTCTTATAATTTTTTTTCCTGGCCATTCCTGACATAGACTCTTTTCTAATAAATAAGAAAAAAAAAGAAACAAAGCTTTTCTTGATGTCTTTTAAAAACATCATTATATAATGATATAACCCTTTCAGAGAGTTATTGCATATTACAAATAGTATTTTATAAAGACAATAAAAAAGGAACAAGCAGCAAAACTGATCAATGCTTTGAAAAAATCTGAAAATATATGCAATGTATAACATTTGTGGATCTCTCACCTCCATAAAGGGGTAGGTTGGAAATGTCCTTTTATATCTCTTGAGTTATGCTTATCCTTTATAATTTCACATACTTCAATTTTCATTTGTGTATTCATGTATATATGTGTAGTTGTTTTTTCAGTTTACATTGCTGTCATTATATATATTGTTTTCTTGATTCTGCTTACTGAATTCTGCATGAGTTCTTATAGATCTTTCTATGTTTCTCTATATTTATAATTACAGGAGTCATATTTTATTACATTCATGCATGATAACTTATTGGGTTGGTCCTTAAAGGCATCTATGTTATTTCTACTATGACAGAGACTACTATGTAACTTTTTTGGCAAGGCAATGGGGTTAAGTGACTTGCCCAAGGTCACACAGCTAGGTAATTATTAAGTATATGAGGTCAGATGTGAACTCAGGTACTCCTGACAACAGGGCTGGTGCTTCTATCCATTGTGCCACCTAGCTGCCCCTAACTTTTTATTCTTTGCATAGGAAGAACATGGTTTGAGGTTGAGTCTTTAAAGGCTGACCAACAGAATCAAAGTTCTATTTCTCTATGAAACTTCCATAAAACCTCCAATGCAAATTCTATTTCTTTTTTTTTTGTTAAGCAATGGGGTTAAATGACTTGTCCTAGGTCACACAAGTAGGTAATTATTATTGGATTTGAGCTCAGTTCCTCCTGACTCCAGGGCCTATGCTTTGTGTCACTTACTGGCCCCCTTCAGTGCAAATTCTTACCAAACCCTCTGTAAAGATAGAAATGAGACAGTATGATGTAGTGGAAACTACATCCTTCTGAATCCAGTCAAGGGCCCTGTATTATAGTCTTTTCTTTGTTGGAAGGAAGGAAAATAGGGAGAAGGAAAATCAAGCTTCTTATGAGTTAGATACTGTGCTTTGATCCTTAAAACAATCTTAGTAGTTAGGTGTTAATATCATCTTTATTTTTACAGATGATGAACTGAGTTTCAAAGAGGTTAGTTAAGTAGATTACCTAGGGATACACAGCATCATTCTGATTCACAGGGACTTATTGTTGAATCTACTTCACATGATTTTTGTGAGTATCAAAAGATAAATTATGTACTATATAAATAGTACTGCACTATATAAATGTATAGCTGAAATCATCATTGTTGTTTTTTTTCTGATATTCTATGATGTTTTCATAGAGAAAGGCTGGGCCAGATGTTGCATAGTTGCAATTCTAGTTATTGAGAAAGCTGAGGTTAGTGGCTCTATTGCTATCAGGAGCTCTAAACTGAATTAGACTGTACAGCATGATTGTCACATTAAGCCTGGCATTTTTATGGTGAACCCCCAGGAGAAGGGGGCTCAGATTGCTTAAATAAGAATAAACCAAGCCAAGTCAGAAATGGAGTAAGTCAAAGATCTTTATCAATTCACAGTGGGTTTGGGATTGGACCCAGGAGGAGCTCTTGAACTTCTGGCTTGGATGAACTTGGAAGATCCTGCCTTTAAAACAGATTTACAAAAATAATATAAGGGGTTTAGATTATAGCTCTCTATCTATGATCCTATAATGTTATGTGACTTTTGAGAATCACAGAATTCCTTCAGGGACACTCAGGTCAATGAAGAGTATTTTCCATGGAGACTTCTTAAAGGGCATCACTGTGTGGTTTTATACAGCAAGGCCACTGAAGAGATCAAGAAATTTCTTTCAAATTCTATTTCATGAATTTATGACTCTGAATAGAGTAGATTATCACAGATAGATTATCAAAAATTTATCAAGATACTAGTATAAATGCCAGTTAAAATATTGGAGTAGAGCAGTGGTTTGAGTTTTCATTAGCCAGACTTGACTCTGCTCATTTCAAAGATCAGATAGGATTGTTGAACATGCTTATGATGACACGACCATTGTCTCTTTCTGCTCACTTGATAGTAGAAATTTTGTGTGTCTACTATTAAAAAAATGAATTCAATTTTTCTTCTAACCTAGTTGGAATATAAATTCATTGCCATATCTTCCCAGAAGCCTCTTCTGGGAATTCAGTGGTTCATTTGATCACAACATGATCTTTTCTTATTAGAAAGTAAGATTTTTTAAATTAGTTTGGGTTAAAAATTATCCACACTCTATACTGAGGCTTAAATGAAGCATCAAAAAATAGCATCAAAAACTCAAAGACTGTGACTCAAAAATATTTATATAGACACACATATTTAGACATATATAGACATACACATTTAATTCAATTCCAATTCAATAGACATTTATAGAACTTCTGTTATATGTAGAGTATCCACTCTGCTAAACATTATACAAAGGAAGGCATAAAATAGTCTGGTCTCAAGGAGATCACAATCTAATGGGAGAAACAACTTGCAAAAACCTTTGTAAAAATTTACATATAGCTATGTAAAATGAGATATAGACAGAATAAATTGGAAATATTCATTAGAGGGAAAGCTCTCTATCAAATGGATTTTAGGAAGGTTTCCTACAGAACATAGGATTTTAGCTGAACTTGAAAGAAGTTAGGGAAGGTAGAAGATAGAGAGGGGAAAGAAGAAAATTCCAGGTGTGGGAAACAGTCAGTGAAAATGTTGAGAGAAGGAAGGTCAGTTTCTTCATATTTCAGAGTATATGGTTGGGTGGAAGATGTAAGAAGACTGAAAGGGATGTGTAGAACATGAAAGGTTATGAAATCTAAACAGTGTTTTTTTATTTGATGCTGAAGGTAAAAGTCTATTGAGTAGGAAGGTTACATAGTCAGACTTGTACTTTTGAAAAATCATTTTGACAGCCAAGTAGAGGATAGCTTGGAAGAGGGAAACACTTGAGATAGGAATCTTTTAGCAGAGTATTGTAATATCCAGTCATGAGATGATGAGGAACTGCACCAGGGTGGTGACTGTGTCAGAGGAGATACAGATGTTATGAAGGTAAAATTGACAGGCTATGGCAGTTAGATTAGATGGGGGGGAGTTGAAAGTAGTGGAGAAATTAGGAAGAGGGAAGATTTTAAGGAAAAACTAATAAATTCAGAGTTCAACATGTCGACCTTAAGATGGCTGTTAGACATCAAGTTTGAGATATTCAATGGGCAGTTTGAGATGTGATACTGCAAGTTAGCAGGAAGGTTAAGTGGATTTGAGGATAACCAGCATCCTAATGATAACTGCATCCTGGGGGACTGATGAAACTAACCAGAGAAGTAGTAGAGAGGAAGAAGAAAAAAGAACCCAGGACATATATAGCAGGGAAACTCATCTTTAGCATGTGTAACCTGTATGATATCCATCAAAGGTGACTGAGAAGGTGCAGGCAGATAGGCAGAAGGACTGTTAGGACAGGGTGGGGGCCTGAAAACATAAAGAGAAGAGAGCATCAAAGATGGCAGTGAGGTCCAGAAGAATGAAGACTGAGAAAAAGCCATTAGATTTGACAATTAAGAAAGCATCCATAACTTAATTGAATGATGGTATTGGAAACCACACTGTAGAAAGTTAAAAGAGAAAGGAAAGAAAGTGGAAATATATGCTTTAGATGACTTTCTCAAGAAGTTTAGTCACAAAAGGACAGAAAGACATAGGACTCTGCTTACCAGGAATGGAAAAACCAAATGACGGTATTTTGCGGATGTGAAAAAAAAATGGTCATTTTTGTAGGCAGTAGGGAAGCAATCGATAAACAGGGAGAGACTGAAATAAATGATACCTGGGGATAATCAGCTGAAGAAAGCCAGATATAATATCTTTAGTTAGTCATGTAGAAGGGTTTACCTTGGCAAGGAAAAGGGTCATCTCATTATGAAATGGGGATAAAGAAGGAGATAGCAACAGAAAATACAGATAAATAAATAAAAAAACATATACAGAGACATTTCAAGAGATAGAGGACACTGATTTCCAGTAGAAATCAGGATGGGTTTTATGTTAGAAGTGTCACCTGAGCAGTGATTGGAAGGAAG
Source organism: Macrotis lagotis (assembly GCF_037893015.1). Lineage (NCBI taxonomy): Eukaryota > Metazoa > Chordata > Mammalia > Peramelemorphia > Peramelidae > Macrotis > Macrotis lagotis. Next base: position 585,512,224 of record NC_133658.1, read on the forward strand.
TTAAAGGTTCTGAGAGTGAAAGATGAGACAAGTTACACATTGGAGGCATGGGTGGGGGCACTTGTGAAATAGTGGGAATGTGGGAGATAGAGTATCTTGGGTGAGGATCATTAATTGACTGATTTAATGGGAATAGAGAGGAGATGAAGAATAATGTGAATTATGAGCAAAAAGATTGTTGAGAGTAAACTAATGGAAGACTTTCTGTGCATCTGTGTGTGTGTATTATATACATTTACAAATATACATACTCATATATTTATACATGCATACAATGCATTGATATACATGAGTATATCTGTCAATATGTGTGTATGTTTCCTATATATGTATACATATATTGACATACATATACTTTTAAAAATCCAGCTATCTTGAATCAACTTTTACTTGAGCACTTGAATATTATTAAATAAGTAATAATTGAATTAATCAAAATAATAATGAATATTAAATGTGTATATTATATATATATATATTATGTTCTGTTGTTTTGATAGTGTCTGACACTTTTTGACCCCATTTAAGGTTTTCTTGATAAAGATAATGGAGAAGTTTGCCATTTTCCCCCCCAGTTCATTTTATTAAGATAAGAAAGCAAGATAAACAAGGTTAAATGACTTGCCCAGGGTCACACAGCTAGTGTCTGAGGCTAGAATTGAATTCAGGAAGATGACTCTTCTGACTCCAGGGTCAGGGCTCTTTCACTGAGCTACTTACAGTCAATATACATACGTGTGTGTGTGTGTGTGTGTGTGTGTGTGTGTGTGTCTGTGTGTGTATTTGTGTGTGTGCATGTGTGTGAGAATCATCCTTAAAGAAAATGAAATCATAATCTGAAAATAAAAGGAAAGTGTAAACAATTATTTGGGGTTCCTATGCTTTAATTTCTTGTATAGATGAAGAAAAAATAGACTTTGGATTCAAATTCTTCTTTTTTATTTTGCTTATTTTTACTTGCTTTTTCCCCAATGGAGAGATGATTCATTATCATCATCAATAAATCTTTACTAATCATACTGTGTGTATGTGTGTATTTGTGGGTGTATGATGACACTAGCTATTTGTTATGTGTGAAAATATAGGAGGTGTGGTGTAAGATAATTGTTCTTTGAACAATTTGAAATTTTTCAGATTAATTTTTTTTATAGTAGGTAGAAATAGTGGAGGTAGGGTTTGTGTATTAAGTGGAAAGGACACTATATTTGAAGCCACAAGACCTAAATTCCAATCCTAACAATACCATTTAAAAACTTAAGAACATGGGCTGGTCATTTCATCTCCTTAAAATTCAGTTTCCTCATCTGTAAAATGGGAGATAGGTAAACAGTGATAATTTTAATGTTCACCCCATAGGGCTTTTGAGAGGAAAATGCTTCTTAAAGTGTAGACTGTTTTCCTTTATATTTTACCTTGAAGTATGGGAAACATGTCCAAATGGGGAAAAGATTTGATTAGCAAGTGAACAAAGATGTTTAATAATTTAAAGAATGATGAAGATACAAAAATATCTTTCTAATGATGAGGAATAAGCAGAGGTAGATTTCATCAAAATTATGGAAAGGGACGATTTAATTAATAAGCATTGACAGAGAAATGGACAAAGATATGTAGATAGATAGATACATACATACATACATACATAGAAAGGGCTGAATTTGTGAACAAGACATACCCAAATGGAGTGTTGGATCATTGGTTAAAGTAAGTATTTTTTTTTTTTTTGTTAAATATGAGGTTTCCTGGGAGATGAAGTTATTTGTAAGGAAAAAGACAATGATGGTTGGAGGGCTAGTATTCATCACAAGGTGTTCAGAAGAAAGTAGAAATGCTGTTTTGGCATTTCAAGTATTCAAGTATTTTAAAGAGATTCTAGTAAAACACTTGCAAATCAGAAGGATAATGAAATAGAACAGTCAAGAAAGATTTCCCTAGAAGAAACGTCACAGCTTGTGTCAGAGGTAAGAGAGTCTGTTATTCAGTGTTTAAAAATTAAAATGACCCACCTCTACAGATGGTGGAATTCATGTGGGAGGAATTCAGGAGCAGAACAGAGAAAGAATAAATCCCAAGTTTTAAAATAATAGACAAGGAAAAGGACAAGCTGGAAAAAAAGAGCCCTGGATTATCTTTACTTATTTATCTTTGTTGATTCTGAATCTACAAAAGGGATGCCTGAATAATTCATTATAAGTTGAAATGATAATTAAAATTATTTGTTTGGACAGTGGTGATAAAAGAAACTGATTTTTTTGGTTGTTGTTTTTAACTCTGTGTGATATGCCATTTTGTAATTTAATAAAAAATGTTGAAGATTAATGAGATCATATCAATGAAACATTTATTGTTCCTTGGAAGGAAAGAACTATATAAATATCAGGGATTATCATTAAATGGTGATTAAAACACTATTTTAAAATGGGGCAGGTAATATTTTTCAACTGAAAAAATAATTTTCCCATTTCTGAAGAAAGGTCTGATTTCTATTGCCTTCTGAGCCCCACAGTTCACTGAGGGAAGTAGAATGAGAATTTAGAACTATAATATACAAACTGTCTGATTCAGTGGATTTAAAAAAATCATTTTTAGCTAATATCTTCTCTTTTTTCTATTGGGACCCATTCCTCTAGCAGCAGTCTATGTATCACCACTGATAGTTTTTGACTCCCTGGGTGATTCCCTCTTTGTCAAGCCTTTTCCTTCCTTCCTTTTTTTCTTCTTCCAATTTTTCTTTTATTTCCAGGTTCACATTCTCTCTCTCCTATCACTTTCTCAACTTAATCTTCCCCCTCCAAGAAAGCAAGACAAACAAAACAAAATCCATTATAGACATGTATGGTCAAGCAAAACAAAGTCCCAAATGTATTATGTTTCAAAGTCAGGAGCTGCTGGAATATGTGCCTCAATTTGTCTAAAAACAATATTGAGTTGGTAGCATGTTTCTGCATAAATTTTTCAGAATTGTGATTGGTCATTGAAGCAGTTCTCTTTAAATGTAATTTCTTTTTCTGAACAGAATAACTCTGGTCAACCAAATAACTAGGTAGATAGGGAAGGAAAATATCTTTGAGACACTACTGTTTGAATTTTATCCTCTTGCAAATATAGCAACATGTTTATTATCTTTGCACACAAAAGGAATTAAACTGATAAAACCCGTTTGTTTACTGGGTTATTTAAAAAAGAAAGAAAGAAAAAAAAGGGGTGTGGAACAAAGGACAAGATTTTATATCTATGTGCTGTTGACTTGGGAAGTTCTATATAGGACACTGATGTCATACATAAGGGAAGGGGAATTTTTCAGGAAATCCAAACCACTGGAGATAGGGAGTAAACATGAAGTCATTTTAAGATTTGTCATGACCTTTAGAATAAATACCTACAAATATAGCTTTTCAGTGTCTCTGGTCTTATCTTTAGCTTCTCAGGTCCTCTTAGGAATAATAAGATCATAGATTTAGAAGTAGAAGGGACCTTAGAAGTTGCCTAGTATAACCCCTTCATTTTATATTCTTGAGGCCCAGGAAAAATAAGTAGGTGACTTACCCAAGTCTCAGAATCAGGATTTGAATCCAAGTCCTTTGGCACCAAAATTAGTGATCTGTTCATTTTTCTATGGTCTTAATAAATTTAACAGTTTCAATTCAGTTTGAAAGTACCTTGTACAATGTAGTATCATTGTTCTGGTGGGGTTGTTGAGAGGTGATTTATTCTTCCCTTTCCAACACTATAGCTCAAGCAGGCATCCACCTGTGTTTCTTCCTCATCCCTTAAGAAAATGTTCCCAGTCTTACACTTTGCCTCTTCAGCATTCTTTGTGTTTTAAACATCTTTGCTGACTAGCTAGCCAAAGCTTTTGGATATGTTTTATGATCTTCTGATGAAAAAAATGTTGTGAGAAAGTAACCCTATCTCCAAAAGAAAACAATCTACTTAATCTATAAAGATCTCCTTGTAACTTAAGCATTTATAGAGAAAGATGATTTCATAGCAGTTTGATTACTGGCATCTTTAGATAACTATTCAGTAGGACTGGGTCTTGAGTCTGCCATGGCCTGGGGCTAAGAGTTTTCTACAATATGGGATGAAGCCTTCTAGGCCAAGAAGTAGAAAAAATCAGAGACCAGAAGTTTCCTGCCCTGGAAGAGCAGATCTCCTCACAAAGATGATTAAATGATTAGGCATAAAGAATTAGCATTAATTGTTGAGGAGGCCAGCTGCTGTAGAGGGACTGAAGTCATTGTCCAGAAAATCATAAGGAGTAGCAATTAAGGAATGAGCAGAGAAAGTAGGGAAGGGGTCAGGCTGAAAGATTTAGCAGTAGAATAATAAAATTTATTATAATGAATATATGAAGGAAGACCCTATACCCAGAGAAAGAACTGATAAATAGAAATAGAAATACATATATATATATATATATATATATATATTTGAAATGCTCTTAGACATACACAGATACTCACATATACATTCATATCTAATGATTGCCATCTCTAGAGAGGAATGGATGAGGGAAAAAAGAAAGAAAAATTAATTTATATGATAACTTTATTACACATATACATATGGAATAGCAAGTTGTACATAATAGATTTACAGATTCATGTGGAATCATCGTTTTATTATACTATGTTATAGAAATGCTTGATTTTTTCATAAATTAAAAATGGAATAAATAAAAAATTTAAAAAAAATGAAATAATAAAGAAGGTCTAAGTTCTGCACAGAGTCCAGACAATTTCCAGTTTGTTTTCCTGTGGAATATTCTTGCATTTTTAGTCTTGGAATCCAGGCTTTGATTTCTGTATCTTAACTAGTTGTTGGCTCATGTCACCACTTTCTCATCATCTTCAAGCTATGCCCCACTGTCCTTTCAGTTCTTGAATCCTTTTGCAAATATAATTTGATCTCCCGTCCTGGACTGGACTCTGATTTAGAGAACATTTCTCTCTGTCTTCCCCAATATCATCTTTCCTTCCTACCTCACCTAGTCACCCTTCTCTCAACTTTAACTTTCCTCCAAGTGTTGTCTTTTTCTTTTAAAATCAAAATTCCCTCTCAAAGAATGTCTTAGCTTATATTGGGAATGCTTAGTATAGTGCTTAGTACCAAATAAATGGTTAATATGCTTTTTTTCCCTTTTCATTAGGCCTTCATCATGAATCTAGTTTGGTCTTCTGCCTTTCCTCCCTTAAAATAAATATTTCTGCCATCACCTGAGCAGCATTACTCCCAAAGAAAATGGTGATGGAAGTTATCTAAGCTCTTCAGAACTGAATTCTAGACAAGAAAAGATGTATCCTATTTTAAAATATCCATAGAGAAGATGGGGAGTCTATAACTTCTTTCAGAAAGAATATTTTACCTTGTAAATGAGGTTTTGTAGAAATTGCTTCTATTACTTCTTCTCTAAACATATTCATTTTTATATCATCAATAAGATCAGCTGCCAATTTGCAAAATGGTGGAAGTCAACAGACCTTGGTCCTAGACCCGCCTCTACCAGTAATTGGTTTACCTAATTTAGGCTTATCTGTAAAAGGAGGTGGTTGAACCAAATGGTTGCTAATGTCCTTTATATTGTTCAGATTCTGTTACTAAGCCTGGATTGTGTTCCAAAGGTAGTTTTGTAATTTAATTGTTTGGAACATGAAGCTCAAATATTTTTTGGTAGGGTGCAAGGAGGGGGAGGACTTTAAGACATCTTAGAAGCCTACTGAGGCCATAACATATATGAAATATTGATAGCACTATTTCAATTCCATGTAACCACCATTTGTCATACTGATTCCATGAGAAAATGCATTGAATTCCAGATTGGCATGCCAAAAACATATTTTCCTTGATCTTGACCCCAACTACAAAGATTCCCACAGTTCCTGTGTATGTTGCAGAGGGTTGTGCTGGGGAAGAAGGGTATAAAGAATAGAGAAGTAGGATCATAGAATTTGGGACTGGAAGGGGCTCATAAATTGAGAAGTGGAGGAGACCTTGAAAGTCATCTAGTCCAACTTCCTCATTTTATAGATGAAGACCTTAACATTTAGAGAGGACAAGATCAGATAGGCAGTGATGGAGCAAACCCAGAATTAGAACCCAAGTCCTCTGAATTCACATCCGGGGTTCTTTCTGCTACACCTCACTATCTGGGCACCAAAAATGTGTTATCTGTAAATATTTGCCCAAAAGAAAAGAAATATATCAGAAACACTTTCCATTTACTTTAAATTGGACAACAAAGGGCAGGAATAAAAGGTTCCTCCAGAGGTTGTCTATCTAACTACCTATTTCTATATTTTGGTCCTTCTAGGTTGGGTCTTTCAAAGTCAGGAGTTGCTGGTATACTTAATTTTTTTTTCAGATCACTTTCTCTGTTGCAGGCTTTTTTTTCCCTTTTCCCTTAATGTATAAATTAGCTTCCATTTTACCTCCCCCTGACACACAACATCTTGGCAATTCTCATTCTCTCCCTTTTATCCCCCCCTTCCTTTTTTTACTCCTCTCCCCAAATGGCTACCACTCTCTCCTCTCCTCTTTCCCTCCCTCCTCTATCTCTCTTTGTGTAATTTGTTTGCAGGCAGCTTGTCTCTTTGATTTACTGTACCTCTTCTCACTAGAATTATAATAAATGGATTGCTTTGCTGAGGCTGAGCTAGTTCAACACCATTTGCTCATGCTAGGTCAAGCCCTTGCAAACAGTGAATGCATAAAGCATACACAGAAAGCGCACACACACACACACACACACACACACACACACACACACGCAATATCAGCTCTCTGTATCTTTTTCTTTTTCTTTTCAACTAACGGAAAGAACCTTAAGTCATCTGTCTAGGACCTATTTATGTTATGAGAACTGTAGAAAGGCACAGAAAGACACAGAATTACAGAAAGACAATCTTGGCAATATATTGTGAGATGATTTATCATCATACAATACTCCCAAATGATTCCAGTCTCCAGTATCCCAATAGCCCAGATTCCTGACATAATTATTTATCTAATATCTAAGTGAAAGTCTACAGATCTAATGCATATGCCTCTGGGCATATTTATAAGCATTTTAACCCCAAACTGAACTCAAAGATGTCAACTAGAATAAGTAAGTATTTTTTTTATTTTTTTTTTAAAAACCATATCTTTTAACTGGCTTGTCATCACAAACTTCTTTCCAGGAAATGGTTGAGTTAAAATATTAAGATTTAATATCTACCTTTTCCTTTCCTTGTATCCCTCTCTTTTTAATGTTTTCTTCCATTATTCTCTTAGTTTACTTTATTTCCCATGATCTTCTCTTTTGTCTGTTTTCCTAGGCTTTTCCTTCCACTACTTCCTCCTTGCTATCAACATGAAAGGCATCATAGATAGCATAGTGCAGGTGCTTATCATCTTTTGTATGCAATAGAACCCTTGGATAATCCGGGGAAACCTATGGAACTCTTTGTTAGAATAATATTGTTAATCACATTAAATAAAATATGTAGAATGAAACAGAAAACTGATTATATTGAATACTGTTATCAATTTTTTTTGAAAACACAAGTTCACTGGAGAACATTATAACAGTAATAGCAACACTGTGATGATCAACTATGATAGTCTTAACTCTTCTCAATGGTACAGTGACCAAAAACAATTCCAAAAGACTTGTTATAGAAATGTCATCCACATCCAGAAAAAGAACTATTTTCACTTTTTGAATTGTTTTTTTGTTTTTCTTTCCTCATGGTTTTTTTCCCTTTTGCTCTGATTCTTATTTCACAACATGACTAATATGGAATTATGTTAAACATGATTGTACATGTTTAACTTATATCAGATTACTTGCTTTCTTGGGGGGGAAAAAGGGAGGGAAGAAGAAAAATGTGGAACTCAAAATCTTACAAAAATTATCTTTACATAAAAAATAAAAATAGGAAAGAAGAAAAAAAGAAAACACAAGTTCATGAACCTCAGATTAAGGTAGAGTGGCTATACTTGAAGGTAGGAAAGCCTGAGTTCTAATTCTGTCTCTTCCATTAGCAATTTATTTAATCCTATGACTTCTCTCTAAGCCTCAGTTTCCTCATCATGAAATGTGAACAGTACCTGAATCACAGGGTGGTAGTGAGGTTTTTAGGTTCAAATGAGAGAATGAATATGAAGCACTTTGGAAGCTCTTTAGTTTCCTCTCTGTTTGTCTACTTTTTCCCCTCTCTCTCCCCTCCATCTGCTCCTCTTTTTCTTCTATCTCCCTTCTGTCTGTCTACCTATCTATCTGTCTATCTATCTATCTATCTAGCTAGCTAGCTAGCTATCTTTCTATTTAATCTATTTCTATATCAGTTAATATTTTGGACATAGCTGTTGCATTTAGAAAGTCTAATATATATATGTGTGTGTGTGTGTGTGTGTGTGTGTATGTGTGTGTGTATCTTTATATATATATATATATATATATATCTTTACATATATATATGGATATGAATTTTTTACCTTTATTTTATGGTTGAGAAAGTAGAAGCTGACAATACCATGCCCGGAGCCATGCAAAAAATAAGTGCCACTTATGCCAATAGGCTCACAAATTCAAAAAAAATTCTTAAGAGTTTTCTGTCTACAGCCAATCATAACTTGAAAAAAAGCAGAATTAGAAGAGGTTCAAGATCCTGAGGCCAGAAAAGATACTTCTAGAGAGGTATCCTCAAATCTCTAGGTTAGTTGGAGTCTTGAGTAGCCTAGACACATGGTGCTCTATTTTCCTCTGAAGTATATTTTCTTCATACCTCCCTCCCTTTATTTCTTCACCACAGATAAAAATCATGAGAGGATGCCAAGTGAGTTTCCTTGGGCCTAGGCTGCTGCAGGCAGTGTATCTATAGGCTCAGTTCCTTTCCTGGCAGAGAATAAGCAGGTTAGGATCCCCCTTTTATAGTCCAGGTTATCTCAGTCTCTTTACTCCAGCCAGACCTTTCAGGGTAGTCTTTTAAAACACTTGCTCATTATGTGTATTCAGCATTTTGCAAACTTGCTTTACTTAAACCTTTCCCTTTCCCCCTCCTCTTGACCATAGTCCCAAATCCTGTTTAAATATGTATAAGTGCTTAGTTGCTATTGTAAAGCATCACCCATAATGATTTTTATTCCCTTTGGTGTTGGTGGTGATATTCTTCTTGTTCCTCAATTTCCCATTCTGTGTGGTGTTGGGTAGTTGTAAGAATGTCATGTTATGGCTTCCTCTTTTCCCTGTTTGAGCCCAGTAAATCTTCAGTATATGAATAGCAATGACAGCCCCTAGCCTTGGATTTCTGCATTGAAATAAGATTCCCCTCATGCATAGCCAAATCTTATGCTTTAATAATTTTCCTCCCTCTCCCTGGTCTCCTGAGATTTGCTGTTAGAAGGTGTTATTTAAAAGAAATTAATGCAAAATAGAAATTTGAGTTGGAAAGGACCTAATGCACTCTCCTTTCCCCCAAATCCCCTCCTCCCTGGCCCTGTTCTCCTGGCTTCCTTTTTCTTATCCAAGGACCCCCCCTGAGGAGCTGACTCCCACTGAGATCAAAGCCTCCTTTATCTTGTCTTCTCACTTTCCATTTGCTAGCTCCTAGACTGCTTAGTGAATTAAACATTTTCCACCATGTGGAATCAGCATCTAGATGGATGTTGGGAGAGAGTTTGTTCAGGATACAAAGGAGTTCTGTGTGTGTGTGTGTGTGTGTGTGTGCCAATAAACAACAAATGATGATCCTTTAGTGATTGCAATTATGCCCTCATTTAATCCCTTGAAAAAAAAAGAGATTTGGGGTTTGAAATTTTCAATGCTTGAACTAAGTTAAAGGTTAAGTATTTACTGAGAATTATTTTCTTGCAAGTCTAACAAGAAACATATTTTTTCTTGTAGATCAAGCTTATTATACATAAGATTATAACTTTGGAGCTAGAAGGACTGTTAGAAACCATTGAACTCGATCCCTTTATTTTATAGCTGGGAAAACTGAGGCATAGCTTTTCTATTTAATGGGTCATGTCTTCTTTACACTAAGTCCCACATTCTAGTCATATTTATAAGTTTGTTTGAAGGAATGAGTGAATGAACCCACTTTCTCTGATTCAAGAAATGGGAGGGAGGAAACTGGAATTCTAGGCTCAACTTTGCCACTAACTGCAAATCACATGACCTCACTAGGTATCAGTTTCCCCATCTATAAATGGTGGGAAATGAAAAGGGAGTGAATATTGACTGATTTCTAAGGTGTCTCCCAGGCTTGAACTCTATGATTTGATGGTAGGATGCTTTCTTAGTTCTCAACCATAGAAAATGAAAACTTCAACATAAAAACCCCAGGGCAGACAGCATTTAAGAAAAGCCACATTTTTATTGAGTCATTAATATTTAAATTATATAAAAGGTAGGTTGAATATAGAGAACTGTGGCATTTTATTTTCTGAGTTTCTAAAAGGAAATACAATGGAATGAAATAAAATGGGAAAATAATCAGTAAAGTTAATATAGAGCTCCGCAGTTTTGCAAAGTGCTTTCCTTGAAAGTCTGTGAAGTAAGTAGTGCCAGCAAAGGACCTTAAAAAGACTAGGCACTTAATTATTGATCCTTGCATTGAATTTAAGTATTAACTGTACAGTGGTTTACTGTGTTGAAATAACTTGCCAACATTAGACAGTAAGTGCAAGAGCAAATATTCTAACCCAGATGTATCTGCCAAATCCAGTGCTCTTACTACTAAGTTAGGCTGACACCTTTCAAAAACTTCGGGTTAATCAAAATTAGACCAACCAAAAATGATTAAAGATTAGGAATGTGTCCCATTAGAAAAGATACAATAATTTGTGGTTGATTATCCGGAACAGAGAAGGCTTCAGGGTATCTTTTTACTTGCCCTTAAACAGGTCTTGAATTGAGGAGGAACTAAAAGAATTATCCTTTGTTTTCCCTTCTTTTTTATGCTACTCTCTTTCCCTTTCCTCTCAGCATTCCAGGAGACACATGAAAGTCATGTTGGGGAGGGAAAAAGTAATGATGGAGGCTAGTCTCAAGTGGTTTTCATTCATTTGCAAGAAGGTGAATGAAATGAAAGTCCTCCAGAAAAAATGGAATGTGGTACCCCAAATTCTTGAATGGCTTTTTCTATATGTGGAGAATACAAGTTTGCCCTCAGTTACCACATTAAAATAAACCTGAAAATGAATTGTAACAGGAAAAGGAAGATTGCTATATAAAAAGATAAACTTTCAAACAATGTTTAACAGCATTATTTTCTTCTCATTTCTATTCCCTTTGAGTTTTTCTTTTTTTTCTCAAGGACATAACTTTGGACATGTCTTGAAAAAAATAAAAATTGGGGAGTAGGGATCCTGGGTTTTTGTCTTGGCAGTGCCATGATCAAATTGTTCTGACCGTGCACAAAGCTATTTCAGCTTCTTGGGCTTTAGGGTTTTCAGCTGTAAAACAGGAAAAGCAAGATGCCTTCTAAGATCCCTTCCAGGTCTGATATTCTATGCATAAAAAGATGGTTGAACTCATTCATTCAACAAGCATTTAAGTGTCTATGTTGCTGTAGTTTGTCTTTCAAAAGGACAATGACAACAAGGATGTGATGCCATGACAGGCAAATGAATTGGCTTAAAGTGAGGGATGTCTGCAAATTCACTAGCCTCACTTTTTCCTTTGGAGACATCTGCATTCAGTGGCAAGATGATAGATCAAAGACTGGAGATGTCCTTGAATGCAGTGATAGACCTTTAAAATTAAGGTTTTAATAGATCTCAGTTTGACTGAGGCAACACCCATTCAATTATTAAGGCTAGCTAAAGGAGAAATGAAGTAAAGAATGATTTTTTTACCTAGACAAAAAGGAAAAAAAAATCAAATCTGGGAGGGGAAAGACCAAGAAAAAAAATCTATGTCCTCTTCTCTTCTGAGAATGGAAAAAAAATTGTGCAAAAGCATGGAGACAAAGAAATAAGAGTGGCACATGTTAGGAAAAGTAATTAGAAAAGTTTATCTAGCCTGTAGCATGTAGTGGAGAGGTAGTGTACAATAAATTTGGAGACTGGAGTAAGAATGTGAAGAGTAGTGGTAGCAGCAGCAGCAGTAGTAGTAATAATACTGTCTAGCATTTATATGTGGGCAGCTAAGTGACACCATAATGTCAGGAAGACTCATCTTTGTGTGGTCAAATCTGATCTTAGACATACATTATGTTATGCTTGGCATGTGACCTAACCCTGTTTTCCTGAGTTTCTTCATTTGCAAAATGATCTGTAGAAGGAAATAGTAAACACTCCATTGTTTACCAAGAAAAAAACACAAATGGGAACCCAAAAAGTTGGACAGGAATGAAAAATGACTTAAGAAAATGCATTAGTATAACACTCTATTTATAGCACTCAGAGGAATTTACAAATATGTTGTCATTTTTTCCTTAAAACAACCCTGGGAAGTAGATGATATTATCATTATATCATAAATATTACTTTATCATATTATTATTATTAATATTATGAATAACATAAGGCAAAGAAGTGATTTGTCCAGGGACATATAACTAGTTAAGTCTGAAGCAGATTTGAAGTCATATCTTCTTTAGGTCCAAATCTTTCTGGCACCACCAGTGCCAGACTCAGGAGTTTTATATTTTATTTTAGAAACAAGAGGAAACCACTGGTGCCTTTTAAGCAGGGAAGTGACATGATCAGACCTGTCCTTTAAGAATATCAATTTAATAGCTCTTTGGAGGATAGTTTGGTGAGAAGAAGGATGGATTAAGAGGCTATTGCAACAGTCCAGTTTAGTATCTAAGTTAAGGTAATACTCATAAGAGAAGACAGAAAGTTACTGATAAGAGAGGAGATGTGAAGGATCCACAATGGCAAGTGAAGGATATTGCTGAAATAAAGTATTTCCTCTCCCTTTCTAGTTCCCTTTTTTTTTGCATTAAATTCTCTGCCTACCACTATAGGGTTTGTGTGCACCCATAGTTTCCCTTCAGTCCTTTGACCTGTTAATGCATCTCTCACTAGGCTATAAAACTGCTGTCACTCTTTCTCTGATTTTGTTTAAAACCAGGTCAGAGATGTTCCTAAACAGCTCTAGAAATGTGTATATACATATATATATATGTATATATATATATATACATATATACATATATATGTATATATATATATATACATATATATATATATATATACACACACATATATATACATATATAAACCTATGTCATCTTACAACAGGTGACATAGGACTTTAATTGAGCCCTCAATTTTGGAGCAGATTTTGTGTTTTGTAGGCACCCATCTGTCTGAGTGAGAGTAGTATCTGTGTGGTGTCTGTTTGCTTGTTGATGAAACAACTGCTATTTCAAAAAGGAAACTCTTCGCTCCCCCCACCCGGCTTCCTTTTTTAAAAACTAATTTCCAGGTCTTTTTAGGACATGCACTTTTTTTTAATAATCTTAATGTTTTCCAAGAATTATACTTCAATTCAGTACAACTTAAATCAACCAATATTAATCACCTATTATGTATATGAGCATTTTATTCAGTTTCTTTATAAATATACCAACTATGAAAAATGGGAAGAAATATGGAGCTGGATAATAGCAGTGTCTATATTCAATTTAATGCCCACTGATGGATATTTTTCCCAGGAAGTTAAATGTCTTCCCCAAAACTTAGCCAGAGCTATAGCTTCTAGACTCAGATGCTTCAGTAAAATGAAAAATTATTGGCAGAGTAAATTTGCTTCATCAGAAAGACTGATATATCTCTTGACAATGTGTTGGGGAATTTAAAAAACAAAATGATTCTAGAAATGCTGATGTAAAGACACATTCATTCATCCATTCATTTACTCATTTCTTTCTATACTAATCAGCAAACATTTATTGATTTCCTCCTCTGTGAGAGACCCTGCTAGGCATTGTGGGGTATACAAAGAAGAATACAGTTATCCTTTCCACATAGCAGGGTTAGGGGCACAGAACCTCTGAGATCTGGAAAATCTGAATAAAATTTTTTGATCCTGTCTTTATACCAGAGAAAAAGACTCAATTTTTCTTTTTTATTTTATGGGGTGTTTACAGTACCTTATTGTAAAATTTGGACTAATATTAATCATACAATCCTATATATATTTTTTATGCATTTCTGAGTTTCTAAACTTTTGCTGTGTCATCTGCTGACCTTTGTGGTTGACTATGGCTTCTGCAAAGCTCCTTCAAATTCCTACTTAATTTCTTATCCTGAGCCATAATATATCAAAACATGATGGGAAAAGTCTCCATGTGGAAAGAATAATTGTAATAAATTCTCTGACTCATCAGTGTCATCCACAAAAGACTTATAGGATCTTAGATTTAGAGCTGGAAGGAATCTTAGAGGTCATCAAGGATGACTCCCTTATTTTACTTTTGAGGAACTGAGTCACAAAAATGTTTTATCGTTGACTTAAGGCTACACAGAAATGAAGTGAATAAGACAGAATTTGAATTCACATCTTCAAGCCCAGAACTTTATCCACTTGTTAACCATAAGACAACATAAAAAATCACTTTAAGCACTTGGAAAGTTAGAGGGTAGGATCAAAAGCTTAGAACTGAAAGGGTCCTCAGAGGTAATCAATTCTAATTCCTTCATCTTACCTATGAGGAAACTGAGACCCAATGAAGCTAAGTACCTTGCCCAAGGTCACATCATTGATTATTGGCTAGATGACATCTTGATTCTTTGGTTGTTAACCAACTATAGCAAATCTAGTAGAAAGAAGTAACATTCAGGTTTTGAAAAAATACCTCTTATTAACTTTGCATCACTTCAAGAATGCCCACTCATGTCTCTTGACTTTAGTTTCCTCAATTGTATCATGTGAGAGTTGGACAAGATGATTCCTAAGGTTATTTTGATGGCTCTGTGAACCCAGTAAAGTTTCTGAGCATAGTTTACATTAGAGTGGTCTTTTGTGAAGATTAATCTTTCAGAGGTACAGAGGGTGCATTGATAGTAATAATAAAAATGTTAGTAATGATGATAGTTGACATTTATATGGAACATTACATTTTGTAAAGAGCTTTCATACATTATCTTGTTCGATGCTCACAACAATTCAGTGAGATGGGAATTTATAGATATTGTTAGTCCTGTTTTATAGAAAGAAATACTGAGGCTTATAGAGTTAAAATGAGTTGCCCATGGCCACACTGGTAGATAACTTTGAAAGTATGATCTTGGTGCCATTGAGAGAAGGATCTTAATTAGGAAGACCAGCCATGATTTATAAAATTCACCCAACTCTTAAGAATTTTTCTGAATTATTCACTTTAATCCTAGGTCTGTCTCCTCACTCTGATATGCTGCTCCAGGTCTAGTTCCAAAGATATTTAATTTTTGATTTTTATTTACTTTGTTTTTAAATTGTGAAATAAAACAAACATTTCCATAACATAGTAGAGTAAAAAAAGATGAAATGAACTTTGTAAGGATTAACTTGCTATACAATTTAAAAAAATTTTATCTGTGATTTTAATAATGTTAAAAATTCTCGTTGGGATACTCCTACCATTGTAATCTGACAACTACTCTGCAATCTTATGCTAATTTAATTGAAATCCTTTTACAATTTATAGTCATAGAAAATTGTTTGAACAGTTAAGAGGGCAAGTGGCTTATGCTGTGTCTCATAGTTTATATGTGTCAGAGGTGGGGCATGAACCCAGGTTTTCTGATTTGTAGGCCTGCTTTCAATCCACTGCACCACACTGCCTTTGTAAGAACACTATTATTATGAATAACTTTATTGATGGATATTGCAATATGTGTCTTGATTCCCTGATGCTGGGGTAACTGAGGGTGGTGGATCACTCAAGTTTAGGAGTTCTGAACTGCTATAGGGTTAATGCTCATAAATTTTCCTTGTTAGTCTGGCATCAATATGATAAGATCCTAGGCTTTCAACCAGCTCAGGTTAGAAATGGAGTAAATAAAAATAAAAATTCCAAGTCAATTATCAGTGGAATTAGACCCCTGAGTGGATCACTGTACTTTCAGCTTAGGGGAAGATAAGGTCTCAGAAAAAGAAATACCATTATTCATATAAATCTAATTAAAGGCAATAATATCAAAATAGTAAGATTATCATTAATAATAATTCAACATTCTTGTAGAATGATCTTTCCTGGGAAAATTTGCAGTAGTTAAGTGAGGAGGTTGTAGAGCTATGCCATCTCATTTATCACTGCCCATATTTGCCTTCCAGCATCCTCTGCCCAACATGACCAAGATCCTTCAATCTTGTGACAAACATGTTCAGTGGGGATAGTTTCTGGTCTAACTATCTGGTCACCACCCCTCTGCCCCTCTCCCACACACACACACACCCCACCCTAGGAGGGGATTCTATGATAAATGGACCCTGCTGGTGGCTTCATAAAAGGAAAGATTTGTCGTTGTTTAAGAATTGTTCTATGTTTTGAACTTAGTTTATTATTCTGCAACCGCTAATCCTCCATCCTAATGAATCCACAGGAGATTGATGGGGATTGCTTGTTACACTCTTGCTGAGCAGTTCCGATGTAATTCTAGAGCAGCCAAACGTGCCACCAAAGGGAAGGAGCCAAGGGAATGATGGGACCATAATTAGTTGTTGCTGTAATATTTTTGATTGAGAGTCTATAGATACTGCAAGCAGCCCTTTCGGGAGCCGGTCTTCTCTGAAAATGGAGAGGAAAAGCTACATGTATCCAACTGGAAAAGGGTGTGCCAGCCTTTCTTTTCACCTGTCTCTCAAGCTCTGTAATTAAAATGTCTGGAAACTTGAGAGAAGCCTGGAGCAATGTCATAGCTTTCAGGATGAATAGCTCTGAAAAAGACCCTCGCCCCAAGTGAGAGTGCAGAGTTCCTGACCAATTAGGAGTCAATAATATATGGAGATTTCTTCCCTAGCGAGATAATTTCCTTACCAGGGTTGAATTTTGCCCTCCGACTTCAGTGATAGATTGTTTCTTTTTTTCATATTTCTTCTGCTTAACTCCCACACTTATTTTGTGCATGAGTGATTATAATGAAACCAATTTAATTTGCTGTTAATTTTCTATTCAAAATGGTCTGTTTAAGGGATTTACTTTGATATGTTGATGGATCTGTGGTCTTATCGATGTGGGTACTCCTTGTATTTTTTGATAAATTCACCAACAAGTATCCATCTAACACATTGAAAGACTTCCTCTAATTTTTTTTTTAATATTTTGGATTTCCATTGCAGTTGTCAACCTATTTTTTTCTCATGCTTGCTTCATGACTGCCCCTTTTCCTTTCTTAGCTGGGTGATAAAGTGGATAGTGCTGGACCTGGAGTTAGGAAGACCCTACTTCAAATGGGTCTGTGACACTTGCTAATGGACTGATGTCTCAGTTTCCCCAACTGTAAATGGGAATTAATAATAGCATCGACCTCTTAACATTGTTGAGGATCAAATGAGGTAATATTTGTAAGACAATTTTCACAGAACATGATACATAGTGGATCCTATATAAGTGCTTGCTATTATTGTTATTGTTATTATTATTCTTTTCCAGTCATTCATATTTTTAATAATGTCTTTTACTCTGCTCTCAGACAAGCTATCCCTGAAATTCTCCTACAAAATACCTTCAATCCACCATGTATGGTGTTCCCTTTAAATTTTCTGAGGCATTTTGTGAAAGAAACAGTGGTTGCTAAGGGAAATGACTAACCAGATTTATTAAGTAGCCTCAGTCATGGATATAAATTAGACCAATAACTTCAGAACTAAGAGACAGATGGGAGTTTTACAGAGAGAAATAAATAAGTTTATAGAAATAAGATAATAGAGTAAATTATAATTGAATGCACTCCAATAATTGAGTCTCTGCTTCTATATCTTCATTCACCAATCAACAAGCATTTATTAATTGCTTACTGTATGCCAATCATTATACTAGGAGCTGAGTTCATAAACGCAAAAAATGAAACAATCCTGGATGCTTGCATTCTAAGAGAAGATACTCTAGTGCAGGGAATAAGAGATGAGATAAGAGTAATACTGTAACTCTTTTTTTCCCAGCAGCTGGACTTGGACTCAGGAGACCTGATTTCAAGATCTAGCTCTAACATGAGCTGAGTGATACTGGATAAATTAATTCAATAATCTAAAACTGAGTTTTTTTATTTGAAAAATGGAAATGACAATCCTTCATTTATCTTTATAAATTGAAGTCTTTTCCAATCCTTAATTTGCAAAGTAATTTTATAAAGTGAGAATCTTTAAATTGCAAATAAGATAGAAATGTGAGCATATGTTTGCATGCATATAATATGTATAGATATACATATGTGCATATATACACATACACACATACATATACTATTTCTCAATTCAAAGGAAAAGCGTGGTCTAAAAGGAAATGTTACAATTGTACACTTGATTTAGACATGTTGACGTCTGAAAGAAAAACTGGATGGGTATGGATTCTGAACATGCTTACAACAGAGTAGTTAAGATTTACCCCTAGGAGGGACTTCTGTGAAAAAAGGTAAGTGCTAAGAGATGTCAAGTAGGCTAGAGATAAAATAAGAAGGGGAACTGAGAATGATAATAGCCAAATGATGAAGAAAGAAATATTTTTCATCGGTTGCTTTATTTTAGGAGGGACTCCACTGTTTGTTTAGAGTTTGCTTTGTTTTGACTAAGAGATCTGCTGTTGATGCAAACTCTTGGATGTGTGAGCTCCTGAGAGTAAGGCAGAGGACTTCAATGATCAATATGATCAATATCAATATCCAATGCCTCTGTTGAGCTATTTGAAGACAAGGGAAAAGAAAGGAATGAGTATTTAAGTATCATCAACTGTGTATCAGGCCCTCTTGTTGCTGTTGTTATTTCATAAATATTTCATTTGTTAAAGATTTTGAATGTGTCACATAACACTTGTGGTCATTGCTGTTGTTGTTTTATCTTTCTTTGTATTCCCAGTGTTTAGCAGAATCCTTAGTATTTAGTAAATGTTGAATAAATGTTTGCTAACTTGATTTAGAAAAGTAGCTTAATCTGGAAATCAGGCTTACATCTCAGTTTTAATGCTATGGATAAAGTGCTGGGCCTGGAGTCAGGAAGACTCATCTTTCTGAGTTAAAATCTGACCTCTGAAACATACTGTTTGTATGACCCTGGGCAAATCATTTAACTGCTTGCCTCAGTTTCCTCATCTGTAAAATGAACTGGAGAAAGAAATGGCAAATTATTCCAGTATCTCTGCCAGGATAATCCCACATAGGGTCCACAAAGAGTCAGACATCCATCAAAAAAAAAAAAAAAACTCAATGGTCATGTTACTTACTCTATTGCCACCTGGTGATACCATCCTTAATTTTCAGGGGCAGCTTTTTGAAAGCTGGGATGGGAAGCAACACTTTCGGGAAGTTGAATTTCCCAAATTAAGGTAATGAATTTGGAGCTTTTGTCACAGTAACAATAATAACATGATAATGTAATATAATAATTACTAAACAAATTTCAAAGTGCTTTCACATTTATGTTCTCAAAAACCTTTGTATATTTCATGATAAGCATTATTATTCCTATCTAAAAGATATGGAACCAAACTAAGAAAGATTAGATTATTTATTCAAAGCCACAGGACTAGAAAGCCACCAAAGCTAGGATTAGAACTCAGATCTTCCCATTAATAATGAATTATTATTGATGATTATTTTTATTATTATTAATTATTATTATTATTATTAATGATAAGTATCTGTTGCCATTTACTGTGAAAAGATACTGAATTGTACCTAAGTACTTCTATTTCTTTAACTCTTACTCTTCATCAATTGAACAAAAGATTCCTAGAAAAGAGATTCAAATCCTATCCCCCATCTCAAAGTTAGCCTTATAAATCAGAGACCAGTTTGCCAGTAATTACAACTATAGATAATTAATAAATGAAGTGATGAAAAATGGAGTTTTGCTAAGTCCTGGAAGGAAGAATTCTTATCTAAATGTTAATGTAGTTTTTCTATTAGATTAAAATTAATTTATACAGGATATTATCAATTGGAAGTTCCACCATTATTTTAAATTTGATAGCTCTACACATCTGTGGCAAAAGATCATCTCTATAAAAGTGACTGTGAATTTAGAGAGGGGATCCTGAGGTTTCCCTGTTAAAATAGATGTGTGAGATGTTTATTTTTTTATTTTTTTCTTTATGGTAGGATAGGATAGTATGGACTTTGTATTGGTTGGTAATTTATATTATTCTGATATGGTTGCAACATACTATATAGATTTCTCCAACTGCTGGAGAATAGAGATTAGAAGAATCATATCTAGAAGATTCAGGGTCATTACAAAGGGTTTTGAGCTAAAATAGGAATAGTTTTTGCAAAGTATTCAGAAAGAATGTAATTCAATTATATATGGTTTATGCTCTGAAATATTATTGCTCATTTGTGAAAGTTACTTGTACTGTCGAACTGGTTACGTGCACACCAGATTGAAGTACTTAGTTTTGGAGACAAGGACCCTATCAGAGCAGAAGAGGAAGTTAGGATTGAGGATCTAAGGGCTGGTTCTTTTTGTTGAAGAAATTATTCCACTTTATACCCTTAGGGGTGGCATCAAAAAAGCCTTCCTGGGAATAAATAGATATAGTTAAATACTATCTCTTTGAAGGTAGTGATTGATTAGTTTTGTATTTGTATTTCTATGTTTAGTTCTTTATCTTATACAAAGAAGGTGTTTTTTAATGTCTCTCTCTTAAGAACTTTGTTATTGATTATATGACATCTAGCATGGCATGCCCTATCATAGAAGGGTACTCTGTTCTATAAGCAAAGCATAACTAAGGTAGCTCAAAAGAAATGTGAGATGTACAAATTTAGAAAATCCATCCAAAATGTTCCCTCGGGCTATTGGTCCTAAGGGGTAAAACATTCTGAGTTCATATTGATCTGATCCGCCATAGCTGGACACACTGAAACTTGACTCTCACATAGTAGTATCCTTTTGGTCCTCTTGGAGAATAAAGGACAACGACCAACCAACCACATTTTTGTTGAATTAAATGAAATATAATTAAATTGAATGCCAGACTTCAGTAGGGACAATTAGGTTCAATAGTGCTTCAAACACTTCCTAGGAGATAATTCACACAACTTTTCAGAGCCTCAATTCCTCATCTTGATCATGGATGATTATTATTTTTTCCCTGCATACCTCATAGGGTTGAGTAGAAGGAAATGCTTTGCAAACCTTCAAGCATTCCATAAATGGTAGCAGTGTTGCTAATCCCCATTTCCTTCTACTTCCCTCCCAATCTGGTTGACCTTTCCAATGCCTTCTGATTTCTGGATAGAATCACCATTCTTCCAGTTCATTTATTTTTTTAGGTTTTTGCAAGGCAAAGGGGGTTAAGTGGCTTGCCCAAGGCCACACAGCTAGGTAATTATTAAGTGTCTGAGACCAGATTTGAACCCAGGTACTCCTGACTCCAAGGCTGCTGCCCCCTTCCAGTTCATTTTTAACATCTAATCATTTATTTAATCCTGATTACTCTTCTTTTGAAAAGTTGTTCCTTTGTTCTTTCCCTTATTTCTTTCAAGTCTCATCTAACATTTCACCTCTACCAAAAGATTTTTCTGATCTGCCTTAATTTTAATATCTTCCCTCTGTTGATATCTCTTTTTCAATTGATATTTAATTTTTCCAATTATATGATATGAAGATTTTCCAACATTCATCCACCTGCATATTCTTATTTTTATGTTACATAATTTACTTCCATCATTCCTTCCTATCCTCCCTCCCCTCATTTGTGAATATTGCACATATGCATTTGTGTTTAACATATTTACAGATAAGTCATTTTCTGTATGAGGAATTAGGATTAAACAAAAGGAAAGAAAACCATAAGATAGGAAAGAAATACATAAGAGAATTTTTTTTAAAAAAGTGAATGTAGGGGTGGCTAGGTTGCACAGTGGATAGAGCACTGGCTCTGGAAGCAGGAGTACCTGAGTTCAAATCCTGCCTCGGACACTTAATAATTACCTAGCTGTGTGGCCTTGGGCAAGCCACTTAACCCCATTGCCTTGCAAAAACTAAAAAAAAGGGGGGGAGGTGGAATGTAGTGTTATTAAGATTCTGTAGGGGTTTTTTTTGTTGTTGTTGTTGTTTTGTTTTGTTTTTCTTCCTCCAGATGGGGATAACATTGTACACAGCTGGTTTCCTAGGGTTGTCCTAACTCTCTGAACTGCTAAAAGGAGCTTCACCCATCAAGGTTGTTCAACTCACAATGTTGTTAATGTGTACAATGTTCTCTTGGTTCTTCTCCCTTCACTCAACATCAGTTAATGTAATTTGTTCCATGCTTCTCTAGAGTTTGACCTTTCTCCGTGTCTTAAAGAACAATACTACTCCATAACATTCACATACCTTAACTTGTTCAATTATCCCCTCAGTTTCCAATTCTTTGCCATTACCAAAAGAGCTTCTATGAATATTTTGGAACAGGTGGGATTTTTACCATTTTTTATGAAATCTTCTGGATAAAGAGCTAGTATTGGTACTACTGGGTCAAAGGGTATGATCAGTTTTTATTGCTCTTTGGGCATAATTCCATATTGCTCTCCAAATTGGTTAGATCAGTTCACAACTCTGTTGATTATTTCTAATTTATCCTCCATATAGTTTCTTTGCCCAAAGTTGTTTGTATATTGTCTACCTCATTAGACAGTGAATTCCCTGAGAACAAAAACAATTTCTTGTCTCTCTTTGTATCTGGTGCTTAGCCCAGTTTTAGACCCATGGTAAGTGCTTAATAATTTTTAATTGACTAACTAAAGTGGAAAGAACATTGGGTTTAGAGTGAGAGGATTTGGATGTATCCCAATTCTCCCGCTGTAAAACCTAAGGTGTCACTTAATCTTTCTTATTTTGGTTTCCTTATTTGTCTGGTGAGGAGTTTTAAATAATTCTGACCCAAAGTATGATCTCATGAGCAGCAGAGAGTTTTGTCTCTTGATGATTTAATTATTTTGGTTATCCTTATATAATTTCCCCAACTCTAGTCTTTCCCTTCTTTCATCTGGTGGCCATGGCAGTAATTAGGATGGAATGATGTTTTTAAAGTTCAACTTTCATCATGTAGCTCCTCTGATCATCACCATGGAATGGTGCATTATAGCCTTCTGCATCAAGCATGTATTTATCGGGGCAGCTAGGTGGCACAATGGTTGAAGCACTGGCCCTGAAGTCAGGAGGACCTGAGTTCAAATGTGATCCCAGACACTTAATAATTACCTATGTGAACTTGGGCAAGTCATTTAAACCTACTGTCTTGCAAAAACCAAAAAAGACAAAAATAAAAATGAAATTAAAAGTATGTATTTCTCAGTCTAGTTTTCAAGACTCTCTGGTATCATTTGTAGTCAGTCAATAAGAATTTATTAAAAGTTAATTATGTGTATATTATGTGTACATATGGGCACATATGCATATCATTCATACATGCAATACATTCATATGTATACAAAATTATTATGTAAAAGATAGATATTTTAATATATGTATATGCAATATGGATATTTATACAGTAGTTTATATATGTATATATGTGTGTGTAGACACATATATGTGTATATGTATGTGTATATATATATATATATATATATATATATGTATGTATATATATATATATATATATGTATTCTTACCCTAAGTAATTTTAGAGGGGACCAGGAGAGGCTTTTTTTAGCCTGTGGAATTTTAATTAGGACATAAAGGAAAGGCAAATGATGAGGAGAGCAAACATTTTAGGCATGGAGAACAACCTGTGAAGTGAGGAGTCAGCTGAGCATGGTGGGGGAGGGAAAATCCTGGTAATCTCAGCTTCTTGGAGCAATGGGGTCTACAATTCTGAGATTCAGCAGAAAATTGGCACCAACGTGGTGTGTCCAAGGAGCATGGGAGGGGCGCCAGAATGCATAATGAGGGGCAAATCAGTCCAGGTTCAAAATGGAGCAGGTCAGAGACCCTCTACTATGGCCTAGGAGTAGCATCTGCACTTCCAGCCTGGGTAAGATGAAAAGATTCAGTCTTTTAAA
Organism: Macrotis lagotis; assembly: GCF_037893015.1. Taxonomy (NCBI): domain Eukaryota; kingdom Metazoa; phylum Chordata; class Mammalia; order Peramelemorphia; family Peramelidae; genus Macrotis; species Macrotis lagotis. The sequence goes on from NC_133658.1 coordinate 585,536,353, forward strand.
AAAATCATTAAGACTGGAGTTGGGGTATCATTGGGAAAAATAGCAAGGACAACGTTGCTGGATAGCTGAATATGTGGAAAGGGTACTTGCCTTGTTTAAGTGTAAGAAGACTAAAGGGGTAGGATGAGGCCAGGTTGTGAAGGGCTTTAAAAGCCCACCAAAGTATGATCCTGGAGGTAATTAGGAAGTTTGTACCTAACCTTATGTTACTATTTTTTTCATATTAAATCTTGGTACCTGACAGGTCACTATTCTCCTTCGCTCTTCTCCTCACATGCCATGCTCATTCCTGCCTTCTTTTTTTCGATGCAATTAGTCTGAATTGGAATGTCTCTCTACTTTACTCAGCTCTTCCCATATGCTAGCTACCTTCATTTCAAAGCCTTTGTGGAGCTTTCCCTGATATCTCTGGTCTAGGGAGTTTTAATCTTTCTTGTGTTGTGGACCTGTTTATCAGTCTGTTGAAGCCTATGGACCCCCTTCTCAGAATAATGTTGTTACATGCATAAAATAAAATACATATGATTACAAAGGAAACAAATTATATTAAAATAAAGGTATCATTGTTTTCCCCTTCAAGTTCTTGGACTTTTCAAAATCTGTTCATGGACCCCTAAAAGATTAGTAAGTCTAGCCCAAGTGGAACTCTTTCATTAACATTTTTGGCAATGATTATTTATATTAAATGATTTAATATTCTACCACTCCAGTTCTTTCATATACACATGTTCACACATGTACATATTTTTATAATACACAAGTATATGCATATATATGTATAAACATAAGCCTATATTATCACTCTAACTAGATTGTAATCTCATTGTACACTGCATCATATATTTTTTCCTTTTGTATTCTTTCACGAAATTATTTTTGTAGAATTTAACAAAGGTTGAGGGCAGTTAGGTGGTACAGTGAATAGAACACCAGTCCTGGAGTCAGGAGGTCCTGAGTTCAAATTTGACCTCAGACATTTACTAATTACCTAGCTGTGTGACCTTAGGCAATCACTTAACCCCTTGCAAAAACCTAAAAAAAAATTTAATAAAGATTGACCAGTTCATTCATAAATTGATTTATTTAAGGAGCAAGGAAATGGACATAAGGCAAACTCTAGGAAGGAGGAGGAGCAGTCAAAGGCTTGGGTAATCCTCACTTGGGTTCAGCAATCCCTGAATAATTGAGAGGGTTGATTGTTTAAATTCTATAAGGGCCTTGACATATGGCAGAACTCAGGTGGGTCCCAAAATGAATAACTTGAACATATATTTATAGCATCTATTTTCTCCTAGTTTCATTTTTGTTGGTAAGATTCCAGGCACCCTCCATAGATGAAAACAAAGTAAAAAGATTGGAGTGAGATGTCCCCCAATTTCACATTGGCATCAGTCCACCTGGATTGGTCCTGGAATCATAGACCAAAATGTAGCCTTGATTTTAAATTTCCCTCTGGCTGTGAACAGGGGACCTTGCTGTGTCCATTTCCATCCATCTGCCTTTGGACCAATGCCGACTCACGTTCTGAGCTCCAAGTCTCCTCTGTCAGGGCAGGTCCCACAGATTTCCCAGTGTCCTCACACACAGGGTGTTTTGGCAGTACCCCTGTTCCTGAGTCTCAATCTTGGCTTCTCTTCTAAATCTCCCTTTGCCCATCTGCTAATATCTCTGCCTCCTTCTGCCGCCTTGTTTTGCTGCGTTGCAGATTTTCCCAGCTGATCTTCTTGGGCACGTCACTGATTGGTGGTTCCTACTGAATCAGAAAGGGCTGTTTGTTTCGCTGGTCTTATGGCCCTCATCCCCACACTGTCCTCCCAAAGCAATGAGCTTCTGTGGAAGTGGGCCTTTACTGTAGGTCCCCAGTTGACAAATGCACTGACTAAAATGCTGCCATATGAATTCATTAGTATAAATCGAGAATTGCACTCTGTGTGATTTGTCTCTTTTGCTTCCATATCCTTTAGAAAGAACTCAATTCTCTCCTGGCTGAATGTAGCTGATCCAAAAGGATAAGGTTTATTTTTGGATGTTACAAAATGTTAGAACATCATTATAGGACATCTAGGTACATTGCCTTGTTGGAAATGGATGTATAAGAAAGATGGTTCCATTGCATCTTTAGAGGAAGTGGAGTATAATGGAAATAATCCTGAACAAGCCCTGGGTTCTGGTCCTAGCTCTGCCATTTACTTAGATATGTGACCCTGAAGAGGTAGGATACAAGATATTTGTAGCCTAAAATCCAGAACAGGGTGTAGAAAATAGCAGGTGCTTAGGAAATGCTTAGTTAATTGAATTGAATAAAACCTTTCTATCCATTCTCCTTCCCTCGGAAAAACTTTGCTTATAAATTTGTTAAATTTATCATCTGAATGTATTTGTCCCTGTCATAAGATTTAGAGATCAAAAGCACCTTAGAGATCATATTATTCAGGAGATCTTAACCTTTGATGTGCCATGGATGTCCCTTGGCTATCTGGCAAAGTCTCAGAGTAATAAAATTTCTCAGTAATAAAATTTCTCAGAGTAATAAAATTTTGTGTTGTTACTTTTCAATTGACTCATGCATACAATAAATTAAATAATAATAATGATGATGCCATAAATAAGTAACATATTTAATAAATAAATGCATAAAATAAAATGCATAGGATTATATAGGAAGCCAATTCTATTGAAATATAGTGTTAAAATATTTTTTAAAAAATAAATTCATGATCTTCAGGTTAAGAATTTCTAGTCACATCTCCTCAATTCACAGATGAAGAAACAGAGTCAGAGGTTAAGCCTTATGTAGCAGAGTCAACATTCAAATTTGTATCTTTTCACTCTGAATTTAATGCATTTTTTTCTGAAATAATACTCTATTGCCTCTTCTGTGTGATTGACTATTGATTACAAGTTCACAGAAACCTATTTAACATCTCAAACATAGAACTTCTTACATTGCTATTTTTAGGTAGTCATCAGGGTTTTGGAAAATGATGGTGGTGGCAGAGTTGATGTTAACATTCCTTACTGAGGCCAGGCACATGAGTCTGATTCAATTTTTAGGACAATATGATTTAAAAAATAGCTAGTATTTACATAGCATTATAAGATTTGCAAAACACCTTACGAATATTATCTCATTTTATCCTAATAACAACTCTAGGTGCTATTATTACCACCATTTTACAAAGAAGGAAACTGAGGCAGACAAAAGTTAAGTGACTTACCCAATGACACACACACACCTAGTAAATCTCTGAGGCTGAATTTGAATTCAGGCCATTCTGATTCCAGGTCCATTGCTCTATCCTCTTCACTCCTTAGGGAAAAGTCAAAAGATTGCCTCAATACTTTGGAACTTAGATGACTAGGAACATGCCATTGATGAAAAATGGGAAAGCTGAAAAACAATGAAGATGATTTTATTGCATTTTACACCACTGTAGGTATCTTGTAAATCAACAGAGAAAGTTCCATCATTCCCTTTAGAGATATTGCAGCAAAATGGAAAAAGCAATGAACTAAAAGAAAGGGACCCTGGCTTCTAGTTTTACTTTGTCACTGAAGGTGTATGCCCTTAAAAATCTTATATCATCCTTTATGTTTTAATTTTCTCACTTTTCAGGAGGGGACAATAATGATGATATCCTTGTTGTTGTGGTTGATGATGATGATGATGAATGATATCTTCCCTAAATACTTTATTGGGTTATAATGAATTTACTAGTGAATATGAAGATAGCGCATTTGAAGGTACAATGCAGAGTTAATAATTATTTTGATATTTACAAATTAAAAAGCATTCCCTACTAAGGTGTCATCCATTCATTTAATAGTATCATTTCTCAATGGAAAAGTGAAAGGGGATAGTTCTTTGTATGCAAAGAGAGTTGTCTAGTAAATCTAAATTTTTCCATATTCTCTATATCTCAATACTCAAAAGAGTTTTGTGAGTAATCCCTCCAATGATATAGTTTGTGACACATTCATCACTTAGGGTCCCCTGGGGGAAATTCCAATCCTGTCCTCTCTTTTAATAGACGAGGATCCTGAGACTAAGGGAAGTTAAGTAACTTGCCTAGGGCACTCTAGATAGTAAGCATCAGAGGTAGCATTAGAAGCCAAGACTCTAGCTCCAAAGCTAGTGCTTTTCACACTGTATCACCTTTTAGGGGATGAATTTCTCATAATTTAACTAGGCTTGTCTTTGAGTGACAGATACAACATCTCTCACCTGGCAGGATCTTTGGATGATGTCACTCCCATACTCAGGAAGCTTCATTAACTCTCTATGACTTCTAGAATAAAATACAATCTGCCTTCAAACTGTCATTCCAAATTGATTTAGCATTATTCCCTCTCATACACACTATGTTCCAGTCAAACTGTCTTCTTTGCTATTCTCCATATATATTATTCCATCTCCTTTCCCCCATGTATGGTATGCTCTTTCTCCTCCTCTGTCTCTTGGAATCCTTGACTTAGCTTAAGAATGAGATCTTTCCTAGTTCTTGGTGCTCTGCCTGATCCTCCTTATTCAGTTATTTTGCTTTTGTTTTGTTTATTATATTTGTATTTATTTTCATATCTGTAAACATTTCCTCCCATAGAATATAAGCTCTTTAGGGGTGGAAGCTATTTGTATTTTTGTTTTTATATCTCCAGACCAGCACACAGTAGATAATAAATGCTTATTAAATTCAGTTGAATAAGCCTTCAAGAATCCAGATTCTCCTTCCCGTCATTATAACATTAATGGAAACTATTAGTTAACTTGAGGCAATTACAGAAAAAAAGATAGGGGCACAAGCAAGACATTTATTTAACTGTAGTCTCTTAGTATACTTGGTCCAAGGGCCCATTCTTTAGTGCACCTGGAAGACAAGTTTGAAATTAGTTAATTCACCAATGTACAGTGTGATTAAGAACACTAACCATTATTCTTGTTGCTATCTTGAAACTCAGATGGTTGAAAGGGTATCTACTTTCCTGAAAAATTGGTTTGAGATAAGATATGTGTAGTCAAGGATCATAAGAAGGGAATAGAGGAAGGCATCCAAAGTCTCTGTGAGACTCAATACTTTGGGACAGCCCACTGTACTAGAGTTGTAGTTTGGACCAAATGCCCCCAGATGGAGCCAACCAAAAGATTTTTTTTTAAGTTAAATGTGTGGCTTCTTCAACCTGACCCTGCAAGGGATGGTGACATCATATGACTAAGAATTAAGTAGTAGAGGGACCTTGCATCTAGAAAAAGGATTGGTGTTTTCCAAACCCACTGACATTAAGGCTTCATAACAATTTGGTAACTGGGCATTTGTTTTGTTTAGATTTCAGAATGGGGTCACATTTTGTAATAGGACAATTAAAAACTCTGCTCAGCCAACTGGAGCCATTCAGCTGGGGGCCCTGAGCCGAGCTCGGCAGAAGCGAGATGATCCCTTAGTCCTTACTGTGGTAGCAGCTGGTGCTTCTGGCTTAGCTACCTAGCTGCCTATGAAAACACATCCTGGACAAATGAATTTTCAAGTCCCAAGAGGTGACACATTTTAGCCAGGATATCTCTTATCCAATGCCTACATGTTTGTTGGTTGAGGAGTGTGTATTAGGCCTCACTACATCACTCACCAAATAGTGCCCAGCTGTAGAATGATGCACAAGTTTTTGGGGAGGAATAGTTTTTAGACCTTGTTATCTCCATGGTGGATGTTGTTACTACACTCACTCATGATTTTTTCGTATTTTTTAACATCAGCATCAATTGTGTTACCACTGTTTGAAGGGTCACCTAAGTCCTTAAGTAAGGAATTCTGGAAGCAGTAAGACTCTAGGTGAAAATCACTGGTGCAATAAGAACATGATATTGTGAATGAGACTGTAGTGAATAAGGTATCCTCTGGATGTTAAGGCTATCATCTATAATGAGCAATAATGTGATAGTATTTACTCTTAGAGTAAATATAGATGTAACAATAAAGACAGTGGGCTGTCATAGAGTATCATTTCTAGCCCCTTCTCCCACCATAATTTCTCAAGGGAATCTTCCATTCTTGCTAGGTGATGAAGCAAGAGAGAAGATGTACCTGGAGAGAAGTACATCTGTCTACTTCCTTAAATATTGCTTATCCGGGAGATAGGATCTGCTTCTTTCCAACATTTGATTGCTTTGTTGTTTTCATGGGAAAGGGAACCACAAACTCTATTTTACCCTTTTCCACCTAATACCAATTCCCCAATTAATACATACAGCAGATAGCAAAGCCTATTTATCTATATAATCAAAGCAAAACAGAAATAAGAGGACTATACACCAGACAATAAAGAATGAAGTTACTCTCTCATTGAAAAATGAGATAGCTCATCTCAACCAAGAAGAGTGTCCTAGAAATGTATAAGAGTCTCCTAGAAGGACAAGGGAAAGGGAGGTTGAGTGGTAGTTGATAGGATATATTAATATTTTACATTTAGTGACATTGTCAGAAGATTAACTCTGCCTAAAAAGTCAGAATTATAAGATCATATATAACAGATGGTATTATATGATATATGAAATGAAATACAATGGAAATTAGGAGACCATAACTCTAGCTCTAGTTTTATTCCTCTTATTAGTTGTGTGGTCTTGGTCAAAGGACTTCACCTTTCTGTGTTTCAATTTCCTTATCCATAAAATAAAGGAGTTGGACTAGACCTAAGGTCGCTTTCAAATCATGACATTTTATCAAAATTCAGAACTCATGAATAATTATCCAGTGAAATCATTCATTGGATTGCAAAGTGGAGAAGAAGAGTATAGAAGTGGTTGGTTAAAAAGTCTTTTGCTATAGTCCCTTCCTTCCTTCCTTCCTTCCTTCCTTCCTTCCTTCCTTCCTTCCTTCCTTCCTTCCTTCCTTCCTTCCTCCTCTCCTCTCTCTCTCTCTCTCTCTCTCCTCCCTCTCTCTCTCTCTCTCTCTCTCTCTCTCTCTCTCACACACACACACACACACACACACACACACACACACACACACACACACAACTTTCCCAGGGAGGTATTAAATGACTTCCTCAGGAATGCATAGATAGTAAGAATAAAAGTTAAGATATAAGGCTGGAAGTCAATTACCTTACTGATGTAGTATATTTTCCCTTGGGTTTAGATCCTAATTCTTTTATTTATTACATGCATGTCTCTGGGCAATTCATTTGACCTTTCTGAGTCTCATTTTCCTCATCTCTATCTTGTATATATCTTTTATACATAATTGTTTTCATGTTTTTCTCCCTATTGGACTGTAAGCTACTTGAGAGGAGGGATTTTTCCCCTTTCCTTTCTTTGCATGATTAGTAATTAGCAAGGTCCTGGAATATAACAGATTCTTAATAAGTGTGTATTGACTGATTGACTAGATTTACTTTAGGATAAAGTAAATTTTTCTCAAAATCTGTGATTCTGTGAGGGCACCTTTTGGTATAGTGTTAACTGCTGTAGTGGGATTTGTGACTTTGATATGTTTTCTAGGGAATCAGAGCCCTAGAGTTTTCAGGAAGATACTTGGGCTCTTTGAGGCCCCTGCCCATTTCTTTTGCTTCTTGCTTCCAGAATAGAGGTGCTTCCCAAGGGCATCCTCCCAGAAGGCACCATACTGGGCAGTGGCCAGTGGCCTGGGTATTCCAAGGGAAAATTAAATTTTGTTCTCCATGCCTGTCACTCTGCCATTGTCCATTGGACGATTGGAGGTTTTGTTTGTCTTCAAATGAACATGCTGACACATTGTCCTTCGACATCTTACCGCTGAGCCTGACCAATACAGTGAGCAAAGAAAGGAGAGACCCTCGAGAAAGGCGACCGGAAGAATGTCTTGTTGAAACTGAAAGCCCTATTCAGTCAAGGAAGAAATGGGGGGGGGGCCTTCATTAAATCAACAGCAACGCAAGAAGGTGCCTGTGTAAAAGTACAGTGATGGGCAGGGATGTGCAACTGCTCATCCTTCCCTAGGCTAGGCTGAGGATGGGACTGATCCTTCCAGATGGATATTCTGTCTCGCCTAGAGTCCTCTTATGCATTCCAATCCCTGGCATCTCTACTTGTTACTGGAGTAATTGTGAATAGACATTTGTTTTTTGTATTGATAATTAGGGGAGGGAACAGATGGTGAAGGCTTATTTTAAAGTAATGTGCCCATTAAGGAAAAATCTACTGAGTCCAGCTGTAGAGTCGTGATGCCAAACAGGGTGTCTGGCTCATTCCCAAGGGCTTGGGGCTTTCTTTCTGACTTTCAGACTGAAGAAAGTTCCTTCTTTGGATAAATGATGAGAAGTCATGGACCAGGCAGATTAATAAGTCACCGGGTCCAAGTAGCACAGTCCAGGGGATGGCCTCTTGTCCTGAGGGAGGGGATGAGCAAGCTTTATGGAGCTAACTCTGGGAGGAAGTCTAATGTTTCTGAAGAGGATAGGAATGATTTCTGTGATTTCCATTGGTGAAGGGAATTCCCAAAAGAGGAATATCCTTTTACTAGTTCATGATAGAAGTTTTTTTTTGGCAATCTACAGCTTTATTTTGCACCTAGTTTTCTTACCAACCTAGTGAAAACTATATAAAACTTCACAGAATGATGCTTTTTAGATAATTGGAGGAAATGCTAAATTTCAGTTAGGGATTAGTGAAAATAAAAGATTTTTTTTCTGCATTCAAATTCAGAGATCCTGTAAAATTTCCCTATGTATTTCTTGGGCAGGAGTTTTTGTGTCCCAGGCTAAGAACTCTGTCTTTAGTCTACAGGGAATTGTTTAGGGCACTGATAGATTAACACAAAACAATATATAATGAAGACAGGATTGGAATCCAGATCTTCTTGCTTCCAAGTTCAACTCTATCCATTATGCCATACTACCCCTGTTATTTGCAGTTCAGTGCTGGTGTTGTCCATGTATCAATTTGAAAAGTAGAATCATAGGCGAGGATAAAGAGCTAGTTTGCACATCAGCCTGTATCTGGTATATACTGTTTTGTGAACCTGGACAAACCACTTAAATTTTTGGTGCTACAGGAAACCCTTGAAGTCCATTAAGGGGCTGCGTGTGAGGATCAAATAAAATGATGCTTTCCCTTGAAGCACTCTGCAATTCTAAAATCCTATGTAAATATTTATTCTTACTAAATTTGGTGAAGGGAATTTTTTTTTTTAGGCTTTTGCAAGGCAAATGGGGTTAAGTGGTTTGCCCAAGGCCAGCTAGGAAATTATTAAGTGTCTGAGACTGGATTTGAACCCAGGTACTCCTGACTTCAGGGCCAGTGCTTTATCCATTATGCCCCCTAGCTGCCCCTGGAGGGAATTTTCTTGCTAGAAGGCCCTCATACTAATGAAAGCATTTGTTTGGACAAAATAAAATGTTTACTAGAAAGACTTTATTATAACCCCTATGATGACAGAATTAGCAATAAAGTAATTCATAGTAAGTACATAGTAAATGCTTTGTGCTTTTTCATTCAGTGATTCATTTTTAGTGCTTTAGGATTTACAAAGTGCTTTCCTCACTGCAAATCTGGGAAGTAGAGTCAGCAATTATTATCACCTTTATTTACAGAAGAAAAAAACTGATACTTTATCCAGGATCACATTACCATCATGTGACAGAGCCTGGACTAAAACCTTTATCTTTCCTGATACCAAGTCCAGGGTTTTGTTTTTTCATGATGTCTCTCCTTGGGGACTTGGTAAATAGAATGCTGATGAGGACAAGTATAAGGAAAAGCCATTAGTTTTGAAGTGAATTTCATGATTTCAGTTTCCATGACATTATTTGACCGTGTATAAATTTCCTTAATAGTTTTGTATCCTTCATGGAACTCCTTAAATCTCTATCATAGAGATCTTATGGAAATGACTAGAACCATCATGAAACCCTCTCCTCTTCTGACCCTTCCCTATCTCTCTCAAGTGTACTACCATCCTTTCAGTTAGCAAAGGTCAAAATCTTGGTGTCATCCCTGACTCCCCACTCTCCATTATCCTACATAACCAATCAGTTACTAGACCTGTCTCTTCTACCTCAAATATTTTCTCAAATATTTTCACTTCTCTCCACTTGCATGGTCATCCCCCTTACCCAGCTCAGAGCTCCATCATATCTTTTCTGGGTTATTAAAATAGTGTCCTACATGATCTTCTGCCTCAAGGTTCTCACCTCTCAGCCTATTCACACAGCAGCCAAAATGATGTTATTAAAGAATGTTATTAGAGTTATTAGAGTGATTATGTAACTCTCCAGCTTAATAAACTGCAGTGGCTCCCTATTACGTCTAATCTCAAGTGCCCATTCCTGTGTTTTTCATTTCAAGCCCTTTAAAACTTGACTCTAGTCTGAGATATTAATAGCATCACCCTCCCAGAGTTGTTATAAGGATCAACTGAGATAAAAATATAATTCATTTAACCCAGAACCTGGCACAAAGTAATCAATGTTAGTAATTATTATATTATCACCTTCTAGCTATTCCTTTTTATTCATTTGATGCTCTATTCATACTGGTCATCTTGCTGTTCCTCACACATCTCATTCCTGGCATAGGGGCTGTGTCCTATGCTGAGAATACAGTGCTTCCTCCTCTATGCTGCTTAGAATCCTTAATTTCCCTCAAGCTCAACTCAGTTGCCACCTCCTTCAGGAGAGCTTACTTGATCCCCCTTCCTCTGAGCACTAGTTCCCCCCCAAATTACTTTTATCACACACACACAAATATATTTACATTGAGAGAGAGAAAAAGTCTTTGTATATTTTTATATTGTCTGCCCCCATATGGAATATAGGTTTTCTGATAGTAGAGACTGTTTTATTTTTATTTTTGCATCCCCAGATCTTGGAAAAATAGCAGGTATTTAATTAATGTTTGTTGATTGGTTAATTTGGAGGGAGGCAGTTTGAACTGAGCTATGAAGGGGAAAAAAGGAGATCAAATATGGAGGTGAAGTAGGCATGGGAAGCAGCCTATGAAAAGGTACAGAGATGGACTATCATGTGTGAGGAATAGAAAGACCGTTTTGGTTGTGTCTTAGTATGTGTGAAGGAGAGCATTGCATAATAAGCTTGGAGACAGAGGGCTGGTTGGGAAAAACAAAACAAGCCACTTCTTGATTCTTTATGCTAATAGAGAGCAGTAGAGCAGATAATCCAAAGAATACTAAAATCATTTATATGTGTTTTTTTCAGAAACATTTGCTTATGTTTTGCTTAGGTGAATATTAAAATAACTGTAGTTTGCATTTCTTGAGCACACTTCAGCCAGCCTTTACAGGGAGGTGGTTAAGAATCTTCTTTCTGAAGGGAGAAACTGGCCTAGAATTAAAAATGGATTATATTGATCTTAATATGATTACTTTTAGAGAGTCTGTGATATTGTCTTGTCCCCTCCTTTCCATATAATCTTTTATTCTCTTCAGTATGTCCTGGAAGGACCATTGCATGGCGAATGAGAAGACCTAGGTTCTGGATTTTGCACAGCCACCTTCAAACTGAACTTCTTTGGTCAAGTTCTTAACTTAATATCTTTGGTTCTTAATTTCTCATCCATGAAGATGTGGTGCTGAACTACACAACATGTCCATTTTCCCTTTCTATGATTCTATAACTTTTTTGCATAGATGAAGGTCACTTCCTCTCTTCAATAATAACATTTTTTTCACTCTCCAACTGCAAATCTTTAAAGAGCAGGGACTTTATCATTTTCATGGTAAATCCAATTCAGAATAGTCTAGTGTCATGAATACAGTTAGACAATCAATAAAACTTTTTGATAGTGACTGATTTAAGCTTTTGATGTATCAATCTCTCTCTTTTGTTAAGAACATCTCTTTTAAGGATTCTGGGGTTGGGGAAATCTGGGAAAAACTCTGATGCTAGGTAAAACTTTCTAAATACATACAGACATGCTGACTTTTTTTAAGGTTTTTTGCTAGGCAAATGGGGTTAAGTGACTTGCCCAAGGCTACACAGCTAGGTAATTATTAAGTGTCTGAACCAGATTTGAACCCAGGTACTCCTGACTCCAGGGCCAGTGCTTTATCCACTGTGCCACCTAGCTGCCCCATAGACATGCTGAGACTTCTATTCAACAAACAGACTTGATGTTTGATTCCAGTGGGTCAATTAAATGAATTGAACTAATTAGAAAGAAGAGAGGAGAAGAACTGGACTAGAGAAACTTGAATTCGGACTGAAATAATGAGACATGGTTTTATGGATGGCCTAGTGGAAAACTAACTATCCAGTAGTCACAGAATTTGAACTCTTCATTTCAGTGGGGAGAAGCTAAGAAAGGAGTTTCATGACCTAGGTTTTCTTAGAATCTGAGTTTGAAAAGTCATGGTGGCAAAAACTTGTAATCTCTGTTATTTGGGGAAGCTGAGATCAGTGGATCTCTTGAGCCAGGAGTTTGGGAATACCATGAACTAATCCATTCCAGGGACCACACCAAATTCAATATTAATATGGTAGAAAGGGGAGGGGGCTAGATTACCTAAAGGAAGGCATGTCACCCTAGACTGGAAATAGAGCAGATAAAGGAAGAGATTTGACTTTTAAAAAATGATAGCTATTGTTTTGAGCTGGGATTCTTAAGCATTTTTTGATTCATAGACTCCTTTGGCAGTCTGTTAAAACTTATAAAACCCCTTTTCATAATAACGTTTTAAAATCCATAAAATGTAAAATATGGAATTTTTTCCTATCCATGTTCACGGACTTCCTAAAATATCTCTTTAATTTCCTGAATAAATAAAAATCCTGAAATATCTTTTTTAAGAGGAATGAATGAGACAAGCCTGCCCAGAGCACTAAGGAACATCCATGCCAAATCATCAGCCTATTTTACTAACTCTTAAGGCCAACTTTAGAGCTATTAAGTACTTTACAAAAATTATCTCACTTGAGTCTCCAAACATCCCTGTGAAGTCCATAGTATAAGTGTGTGTGTGTGTGTGGGGGGGGGGTGTACAGCAAACATTTAACAACCAGTTCTCTGGGGAAAATGTGTATGACATACTTTTAATTTCAATCTACATTTTAAACATTTTCTCCCATCATTTTCTCAAGGTTATATAATCAGTAAAATAACAAAGCCTTGCTTTGTGATACATGATGATATCTGAGGAATAAATGATCACACTGAAAATTTAACAATCAGCTCTGAAGAACTAGTTCAAACAGTCTCCAGCATACCCCAGGGCTTCCATCCATCTTACAGATGAGAAACAGACACACAAGTATTGTGACTTGCCTGTAGTCATATAACCAGTGAGGCTTGGAGTAAGAAATCAAATGTAGGCCCAGTGTTTTTTCCATTATATCAAATTTGGTCAGTCAAGAAGTGTGTGTGTGTGTGTGTGTGTGTGTGTGTGTGTGTGTGTGTGTGTGTGTGTGTGTGCCTGTGTGTGTGTCTGTGTCTGTGTATGTGTGTATGTGTATCTCAAGCACTGCTATGTGTAAGGTATAGTTTTCTTTTTTTCCTTTTTTCTTTTTTTTTAAACATACAATTTTCCTAATCAAGATAAGTTGCCATTGTGATATTATATGCCAAAAGAAGGGAAAGATATCAAGTATTTTTAATAAGTTTCTTTATAAAAGTTAACTTGCTAGAATGGAACATGCCTGCTCCTCTCCCTGCCTTGACAATTATTAATAGTAATAATAATAATAATGATATAGCATATCACAAATTAATGCAGTTTTAGGCTTTAAAAACTCATGGAGAGAGAGCATAGATAGACAGGGGCAGAGGACCTGGGTTCAGATTTCAACCCTGATTCTCTCCATGTATGTGACCTTAGGCAAGTCATTTAAGTTTCTTTGGACTTTAGTTTCTAGAACTATAAAATGAGCAATCTAGATTAGATAGCCTCTGGAATCCCTTCTAGGTCTAATAATGATAAGAATTGACATTTATACAATGTTTATTTTACCTCATAGGATCCTTACAACACTCATTTTATGAGGGTACAATTATCTCCTTATAGTTGAGGAAACTGTGGCAGAGAGGTCAAGTGACTTGCTCAAGGATCTTTCAGTTAGTGAGAGTCTGAAGTGGGATCAGAATTCAGGTTTTCTCTACATCAAATTCAGCCCTCATCTAGATCTAGGAGCCTACATAGCAAGAGACGTGGCAGAACTGGAATCTACATGAGCCCAGATCCTCCAATTCCCAATCCAAGATTCTTTCTTCTGCTCATGAAATTGCTCAAAGTCATTATCAGTTATTTTAAATAAGCAGGTTGGAAGCATAGAGTGGTACAAGTCTTTCTACCCCCTGGCTTGATCATATTTGTCACTTGGTGACTGTACTGTGCTTACCTTTTGATAAAATATAGACTTTTCTCTTCCATTTTCTTCTCTCTTTGGTATTGATCAATTTAACACTCAGTCTAAGAGAGATGGGTCATCCAGGTCCCAGGGGAATTTTACCTGAACTTCTTTTCTCGCCTGAGGTCTGGAAAACCAGTCCAAGATGCCTTTAATAAGACAATTAGGTAGGCATCTGTTACTAACCCTAAATCCCACAGGAAACAAATGAACAGGGATGCTTTTGCTTTTCAAAGCTCACAAGAAAAGAGGTTTATGACACAGAAACTATTTAGGATCTCCATAAGTACTTTATGTAAGGATCCAATCAATAAAGATCAATTGGGAAACACAAATGCTTTCTGTGGGGCCATAGTCGACAAGGATCTTGATCATTTTTTGTGTGTATTGTGGACTTCTTTGGCAGTCTGATAAAGTCTGTGGACCCCTGCTCAGAATAATATTTATTTATAAAATTCATAATTGAAGCAAGTTATAAATTTCAGTTAGAGATTAGTGAAAATAAAGATATAGTTTTTCCCCATCCAGGTTCACAGACTTCCTGATATATCTGTCCAAAGACTCTGAGGGTCCATAGTCTCCAGACTATGAATCTCTAGATCTCTAGAGACACAATGGTATAGAAGAGACAATGTCTTCAGGGGAGCCTATAATAGCCTTAAGTAGCCTGCATTCTAGCCTCTTTAACTGGTTTTTGCCTAGGTCAAGTAATGATTTTTCTGAGTTTCTACTTTCTCAGCATGCTGTAGGGGAAAGAGAACTGAATGTAGAATTTGATCTGAGTTCAAATACTATCTCTGACACTTACTTAGCTGGGTGGCCATAGGCAATTCACTTAATACCTCTGCTTCATTTTTTCTCATCTGTGAAATGAGGACGATAATACAATACTTGCACTGCTGACCTCACAATAAAGAACTTTGTAAACCCTAATGTGCATTATAAATCTGATTTATCACCTACGGCTATGATAATATGAGATGGAACTAGACATGGGGTTTCATTGTTATATGGAACTCCAATGTGGAAATTTTTCTTTATCAGTGCAGTTTGGCATTGCTCTGTAACTTATATTCTCATACAAAATATTTGACCGTATCTTTTTTATGTTTATATCACCCTCATTTCTCACTTTAACACCTTCCTAATCTTTTCCTAGAGTCATCAATTATAGCAAATAATTTGAAAAGTTCAGCAAAACCAGTCAACATGTAGAACAGTCTGCTATTATGAACAGTGTTCATATCCATGATTCCCCACTGCAAAGAAAAGAGGATAGGATCTTTTCATATCTCTTCTTAAGCTCCAGGCTTGGTTGTTATAGTTTCATAATATTCCATTTCAATTGTTTTGTGGTGATTGTTGTTTCTGTTTACATTGTTCTATTGTATCTTTTTTTTTCTTGGCTCTGTTTTCTTCATTCTGTGTTGGTTCCTATGTCTTTCTATACTTCATATTTCTCGTGATTTTATGCTTTTATATTTCTTTCAGCATAGTAATATCCCATTAAATTCATGTGTCACAACCTATTTTTAATCATTGTCTGATCAATGGCTAAATGCCTTATTTCCAGTTCTTTAATACCACCAAAAGGACTGTGACAAATATTTTAGTCTATATTTAGTGTATTTCTTTTATGTCATTGACCTCCTTGGGATATAAGGTGAATAGTTGAATATATAGGTCAAAAATATAAACATTTCAGATTTTTTTTTAGGGTTTTTTTTTTTTGCAAGGCAATGGGGTGAAGTAGCTTGCCCAAGGCCACACAGCTAGGTAATTATTAAGTGTCTGAGGCTGGATTTGAACTCAGGTACTCCTGACTCCAGGGCTGGTGCTCTATCAACTGTTGCCATCTAGCCACCCCTCAGATACTTTTTTCATGCAACTAATCACTGATTTATTGAATGGTGGAGCAAATTCAAAATACCAGCTATCATTCTTTAATAAGTTTCGTCTTTCTATAAACTCTCCAACATTGACTATTTCTTTAATTTGTCGTTTTTGCCAATTTGTGGCATGAGGTAAAACTTTAGAGTAGTTTTTCTCCCCCCACCTCTTCTCTTTTAATTAGTTACTTGGAACATGCTTTCATATGGTGGTTATCAGTTTCCAATCCTTTTGAGAACTACAATTTATAGTATTACAGAATTGCCTCAAGCACTGAGGGTTTAAGTGATTTGCCAGAGATCTCACAGTCAGAATATGTCAGACATGGACTAGAACTAGTCTTTCAGATACAGAAGCCAGTCCAGTATTATAAGCTATGTTGTCTCTAGAACTGTTAAAGCAAAATTCCACTATTTAAACTGTTTAGGCAATTTCTTAGAAATCTTCAGGTTTAATTTTTTTAAAAGCATAAAGCAATGTTACAACTATGAAAAATTAGCATATAATATGCTTTGAGGTATAATCATTCTTGAGAATTACATAATGATATATCAGGACAAATTTGAGACTCTGCATCATCTTCAGAGATGAAACCCTATGTGAATATGAATTTTCCATCTGTTTCTATCATAAACAAGTTTAGATATCTGTGAATGAAAACTTTAATAAGGATTATCTATGGCAGCTTTGCTGACACCCTCATCCCCTTCCACCCCCTACTCATCTGGGACATTTATAAACAGTGTCTTCACAGATTTAGAAAAGGGTGGACCCTAAAATAGGGAAGGGAGGTGGGCAGATGCTTTTGGGCATGGCTCCCAGGGAGTGACTTAATCACATGTGTCCTGAGATAGTTAACTATTCACCCTCAAAGCATTTTGCCTGAACTTTTTCCTCAACATTTGACTGGTTCTTTCTTCTTACTGTCATCTGCATACTTGTCCTCCTGCAGCTGGATGATGAAATGTGGTCTGGAGTCAGGAAGTCCTGAGTTCAAATTCAGACTTTGTCTCTTACTTACTAGCTGTGTGACCCTGAACTAGTCACTTAACATTTGTTTCAGTCAGCTCAACTATAAAATGGGGATAATAATAATAATAACCTCTCCATCCCACGGTTGTTATGAGGATCAAATGAAATAATTTTGTAAAAAGTACTTAGTACAATTGTCGTTATATAGTAGGTCCTCTATAAATAGGTATTTCTTTTCTTCCTCTCAATCCATTGGTTATAATTGCCTTGACCACAGAACTTGTGTGATATGTGTCTTTGTTTTCCTGGCATTCAATATGGAATCTGACACTTACTTACTTCTGAATTGACCTCCCTGCCTCAGTCTGTTCATTATCCACAGAGTTACCAAGTTGTTATTTTCAAAGTCCAGTTCTTCTTGCTCCTCCTCTACTCAAGATGTTTTTAGAACTTCCTATTGCCTTTAAGATAATTCCTTCTGGCTTTTAGGGCCCTTCATGTTCTGAATCTAAGCTATGGTAGGATCATAGGTTTAGAGCTACAAGGTACATTTAGAAGCCATGTGTCCATTCCTCTCATTTTACAGATGGGACTACTGAGACTGGGGAGGGCAAATACTATGTCAAAGTCACACAGTGATAGAGAGGATTGAAGCCCAGGTCTTTTGATTCTAATGTGAGTTCTTTTTCTACTGATTTTAGTGACTGGTTTTACTTGACCTCCCCTTACGTGTTCCCTAGTCAGATGTGCCTACTTATGGTAATCTGTCCAAGAGATGCTTGGATTTCTCTCCCCCTAAACTTCATTTCTAGTAATCCCCACCTCCCTTCTAAGCTCAGCTCCAAATGCCACCCCTTTTAAGAAGATTTTCTGTCTTCTGTCCAGAGAATTAGGGGAAGTCTACAAAGAGAAGTGGGTCTTGAGATTGATTTTGGAGATGGCATGTAAAGAAACAGACCTGTAGGAGGACATTCCTGGAGGCAGTAGAGGGGGACTAGTAAACAAAAGGAACTAGTAAACAAAAACTGAAAATGAATGTGGAATCTGGAGATTGGTGAAGTGACCAGCCTGAAATGGAATGGTTATTACATGAGAATGAGGTTCATCAGGACAGTCAATGCCATGGTGTTATGGATTCCTAATAGCTGAAAAAGTAAATCACAAAGTGAATCTAATGGAATAAGGGAAGTACATGTTGGTACATCTAGAAGCATGGAGTTGGACCAGATGACCTCTGGTCAACTTTCCAGACCAGGAGTCAATGCCTCTTTCATTAGCCTTCTCCTTGGCTGAACCACATCACAATTAACCTTTTTCCGACTGCATCCCATCAGATTTAGAGCCTACCAGATATATCTATGGCTGGTCATCAGTTTTTTTTCCAGAACCCTGGGAGAATGGCCCAGAGCCAAGTGGCATTTGAGAGTTACTGTCCTAAAGATCAATCACAGATGAAAGAACAAGAGAGACTGTAAGAAAAAAGGAAGACAGCACTCCATGTTCCTCTCTGATTAATGAGGCTTGGGCTGCAATCCATTGTCATCCCTTCATTAGCAGACTGAGGAAAGTAATTTTGCATTGGCCCTCCATAGCTTCCCTCCCTGCTCTCTTCCTGGATGATTGATGCCCAGAGGGTGTGAGTATTGGTGGTGGAATGAGAGGCTCTTTCTCTCATCTCTCCCATGAAAAGCAGGACCGAGGCCAAACTTATTATGCACAGTTCTTACCCAAGTGTTGGAGACTAGTGGATCTGTCAAAAGGGTTGGTGCAAATAGATTTAATCTTCCTTTGAATTCATTTTACTGGAAGTCTACAAAATGCCACTCTCCTAAATATTAATAAGTATTTTGAATCTCTTCCCCTTTCTATCTTCCCCCAAGTTCAGGTAAGTAAAATCATCCTGGGCTGCCAGACTTCGTCCATCTATTTATGTGGAAATTAACTTGACTGACCCTTCTTTGTTATTTTATGGCTTTCCTTACCTTTAGTGTTTCCTGACCCCTATGAAATATCATCCACTGACATCAATGACCTCATTCCTCTAATTTGTGAGACAAAAAAATACTAGTACATATATAGAGAGAGTGTTTAGAAAATAGTTGTTTTTGCAGAAGATATTAAGTCCTTGTTATTTGAGGATCAATTGGAAAAACTGGGGGTATTTAACTCAGAGAAGAGAAGACTCAGGGGGGACATCAATTGTCTTTGCGTATTTGAAAGGCTGTCATAGGGAAAGGGATTACACTCATTCTGTTTGACCCCAGAGGGCAAAACTAGAAACAACAGGTAGAAGATAAATTAAGACTTGGCTTCAGGAAAAACTCCCTACTAAACAGCTGTCCAAAAGAGAAGATTGTCTCAGATGGCAATGGGTGTCTCCTCATTGGAAGAGGCTGGATGACCACTTGTTGAAAATGTTATAATAAAGATTCTTTTTTGGGTATGGATTGGATTAAACAGTCCCTCCCAATTCTAAAATCCTGTGATTCTGCTCTAATGAAGACCTTCATTATTAGCTAGTGGAGATTCTACCTTTTATTTCCTATGTGTAAAGTATTCTTTGGGGAGAACTAGTTGTTCTTATGAACCTCAATGACCTATCAGAACATATTAAATAGATTGCTGAAAGGCTACTTCCAGAGGCATTTGCATGCACTTTCTCTGTGATGGGTATTTTAAAAAAAAGTGTTTTGCTGCAGTAGAAAGACTACTGGATCTGTATTCAAAAGACCTGGATCTTATTACTGCCTTTACTTCCTTGGATACTACTACCACTGCTGCTGCTGCTGCTGCTGCTGCTGCTGCTGCTGCTGCTGCTACTACTCTATGACCCTCACAACAATTTCAAAAGGCAGGCACTGTTATTTTAATTTTACGATGAGAAAGCTAAGACAATCAACCTAGGTTCACACAGCTTTTAAGTTTCTGATGGAGGTATAGCATTATTTCCACTGATCCATCTTTTATTCAGTTATTTGGGTTGTGTCCAACTCTTTGTGACCCCATTTGGGGTTTTCTTGGCAGAGATACTAGTTTGCCATTTCCTTTTCTAGTTCATTTTACAGATGAGGAAACTGAGACAAACAGGGCTAAGTGACCTGTCCAAGATCAAACAACTAGTAATTATTTGAGACCAGATTTAAACTCAGGTCCACCTGACTCCAGGCCCATCACACTGTCCACTGAGCCACTTAGCTGCTTCTAAATCAGTTAATCTCTCTGAACATCAGTTTTTCATCTGTAAAATTAAGCTGGATTATATGAGTTAGTGATTAAATAACTAAATTGGTCTCTTTCTAGCACTAATTTTATTATCTTGATCCCCTTCCACTTTTCCATCAATAAAATTAAAGATCCTTAAGGGTAGGCACTTTTATTTCTGCAGACTTCATAGTGAGCAGTTAGATGGTTCAGGGGATAGTATAATGAGTCTAAAATCAGGAAGACCTGAGTTCCAATCCAGACTCAGATACTTCCTAGCTATGTGACTCTGGACAAGTCACTTAATTGTATTTGCCTCAGTTTCCTTATTTATAAAATGAACTGAAGAACAAAATGGCAGACCTCTCCTGTGTCTTTACCAAAAAAAACCCCAATGAGGTCATGAAGAGTCAGAAACAACTGAACAACAAAAGGTTTCATAATATTCATTGTTTGACTGATAAATTGGATTATCTGCACTTCCCACCCCAATAATTCCCCAGATAAATATAGAGTCTAAGAATTTATTTTTAAAACTTTGAGAGGGGCGGCTAGGTTCCGCAGTGGATAGAGCACCAGCCTTGGAGTCAAGAGTACCTGTGTTCAAATCCGACCTCAGACACTTAGTAATTACCTAGCCATGTAGCCTTGGGCAAGCCACTTAACCCCATTGCCTTGAAAAATCTAAAAAAAAAAAATCCTTTGAGGGTCAAGGGTTTTACTATGGATTTTTTCAGGAAGTAGCATGTTTCAAATGTAGGCTATTTACATACATGCATACGTGTGGTGGGAAGGAAAAATCTGAGAAAGGGGAAAGAAGAAGGTGAATAGAAAGAATTGTAATGTAGTAAAACTTTTGGCTTTTCTTTCTGCCTCTTTTTAGTCTCCTCCTTTCCTTGTTCCCACACTCCTTTCTTCTCACTTAGCTGAGGTTTCTCATTGCTGAAGATCAGTCTAAGTGTCATAGACTCTGAGTGGGAATGGAGAAAACATTGCCAGAGATGGTTCTTCAAGGTGCCATCACCAGCAGAGGGAGGCTTAGGCTTGTTGGTAGTTTCTGAGATAAACAAGACAAGGACTAGAGATCTCTTAACTCTAAGGAATGAATTCAGCAAGCAGGTGAGTAAATGATACTTGTGCTTCTAGGATGTCAAATGAATTATCATGTAAGTAGGGTTATCTTTGATATATGGAAATAATAATCTAATCTAGACTACTTAATACAGTCATCTTCCCTTCACTTCTCTTAGCAAAAAAATAAATATTTAATAGAGTATCCTGCCATTTAAGACCCTCCAAAATCTTTGTATCAATATGTCTTTCTAGCCTTAGTTATCACTATACATCTTATATTCTATAGTTAAGGCAAATAAGACTACCCATTCTCCCCTATTCCCAGAGGACCCAGGTTCAAATCCTGGCTCTTAACACTTACTACTTTTATCACCTTTGTCAAATAACTTAATCTCTATATATTTTGTTTCCTCAATTGTAAAAAAATAAGGAAACTAGATTATATTACCTCAAAGGTAGTATCTATCCTTAAATCTGTGATTCATTTCCCTCTGTGTTTTTTGCTTATGCTGCCCCACATTATGAATTACCTCATACACACACACATGAAAGGTCTTTGAACTATCTTCCATTTTATAAAGCTTAGCTTCAGACCCAATCTTTTCAATTCCTTTCCTGATCCTCCATTTGGAAGTAACTTCTTCTTCCTCAGACTTTTTACATAATATTTTTCATTTTTCATTGCATATATCATATTACTTCAAGACACCTTAAAGCTAGGACTGTAGTTTTCAATGGCTTCCCAGTATTTACTGAGGTAGAATGATATTGTAAAAAAAGTACTAGATAAAAGACATGATTAGTTCTGATACTATTTGTGTGTCCCTGGTAAGTCACTTCTGGGCCTCAGTTTCCTCGTATGCAATATCAAAGGCTAGAACTAGAAGAATTCTGAGAAGTAAACAATTATAAAAAAACTTATTAAGTAAAGAATGATAGTGCATCTCATTTATCTAATTCTTGTCTCTTTAGGTCTAGGTTTAAAATCTGATTATCACTAAGTCACTGAAACTCTCACAACCTTAATTTTCTCATGTATGAAATGAAGCTGTTGGACTCTGAGGTTTCTTCCAATTCTGAATCCTATGATCTTATGTTACATTGTGGTTATTTGTGTATATTTGTATTTGCTTTACTCTTTTTTTTTTTAGGTTTTTGCAAGGCAAATGGGGTTAAGTGGCTTGCCCAAGGCCACACAGCTAGGTAATTATTAAGTGTCTGAGACCAGATTTGAACCCAGGTACTCCTGACTCCAAGGCCGGTGCTTTATCCACTATGCCACCTAGCTGCCCCTATTTGCTTTACTATTGATCTAAACAATTATTAAACTGTAAATTTCTTGACCACAGAAATTGTATTTTATTTCATATTTGTATCCCCATCCACTAGTACAATATCTTGATTGACTTTAATCTTATGAAACATCAACATTAGAGATGCTGAATACTGAACAGTTTTGCCCTGACCCATATTTAGAAGGACCCTATTGATGAAGGAGGAATTTTTTGAATTTCTTCAGTTGTTATCCCAATCTGGTGGTACAAAATTGCCAGGTTAGAAAGGAGGGCAACTTCCTTTCATCTTCTGTCCTATTCTTTACAAATTCTTCTTTGCCTCTTAGTTGCAAATGATGCTGTCTACATCTGAAAGTTATAAGTCAAAATGGTGACCAAGTGAAACTGGAGATGTGCCTGGAAAATTCCCCTAGACTATCACCTTTCATCTTGATAATAACATGGTGGCAACAGTTCCTGCTGACCCAGGGAATCCCTCTCCCAATAAGTAAATCCTCAGGTCTGGGCTCACTCAAATACAGAATTAGTCCTGTAGAAGTTTGGGCTTTAAAGAATGACACCAAATTTTTTTTCTCATTGTCTTAGACCCTCAAAGAAAATCAATTAAAACTTAGATTTAGGCATAAGGTTTCCCCAAAAGATATCAGAAAGGTCCTTGATATTCTAGGTAGATCAAACATCAGACAATTATTTTGTCCAAACAAAAGGCATGCCTAACACACAAAGGACTAACAAGTATAAATTGACAGACCTAAAACATGAAATAGTTACCCATACCTCCTAATAGATTCTACTGAAAGGATGATAGTTTAAACATCAAGACATGAGAGAATAGGACTGCTGACAGTTCATTCTACCTTTAGCTCAATATTATACTATACTATTCGAACAGTTACTTCAAGGTGTCTATCTTCCAATAAGCCAATACTGATGATCTTCATCTCCAAGAATTTAATATCAGAATCCTTATCCTGCTGCAACTCTTCTCTCAAAACTCACTTAGTTGCTCTAAGGCAGGAAACATTCATCTCAAGATCACTCTTTGGTCATCTATGCTCAGAGAAAGGAATGCAAGAAGAAATGACCAGGAACCTGAGGCCCAGGCTTAAGTTCTCCTAGGCAACACATGTGTATGTTTCCATTTGCAAGCAGCTTCCCCCCTCTCATGGGAAGTCCAAAAGAGCAAGTTTCAAGGCAGGGGAAGATAAAGAAGGAGAGAGACAGTGAGACAGAGACAGAGAGACACAGAAAGAGAGTGATAGAGTTAGTATGAATCTGAGTGGACCATTCTTTATGGTTCAGCAAACAATTATCTTTAACACAGTCACCCTTTGCCCTCATCATAGGAACCAAGAAACCAATAATGGGATCTTTGTCAACCCAAAGCAAATGTCCTTCAGTGCTGAGCTCCATATATTACCAGCAATGAATACAGAAACTCAGTTCTGTTTTTCATATGCTGTATGGAATTGCCCTCACAGGCTTACCTCCAAACATACTTCATGAACTGTACCTTAATCCTACCCTCCCTTTCTTTGATAGAGCATTTTCAGATCATAAGAACTTCTATATCCTTTAATTTTCATCCATAATATATACAGAGTCCTGTGAGATAGTGTAAAGGTTACTATCTTCATTTTACAGATCAAGAAACTGAGGGTGAGGGTTAAGTGACTTAAAAAATTCAAACAAGGAATTAGGTGAAAGAGCCTAGGAATGGAGCACAGATTGGATTATAGGCACTTAACCACCACAACACATTGCTTCTTTCCTTTAGTGATTAGGTCTTAGGAGGTTGAAGAGAGGAACAGAGAGGAAGGAGGAACAAAAAAAGGTGTAGTGAAAATAAACTCTGCAGTTGTAAAGCCTCATTTGTCATTTTGGAGCAGAATTGTGTGACAGGCTGTTGCTACTAACACTAATCCCCCTGTGTATTACAGATATGCTCCATGACACAGATAAGAAAACTCAGCCCTGGACTTGAGGACACAGACCACCTTCTTGTCATCACCACCTCTGGGTGATGCATGTATATGTAGTCTTTTTCTTAACCAGTCAGGCTACTTTTCCTTCTATTGCAAAATCAGTGATTCTTAATTACATCAATAAATGTCTGTCACATGAGAACAGTTATCCAATCCATCACATATATTGTAAATCTGATACAGTGGAATGAGCATTGATACATACTCTGGAATCCAAGGACCTGAATTCAAAACTTCCCTCTGATGCTATTGCATATATCATTTGACCTCATTGGGTCTCAGTTTCTTCTGTAAAAATAGGGGATTAAACTGGTTAACCTCAGAGATCAATTTTGGTTCTGAATCAGGGGTTCTTGATCTGGGAACATATTGGGGGTTTATGAAAAAATTTCAGGAGGTCCTTGAAAAAATGCATCTTTATTTTTACTAACCTCTAACTGAAATTGATCATTTTCTTCAATTATTTAAAAATAATATTTGGGGTTCAAAGTTTTCATCAGACTACTAGAGGGTTCCATGGTACAAAAACAGCTTAGGAACTCCTACTCTAGCTTATGTAGGGACCTGAACTAAGAATACAGTTTGGGATGGGAGTCTGAGATTGTTCAAAACCATACTCCAAAGGGCCCACCTCCCTCCATGACTAAAGCTCTCAGAAGAAAAACATGTGGAACTTTTGGATAGGAAATCAGGTAGATGGACTGAAAATCATTTCTAAATAAACAATGGCTAGAAGTATATATCCTGAAACTCAGTACCATGAAAGGTCTTCGGAAAGAAAGGAGTTATGCTAAGCCAGGCAAGTGTCTTCTGAGAGAGCATCTCATCCTTTAGGATGATTGGAGGCCAGCACCCAGAGACTTATGTCATTATAATATCTGTTCAAACTAGAGGATGACCAGGTTTACAAATCTACCAGTTATAACTGAGAAATTTGGATCTGCAAATGATGGTCTACATGGCTTCTGCACTAGCTATAACTGATAGAACAGAGCTGAACAAAACACAAAAATGGCCAGATGAGGTCACTAGCAAAGAGGTCTAGGGGTACTTTTGGCCATCAGTGTCCATATTGTCTTAGGCCCCCAAGCTAACATTTTATAAGGAGCCCTTGCCCTTTGTTAACTGTAGATAAACAGATTTGCAGCAGAGACCTTTTTTGGGGAGGGGAGGGACCCCTTGGGCAGTATTTATGTCCATTCTGTTAGCTGCACTCTTAAAAATAAATTGAGACTATAAAAGAACACAGGCTCAAGATGTAGCCTAAGCTTGAGTAATATACCTCAGGTAAAAACAAAAGGAAGGAATGAGGAACATTAAATGGAATATAACCTCAGGATACAGCAGGCAGCTGCTTCTCAGAAGCAGAAATAAACAGTGATATTTCATATGACCAAAACAACAACAACAAAAGGAAAGTGAGCAGAATTATGTTGTACTTCATCTATCTAACCCCTGTCTGCACACTTCTGGTTCATCCAGGTTATTTGGTTGTATAAGTTATTTACCCCAGAAAGGCTCCATTTCCAACCTGGAAATTTTGTAAAATCTTCAGAAATGTCAGTTTCCTCTTGGTAGGGCACCTTCAGATACAAGCAGATCACAAACTTAGGGTCCTTATACTTGATTTTTAAATATTTTGATGAGTATATTTCCATATAATCAGCTGCCTTCATAATCCTATATGTTTTACTCTATGCATTAAAAACATATTTAAGATGGGTTCATAGACTTTAACCACACACACACACACACACACACACACACACACACACACAGAGACACACACACAGAAACACACAGCGAAAGAGGGGGAGAGAGAGATAGAAAGAGACAGAGGAGGAGACAGAAACAGAGACAAAGAAAGAGAGCAAGAGGCCCTGAATTAGATAGATCTGTTTTTATATCCATATAATGACTATTCCTAATCAAAGATACTTTAAAAAGCTAAAAAACTCATCTCAAAATTTCACTTCTTTCAACAATCAATAAATTAATATTTGTTGTTATTGTTTAGTTGTGCATGCCTCTTCATGACCCCATTTAGGTATTTCTTGACAGAGATACATCAGTGGTTTGCCATTTCCTTCTTTAACTTATTTGGCAGTTAAGGAAACTTGAGGGAAAAAGGCTTAAGTGACTTGCCCAGTGTCACACAGGTAGAAAGTGTCTGAAACTGGATTTGAACTGAGGAAGAGGAGTCTTCATGACTCCATATTTGATACTCTATCTACTACACCATCTAGTTGCCCCAAAATAAAAATTGATTAAATACTTAGTATATATGAAATAAAGGAAGGGCCATAGGAATGACTGATAGAATTTTAAGAAGTGAAATGGCAGAATCATAGGATTTCAGAGTTGGAAGGATCTTCAGAAGTTATCCAGTTCAACCCTTCTATCTGCTTCAGAAATTCTCAAATTCTCTCTGTCACATTGTTGACAGTCTATTATATAGCCTCCATTGAAGCACCTCAAGGGATAGGGACTTCACTGTCCAATGAGACAGCACATTCCATTGCCTACAAGAAAATTCTCCAAATTGGGCAGGACAGATCATTGGCCATTTTTCAGTGATCAATCATGACTATTCTGAAGTGAACAGTATTGAAAAACAAAAAAACAAAACCAAGCCCTTTGATGAAGCTGTTTCTTCTCACTTTTTCTTTTCCTCTTCTCATCTTTCCTCTCCTCAGTGATCTCTCACTGCCCCCACCTCCCATACCCTTGGTTCATTGGAATGCCTACATTATGGGATAGATGATCCACACTTAGGGGCTATATAGGAATCAGAACACTTCATGTTTCATTCATAACCACACAGAATATTTTATATCTAAATGGATCTCTGGAGACATCAAATTCAACTCCTCATTTTGAAGATACAATCATTGAGTCTTTGGAGGTTAAGTGACTTGGTCAAAGTCACACAGGTAGTAAAAATCCAGGTCATCTGACTTGAGAGCCTACCCTGTTATCTCTCTATATACATATTTCTTTGCTTATAACTATTTCTGCATCCAGTTCCATCACCAGTTTTCCTGACTTTGTCTTGCCACTCGACTCCAATGACTATAGAGCAGAGAGTAAAATTGATGATTATGCACAGATCTGCCTCACTTAAATCCAATTCACTTGTATGTCAAGACTGCATTCTTCTGATGTCATTGGTTCTCTTTGATAACAAAGGATGAACAATATTAATTACCTTCTCTTAACCATCTTTCAGCAGCCTGTAAGGCATCAGTGACTTTCTTTGTCATTTTCTGTTCTCTACCTCAACTGTCAGTCTAATGCAGTCTGTGGCGCTAGTGAACAGGAGGGAACTCTTAGTCTGAAGAAAAAATATCTGATGAATTAGGATGACGCAGATTAATTTTGCTTTCATAGCTCATAGGTCTATAGAAAGCAAAGTACAATGATGGATAGAGCACTGAACCTGAAGCTAAGAAGTCTTGAATTCAAATCTGGCCTCACACCCATATGAACCATGTGAGCTTGGACAAATCACTTCATAACTGTATGTCATCATTTCAACTATAAAAAGGAGATAATAGTATCTATCCTCTCAAGGGTATTGTGAGAATTAATTGCGATAACACCTGTAAAGCACTTATCATAGTGCCTAGACACGGTGCTTAATAGCTGTTTCCTTCCTCCTTCCCTCCCTCCCTCTCTCCATTCCTTCCTTCCTTCCTTCCTCCCTCCCTCCCTCCCTCCCTCCTTCCTTCCTTCCTTCTTCCTTCCTTCCTTCCTTCGTTCTTCTTTCACTTCGTCCTCCCTTCTTTCCTTGTAGGAAACTTTATTTAATGCACATATATGCATACATATATATGTTTATATAAACATGTACATTATAAACACGCAATATTATACTTTATATGCTAGTAATTTACATTATTATTAAATGCTATATTGTAATATCATAATTAGTAATAATATAATTATTAGTTTATACATATATACTATTAAATTTTAAAATGTGAAAGTAAAAACTATGAGAAATGCTTAAGCTTTTTGGGATGTCATAGGATCATAGAACTAAAAGGGACCTCAGGGTCCAAATCCTTTATTTTACGCTTGGGAAGTGATTTGCCTAAGCTTACATTGGTAGTAAATACCAGAGCTGGCATTCAAACTCAGATACTCTTGATTGCAAAGTCAGCACTCTTTCCACTGCACCATTCTGGTTAACTCCATTAAATCTGAATCCAAATTCAGACACTTAGTAGCTTTGAAAGTTGTTCAACTTCTGTTTAACTCAATTCCCTCATCTGTAAAATGGGAATAATTAATGGTATCTATCTTTTAGGGTTGTTGTAAGGATTAAATAAGATTATTTCTGTACAGTGCTTTGCAAATTTTTAAAGAACTGTAAAAATGCTAGTTATGAATTTTTAGTTTAATGGTGTCTTCCCATGTTCCCCCAGGCCCTCACTTGCAATTAATTAGCAATCTGTACTTACAGACTACCTTATAATGAACTTGAGTTCAAATAAGCTGAGGTTCCCTTTTCTCAGCAAGGGAAACTGAATTGAAAATGGCTTCAGGGGTCATATAAAGTTTCTCACAGACAAGATAATACAATGGGTGGTTTAAAGTCAGTTGTGTTCCAGGGTGTTTAGTATTACTATTATAGTTTCACACTAATAATGGAGATCTATAAAGTTGGAGCTATATTGCTGTTTTTCCCCCTACTTAAGATAATGAATTATCCTTAGGAAGATAAGAGAAAAGGGGAAAATACTAAGATCTGTATTATTCTTTATTATTATAATATTCTATTATTATGCTATTTATTATTGATTATATTATTATTATATTTGTAAAAGAGCAACTTTCCCAGCTTGGGTTTACTTTATTTAAATTAAGTATTCAGATTCATTCATTTACTTGTTCTTTTACTCATTCAACAGAAGGGATGAGATGGCTCATCTTTCTCTTAGGAACCTCTTTCACTTATTTTGTTCCAAAAATATAAGTAATGATTAAATCATTAATCTACCAGCATCTATCCAATACCTATTATGTTTAAATCCCTATGCTATCCTCTAGGTAGGAATGAAACAAAGTGCAAGGCAACGACCCCTCCCAATCTATTTTTGAACAGAAGGACTATTAAACATATAAAGATAACAAATAAGATAATAAAAGTGCTAAATGGTATGCATAGTAGGTTCTTTAGAAATTATGAAAAACCTTGAGGTAGAGTGACATAAGCCTTAAAGGATGGGTAGTCTTCTGATAGATGAAAAGAACAGGCAGAGGAACATCATTCATTTGTTCATTCATTCATTCATTTATTCATTAAAGAGCCATTGTTAAGTGCATACTGAATGCAGAGTCCTGTCCTGGGCACTAAGGACATAAAAAGAAAAATTTAGAAGACACAGTCCCTTCCTTCATAGTGTATAAATTCTAGTAAAGGGAGAAGAAGACAGCTTGTTATTATGATGGATGGAGCAATGGTTATTGCATCAGGAAGATTAAATCTGGACTTGGACACAACTAACTGTGTGATCCTGGGCAAGTCACTTAGCCCTGTTTGCCTCAGTTTCTTCATCTGTAAAATAAGCAGGAGAAGGAAATGGCAAACCATTCCAATCTTTGCCAAGAAAAATCCACATGGAGTCACAAAGACCCACGTGAGGTCAACCATCACTAATTAACTAAAAAAAACAACAAACCTAATAATGTTAGAGTTGGTATTTAAACCCAGGTTTCTCTGACATCAAGTCCAGTACCCTCTCTGCTATACTATATTGTTGTTGTTATTCAGTCATTTCAGTCATATCTAACTCTTTTTGACCCCATTTGGGGTCAAATTCAGAGTCAGACAAATATTGACTTTTAATTCTTTTAATTTAAAAAATTCTTTTAATTAATTTAGTGGGCAAAGATACTAGAGTGGATTGGATGGCCATTTCCTTCTCCAGATCATTTTGCAAATAAGGAAGCAAATAGGGTTAAGTGATCTGCCCAGGATCACACAACTAGTAAACTAATAAGAGCTCAGATTTGAACTCAGAAAGGGGACTCTTCTTGATTTTAAGCCCTAGTGCTCCATCTACTGAACTACCTAGCTGCCCCTAATTCTATACTATGCTGCTTCTGATGTTTGTTGAGTTTGAGGTGGTAGTAGGGCATTCAAGCAGCAACATGCAGCAAGCAGCCAAGAATATGGTAGTTAACAGAAGATAAATGATAACTAAAGCTGACACTCAAATCTTTTACCACTTCAGTTTCTTAACTTAGGTCACAGTGGCATAGCTGCAGTTTTTTTGAAATACAGGATTATGGTAGTGGTGTGAAGTTTCTGAGACTTGAGAGGATTACATGATAAGCAAAAAGGAACCATAAAAAAGACAAGTAAAATCTCAAGGGAAAAAAAATCTATAAAAGGTGGGCAGAGAAGAAAGAAGATAGAGTAGGCAAGCATGATGCATTTCTTTTCTCATTTAACGGAGAACTGTCTGCCTTATCAAAAAACAAATAAGTCAATGAATGAAGAGGATCTAGAAGATCTTTTCCCATCTCTCTGTATATTATTCTTCTTGTTGTGATTGTTATGATGAGAAGGGGACATTGAAAATATTTGTGGTTGAATGTCTTATTTTTGTCCAAAACAAAAGATATGACTGTAAGGAGTAGGGTTTATTTATCTGACTTTCACTGTGATGGGTAACTAATTTATATCAAATGACAATACATTCAAAAGGTGCCAACCCAGGAAAAAAATGGGACACCCAATGGCTGATCTAAGCTACCAGCTGCCACTCAGTAACATTAGACCTCAGACTTGAACTTCTGTGGTCTCTTAAGCCCCAGGAGATGCATGTTCTATACGCAAAATTTTCTACACCTGTTTTTAAATGGAGGAATTTATGTGGGGAGAAAAGGAATCTCTAACCCATGTGTGTATATGTATATGTGTTTTACTTAGAAATCTATTATTATTTTCCTTTGCTAACTAAACTTTACTGATATCATCTTCTTGTAACTCCTCTTGTGCTTAGAGCAAAACTGCTGGAGAGAGCAAAAATTCCTGTTGTTGCCTCTTACTATTTTAGGGCCAGAGCCTTATTTTTTCCTACCCCTTCTTAAATTCTCACTCTCCCATATATGGGAATGTATCCTACTCCCTGTTCTTTGTAAAGAAGTTGCATAAATATTCGTTTCCCTTCCCTTCCTCAGCTCTCTCTCTCTCTCTCTCTCTCTCTCTCTCTCTCTCTCTCTCTCTCTCTCTCTCTCTCTTCTGTCTTTCATGTCTATATTTCTCCTTTCTCCTCTCCTGTTCTTCTCTATTCTATTCCCCAATCCACCACTCTCCCACTCCTCTATTTCTATTCTCTCTCCATTTTGGCTTTGTAGAGAGCCATTCAGGTTACCCTCCAAAATCGCATCTCCACTGGGAAGCCTTCCCAGACTAGGCAGGTCATCTGAGGACATTTTGTTGGTAATCATCCATCCATTCTATTCATCCAAAGTAAATCTACAAATGAATACCTATGTACCTTCATCTGTATATTTAAAGGGTATGAGGAATGTGTGAAAAGAAAATGGTAGCAAAAACACAAGAAAAACTTAAAAAAGCAAATCATCCAAATGTTCTCAAAAAACCTTTTGGACCCCATACATTGTAAACATGGTCTTTTCTGTTCACCTTGGGTGCACTCATAGTTTCTAATTCTTTGTCTTTGTTCCCTTCAATCAACTCTTCCTTTCTCTCCCTGAAGGGAACAAGTCACTGATGTCCCCTTCTCAGGCCTCACAGAGCACTTTATTTGATCACTCTCTAATTTATTTGCCCCTCTTTAACACCCCTCCCAGTTCATGTCATCCTAAGGGTAAGGAAAGCTGAAAAAGTGCCCATATCATTTAAAAAATGATGGAACTACATAAGAGAATAAGGGAGAAAAGGAATTTTGCGGAATTTTGCTTGAAGAGGCTGTTATCCACCCTCCTCATCTCCCCCCACCCAAAAACCAACTAGATAGGCTGATAGCCAAGATGATTATGCCTGGTAGGGAAAACATTACACACACACACACACACACACACACACACACACAGACACACACACATGCAAAGACTCAATTAAGAGAGAGGCAGAGACAGGAACAAAGAGACAGAGAGAGACAGCAACAGAGAGAGAGAGAGAGAGAGAGAGAGAGAGAGAGAAACAAAGAGAAACAGTAAGAGAGAGACAAAGAGAAACAGTAAGAGAGAGACAGAAACAGAAAGACAGAGAGACAGAGAGACAGAAAGACACACAGAGCAAGAGAGAGGGACAGAAAAAATAATAATATATTTATGCCTATGCCTATGCCTAGACTTTGTTTCCTGATAGATGAAGATAAAAGCATATCTCCCCCCCAGTGTCCGATAGGACTCTGAAAAGAGTAGGTGCCTAATAATTTTTCTTAACATGGAATTCTTCTTTTTCCAGTCCAAGTGATCACAAACTCTTACTTTAGCACACATATTAAATATTTCCTTATCTTAGCAATTCTCCCCAAAATCACTTCCATCACATACTAGCTCTTACAGACAGACACAAATACCCATTCCTACATCCTTAAGATCAACATAAAAGAAAGATAAGATCACTGTTCTGCATTCTCACTGATTCTTCCTAGACTAACAGGCAATGTTTTATGGAGAGCAACATCTGTTGCTCTTCTCAGAGTTCTAAGAGTAAACTTGAGAGGTTGGGGTTTTTATTACTATTTCTCACTAGCTCCCATCCAGTGTGCTATTCAATAGTCATTAATGAGTTGATATTAATTACATTTTTTCAAATAGTTACTTATGAGAAGGTATAACAAGAATAATAATGAACAAGATATACCTCCCTTTATCACTATACCCAAATAGGGGACACATTTTCTTCTTGTACACAGATATTCAAAGTCTCTGGAGAGAATGGATTTTAACTTTTAAAGTCCAAAAGTAGTTGAGGCACAAATATGGTAGTTTCAGTGATTGGAAAGTATTTTTTCATAACTTGAATCTAAATCTGCCTCTCTAAATAAGCTCAATCCATTGAACATCTATGGTTACAGAACTGGTAAATGACAGAACTAGGACTTGAACCTATATCCTTTTGATTCTATAAAGATGGTTGAAGTAGATTCTGCAAAGAGCTTCCAACTTAGTCTGACATCTAAGACACCAAGGTTATCCTCAGCATCCTGGGCCACCCCAGTCATCCTTTTATCTTCTATATTGCAGGAAGGGAGAAGCTCTGCATCACTTAAATCCAATTCATGCTTGAATCAAGACTTCATCTATGATGTCATTGGTCCTATTCAAAGAGGAAAGACCAACAACTACAAATATGATTATATTTATTTTTAAAATGAAGAAAGTCATTTCCTCATTCCAGGTTACAGAACCAGTAATGACAACATTGCTTTCCTTGTTTCTAAGCCAGGTTCTTTTAACTGAAAGGAAGCCAGGTAGGATAGTGAATAGCATGCTGTGTCTGGAATTTGACTTTTAAAGTTGACCCTAGAAAGTTATTAGCTGAGTAATTGTGGGCAGGTCAATTAACCTCTCTTAATCTTGCTTTCCTCATCTGTAAACTAGAAAGAGTCTGACTTGTTGGTTCCTAAGGTCTCATCCAACTTGAGATATATGATCCTGTTAATTTTTTGTTGTTCATTTGTTTCAGTTGCATCTGACTCTTCATGGTTCCATTTGAGGTTTCTTGGCAAAGATATTAGAATGGTTTGCCATTTCCTTCTCTAGCTCATTTTACAGTAGAGGAACAGGGTTAAATGACTTGCTGAGAGCCACTCAGTTAGTAAGTGTCTGGGCATGGATTTGGATTTAGGTCTCCTTATCCACTACCTCACCTAGCTGTCCCAATTTATATACATATAAGGTGGCGGTACTTGTGTATTTTTGGTGCTACAAGGCTTATTTCTCCTATTGAAAAAATTCTTTCTCCATTGATTCTGCTACAGAGCCCCAGATTCCTTAATTTTTCATCTTTCTGTTAGGGCTTTGAAGGCTTCTGTTAGAATGAAAATATTTCTGGTGAGAACTAACTCGTCAGTACATTATCATCTATTAACAATAAAGATCAAACTATTTTTATCAAATTAGACAGCCAGATCCTAGCAGGATTCTGAGGGAACAGACCACATGAAAAGTGAATGTAGTCAGGTGAAAAAGATCAGAAAAAGGTCTTGAGCAAGGGGATTTACTGAGGAGGGCAGGTCCTATGACACCATTAGAATTGGAGTCCTATTAAAGATCCAGTTTGAAGGTTCTGGGTTTCTGGGGGAAGTGGAAGTCATAGATCACAGATTTAGAGCTGAAAGAGACCTTAGAGACCACCTAGTCCAACTTCTTATTTTACATATGAATGAATTGAGGCTCACAAATTAACTAATTTGTTCAAGGTCATGACTAGCAGAGCTGAGATTTGAACAGTCTTCCAAATCCCAATCCAATTTTGCCTTGTTGCTTCACTATAGTAGGTGTTCACAAATATGAGAAAAAGGAAAGATAAACAACCTGCTTCACCATTTGACTCTGGATTGACAGCTTACCTAGGAGCAGTAGCAGTAGTAGTAGTAGTAATAATAATAATATAATAATAATAACAATAACAATAACAATAATAATAATAAATAATAATAATTTTTACATAGTGTCACCCTGTGTCTGGAATACCTTTTTGATCATAAGCTCAGAGGTTCTTGTGATCAGGCCCCAAAAGAAAAATTCACTCAAGAATTCAGCATCCCCATCTCTTAAGGAGCCCCCATTTTGCTTTGGTCTATTTGACATTCTGCTACTTGACAGCAGAAACAATTATACATATTTAATTGTGCTTCCATCATAACTTTTTGCTAGAACTCTCAATATGTTTTGTAAATGCAAATGAATGCTCTCTGGCCCTCTGGAGGCTCATAAACATCCTCAAATCATTTTTATTAAGCCCCCACAAGAGCCCAGTGATGTACTTGGTGTCTACCAGAAAAGTAGCTGCCCCTAACCATGTGAAATATATGATTCTCCAATGAGCTTTTCTCATTTTCAGATAGATCAGAATGGTGAGAAGTGAAGAAAAACAATGACAGAAGGGATCTAAGTCAGGTTTAAGGGAAAGATTATTGGGAAACGGAGACAATTTTAACTCTGGCATAGTTAGCCCAGGGAAGCTATAGGCACTTTTTCCATGGGAAAAATTTTTCTGTTGGTAAAATCTTGTAATGTATCTTGGATGGTTTTGATTGGAGCTGATAGGTATAGCTTTAGAAGTTATCTGCTTCAACTCCTTAGTTTTACAGATGAAGATCAGAGAGTCCTCATGTTTACACATATCATAAATAAGAATGTAGGAAGGAAATAAGCATTCATTAAGCTCCTACTACTTAATAAATAACTTACATAATAATAACCCTACATAGTGAGTATTTAAAAAATACTTGTTGATTGATTGATACTCAGGCTATTTCTCTCACAGATTTTGCTTTCCTGGAATCAACTTCCTCCTAAGCTTTCTGGAAGTTGAGCCAATACTTTACTCTCTTGGGGTCAGGCCATTTCCTCTTCTGTAATCACAGCATCTGCTGTTGGACTCTCTTTTGTGCTGTCATCATCCTCTCCCTCAACAATTTCTTTTAGCCAGTGAAAATATTTCCAGTTGTTGCTTTAGTAGAGGTCTTATGTGATCTCTATGCCCTTATTTAAAAACACACATATAGAAACACACACACACACACACACACACACACACACACAGACTCACACTAAAACAACAAGCAAAAAAACCTTACTTCGGCACAAAACTGTTTATAGTAATCATAGTGGAACGGGACAGGATTATTAGATGTTGGAACAGTTCTGTCAATCCAGTGACTTGGCTTTTCAGCCCTCTTCTTTTTCAGTCTAGTTATATAACCTCATGTATATCACTTAGTCTCTGTGCTTAGGTTTTGCTCTGATAAATATATACATAAATATATATGTGTATATATACTTTTATAATACTTTTATATAATTGCTGAAATGAATTTCCACTGGGTGGCATGAGCTTCTTGTAAGTTTATTATGTAAAAGCAATTTGTTATTATCATCATTATTAGTTCTATGAAGTGGAGATGAAGTGTAAAGAAAGGCTATCCCTAGCCATGTGCCTTCCTTCTCCAGCTGTCAGATGAGCTAAGAGTGGAAAATGAGCTACAAAAGGAAGATTTTGCACTTTGCCCCTTTCCCTTGCCTCCAAATTCATTTAACCAACTCACACATTTATAATTGGCAACTAACTTTTACATTGTAATCATTTGTGTTTGTGTTACTGGATTACTCATGTGAATAGGGACCATATTTTATCTTAGTATGACACACTTAAGAAGTGATTGTCATATTGAACTAAATTGTATACGGAAACACTGTATGTTAGATTTAGGTAAATTAGTCAAGGTGTTTGTCCTCAGAGAGTTTATAGTCTACTAAAGGAATTTTATCTTGACACCTTCCTGACCACTGTTACAAGGATTCTCCTAGAATGGTTGAGCATAAAAGTTGAGGAGAATGGAAGTTAAAAGCCAAGGCATTCCTTGTCATCACTGTCACTTACATAGCATTTTTTTTGGTTTGCAATGCATTTTAGATTAATTATATAACTTGATGGTCATAATAACCTTGCAAATTAGGTATTATTAGCCCTATCTTAAAGAAGAAACAACTCAGACTCTGAAAACTGTGTGACTTGTCTAGCGTTACCCAATTACTAAATGCTGGTAGTTGGATTTCTTTGGTATTTCCCAATTCCAAGTTAAGTAATTTTAATGCAGAACTTCATGTTATAACTGGAGAAAGGTGGCATACTTACTGTGAAGAAGTCATTCTTAGAATACTATTTTAATTTTGGGAGAGTTTGTAATAATGATTAATGAATTTTCACATTAGAATTTTCACCTCTGTGAAAGGAGACAAAAACCTATTTTATTGTTACTTTTTTGTTCCTTAAAGCCTAATTACATTTCCTCAAGTGGAATCCTTTTTATTTCAAAAAAAAAAGTTAAGCAAGTTCTGGTTAAGCAACTCAGCAATGTTGTCTGATGGTATATACAACATTTTGTATCCATAATTCACCATTACTCTGTTTAGGGGAAGGAAGTGTTATTCATTATTATTCCTTTAGAATCAAGACTGGTCTTTGAAATCAATTTGAATTCTAGCATCTTTTAGTGCTATTTTCATTTACCTTATTATAGTCATGGTGTATATTAATCTTCTGTTTTTGCTTTATTGCTTTGGTTCCATCTAACAAAGGTCTTTCTGTGTTTCTCTGAATTCTTTACATTACCTCACAAATATCAAAGCAAACTCAAACTGGAAATGGGTCCCCAGGGTTGGGAAATCATTATGTGGTAAAAAGGAGTTAACTCATTTACTTTCGTATTTTTATTTCCAGAAACGTTAATGGACACCCGGACAGCTACCGCTGAATTGGGTTGGACTGCAAATCCTGCATCAGGGGTAAGCATTCTGGGACCATGCCACAATTACAAATTGTTCTTTTGTTCTCTTTCTCAGTTGTCAAAGGGAATGATTCAGAATTTACAGGAGGGGCTTCAAAATATCAATGTATCCCATATAGATAGCATAGTCCATTTGAATGGAAGCACCTTGAGAGTAAGGAATGCTTCATTCTCTGTGTATTTTCAAAACCTAGTACAGTGGCATTGTAGATGCCTAATGAATGCTAGTTGAATTATTGATTGCCCTAAGCAATGCTGCTTCACAATAAAATAAAGTATTTATTATAACCAAAGTCCTTAACTATATCATGAAGTCCCAGAGCTGGTCAGTTGCCTGAAATATCATTTGGATAGTCTGACTGGAAAAAAAAAACTGACTCTCAACAAATTATTTCAACTAATGTCATATTTTCTGTAGATATAATATAAAAGGGAAGTGAATACTGACTTTCCAGGGTGAGTAAAGTATACTATGAAAAATCAGAAAAATAATTGACCAGTAATGGCTGGGATAAATGATGCTGACAATAATGGTAGCTATATTTTACATTTCCTTAACACTTTAAGAAGGAACAGTTAGTGGTGTAGTAGATTGTGTATTGTATTAGGGCCTGGAGTCAGGAAGATCTGAGTTCAAATGTGACCTCAGACACTAACTGTGTATCTTGACCAAGACACTTAACCCCTATTTGCCTCAGCTTCTCATATGTAAAATGGAGATACACTAAAGGAGGAAATAGCAAAGTTTAATATCTTTGCTAAGAAAATTCAGTGGGCAAAATCAAGGGGTCGTGTATATGACTGAACAACAACTAGAAATATGTTAAGTCTCTCATCCACTTTGTTCATTCATTCTTCATCATGATACTATGAGGGAGGTAACATTTTAACAAGACTTCCCAACTCACACCTCTGTGCTTTTTTTAGAGGGTTATCCCATCTTAAGACTGCCTCTTAGAATCTGAAGCTATCTTCAAGGACACTTCCAGTAGTGCCTTCTACAGGAGAGTTTTCCTATTCCTTCCCCAATGGTTCTCTCTCCCTCCCTCCTTGACTTATTTCAAATTTACTTTCCATATACTTTTATACTTAAGTGAAAAACATTCAGGATTCATCTGGTCAAAGACAAGCACTTTTATAGTTAGTAATAATAATGATGATGATGATGATGATGATGATGGTAATGATGAATAATCTCCTTTTTGCCTTTATATTTCTAGTATCCATTATGTCTTGTACCTAGTAAGGGATTAGTCAGTTATAGCTAGTTACCATACAGAAGTAATCAGTGCCTTACCCATAATGAAAAGTGGAACCAGAACAACATTCCAGGACCTCAGCTGAGTGATATGAAACAGAAAGGACAATCAGTCAGTCAGTTGAACAACCAACAGAACTAAGTAATAGTTATGCGTGGAACACTGAATTGCCAAGCAATGTGGGTGGTTAAGAGGAAGAAGACATTTTTGCTTCAGAGGATTTACCACCTAATGAAAAGAGTCATCACAAATGAACATAAATAGAAACATATGCAATAGAAAAACATAAATATATAAAGTCAAATCTCAAGCGTCCCCAGGATGGATGCTTCATCCATCCATCATCATTTGATTTTATCTATAGTAAATGGGGGTTACATTTATTTCCAGAGATGTGTTTCTCTCTGCCACTCAATGTGGCAGAGAGACATTCAGATTACCCAAGCTGTCGTTCTCTGGTATTCTCATTCCTGAAGTCATATCTCTCTATATTTCCTATTTTTATAAATAAAAAATTAATTACAGAACTAACCTAGGAGTATTGACTATTCCATAGATTCCATTATACAAGGCCCTATTGGTAGTAAACTTGTGATTTCCTTAGCATAGGAAGCTTCCAAGGGAGTAAATTCTCTTATCTCTATCATCTCCCCAGCTTACAATTTTACAGAACTGTCAAACGCACTGAGAGGGTGAATTACTTGAGTAAGGTCAAACAACCAGCACATGTCAGACAAATATCAGAGACAGGTCTTCTTGGTCTTCTTAGTTCCCTATTCATTCTGCAATACAGTCTTTCCATGTAAGCACCAGGCATGTGCTTAAAATGCTCATGCTGGGGGAAGGGGGGGGGGGTAGAGACTGAAAGACAGAACCTTTTGTCCAGGAAATTGTGTGTTCTTTAAGTTTAGGGTGGGCCCTCTTTGGAAATCTTCCATACTTACTAAAATTTCAAGTTAAAGCAACCTGAAACTCTCTGAGCTAAGATTTATGCAATTTGTTTGTAATCACAAGATATGTTAAAGATGACCTGCTAAGACATCCTTATTTTTACATGGGAGGTAAATGAGACAGAGCGAGAGGAAAAAGTGACTTACCCAAAGTTTGCACACTTAGTAGGGGATGGGACTAGAATTCAGATTTCCTTTCCTAATCCAGAGTACTGTCTCCTACATGATACTGCCTTTATGGGTAGGGGAGTTGTCCTTTGATCTTGAAGAAGATCATGATATCAAGGAAGCAATATCCATGACATGTAATTTGGATTAGAGTAAGGGGTGTTGTGCAGAGACACCAGTTTCACTATTTCTTCCAGAATCATCTTTGGCCAGTGACCGGACATAAAAGAACAGGATGACTGGTGTTGGTCAGGATACAAAGGGAAACCTTGACCTTTTAGACCCATAAAATAGACCATCATGAGACAGTTTAGATTAGTTTTTATCCTACTGATGAAAGTTTGTTACCTAGTACAAGTGGAACTGTATTTATATATATTGACTGTATCTGCTTGGCTGAGGAGCCAAAGGTGCACAGCAACCATCTGTGGAGTTTTGACTTCCTTTATAAGAAGTTCCTATTGTTTTACTAATGTAGAGATTGCTCCAGGTTTCATAAGGAGATTCTCTTGAAATGTTGACAAAATTTCTATTTAATTTTCTTTCTTGGTGAAAACATTTTTATGCATAACAAATATGCTCATTAAACTCCCCAATTATCTTGATTTTCATTTCCCTCTGATTATCCTTAAAGAGAGAGAAAAGTCCAAATTGGCCTGCTATACATTAAAGAGATTTTTCTTTTCTTCCACTTCTAGTTCAAATATCAACTCAAAGTCAGTTTTGCAAAAGGTGACTTTTTCCCTAGAAGATTCATTGATACTCTTTCTCCTTGTCCCAAAGAACAATTATCCTTCATATCTTTCCTTTTCTAGGTTTTTGCAAAGCAATAGGGTTAAACAGCTTGCCCAAGGCCACACAGCTAGGTAATTCTTAAGTGTCTGAGGTCACATTTGAACTCAAGTACTCCTGACTCCAAGGCCGGTGCTCTATCCACTCGGCCACCTAGCCACCCTATATTTTTCCTTTTACCACCATTTATAGATCCAAACTATTTGGAAAAAGTAGGGACACATTTCACTTCTCACTTCTTGATCTTTCCAAAGCACATATATCACTTGCATGATATAATATAAATGACTAAATGAATTCTCTTCTAGGTGCTTGGGGTAAAGAGAAATCACATAAGATGTGATTTCTGGCCTTCACAATAAATGAGAAGAAATCATTGCTCTAGAAAATCAGTATAATTACCTGTTGGACTGCTCTCTATCTTCTGGTAGTCGGTGCATCTGGTGCAATCAATGGGGCAACAAACAATTAAGCATTTATGGGCCACACATTGTCCTAAATGCTGGGAAGAATAAGAATAGTAAAAGACTTGGTGGTCCCTGTCCTCAAGGAGTTCACATTCTAATAGAAGAGACAATGTGCAAACAAATACACATAATGCGTACATGCATACACACATTATTCACAGAGTATATGGAAGGTAATCTCAGAGAGAAAGACCAAGCTGCTGGGGAAACTAGAATAGACCAGTGGCAGAAGGTAGGATTTAAATTGAGTATCTCTTGTCCTGTCTAATTATATGACCATTTACTTGGCACCATAAAATCTTTTTACTCACGCTTCTTTGGGGATCTTTGAGAACATGATAGACAGTCATCTTTATGAATAAAGTCTTGTTTGGATGGAAACTTCTATATTTCTATGGAGCTGTGATCTCATTATTCTGAATTTTTTTTGATCAATGCATGTCATTGGATCAGCTGAGTGACACAGTGGATAGAACACTGGCCTTGGAGTCAGGAGAAGCTGAGTTCAAATCTGACCTCAGAGAGTGTGACCCTGTGCAAGTCACTAAACCTAGATTGCCCTTAAGGAAAAAAAAATGAAAATTCTCATACCAAAAAAAACCCAACAAATCCCCCAAAAAACAATGCAGACTATAGCCTGGATATTTTTTCCCTTCCTTCCTAATAGTACTTCATGGGGGATCTGACCAATGTTGGGGTGTGGGGTTCTCTCTAGTCATTAAATATCAGCATAGTACATCAGTCATCCCTCAGTATCCTCACAAGACTGGGCCTGCTTTTGTTTCCCCCTAGCTAATAGAGGATCAGAACTGGAATGAATCTTTGAGACCCATCCAATTGAACCCTTTCAATTCACAGAGGAGTTAAATGACTTTTCTAAGGTCACACAGAAAATACCTAGCAAAGTTTAGATTTGAATCTTGCATTCTCACTCCAGGACCTTTGTTCTTTCTGCCCAAGCTGGCCTTTTATCTATGATAACATGACAAATCATGAATGTAGATTGCCATATTTAAAAATTTTTTATTTCTGATCACATTTTGATTCAGATTTCAAAACAAGAAAGAGAAATCTTTCTTTAACAATGACTTCTAATTTCCCATATTACCTCTAATAAGAGTAAGACCTATATTAATATTCATGATTTCACATGTGGGTTCTCATTTGATCTTCTTATAGAATCATAGAACTTAGATTTGGAAATGTCCTTAGAGATCACTATTTTGCTTGATCCACCCAGTTTCTTACATCTATTAGTACATAGATAGGCTAGTTAGCATCTTCTGGGTTTTATTAGTCATCTCTAAAATAGGTATTGGCAACAGTAATACCTTTCGTTAGTTCCATTTGGGAAAATAAAGTATCACTATCACTATCATCATTAGAATTCATCATCTTGCTTACAATGATTGGATGATTTCCAACAAATTTGTGGATTAATTATATTTTCATAGTATTGTATATATTTTATACTATGATTTTCACCAAGGGTTTCATGGTTACCCCAACCCTGTTTTATTTGGTGTAGGAGAGAGGGGTAGCAATTGTGGGAACATGTTCATTATTTTTATTATTTTCAACAGTTAAATGATTTTAATACTTTCTATGATAATTCAGATGTGTGAAGGGGTAATAATTCAACTTTGGCAATAAGCAACAATGTATGCCTCACCAATTGTACATCATATTCATTTGTATTGATTCATAAATATGCACTAACTGTTGGGAAAGTGGGACTGAACTAACATAATTTTTAGTGAAGCAAAATGAAAATTGTGACTGTGAAAGTTGGGCCCCAATTTTGTCATCTTTAAATGTAGGGATTTGCACTAGATGACCTCCAAGATATTTTCCAGCTCTAAACTGTTATTCTACTAGTCATTCTCTGATCTCAATCTGCTGTTTTGCACACATGCTAGTTCTTCTATTGTAACTAGAACTGCCTCTCTCCATATCCCTTATTGAAATCCTCCCTTTCCTTAAAAAGTTCACTTTCATTTTACCTCTCTCATAAATAACTGGTTTCCCACAATCCACCTGGCCCCAAGAAAGGATGACTTTTCTCTTCTTGATTTTTTTCTTGCCTCTGTTTGATCTTTCCAAAGCACATGTATCACCTTAGTTTGTTATCACGATGTGGTTGTTTCACTTCCTAACTAGACTGTAAATTCTTTCACTGTGAGGTTTGTACTATTATTTTGTTTGTCTTTAGCATTCAGCATAGAGCTTTAACAGTTATTAGTTAATAAATATTAAATGAATGAATTGAATTGATGATAATGTTTATACATTCAGAAACTGACACATTCTGAGATAAATCCATAATGGAAAAAACAGTAGAATTAGAGAACTTGGGTTCTACTCACTGGTTTCACATGTTTAAAATGAGGGAGTTGATTTAAGAGGATTAAATAATGTATGACCAACCACAATTCAAGTGGGTTAATGTGGTTTGCAACCCCTTTTTTCCTTATATTTTAATTAAATATTTTTTTAAAAATTCCATGCAAAGATAGTTTTCAAAATTTAAACTTTTTCAACTTTTTGAGTTTCACATTTTTCTACTATTGGCCCTTCCCCACCTTCATGGCAGTGAACATTCTGATATAAGTTGTACCTGTACCATCGTGTTCAACATATTTCCATATTAGTCATATTATGAAAGAAGAATTACAATGAAGGGGAAAATTATAAGAAAGA
The DNA here is from genome assembly GCF_037893015.1 of Macrotis lagotis. Taxonomy (NCBI): domain Eukaryota; kingdom Metazoa; phylum Chordata; class Mammalia; order Peramelemorphia; family Peramelidae; genus Macrotis; species Macrotis lagotis. The sequence continues at coordinate 585,580,939 of NC_133658.1, forward strand.
AAAAAAAACATAAAAGAAGCTTTAAAAAGTGAGCATAGTATATTGTTTTCTGCATTCAGGCACCATAGTGTTTTTTCCCTAGATGTGGTTGACATTTTTTTATAACAGGTTTCTCAGAATTTTTCTTAATCACCAATCTGCTAAGAGTAACAGCATCCATCATAGTTGATCATCTCATAATACTGCTGTTTATTTGTACAATGTTTTCCTGGTTCTTCTCACCTTACTCAGCATCAGTTCATGCAAGACTTTCCAGGTTTTTCTGAAGTCCAGCTGCTCTTGATTTCTTTTTTTTAAATTTAATTTTATTTTTTTTGAAAAGCCAATGGAGTTAAGTAATTTGCCCAACATCACACAGCTAGGTAATTATTAAATGTCTGAAACTGGATTTGAATTCAGGTCCTCTTGACTCCAGGGCCCAGGCTCTATCCACTGCACCATCTAGTTGTCCCCCACTCATGATTTCTCACAGAACAATAGTATTCTATCACATTTATATACACCATAACTTGTTCAACCATTACCAAATTGATAAGCATTCCTTCAATTTCCAATTCTTTTCTACCACAAAAGAGCTACTATAAGTATTTTTGCACATGTAGGTCTTTTCCCTTTTAAGATCTCTTTGGGATGTAGACCTAATAATGATATTGCTGGTTCTAAGGGTATACACAATTTTATTACTCTTTGGGAGAGCTCCAAATTATTCTCTAGATGGATCAATGTTGGAAAGGATTTGATCACAACTCCATCAACAGTGAGTTAGTGTCCCAGTTTTCCCACATCCTCTTCAACATTCTAGTTTGACATTTTAGTCAATCTGATGCCTCAGAGCTGTTTTAATTTTCATTTCTCTAATCAATAATGATTTGAAGCATTTTTCATATGATATGGATAATCTGAATGTCTTCATCTAAAACTGCCTGTTCATATTCTTTGACTATTTATCAATTGGAGAATATCTTATGTTATAAATTTGACTCAATTTTCAGTATATTTTAGAAATAAGTCCTTTATCACAAACATGTGAAATTTGTTTCTCAATTTTCTGCATTCCTTCTAATCTTGATTGCATTGGTTTAATTTGTGCAAAACCTTTTTCATTCAATGTTTTATCCATTTTGCAATTTATAATGTTCTCTTTCGCTTGTCTTAAATTCCTGTCTTCTCCTGACAGGTAACCTACTCTTTGTTCTCCTAATTGACTTATATTATCATCCTCTATCTCTGAATCCTGTACCCATTTTGACCTTTTCTTGATATAGGGGGTGATATAGGGTTATGCCTAGTTTTTACCATACTATTTTCCAGTTTTCTCAGCAATTTTTGTAAAATAGTGAGTTCTTATCCCAGAAGCTAAAGTCTTTGGTTTATCAAATAATTTATTACTATAGTGAATTTCTACTGTTTCTTTTGTATCTAATCTATTTCACTGATATCTTTTTCTTTGTCAGTACCAGACTGGATGCTTTATAATATAGGTTTAGTTCTGGTAGATCTTGGTAACCTTTCTTGCATTTTTTAATTATTTCTCTTGATATTCTTGACATTTTGTTCCTCCAGAAGAATTGTTACTATTTTTTCTAGCTCTGTAAATTAATGTTTGATAGTTTGATTGATATGTTACTGAATAAGTAATTTAATTTTAGAAGAATTATCATTTTTATTATGTTAGCGTGACCTAACCATGAGCAATTGCCATTTTTCCAATTGCTTAGATCTGACTTTATTTGTGTGAAAGATGCTTTGTAACCATGTTCATATAGTTTTGGGGTTTTTCTTGGCAGGTGGACTACCAAGTATTTTATGTTGTCTACTGTTATTTGTAGTGGAAATTCTCTCTTTCTCTTGCTGTTGAATTTTTTTGTGGCCCTATCTCCTGACAGAGAAGTGAATGAGCCAAGGGCAGGATGAGACATACATTTGTGGAAATGTTCATTATATAGATTTATTTTGCTTGACTATTATTATTTTTATATGTTTCATATTTATATTATATGTTTTACACAATCTTATACATGTACCTTTTTTTCCTTTCTATTTGAGATGATGGGAGAGAAGAGAGCTAGCAAGAGTGCTGACAAAAAGTTTTAAAATGTATAAAAGAGAACAGAAGGAATTTCAGAGGGGAAACATAGAGAAGCAAGATGACTTTGAAAGTAATATGATAATTTTTTATACTATGGGGGAAAAACAAATTTCAGCTCTTTTGGTTAAATTAAATATTTTTTGAAATGAGATGACCTCTCATGTTATTTTCAGTTCTAACTATATTATTGTATTCTTTTCTGTTCCATTCTTTCCTTGGAAACTGTGTCTCTGATTTTTTTCTAGCATTTAGGAGCTGTATTATTCATTATTCAACTATTATGTGCTTTTAGAATTGTTAGTCATCTTCTTAAATCTATATATTATGTCTCCAACCAGATTTTAAGTTATCTTCCTTGCTTATCTCATACCTTTTTGTATCCCCATTGACTGGGAAGGTATCCAATACATGACAATGTCTTAATAAATATATTTATGCAGTTCTTTCATCTTGGCTCCTCCCCATTCCTAAATATATTTTCCTTGTAATGTGGAAATGTGTTTATGTTTTCTGAGTGCATAAAAGGAGGGTAATCGGAATAGGTGACCTGGCTGTCTGCTGGACACAATAGCTCAGCCTGGATTGTTTAAAATTGACTAAAGGCAATTTACATGTAACTATTAAGTGATAAATGTCTTTATTCCTGGCCTTAGTAAACCTCACTCTTACCCCAAACAATCAATTGCCAAATTTCATTGTTTCTATCTCCATGACATATTCTATATTTGTCTACATATCCCTAGGCATTAAGCTACCACTCCAGTTTTAATCATCATTACTTGCACCATTACAATAACCTCCTAATTGGTGTGCCATCTTCAATTTTTTTCCACACTCTACTATATTCTCCAAATAGCTGCAAAAGTGATTTTCCTAAAGTGCAGGTCTTACCATGTCATGCCCCTACTCAATAAATTCCAATTCTGTAATGGCAGAACTAACAAATAGTTAGAGTGAGACATTTTTCTAGTCCGAGATAACTTAACAGTTTGGCAGAAGAGGGTGTCAGCCCAAAGTACATGTGGTGGTAACACCAACAGTATAACTTGGAGGTGGTTGCAATAGCAGGATCAGCAGCTTTGAGCGTTCTCAGGCTAGAAACAGTAAGGGAGTAGGGCAATTCATATGAAAGAGTTTATGAGATACTATTTACTGACACTGGGTACAGGACCCTTTTGCATTGATTGTATACAGTTCTTAATTACAGTTTCCAGGGCAAAAAAGAAACATTAGTACTTACAAACCACAGGAGTAGAGACCTGGGCATAGTTCCAGGACAGAGAAGAATGTCATCACCAACAAAAGAATAAGGGTCTTATAGGGGTGGCTAGGTGGTGCAGTGAATAGAGCACCAGCCTTGGAGTCAGAAGTACCTGGTTTCAAATTCAACCTCAGACACTTAATAATTACCTAGCTGTATGGCCTTGGGCAAGCCACTTAACCCCATTGCCTTGAAAAATCTAAAAAAAAAAAAACCCCAAAATAGGGGTCCTGGTCTCACTTCCAAGGCAGAAAAGGGCATCAACACTTGTAACTATAGGAGAGCATGGGATCTGTTTGTAGTTCCAGGGCCTAGAGGAACACTAGCAATTGTGGCTGCAGAGGAGCAATATGCTCTCTTTGGGTGATACTACCTTGAAAGCACTGAAAACTTACAGATCCCTAGAACTAACTCTGAAAATAACAGCCTGAAAAATCTAATGTTTGAGATAATGCCCCCTCCCATTTCAGAGGCAGATCTCAATTTTAACATAAAATTAAAAGTGAAGAAATAGACAGGAAAAATGAAAAAAGCACCAAAACAAGAACTTGAACATAAAAGTTACTATAATGACAAGGAAGCATAAGGAACAGACTCAGAAGATGACAGTGATTTAGACTAAAGTCTCAAAAATGTGAATTGGACAAAATATCAACAAGAATTCTTGAAAGATCTCAAAAAAGATTTTAAAAATAAAGTGAGATAAAAAATTAGGGGAAAATGAGTGTGATGCAAGAAAATAAAGAAAGGAGAATCAATAGCTTGATAAAAAAGAAAAGCACAAAAATACTGAAGAAAATAACACCTTAAAATTAGAATTGTGAAAAATGGTAAAAGAAGAACAATGTATTGAAGAGAATTCCTTTAAAAAGTAGGACTGGTTAGATGAAAAAAGAGGTGCAAAAGCTCACTAAAGAAAATACTCCCATAAAATCAAATTTGGACAAATGGAAGCTAATGATTACATTAGATATCAAGAAAAATTAAACAAAAGTTAAAATAATTTAAAAAAGAAGAAAATATGAAATAGTTCATCAGAAAACCAACTGATATGTAAACTAAATCAAGAAGAGGTAACTTAAGAATTATCAGAGTATCTTGAAGCCATGATAAAGAAAAGAGCCTAGACACCATCTCTCAAAAAAAAAAAGAATATTGCTCTGGTATCCTAGAATAGACATTGAAAGAATCCACTAATCACCTCCTGAAAGAGATGCCAAAATGAAAACTCCCAGGAATAGAATAGTTAAATTCTACATATCCTAGCACAAGGAGAAAATATTGCAACCAGTCACAAAGAACAATTCAAATATCATACAGTCACAATCAAGATCACACAAAAATTTAGCAGCTTTCACAATAATGGTTCAGAAGACTTGGGTTATGATATTCTGGGATGCAAAGAAGTGAGGATTACAAACAATAAAAACCTACACAGTAAAATCTAGTTTAATCCTTTAAGGGAAAAACATTGATATTTAATGAAATAGAGTACTTTCAAGCATTCCTAAAGAAACATCAGAGCTGAATACAAAATTTGACATTCAGACACAAGACTCAAGAGAAACATAAAAAGGTAAATATGAAAGAAAAATCATAGCAGAGTCAATAAGTTTATACTTTTACATTCTCATATGGGAAATTAATAATTTGTAAGGAATCATTATTATTATTATTATTATTGTTGTTGTTGTTGTTATTGCAATTGGAAGGAGTATAATAGAAAGAGAGCATGGGTATGAATTGACTGTGATGGAATGATTTAAAAAAAACCCTAAAGTCTGGGAAAGAAAGATACAATTTGAAAGGGGGAAAGGAAGAAGAAAAGGGAAAATTGTTTCACATAAAAGAGGGTCATACAGAAGATTTTTAACAGTGTAGGGGAAAATGGGGGCTGGTGGCAGTGGTGGACAATGCATAAATCTCACTCTTATTAGAACTGGTTCACAATATGCATGCTCAGTTATAGAGAAATCAATCTTAACCAACAAGGTAAGGGATGAAGGAGATTAGAGAAGGGGAGGTAGGGATAGAAGGGAGGATGGATTAAGGGAGGGAGGGAGTGATCAGAAGCAAAATAGAGTTTTTTTGTTTGTTTTTAGGTTTTTGCAAGGCAAATGGTGTTAAGTGGCTTGCCCAAGGCCACAAAGCTAGGTAGTTATTAAATGTTTGAGACTGGATTTGAACCCAGCTACTCCTGAGACCAGGGCCAGTGCTTTCTCCACTGTGCCACCTAGCTGCCCCCTCAAAATAGAGTTTTAAAGAGAAACTCTTTTAAGAGAAAGAGAAAAGCAGGGGAAAATAAGATGAAGGGAAAGATAGAGTTAGTAATTATAACATACATAATGAAATAAAGTGAGCTCACTCTTGAAATGGAAGTAGATAATAGAATGGATTAAAAGCCAAATTTCAACAATATCTTGTTTAAAAGAGACACTCTTGAAACAGAGAAACTCTCAGAATAAAAATAAGGGACTAGAGCAGAATGCTTTAGCAGAGGTTTTATATATACAAATATGTATGTATGTGTATTTTATATGTGTGCGTGTCTGTGTGTATCTATAGACCTCTATCTCTATATCTAATTAAGTGAGATGAAGAGGAAAACTACATTTTATTAAAAGGTACCATAGACAATGAAGTAATATCAATACTAAATATATATATATATATATATATATAATATATGTGTGTATGTATGTATATACCAAATAATATAGCATTCATATTCTTAAGGGAAAAGTTAAATGAGTTACAGGAAGAAGTAGTAAAATGGCACGAGTAGGGGACCTCAACTTTCCCCTTTCAGAACTAGATAAATATAGCCTAAAAATAAATAAGAAAAAAAAATTAAACAAATGAATAGGAGTTCAGAAAAAAAAAGCAACATTATAGACCTCTGGAGAAAATTGAATAATAGAAAGGAGTATACCTCTTTGTCTCAGCTCTACATGGGACCTTCACAAAAAAATTGACCCTGTATTAGGCCATACAAATATCATTACCAAATGCAGAAAAGCAGAAATGTTAAATGAATTCTTTTCAGACCAAAATGAAAAAAACATATTCAATAAAAGGCTATGGAAAATACATTAAGAATGAATTGGAAACTAAATAATCTAATTCTAGAGAATGAATGAGTAAAAGAACAAATTCTAGAACTATCAATTATTTCATTATTGATACAATGTGCCAAAGATTATGAGATCAAAGTACTTAAAAGAAAATTTATATCTCTAAATGCTTATATCAGTGAAATAGAGAAAGGGCAGATCAATGAAAATTCTTGAAAAAGAATAAATTAAAAATCCCCGATTAAACACCAAATTGTAAAAACTGAAATTCAAATAAAAGATTACTATAATGGGAAATAAAAAAGTAAAATTGAACTAAAAGTATTTTATTTAATATTTTTATTTTTTATTAAAAACATTTGTTAATTTGATTTTTAAAATTAAGAAAACCAAATTGTAAGCATCAAAAATGAAAGAGTGAATATGCCACCAATGAAGATGAAATTAAAACAATTAACAGGAACTATTTTACCAAATTGCTTGCCAATAAATTTGTCAATGTAAATGAAATAGATTAATAATTACCAAAAAAATGATCAAATTAGCAGAAGAGGAAATAGAATATGTAAATGACTCTATATTAGTAAAAGAAATTAAACAACCCGCAAATGAGATCTTTAAGAAAAAAAATCTCCTGGGCCTGATGGATTCACAAATCAATTCAACCAAGTAGATAAAGAATAATTTATTTGAACACCTTAAAAAAAAAAACAGGAAGAGCTAAATCAGAAAAAAAAAGAAGTCTATAGAACAATTTCAATAATGAATATTGATGCAAGAATTTTAAAGAAAATACCAGCAAGGAGATTAGAGTAATGTATCACAAAAATCATACACTACAAGATGACTTTTATACAAGAAAAGTAGGACTGGTTTAGTAATAGGAAAATTATCAGTATAATTGACCCTGTCTATAACAACAGCAACATTATTATCTTAATAGGTGCAGGAAAGCTTTTGACAAAATACAACATTCATTCCTATTAAAAATACTAGGAAGCATAGGAAAAAATAGAGCTTTCCTTAAAATAAGAACTATATATTTAAAGTCATTAACATGCATTATCTGTAATGGGAATACACTAGGAGTTTTCCAATAAGATCAGGGTGAAGCAAGGATTCCCTTTATCACCACCAATATTTTGTATTGTTTTAGAAATACTAGTTAAAGCAATAAGGCAAAAAAAAAAAATAGAAGGAATTAGAACAGACAATAAGAAAACAAAACTATCACTTTTTTGCAGAAGATATGATTTATACTTAGGGAATCCTAGAGAATCTATTGAAAATTAACTAAAATAATTAACAGTTTAAGCAAATTTTCAGGATAAAAAATAAACCCACATAACACATCAACATTTCTATTATACTACCAACAAAATCCATCAGGAAGAGATAAAAAGAGAAATTCCAGTTAAAATATCTATAGACTATACACAATTTCAGTAGGAATTTTTGTGACACCATTTGGGGTTTTCTTGGCAAAAAACATTGGAGTGATTTGACATTTCCTTCTCCAATTAATTTAACAGATGAAGAAAATGAGACAAACCAGGTGAAATCTTGCCCAGGTCATACAACTATTTGAAGTGAGGAAGATGAGTCTTCTTGACTTCACACCTGGCACTCTATCTAGCTACTGTTCCACCTTGCTGCCACAATACAGAATAGTAAATGACCATAATAACTTAGTGTTTAATAAATCCAAAGGTCCAAAATTTCTTTTGAAAAAAACATGCTGGGAAAATTGGGAAGCAATTTGGTACAAATTAGGCATAGAATAAACCTCACACTACATGCCAAAAAAATATCAAAATAGGCACAAGCTTTAGATAAAAATGTAATATCATAAACAAATTACGGGAGCATGAAACTCATTTTACCAGTCAGATCTATGGAAAAAAGGAAGGATTTAGAATCAAAGAAGAGACAGAGAGAATTATGGGATGTAAAATGGATAAGTTTTACTCTAATTTTTTTTAAATTATGCAAACAAAACCAATGCAGCCAAGATTAAAAGGAAGGAAGAAAACTGGGGTAAATTTTTTTCCCCATATTTCTCTGATAAAGGCCTCATTTCTCAAGTATATTGAGAACTGGGTCAAATTTCTAGGAACACAAGTCATTCCTCAATTTATAGATGGTCAAAGTATATGAACAGGTAGTTTTCAGAAGAAATAAAAGTTATCAATAGTAACAAAAAATTCTTTGAATCACTATTAAATAGAGAAACATACATTAAAACAACTCTGAGATGCCACCTCACACATCAATAGTACAGAAAAGGAAAGTTAAACTTTGGGGAGGTATGCTGAAAAATTGGGACATTAATCCAGTTTTGTGGAGTTTGAACTTATTCAACCATTTTGGAGAGCAATTTGTAACTATGACCAGAGGGCTATAAAACTATGGGTACCTTTTGACACAGTAATAGCACTATTAGGTTTATATCCCAAATAAATCAAATAAAAAGGAAAAGGACTTAAATGCAAAATAATGATGAGGAGGGGGAGGAAGAAGAAGAGGAGGAGGATAAACAGCTCTTTTATGATGGCAAAGAATTGTAAATTGAGGTGATGTACATTAATTGGAAAATGGTTGAATGAATTATGGTATATTATTGCAGTGTAGTACTATTGTGCTATAAGATAAGCAGAATGCTGGGGTAAACTGGGAAAACTTATATGATCTCATGCAAAGTGAAATGAGCAGAACCAAAAGAACATTTTACATGTCAATAGCAATATTGTACAATGATCAACTGCAAATGATAGCTTCGATCCAGGGAAAGGCCAAAGGATTTATGAAGAAAAATGCTATTTACCAGGGCACCCAGGTGACACAGTTGATAGAGCATGTGTTTTGGAGTCAGGAGGACCTGAGTTTAAATCTGGCCTCAGAAACTTAATAATTACTTAGCTGTGTGACCCTGGCCAAGTCTCTTAACCCAATTGTCTTGCAAAAACCAAAGGAAAAAATGCTATCTCCTAAGAAAGAACTCTTGGAATCTGAAGACATATTAAAGCATTTTTTAAATTTTCTTTTTCTGTATTTGCCTTTTTGGCAACATGGCTAATATCAAGATATGTTTTATATGATTTCACATGTACAATTGATATTATATTGCTTGATTTCTCAATGTGTGTGAGAAGGGAGGAAGAAAATTCATAGCTCAAAAATTTTTAAATGAATGCTAAAAATTGATAATTAAAATATTTTTAAAAGATAGCTTATTTAAGGAGGTATATACACTGTACAATAATGTCTTATTAAACCCAAAGTAAGTGTGAATTATATTTGGATTATCTGCTGTTTTAGATTAGTCAAGCTATTATTCCCCTCTATTACAATAATAATCAGAAATTGACAATAGCATCTTTTTTGTTATACATGACTCTTTTCTTCCTTCCCCCCCCTTCCTTTGAATGAATACAGATTGCCTGGCATTTAATAATCACCTAGATTGATTAGAAAGTTTAAGCCACTCCAAAGAAGGGAAAAAAGACTTTGGATAAATGAAGAATTCAAATGAAATTTTACAGTAATATTTACAGTTTCACTAATCCCTCTTTATTCTATCCTCCCACTCAGGTGACTGCTAAATGCAAAAAGTAGTTGGTGATTTTTCTCAGGTTGATGAGATGTACTGATGGATTTGTTTTTGAACTTATATTCAGGAGTCTTGAAATTTCTGACTCCAGAATCCACACACTCTTTAGAAAGTGTTATTGCCAGGAAAGTTTCTTCAACTTAAAGAAAATATTTTCTCCTTTAAGCTGAGTTCATAATGGAACACAATTTCACCTCACTGTACAGTCACAGTTGGACCCAGTTGGTTGATATCCATTTCCCAGTTCAGTTCCCTTGGGTTAGCACCACTGACTGAAAATGAGAGGAATGTGGCTTGCTGCTCCTAAATCATTGACCTCCCTTCCTCCTTCCTTCCTCCCCTCCCCTCCAGGTAAACCACTGAGATGAGTCAGTGTGCTCCACCCTCACCCTCCTACCCACCCTTTATCTTTTTCTCTCTCTACCAAAAGGCCTGTAATTAAGAAACATTAGCAGGCTCAAAACAGCTTTCATACCTGAAACATCATCCATAATTGCACTCAGCACTGCTCTGCCATGGCTATTAATGTCACTTTTATGAAGTAATGAGGAACAAAACACCCAGAGGCACTTAAAACATTTTTTTTAATACAATACAAGTCTTTGAGGAATGGGAGTATAAAATAACCTGCCTGGCATTCCCCTGACAGAGAATGTGATAGACAAAGGCAGGGAGAGATCAGTAAGAGCGATCAGACAGAGAGACAGGTCCAATCTTCAGTGATGGAAAGATACATAGGTAGAGGTTTAAGATACAGACAAAGACCAGATGTCACACTCATGTGGGTCAATAGGCTGGTAGATAGATAATTGTGGGGATGGGAGGTTACAGGGATGAGGGCCAGACTTGCCATGAATTAGTAAGAATCAATATTATCCTAATGTGTATGGTCATTATATTGCTTGATATTTGAAATAAGACTAGTGTCATGTGCTTTACTGGGAAGTAAAATAGAATGTTAAGGAAGATCAAAGACAAAGACACTGAATGGATTAATTAATTCATAGTCTAGAAAGATATATTGGAAAGTAGAAATATGTATGTGTATGCGTGTGTATGTGAGAGAAAGAGAGACAGAAAGTGATAGAGAGAGACAGTCAGAAAGAAATTATACCTTCATAGTTTGCTGCATGAAAGAACTTTGGGAAATGAGAGTGGTTTGCCAGAACTTCACTGTCTGACAAATTTATTTCTTTGCTCTTGGAAAAGGCTCATAGACTCATACATCAGTAGGGCAGGAAATATTTCCTTTTATAGATTCTGGAAAGGACCTCCAGAGGTCATCTTATCTATCCTTTCCCTCCTGGAGTCAGGCTTAGCTCCCTTTCTTACCCCTGGGAAACAAATGTATCTTTTGTTTTTAAAGATCCCCATCAGGAAAAATGGAGATTTCACAGGGTAGTCAGTGATCTGTTTTAGCCCTTTATACTCCTCTTAACTTAGTGTCTTAATCTGAAAGTGAACTCTTTGATATCTCTCCTAAACAATGACCAAGTGGTCCCCCAGGCAGTGAGAACAAGGGTGTATTTGGATGGAAAAAAAATGAAAGTTCTTTTTGAGTCTCTGGACATGTGATTCCAAACACAGGTACCTATACTAAACTGTACTGAAATGAAAACAACTTGTGAATGCCCTTCTTACTATCCAGATCTTTTCCAGAATACCCAAAACTATAGTGTCCTGGGAAGCAGAAGGTGTGGGAAGCATAAGTGAGAAAAAAAAAGTTTTTAAGTTGAAAAACTCAGGTAGAAAATAGCAGAGGATAGGAAAGGAGCATTTTAAAAAATGAGATCAGAATGGATGAGTAGAACAAGTGAGGATGGGCAATAGTGAGTCTGGAATTCCAAGTCAAGATATACTGAATGATGGAAAGTTTTCATCTAGAATAGTTCTAAGGTCTAGAACCATTTTTAGACCCCAGGATCCCATGAATGACATTGTGTATGTGATCTCAGAACCTAATATGGGTACTATTGAAGGAAAACTGGAGAATGGGAAAAGTATAATAGTAAAGGAGTCAAGCAAATAGTTTTATTTTTCCACAAAGGACAAAAGATGGATTTGGGAAATGAAAAACAGACTCACATGAATTTCCAACAACAGGTGTTCACAAGTATCTATAAAAAAAAAAGGAATATGGTTGTCACACTTGGATGGAAGAATATCAAAAGGATAAATGATAATCCAGGAATTGGGAGGTCAAGTGCACAGGAAGGATTGAGTATCAGGGCAGAAGAGGAGTTATGGCATTAGGTAATCAAGTAAGACGTCAAAAGGCTCCATGTACTAGAAATTAGAGCAATGGGGTAGAAGGACAAATCCATATGAGAAGACAGCAACAAATTGATCAATAAACATTTAGTAGCCATCTACCACTCTGTGTTAGGCATTAAAAATACAAATACAGAAACATTAAATAATTCTCATTCTCAAAAAGCATTTGGGAGTAGAAAAAGCAGCTGTGAGAGCTCAAAGGGCCAATGGATAGTCAGAAACTGGAAGAGATGTCCAGGATGAACACCAAGATAAAATTAAGAAATCCCTTTACAGAGTGTATTTTGTCAACCCAATTTCAATTACCTTTTGCTTTAATACATTTTTAATTAGTTCTTCCTTGTATTTTATGCTCCAATAGTAGTATTTAAGCTCTTTAAGGGTGAGAGACTTATTTTTGGTCATTGTATACCCAGAACCCAGTACAAATATGATGCAAAAAGCAGTACTTAACAAATATGTAATATATAATTTATTTCCCTCCATCAGTAGACTTAGATTCATTTAGAACAGTCCATTCCAGAATTAGTTCTTTAAGAATGGGAATTTAAGAAAGACTAAGCATGTTTTTGAATTAATTGAAGCTCCTGGTACTTTTATTGTTAAATAAGGTCACCAGAATGAGAGATGAGGGTTGTACTATAAATTTAGTGTATCCCAATTTTAGTAAAGTGTTGAGAGATTCTCTTTTAAGTTTGCTGTAAATAAGATAGTATAAGGGTATAATGGTAATACAATGACATATATTTGGAATCAACAAAACTGAAGATTTGTTTATGATGTATTCTCAACTGGGGAGAATATTTCTAATGAAGTGCCTTTGAATTGTTTTTGACCCTATCCTGCTCAAAATTTTTTATCAATGAATTGGATAAACAGAAAATAAGCTTATAAAATTTGCCAGTAATTGAACTTGGCAGGCTAACTGGTACATTGGTATGCCAGAATCAAGATTCAAAATGATCTCAATAGACTGGAAGGATAGGCTCCAACCAGCAAGATGAAATCCAACAGGAATAAAAGTAAGTTCCTCTATTTAGGTTAATTAGACAAGTATAGAACAGAGGAGAGCTCACTTAGGAACAACAGTTTACATAAATGATTTTTACTTGATCAAGTGATTACTATGATCCAATATGATTCAGTGATTAAAAAAATTTATAATTATATCAATGTTTTAGTCTGTATTACTATAAGTATAGTACTTAGATCACAAAGAAGAGTAGCACTGATGTACTGTCCTGTTCAACCATATTCAGAATGCCATGGACAATTCTGAATGCTGCCATTTAAAGAGGGATATTGAGAAACTCATATTTAGAGAAAATGAGTTCGAGTTCAATCAATTAGGAAAGTATTCATTAAGTGTCTAATATATGTTAGATACTGTGAAAAATGCTAGGTATACCGAGCCAAAAATGAAATAGTCCTTGCCTTCAACAAGCTTGCATTCTATCAGGGAGATAATATGGAAATATATAAAGAATATATGGCACAGGTAGGTGATGGAAGGCAGAAAGATCTGAGTTCAAATTTGGTTTCAGGCCCTTATTAGCTTAACACTGCTGTGTTAAATTCTGTCACAGTTCTTTCTGCAAAATGGGGTGATGATACCTCACCTCCCAGGATTCCCATGATTGTTGTGAGAAGAAAATGAAATATTTATAGAGTACTTTTCCAGTTTTAAAGTGCTATGTAAATGTTGGTTGGGATATGTGCAAAATACATACAAAATAAATACAATGTTGTTTGGAAAGGACAGTAGTATTTAAGAGATTAGGAAAGTCTGTGTAGAAGCTGATTTTTGAGCTCAATATTTAGGGAAGTAAAACATTCTAGGAGATAGAAGTGAGTGTTTTCCAGGCATTGGGGACAGCTAATGATGATGCATCTGAAAATGACTCTTCATAAGAAATAGTTGAAGGAATTAAGAATGTTTTACCAGGAGAAAACTAAATGACAACACTCTTTAATATGGATAGGCTGTAATATAAAAAATATTCTGTGTTGTTCCAGAGGCAAGAACTAGGATTAAGGAGAAAGTTACTGAGTGGCATATTTTATCTCCTTATCAATCCAAATCAAAACTAACAATTGGAGCTGCCCAACAATAGAACATTGCCCTAAGCATTATTGCCTGTTAAAGGAGGGTAGTGAAACTGTAGTTAAATCACTTTTTTTTAGTGATGTTCCTGTTTTAAGAAAGAGGTTGAACCAGATAAAATCTAATCTAGTCCTAAAATTCTTTGCTCCTGTGCTTATTATGTCTTCTCCACCTCCTCAATCAGATTTGTGATTTCATTGACACTGGGAATTCCTAGGAAGGAAACCCTTTATCCAATACAGATTGGTATCTACATTGAATCCTATAGTTTTGGACAGTTGATGGGTACAACTTGCCCAAGGTCATAGAGACACCATATTATCAGAGGTAAGACTTGAACCTGGGATTTCTTGATTCCAATGTCCTATAGCACACTGCCTTTCCCATGTCTTCTAACTAGTTAAATCTCAAATCTACATGATGTGGAAGAGACATATTTTTGTTACAAAGAGTATGCTCACCATTGATTAAAATTTGGGGTTTTAGAAGGTGAGGACTTCATGTTCTGTATTATTTCAAGACAGTCTCTATGAGAATAAGTATGGTATATGTAGCTGTGTCACAAATTTAGGGTGAATGGTGGAGAAATTGGGTGATACAACTGGAGCAGAACAATGGGTTGAATCCATTTCATTATTACCAGGTACCATTATTTCTTTTTTTGAAAAAATTAATTGATTTTTCATCCATATGCATATATATATATATATATATATTTTTACAATACAAAATTTCCTCCCACCTTCCCTTCCTATCCCTCTCCCCTCAGTGATGAACAGTCAGTTTAACAATGTACATACACATTTTTGATAAACATGTTTACAAATTAGTCATTTTTGGTATGAGGAATTAGGATTAAGGGAAAGAGATCCATAAGACATATTTTTTTTTCATAAAGTATTCATCAGATTCTGCAGGGCTGGATTTTTGTTTTGTTTTTCTTCCTATGAATGGGGATAACATTGTCCATAGCTGGTCTAGTACAGTTGTCCTAGCTCTCTGAACTGCTGAAAGGAGTTGCTTCCATCAAGGGGGATCATCTCACAATATTGGTATTAATGTGTACATTGGTTCTGCTCCCTTCATTCAGCATCAGATACTATAATTCATCCCATGCTTCTCTAGAGTACGACCATTTATGGTTTCTTATAGAAAATAATATTCCATAATATTTATGTACCATATTTTGTTTAGCCATTCCGCAATTGATGGGCATTCCCTCAATTTCCAATTTTTTGGCATTACAAAAAGAGCTTCTATGACTATTTTGGAACATATTGGACTTTTCCCATTTTTTAATGATTTCTTCTGGCTATAGATCTGGAATTGGAATTGTTGGTTAAAAGGGAATGAATTTTTTAATTGCTCTTTGGGCATAGTTTCATATTATGCTCCAGAATGGTTGAATCCATTCACAACTCTACCAGCAAAGTATCAATGTTCCAATCCTCCCACAGCCTCTCCAACATTGATCATTTTCCCTTTTTCTCATCTTAGCCAGTCCAGGAACCATCATTTAACAATCCTGGACACTTCTCTGCTAAAACACATTGTAGTCCTTTTATGCTTTAAAGGATGATGATCTAATTTGCTTTGTCAGGAAAACAAAAACAAAAACAACCCAATGCTATCACTTAATAACCAACTCTCTGATGAATTGATGAGACTTTCTAAACTTGAGTAGACAGGTATGATAATGGTGATGGTGATGATGATAGTGATGGTGATGATGATGATGAGGAGGAGGAGGACTACAAAGATAACAGTAGTCAGTATTTATATAGTACTTTAAAGTTCACAAAACACTACTTATGTTGTCTCACTAAATCCTTTTAACAGACCAGCAAGGTAGTTACTATTATTATCTCCTTTTTACAAATAAGGAAACTGAGGTTGTGAGGGATTAAGTAACTTGACAATAAGCTTCTGAAAGACATGTCTTTCTGATGGCAAGTTCTTACTGAGTCTCAATAAAAATATTCATTTTCCAAAACACTCCAGCTTGGTGGAAATGGCTGGTACTTAAATGTTGAAAAAGTCTTTAAGAAACCAGTTTTATTTCCAAGTCAAAAGGAGGTATCAGGTTATGACTTTAGTGGAGAAAGTGGAAATGTAATAAGGATTATTATTGGTTCAAAATATCAATTGCATAAATACTGGATGCAGGATGCATGTCCTGGCAGCAGTTAATATGAAAAAGTCTACAAATTTTAGAGGATTGACATCTTGATATGAATTGACTGTGATATGGTATTCTACCCTCCTAAAAAAAAGGCAAATGCATTTTGCAGGTAGGACCAACATCTGAGTATAGGGAACTCACTATGAGCAAATGCTGGATATATTCTGCATGAACAGAACAGCATCTTCTCTGCATTAGAGGTTAAATGACTTGTCATTATGCCATTTAGTCAGGCACCTTGGTGGAACAATGGAGAAAAATATAACTTAGAATTAGGTAGACATGAGTCAAATACTACTTCAGTTGCTCATTAGATAAATGACTCTGGGCAAATGATTCAACCTCTCTCAGTCCCAGTTGCCTCATCTGTGAAATGGGTATCATAATAGTACTTACCTCTAAGGTTGTGGGGATAACATTTGCAAAATGTCTTGAAATGCTAAATAAATGCTTGACTGTCCTTCATTAGTTTCAGTCAAATCCAACTCTTTGTGACCCCATTTGGGATTTTTTGGCAAAAATACTAGAGTGATTTTGACATATTTTTCTCTAGTTCATTTTACAGATGAGGACCTGAGGCAAATAGGGTTAAATGATTTACCCAGGGTCACACAGCTAGTAAGATTTGAATTTAGGAAGATGAGTCTTCCTGACTCTAGGTCTGACTCTCTATCTAAAGTGCCCCATAGATCTTCAGATATAACTTCCTGAAGGTCAGATGAGCAGAATCAATGGGTAGGAGTTTCAGAGAGTCAGGCTTTGGTTTGTTATAAAGAAAAAATATTTTTACATTTAAAACTTTTCAAGTGTGTAATTGATTGGCCCAGGAGACAGACCTCTCAGTCACTGGAGGTCTTTAAGCAAGACTGGGATGATGATTTGACAGTGTTCTGGAAAATATCCTTTAGCTGGTACTGATCAGTTTGATGGACTTTGGAGGTCCCTTAAGGTCTAAAATTCTATGAAAGAATTGTTGTCATGAGAAGATTGGTTGAAGGCTACAAAAGAGAAAATTCAGTTTAAGGAGTGGAGGTGGAATGAAATTTGTTGTATTGAGAGGTCCCTTCAAGTATTTGAAAGATTGTCATTAGGAAGAGGAATTAGACAACTATTTGGCTCCAGAGGCAAGAAACAGAATCAATATATAAAAGATCCAAAAAGTAAATTTAGCTTCAAGTCATGGAAAAAAATTAAAAATCAGAGCTATACCAAAAAGGATTGGACCTCATTAGAGAAACCTAATCAGACCCTTTAAAAGTACATTATAAATGAGAAATTAATTTTTTGGCATAGGTTAGACCAGATAGTCATTGGGGTCCTTTGAAATACTCAAATTCTATAATTCCTGGACCATCAATGAGATTTTGTTATATATTCATAGGACTCAGTCACTATATCAGGGATCTGTTATTTTTTTTTTTTTGGTGGAGCACAAGCACACATTGTAGCCTGACCACAATTTAATTATAGTTTTGTCCTCTGTTCTCAAAGAAGACCATGATATCACAGAAGTGAATGACATACATGTGAAGTGGATTTGAGTGGAGGGTGCCATGCTAAGTCACCAGCCTCATTTTCTTCTGTGGAGCCATCTTGGTCTAATGATTGGATATGAATCAGAATGACTGGAGATGGCTCTGGATGCGAGGCAATCAGGGTTAAGTGACTTGCCCAGAATTATACTGTAAGAGTCAAGTGTCTGAGGTCATATTTGAACTCTGATCTTCCTTACTTCAAGGTCAATGCTCTATTCACTGGGTCACCTAGTTGCCCCTTGACTGATTGACTTTATAAATAATATCTCATTTGATCCTCACAATCATCTTGGGAGGTAGGTGCTATGATTATATAATTTAGTAGAACTGTCTTAGAGAGTCATCTGAACTTTCAAGTTTGCCATTGTTAGAGACAGAATCTGAACTTGGGTCTTTCTGACTCAAGCATCTAGCACTATCTGCTATGCTATGCTGCCCCTCATTCACTGCCCCCTCATTCATTTTAAAACCAATAACCAAACCAGGAAATAGCATTTTAAGAGTTGTTTATTGGACACAAAACAGTCAAGGAACAAAATTGTAGCAAGTGTTAAGCAATTGGGATTTTCCCACAGGGTGCCAAAATTTAGAGGATGATTATAGAATTTTTACTCCATCAAATAGAAACAAGTAAATGTTGGTAAAAAATAATTAGTTAAAACAGGAAATCAGGAGATGGTGCATTTGACACCCTCAGGCAGCTGCTCCTAAAATGAACTCCCCCCTGACCTTTCCCTATTCTTGTTTCCTACCTTAATGCCAGTCTCACTACTATCAGTCTGATAGGATTTAAAGATCTCATTCCAGAAAGGCTAGTGAGTTTCTTGTCCTCAAGAGATTTTATGTACTAAGTTCAAAGTCTCTACTCTGATATTGTGTTGTGCTTGCCTTAGTTCTAAGATCTGTATTCATTATTATTTACCAATTACTAAAGAATTATTCATAACCTATAGTATATGCAGATTTATATGTCCAACTTTTCTGAGAACACTGATTTCTAGGAAAGCTATACTACAGAACATTTGTGAGTTTATAAAATAAAGCAACCTGGAATTTTTCACAAGTTTAATAATTAAAACAGGGAGCTAAGCCATCTACCAGGAAACCTAGCTCAAACAAGCTGCATGGTCAGCAGATTCTGTATTGCATTAGCCTTCCTTCCTTTTCAACAAAAACCTTTGTTACCTATTGGCAAGTAACATAAAACATCTGCCTCGAAGATGGTATGGTAGGTGGGGGATACCTATTTCTCTAAAAGGCAGAAGGTTCAAGGGAAAGGACCAGAATCCAGAAAATGAGAAAGATAACACATTTCAAAAATTAAAAATGCTTCATATTTCTGAAGCCCATAGAAAATGAAATAGGGCCTCAATAAGAAGTTTTAAGATATGAGGTTGGAAAGGTTTTATTTTCTTTCATTATAAAAAAAAACCCCAAATCTCAAATACCTCAGGGATTGGATCTTCAACCAATCAAATTGTAACTCTCCATCAAGCTATGGAATAAAGATATAGAACAAAGCCCAGGAGGCTATAAGAAAGTGCTCTCCTCAAAAAGAATGAACTTCCTAAATGTTTGCCCAAGCGAAACTCCTGAGTCACAGTTTTGGGAAGCACTTTTATCTGTTTTACTGTATCTTGGCATGGGGAGACCCTCACCCTCATCCAGTCCTGTTTTTCTATATGGTGGGAGAAATTTGTGAACATAATAGCATTGAAGTCAAGTTTTTCTTTTTTTTATTAAAGATTTTATTTTGAGTTTTACAATTTTCCCCATCTTACTTCCCTCTCCCCACCCCCCGCAGAAAGCAATTTGTCAGTCTTTACATTGTTTCCATGTTGTACATTGATCCAAATTGAGTGTGATGAGAGAGAAATCATATCCTTAAAGAAGAAACATAAAATATAAGAGATAACAAGATCAGAAAATAAGATATATGGGTTTTTTTCCTAAATTAAAGGGAATAGTCCTTGAACTTTGTTGAAACTCCACGGCTCTTTATCTGGGTACAGACGGTATTCTTCACTGCAGAAAGCCCAAAATTGTCCCTGACTGTTGCACTGATGAAATAAGCGTGTCCATCAAGGTTGATCATCACTCCATGTTGCCATTAGGGTGTACAGTGTTTTTCTGGTTCTGCTCATCTCACTCAGCATCAGTTCATGCAAATCCCTCCAGGCTTCCCTGAACTCCCATCCCTCCTTGTTTCCAATAGAACAATAGTGTTCCATGACATACATATACCACAGTTTGCTAAGTCATCCCCCAATTGAAGGAAAGTCAAGTCTTTCTTGGTGGGTGATTTCTCTATTTTCTACCTCTCACCTAGCTCTTCTTTTATAGCTGCTTAGAGTAAGATAGTCTAACAGTTAATTTTTTTGGTTTCTATTTCCTTATGACTTAAAATCAGGGATTCTGAACTATTTTATTTTTATTTATTTGTTTGTTGTCTCATGGTACCCTTTAGGAATCTGGTGAAATCTATAAACCTCTTCCCAGAATAATTTTTTTGAATTTTATTTTATTTTTTCAATTACATGCAGAGATAGTTTTCAACATTCATCTTTTTGTAAGTTTTTGAGTTACACTTTTTTCTACCTCCCTCCCTTCTTTCCCCATGACAGTAATCTGATATGTTATACATGTACAATCATGCAGAACAATCTTTTTAAGTTTTGTTTTTATTCATAATTGAAGGAAGTGCTAAGTTTTAGTTAGAGATTAGTGAAAAATAAAGATGTAAAGATATAATTTTTTATCCAAGTTCATGGACCTCTTGAAGTCCTTCCCACATTAAGAATCCCTGCTCTAATTAATATTCTCTTTGATTTTCCTGCGTAAACACTATTTCCTGGATAACACTCCTAAATGCATATTAGTTTCCCATCAGAACATACACTCTTTGAAGGAAGCTACTGCCCTTTTTGCTTATATTTGTATCTTTAGAATTTATAGGACTTGTCGCATTGTAACTGCTTTGGAAATAATTTTGCTCCCTTCTTCTTATCCTTCCTTCCTTCCTCTTTTTCTTTCTCCGTTCCCTTCTTTCCTTTCCTTTCTTTAATCCCTTTATTTTATTTCTTCTGCGCACATGCATGATGAATGTTTTCTTTCATATTGAATGGGGTGTTCAGGAAGTTTTATAGAGAGTTAAGATGTATGAGAACCAAAAATGTTTGGGGACCTTGACCTATCTCATGCTGCCTCTATTAAAATTAGTTGATTGTCATAATGATAATACATACATTCAGTAATAATAATAGTTGACATTTAAATAATGTTTAAAGATTTGCAATGTACTTGAATTGCTTCATTTGATCCTTAAAACATCCATATGAGGTAGGTATTATTATTATTATCTTCATTTTGCAGAAAGGGAAACAGAATGAGAGAGATTAAGGGATCTGCTAAATGTAATATATTTATTAATCTCCTAAGGATGGATTTGAATTGAGGTTTTCCTGACTCCTAGCCCTATATCCATTCTATGTGGTCTCCATTTAGTCTCTCTGTCTTAGGTTCCTCACCTGCAAAACAATAACTGAATAATAGAATCAGTATGAGGTTCAAATAAAACAATGAAGAAAAAGCACTTTATAAATTTAACAGCTAAATGGCACTGCTATTATTAATCTCAAAAATAATGATTACTGGTAATATTAAGGACATTTGTAAGATTTGGTGTTAAGTTGTATTTATACTATTATATTCTTGCAATATTTAAAGCATTAGGTAGTGACAAGAGCAAGAACTACCAAACATTTAAGGTCCCTTCCAACTCTAAATCCTATAATCCTATGTTCCCAAATTAAAGATAACATTCCTAGTATTTGTAGTATTAGGTGAAAAAGCAGTGTGCTCTCCCACCTTTTACTCATCTTTTTGCATATCTACCCACCAGAACTAGTTGGACTTATGATACTATGATGAGAATTCTGGTGTAGAAATGCCCCACACCCTTGGGGGGAAAATCTCCATTAATCTTTCTCAGAGGTGATGCGCAGATCCTTAAATAAATAAGCCTGGGACAGTGCTGGACATTGTAAGGAGAAGCATACATAGGGGCCTCTTGGAGTCCCTCTTTTGCCTTGTTCTTACATGATCGGTGCTGGGCAGCCGGGATGGACCACATTCAATTGACAGCTTAAGATAATCACATGTGTGAGGCAATGGGATAATGACAGCTGAATAGCCTGGCTACTGTTGCCATAGTGACCAGCCAAGCTCCTTTTCCTTCTTTTTTTGTTTTCTGGGCCTTGTTTTGTTGGGCTGGCTTGGGGGAATGAGGTTCAGGAATGGAAAGGAGAAGGAAATAGGGAGGGGAGACAGGAGGAGGGACAGCCCATTATAGTCTCTTTAAATACCCCAGCTGGAAGCGTTTTAAATCTCAACAGAGACAGAGGAAAACAGTGTCCTAATCTCCAGTTCCCTGTGAATTATTTAAAGGGATCTTGTCAGAACGATGAATTTGTCACTGTTACAGTGTCAACAGTGGCAGCAGCTGTCAAAATGGCCACGGGACCCCGCTCCAGGCAGGAGCTGGTGCTACATGGTACCTTGTCCCAGCTTTGTGGAGAGCAAAGGAGAGAACCAGAGAGGATGGGATAGCCACCAAAGGGACTGGGAAGAAAGAGGACATTTTTTTTTTTATTGTGTAAACCTATACAATTTTTCCTTTGTGTATAGCTTTCTTAGATATGTTCGTAATACTGACCTGTTCTTAGGAAGGCAATGTACAATATTAGGGGGAAAAATCCTCACTTCTTTGGAGTCAGATGACCTGGAATCAAATTCTGTTTCTCATCTTTATTAATTGTATGATGCTGGGCAAGTAACTGCCTCAGTTTCCTCATCTAACAGCTAATTGGCACTGTGGATTAGAATGCTAAACTTCAGAAAGACCTGAATTCAAATACTGTCTCATATTAGTTATATGACCCTGGATAAGTTGCTTAAATACTCTCAGCCTCAGTTTCCTCATTTGTAAAATGAGGATTAATGTCTCCAACATCACAGATTTATTTTGAGGATCAAATGAAAGAGGATATATGTATATATATATATATATATATATATATATATATATATATATATATACACACACACACATATATATTCATATTGCTTTGCAAGCCTTAATTGTTTTTATATATATATATTCATTTAGATATATACCTAAGATAATAAATATTTACTATTATTATTATTATTGTGAATATTAGATTTAGTGGCCTTTGAGGTCCCTTCCAATTCTATATCTATTGTGTTTGCCTTTGAACTCAAATCACCCTTGCTTTCATTGAATGCCCAATAATATTATCCAACCCAACCTCCATAGATCATTGTTTAGGTTTTGATAGCTTAGAATTAATGTAAGTAGTTCTGGTCAAAAGCATTAAGGATTTCTCTTCCCAGATTGATATTTTTGTACAAACTAGGCCATCTTCTGTTTCAATTCTTATCTAGCCTTTAGTCATTTAATAGATGTTGCCTCAGACAAACTGAGACCTGGGAAAGACCTAATTTAGAAAGACTGGCATCATCCACTGCCTCCTGGTCATGGCCAGTGTCTTGACCATTGTCTTACCACTGAATTATGATGCCTCTGGAGAAGAGAGATTTAACTGACGACTTTGTGCAACTCTGTCTCACTTCAATCCAATTCATCAGTAAATAAAGAAATCACATCCTTTGTCCTCTTGAAAAATGAAAGACTAACAGTAATATTTATTACTTTATCAGATGTTACTAGCTGAATTCACATGGGAAAAATCTGCCCACTATTTAAACACAGAATCTTATCCTTTTCCTAATTTTTTCTCTCTAACAAACTTATTGTAGAATGGTGGCCTTATAGATAATGAATATGTAATTTCTGTATTTCCTAGTACCCTAGCACCATTTCTACACATGAGCTATGGCTTCTTTCCATTCTTCAGCACTTGAAAAGTTGACTGTGAATCCTTCTTGATGATGTAAATGTACTCTCCCATCCCTACTTCTACACCCCACTACTATCCTCAACACTAATAAAAAAAAAAAGATTGTAAGAACTCAGGATTTGTAAAATTCAAGCCACTCAGAATGAAGCCTCCTAAAAGGCAGGGAGTTTTTCATTTTTGTTTTTGTTATCTGTAATGTCACATAATAGCAAATATTTACATAGCTTTGTCCCTTAAGGCTCTTTGACTTTGAACAAGTCACCTGGCTGTGATTAGGGAAATGGAAATAAAACTGGAGTAGAATCTCTAGTTTTAGGATACTCTAGATAATGTTTCTGGTTCTGAAATAAATTTGGAAGGAAATAATTAACTATATGACCCATATAAGCAGAAACTGAGTAGCTATCATGGAGATAATGAAGAAACAGGGATCTATGGCTTTTTTTCATGTTTGGATATTTGGGTACTTTTTTTGCTTTTCTTCTGATAATTCAAGAAAGTCTTCTTTGAGGAGATGGGGTTTTAAAATCAATTTTAAAGTAACTAAAAGTTGCTTTAAAAAAGAAGTATATCTCATGGTACAGTATCTCTCTACATATGTATATCTAAATAGAGAGACTATATGTATGTCTTTTCAAATATACACACTTACACATATGTACACATACATCCACATATATGAATACATATATATATATATGTGTATATATATATATATATATATATATATATATATATATATATATATATATATATATGAACACATACATATACCCCCAGTCCCAAAGTCCATTGTAAGGGACTATTTCCTTATGTCTCACACCTATGTGAAGAATGGGGCAGAATTGGCAAGAGTAGGAGAAAGGAGAGATGTTTGGTCTTCAATTCTCCCTCCCACTTCTAGTAGTCTCAGGCCTTGCATATCTCAGGGTGTTTTTGACTTTCACCTTCGAGAAAGAATATGGAAGATGCCAAAACCAGATCATCTTGCTGAAGGAAAAGATTCTGGGAAAAAGCTATAAGAGAGGAGCAGGTAGTCTTGGTCAAGTCTCTATCCCTTGTTACGTTAGAGACTTGGGGAATCTTTCTCTTGGGTGAAATCTAGGATTTTCTTTCTTGGTTGAGCTGAGTTGCTTCAGTCCAAATCAGAGAGTGCCTTCATTTTGGTCTGGTATATATTCTCCTATTGTATACTTTCTCTGATTTCCATTTGGCTATTGAACTGGATAAATGGGTTTCTTTGTTATTCTCCATGTGTGCTCATTGTGAAACTGGTATTTAGTGGGAAAGAAGTCAAACTTTGCATATAAAAACTTGGGGTCCTGCTTCCTCTCATTAATAAAGAGTGATCACAAGTTAGATTGAATTTGAAAACCACCACCCCCAGATTAATAATATTTAAAGGAGCAGCTAGATTTAATTCTAATGTGGCATCCTCTCCTTCTCTGAATAGGGCAATGTCTAAGCTTCTGCACTCCTGATTTCCCTCATGGCAGAAATTAAAGTCTCCCTTAAAAAAGGATGGATGAAGAAGAGACTAGATGTCTATTTTGTCCCTTGCAATTTGCCAAATGATACACCTTTGCCATATATAGAACATATATATGTATGTATACATTTCCATATACATGTAAATATACCTATTGAATGGGCCCCAATATAAGATTACTCTTTACTTTAGACCACACACTACAAAATGAGATCTCTGAAAAAAATGTATATATATAAAAAGCATATGCATATATTTATATCTACATATCTAATAATACTGATTATAGGTCACATCTAATTTTTATATAAGTCAGATTGGAAGAAAAGTGTAGCCTATTTTTATGTCAATGTGGTCTATAATTAGTTTGATTAACCTAAATTGTCCTCTCACCTTATACCCTAGTAGTAAATTAATCACTTTGAGAGGTATATGGATTCTCTCTGTTCTCTAGAATCTTCTTTAGCAGATCTTTGCTAAGTTAAACATATAGAATTTGGAACTGGGAAGATCATTTAGTTCAACCCCTCATTTCTATCCCATTAGCTTATTTTATTGGTTAGAAATAAGCCTAGAAAAGTTAATTGACTTGCCCAAAGTCACATAGACAGTAAGGTGCAGAGCTGAGATAGCAAAACCTATAACTGTGGTTATATTCAGGGGAGTGCTGGAATCAGCTTGAACTGGTTAGGAAGGCTAATTGTTGAATTTTCAATGTGAGCTCTTACACCTTGGAAACTGGCAATTGCTACAGACTAATGCTTGATTTATTTTCTTTGTTTAGATTTAAGAAAGTGATGGAGAAAATGCTGATGCTACATATTACACTTTAAAGTGTGTCATATATTTATACATATATATGTATATATACTCACATATATAATTATTAATATAGATAGAGATTTAGATATATTCCAAACTCTCCCCCTCCCCAATCCCTGTAGAGCTGGCTGTTTAACATTTGCCAGCATATCTGTGTATATTGCTTTATCTAGTGGATAGGGAACTGACTTCAAAGTCAGGAAGAAGAGGGATCAGTCCTTCTTGTGTCACATATACCTTCCATAACCCAGAGAAAGCGTCAGTCTACATTTGTGGATAGTTTCCTTTATGATAATGGAATCATAGGCTCAGTAATAACCCTAGCTGTCTATTGCTTTCTTTGTTTTCACTAACATCCCAATTCACTTAGCATTTCTTTTATTTTAGGCCCAGGCTAGTTTTACTTAGGTTCTAGAACCATTTAAATTCTGGCCACAATTCAGTGTTAAATACTAAATGAATTTCACTGATTTTTTTATGTTTCTCCATAAATAATATCTAATTCAGAAATTAATCATTTGTCTTTTGTGGCTAAAAGGAGCAGTTATCAATATTTCTCAAATATAAGGAAGAACAGATATTCTAGACAGGCTGCTATGTGTCACTATAACAGCTTTTTAAAGAATTTTATGTTATAAGGAATTGGACTCTAAGTACACACACCTCAATATGAAATCACTAAATAATCTATTATTCTATCCTTCTGACTGAGTTGAAAATGTTCTCAAAATATTATTTTAAAATAAAAACAAAACAAAAAAGAAATATTTCTTTAAAAGATTTTCATATTCGCATTTATACAAAAATAGAAGCAACTCAATATCAAATAGTAGATGAATGATTATTGAATTGTGGAGCATTAATGGATTAGAATAATGTCATACAATTAATATTGGCATGTATAAAGAATACAATAAAATCTAGAAAGGCTTTTATAAAATAAAGTGAAATAAAAAACATCGAATAGATGAACTAACTATAATCATATAAAGAAAAATATATGAGAATAAGGTCAAAAATTGGGATGGGTACTTGGAAGGAGTAAGATGAATAAAAAATATGCTATGGCAAGTGAAATACTTGACGAATTGCTGTCAAAGTTGACATTTGGTCCAGGTAAACATCTGATCTAATATGGGGAATCAAACTACTCAGTCCAACACTTAATAAATATTTGCTATTTGATTCTGTTCTGTAAGCCAAATAAGGCCATTTATTTATTTTTTCAAAATCATATCTTATTCTTCAATCATTTAACTATTTTATTCTATTTGTGGAATGCTGCATGACGAAGGTTATTAAAGGCAATTTCCTTTCATAGGTAATAAGGGATTAGTTGACTGAAACTGGTTTCCAGGAAAACTTAGTATTCCACTTACTGATTTCAGTTTATACTTAGTAACATCGTGCCACATCACTGCCTCCACCTATGTCCTCACAATTTAGGGTTAGTCCTGGTCAGTAAAATGTTTGAACAGAGACCCATGAGGGAAAAATAAAGAAAAACTAACATGATCAACCAAAAACCAAAAACAAAGACAACAAAAAACCAACTCCAAATGCTACATACAGGAGGTGCTTCAAGTAGTCTAGTTATTAGTAGATTGCTCTGGGTTCATTAAAAGGAGTAGAAAACTTAAATGCCATTTTCATCCTTAATTTTTCAGCAAATGATACTTCATTGTGAAACTATTCTTTTTCTCATCACTATGAATTTGACTAAGGAGGCTTAGTAACACTTTGGGGATTGATAATATGAATGTTAACAATCTATCAATACTAACTTATAGGGTTTAGAGCTAGAGAGACCTTTGAGACCATCTAGTGTAACCCCTTTTACTTTGTCAATAAAGAAACTAAAGCTGGAGAAATGAGGTGACATGTTTGAATTCACAAAGGAACGTAATAGGTAGTGGACACAGGATTTCAAATTCGGTTCTAGTACTCTAGGGTTATCAGGGTGCCAGCAGGGGAGGTAGAAATGAGCATCACCTCTGATTCCACAGGGTCAACCCTGGCAAAACACTTTAGCCTTTCAGAGCTCTAGGAAACTCACCACGAGAAGTTTTAGAGCAATGGCTAATCTAGGAGAGGGTATTTCCTCATCTGAAAATTTCTTACTTAGTTGAAAAGATAAATTGGGGAAAACTTAAGGGAGGAGATGAGATTTAAACTAAGATTTGGAGAGTATGTTCTTAAATTGGATATTGAAAATGATAATAATATTTTTGTAGTCTGGTATTTTGATTTCTTGATTAAATGAGCATGGAAATAAATTATAGCTTCTTCAATGCCTTCTTACATTGTATAATAATTACTTAAGTTTAACTATAAATATTACATAGAAAAATTATTTTATATATTGGAGACCTTCTTGTTCTTATATTATTTGGAAAATATTAATATGTTGCTCTGCCTATTGTTTGTTGCTTTATCAGTACATGATTAATTCCAAGTGTCCTTAATAATGTCTTATTACATCTGATATATATGCATATATATGTGTGTGTATAAATATATGTGTGTATATACATATATATATATATATGTATATATATATATATATATATGTAACTCATTGGTGGTCAGATTCTGCATCCCATGTCTAATCATGTGTCCAACTATTGCCCTTTGGAAAGTATGCTATATTAATTTTTTTCCTGAGATTGTAATATTCAGTGATTTTCTTACATTTAGCATCATTGATTATTAATAACCTGGGATTTTGCAGCACTTAGAAATTTGGAGTTCTTTAAATCATTGCATCATTTCCTAAAGGAACAATCTCACTTAGGACTAATGGATCTAGCTAATTGTTCATTTCCAGTGGCTATCCAATGTATGTATATTTTTTTGCAGGAAATAATATTTCATTCAAGATATGTATATTTAAAGACTAATTGGAAGTGTCCCATGTCATTATTTTATTCATCCACTGTGTTTTTCCCATTTGGATTGTGAAACTATTCTTTTTCTCATTACTATGAATTTGACTAAGGAGGCTTAGCAACACTTTGGGGATTGATAATGGGAGTGTTAACAATCTATCAATAGAAAGATTTGGAGAATCCATCAATAGGGAATCTTTATCTTTTGGTTAAGTTTTACTAAAGGACATTTTCTTTAGCACCAATAAATACCCTGTTTTACACCTTGCTGAATCTTTGAGTGAATTTCTTTCTGCCAGTTGCACCAGTTATAGAGTCTTGCACAATTTTAATACATATTACAGATAATTGTCTGAAAAGAGCTTTCAAAGCTGTGTTTTGTTCTAGTAAATCAAATGCTTTCTTAGAAATCTACAAAAAACAAGATTACATTTTTCTGTACTTTTCTGGGTTGATTACACTACTGTGCAGATGTATTCTATTGTAGAGGAAAGCCTGCCTAATTTCTCATAGAAAGTATATCATCAATGATGATGCATAAATTATATGTCATGGTCATTTTATCAGATGGGAAAGTAAAGGTAGCTCCTGATGTCTCTTCAATCACTTTTTTGTCTTTATGAAAATATTCTCTGTGATATTTTTTCATTCATTTGAAATGTTTGCTGCTTTGAGTGGATTTAAAATTGTGTCATCTCCAGTGCAAATTGTTCCTGTATGTATTTCCTTATCTATATAATGAGTGTGTTAGACTAGATAAATTCTATGGTTCTTTCTGGCTCTAACAGTCTATAAGTCTGTGAATCTATTTGACAAGTTCTGTCTTCTCTTTCCAATTTCATCTTTTGAAGCGCCATTATCACTTCTTGCATTGGGTCCAGTGGTAGAACCCAAATTCAGTAGTTAGTTCCACTATCTTTGCCAATGAGAATAAATCACTATCAAAATTCTGTCAGATTGGTTCCATTTTTGTGTCTGTTTATTGTCCCCCTTCCAGTTTCATGCATAAGTGCTCTTGGGATAATCTGTCTCAATTGGCTCTCATTCCAAATTCTCTGTGGAATGGTTTTCCTCTTTCACTGCTTTTCACTGTTTTGTGAGATGATGTTGTTCACAGTCTTCCATAATCCTACTCTCTGTGATGTTTTGCAAATGAGCTTTTATTTTCTGTGACCACAGGAGTGATGACTGTCATCACTCAGGATTTGGCTTCCTTTTTTAGTTTTTTTTTTATTTATATTATTCCACCTCTTCAATTTGCATATTACTTTCTTAGTTTTATTTACTTTACTCCGAACAGTTCATGTAAGTCTTTCCCTCAATTTTTATGGTCATCTCTTAATTTCTCTGAATTTCATATTCATCATTTTATGGCATAACAACATGCCAGTACATAGATCATAATTTCTTCAGGTATTGATTCAGGATTTTACTACCACTGAAATGCTTCTGGGATTATTTTCACATATATGGGACCTTTCTTTCTGTTTCTGGTTTCCTTGGCAACTCCGTAACGGTCAAAGGGTATAACTAGTTTGGTGACTTTTTTTTTTTTTTTTGTACGATTAGGCAGCTAAGTAATATAGGGAGGAAAGTGTGAGTCTTAAAGTCAGGAAGACCTGATTTCAAATTCTATCTCAGCCACTTACTAGTTATGTAACTCTGGGCAAACAATTTAACCGCTTTCAGACTCAATGTACTTATTAAATGAGGATAATAATAGCACCTATCTCCCAAGGTTGCTTGTGAGATGTAAAGAAGTTTTCAAACTTTAAAGTGCTATGTAAAAGTCAGTTAATATTATTACTAGTGATATCAGTTTTTCAAATAAAGACTAGAGTAAATTATATCTCCATCTAGAGTGCATGCATTTCCATAACAAACTCCTACATGGACTATTTCTACTTTATCCCATGGTTTTTTTGTCAGACTTTAGGGTGTGGATGAAACCCACGGTTTAAAAAAATATTCTCATTATTATTAGTGATGTTACTATACATGTTAGCTTTTAATATTTAATATTTAAACATTCCCCTTCATTTCTTTCTAAGTTTAGTTATATGTGTCTTTATATGTGAGTACATTTGAAGGAGAGGGGAGAGAGAGAGAGAGAGAGAGAGAGAGAGATGAAAGGAATCACTCAGTAGATCCCTATGTCTGTTAGTGTGAATTTTTTTTTCCCAGTCAAAAGGGAGTGAGTTTGCCTTTTCTTATCTTTAGCTTCCTTTCTAAAGCTAGAACTTTTGCTCTTCTTAATTTACATGCAATGTTCCCTTAGCAACCATTACACACTGGATCAAATACTTTTACTCTCTGATAGATTTACTTTTGGGTTATAAAATCAAACTTACTAGAACATAACACATTTAACAAGAAGATACATGGATTTTAAATAGGAAAATAAACAGGTGGTTTCTCCATACCTAAGGAATCTGTAATAAGTTCAACAAGTTGAATCGCATGATATGAACATATAGTGGTACACATCTGTATGCTTATGTTCTTCTGTGGTCCGGGAAGACAGGCAAAAATTATTATTGAGGAAACCCAAAATTGTGGATGGAAACAATGGCTAGGGTGCATGATCAAGATGAAATAGGGGATGATGATGAAAATAGCAATAAAGTGTCTGACCATGAACTATAAGCTAACTAGAGCTTCTAATATAGATAGGAAGGAAGTGGGAAATGTTTAACAACAGAATGTGCTGATGAGGATGAAGAACAGGTCCACTGGATGTAGGAGAGTAGGGGAGATGGAAGAAGTAACACTGACTATTTCTTTGAAAGGTTGTAAGGTCAGCTCTGTTTATTTCCTTATAGGTGCTTTGGCTACAATTAGGCTAGCCTGTAATTAGGTAACCTGGCATGTCTTGATTATTGTCTCACGATTAAAAATCAGACTCCCAGTAAGCATGGTTAATTAAAATAAGAAATAATACACTTCCCTACTCTATTATAAATGCTTTACATGATAAAAATCTTCATTGAAACAGCTAAATCTAAACAACAAAGCTATGACATTTAAAAATAGTTGTGGCAGTATTTAAAGGAAGTAAATGAGTAAAAGTTGGTACCTCTTAAACTATTTTTAACTGTTATGAATTTTAATGAAATTTAAATTCTTTTCCTTTGTTATTTCTGTAATTTCAAAGAGAAAAATATTTAATTCCTTTTATTTATTTAACTTAGTTGCTGATAGCCCCTTGGGCTTGCATTTTACTTTTTAGTTCTTAATAATAAAAGCAAGCATTTATAAAGCACTGTAATGTTTGCAAAATAGCTAAAATATATTAATTTGGGGGACAGTTAGGTAGCACAGTGGATAGGGCACTAGCCCTGAGTTCAAATTCTGCCTCAGGAACAATAATTACCTAGCTGTGTGACCTTGGGCAAGTCATTTAACCCCATTGCCTTACAAAAAAACAAAAAAAAAATCAACACAAAAGCAAAATAAATATTAACTCATACTACCCTCAGAAGTTAACTGACTTGCCCAAAGTCACACAGCTACTAAATGTCTAAGGCCAAATTTGAGCCCAGGTCCTTTCTGATTTAATATCTCATGTCCTATCCACTGAATCATTAAGTTGAAGTTAAATTCTCCACCATTTCTTTCCCGATTGTTATTGTTTGCTTATTTGTTTTGTTTATTTGTTTTACTGTTAATCTTTAGCTTGATCAGCATGACTGAGAAAAAAGTAGTGGGGAAAGAAAGGCATCTGAATCTCTTTGACTCTACCTTAATTCATTCCTTTTATTAACTACTGTATCTTATTGCATCACTTTATTTTTACTTATGTATTAAAGAGAAAATAAAAGTCTCCAGATCTGACCCAGGTTGGAAGTGCACCAGCCCTTCACTAAGCCTGAGCCTACCACATAGGAGCCTTAACTTGCTCTGTGGCCCTTCCTAGATAGTCCACCAGAGATATTGTGATGGTCAAATCAGATAACAGATACAAAGCCCTTTGGAAACCTTAGTGTCAAATAGAAATGACAGTAATTATTATGTTACTATCCTATGGGGCAATATAGGGTTGTGCTAGGATGTACTTAACAACTAGAAAAAAAATGTATGTGTATGTACTCCTTTAAGTTTAATTTACATTATTACCACTTTCTCAAGTCTAGACAATCAAGACTTTGTCTTGATTTACAGCAATTGCTTTTATTTCTGAGGTATAAATGCTCCTACTAAAAATTTAACAATGAGATTTACCACTAGTAGAGCTGGCCTCATCACATCTCTGTAGTCAACACATTGGTGCCACATTCAGAGCATACACCTGAGACTATAGTCTATCCCACTGCCACTCAGAAGTGCCAGCACAAGGGATCCACCAGCCTCAACATTCTTGGTGGCAGGGACTGCAGGCCTGTACCTGCATACCCAGTCTTTATGAGGGCAAGGGCTCACCACCTATCAGCCCCTCCATATGCCAGCATGAAGCCTTTGACTACAATTAGTCACTGGGTCATTTTTTTCTAACTCACTTGTAGTTAGATTATTTGTTTGAAATTTGCATACTTGGTACCATTTAAAGTTATTCATTACCCATTTCTATGAGGATGGTAGTCCTCCCAAAACCTGTATAGTCTACCATGTGAAAAGAACTGTAGAACCACAAACTCTCAGGGAACAAGAATATCACTTTAAAAAGTCATCTAAAAGGAATATATCCATTTTTTTTCAATAGACATTAAAAAGTGGTTTTAAAAAAAGTGGTTTCACCACAACAGGTAAGATGGTGGATAGAGTGGAGTCCCATCGGAAAAACCTTAGCAATCACCTGATTGAGATGATGAGCTTTGCTCTGTAGATCCGGAAAAGCAGCAGAGTCAAGAAGTAAAGCATAGAGGGCGCTAGAATACCCCCTTGTTCTCACTATGAAAAAGAGAAAACAAAAAGAGACTAAAGCTGAGGGATGTATGTATGTATGTTAGCTCTAAGGAAGATCATTCCAACTGCTAAATGAGTTATATTTTGAAGTGGATAACAAATATTGTCACTAGAGACCTTTAAAGCTAAGGGAGGTTTTCATCTGTCTGAGATGATTTAAACGTGGTCCTTCCAAGAGACAAAGAACATGATCTGCATCAAATTTTTATTGGACTGCAAAATTTTCACTTTCACAGGTCTTGACTTCTTACAAAAATATAAAATAAAATTGAAAAAATACTTCTAAAATATTTTTAAAACCTTAAAGTATAAATATGAAAAACTTTTGAAAACTTGTCATTTCTCTCCCTTATTTCTTCCTCCTTCCATTCTCATATTCTTCTATGTGCCCAACTGCAGGTCCTTGTATTTTGAGCCATCCAAATGGTAGATGCATCCATGACAAAGAATGTAGTTATTTTACTATTCTGCAGTATAGGTTGGGTTGGAAAACACTGAATAAAAATGTGTCACAGGTTGGTTCACCATGACTATTGGGAAGTACAGTAGTCCATCTCACAGGCATAATGATACAGACAATCTTGGAAGAAAGGAAAATCTTTCTCAAAGTACTTCAGGTTTTACAGTAAGAAAAGATCTATTAATTTTTTTTTTTGCTTCCAGCATTCATTCATTCAAGAAGCATTTTTTAATATAAGTACTGTGCTAAATTCTGGGAGAGAAACAAAGTTTAAGACTTAGTCCTTGCCAAGCTTATAGTCCAATAGAGGGAAAGGGCAGAGATTTCATTAGACCATTTACTATTCCTTGATCACAGTGTTAAGGGAGTCATCATGGCACATTAGAATCTTGATGCTGTCATTAAGTATCTAGCCCTGGTCTACCAAACCTTTCTAGGTCTATTTTTTCTCAAATCTAAAACAGGGCAGTTGGGGTAACTTCTGAAGTCTTTTCCAACTTTAAATTTGTGATACCTTATTCCTCTGAAATCTCTCTCAAGGTCCTCTGTAGGCTTAAAATTCTATGGTCTTTTTCTCTCATGGTCTCTCACTCTCTTTTTTTTCCCCTTTTCTCTTTCTACCCTTCCCCCACCCTCTCTCTCGGCATCCACTCTATGCAGTGGGAAGAGGTCAGTGGCTATGATGAAAACCTGAACACTATCCGTACCTACCAGGTCTGCAATGTCTTTGAGCCCAATCAGAACAACTGGCTGCTTACCACCTTCATCAATCGACGAGGGGCCCATCGGATCTACACAGAGATGCGCTTCACTGTGAGAGACTGCAGTAGCCTCCCAAATGTTCCTGGTTCTTGCAAAGAGACCTTCAACCTCTATTACTATGAGACAGACTCCGTCATTGCCACCAAGAAGTCTGCCTTCTGGACAGAGGCTCCCTACCTCAAAGTGGACACTATTGCTGCTGATGAGAGCTTCTCCCAGGTAGACTTTGGGGGAAGGTTGATGAAGGTCAACACAGAAGTGAGAAGTTTTGGGCCTCTAACTCGGAATGGCTTTTATCTCGCTTTCCAAGATTATGGGGCCTGCATGTCTCTCCTCTCTGTTAGAGTCTTTTTCAAGAAGTGCCCCAGCATTGTGCAGAATTTTGCTATTTTCCCAGAGACTATGACTGGGGCTGAAAGCACATCTCTGGTGATTGCCCGGGGAACGTGCATCCCCAATGCAGAGGAGGTGGATGTCCCTATTAAACTGTATTGCAACGGGGATGGAGAGTGGATGGTACCTATTGGGCGTTGCACCTGCAAGGCTGGCTATGAACCTGAAAACAATGTAGTCTGCAAGGGTGAGTGTGACTTGGGTCTCTCTAGGTGACTCTGGGATGTTATTTCTTGCCCAGGTAAGGGCAGTGGTATCTTCCATTGTTTTGCTATCTCTCAAAATAAGAGCAGAAGCAAAGTAAATGGGAAGTTGAACATTATTAAGTAATGTTTCTGACAATCCTCCTTCCACTCAACCTATTCCTATTATTTGGGATTGTTTTATATACTCAATTCAATTATCTATGCTAATGCAAAAGAAAAGATGCATCGCTAATCCTAAAGATGTATCATGATATATATATATATATACATATATTATATTTATACATTTATAATATATATGTATATATGTCTGGTTACACAAGTATTTAGAGAGGTTGTTTAGTGTTATGGAAAGAGAGATGGCTTCAGAGACAGAAAGATCTGACTTCAAGCTTTGCCTCTAACAAAAACCAGTTAAGTGGGCAAGTCACTTGACCTTTCAGCACTTCAGGGAATATTCTCTGAGTTGGTATTGATCTAAATTTGTAGAGGAATTTCTTCATGAAAGTTTCTCTACATCAGGGGTGGGGATCCTTTTTTTATGCCCAGGACCATTCGGATATTGATAACATTATTCACTGTTTATATTTGGTGAAACATTTAATTAATTCACCTCTAAAAAGCTACTAGATTTATTGAATTTTAAGTCTGTCTGAGGTTACCTTGGCAATGCCACACCAATACTACCAGTAGGCCAAGGTTCCCTGCCCCTTCTCTACAATGATGAAATCAATGAGCTTGTTTTTTTTAAAGATTTTTTTATACACACTTTATATGAGTTGTGTGCCATAAGACCTTCAGAGACATATATTCAGCCAAACTACCCTCTCCTCCATCCTAAGTCTCATGGTTGGTTCCTGCTTGGTCTAGATGAAGGCAGATATCTATCATCATGTATGAATACTTCTCCTATACCGTGATAAATCAGTCATCTAATTAATGTGGGCACTTCCTTTACCAGACAATATCACAGCAGATCTCATACTTTCTCATCCTATATAATCCTTATCTATGCTCGACTATAAATTTTTATAAAACCGAGGTTCTTAAAATGGGTTTCCTTGACAGTCTGCTTAAACCTATTGACTCCTGCTCAGAAAACAAAACAATGTTTTTAATGCACAAAATAAAATACATAGGATTACCAAAGAAACCAAATCTGTTGAAAAACATTTATCTGTATTTTAAGAAAACAAGTTCATGATCCACAGGTGAAGAACCCTTTGCTATTAAGAATTTCTCCAACATAATAGAAATTCTGGGTTTCTGTGAAGTGTCTATCTGTTTTCACTTATATATGACCTCTTACTGTATATAGGGCCAGTTGATCCGTGGAAAATTGAGAGGAAGCTGTCTTTGAGGGAGTTTTAAACACAATCCATTCAGATATTAATAGTAGTGGGTGCTCTAAAACAACTACCAAAAGCGTTTGGCTCATTAAACTCAAACTCATAATGATTGGTCCTCTTCTCTAAAAGTTCTATGCCGGTTCCTGAGGCCAGATTATTGTGAGAAAGAATTGTTTTTTCCTGAAATATAGACAAAAAATGAAAATGGTTTATAGAATATGGAGAAAGTGCTAATAATGCATTGTCTCAAATTTAATTCCTGGAAGATGTACAGGATGGATGATAAATTGACTCATGAGTACTTAAAAACCAACTTCTGTGCATGACTATAGCTAAGACATTTTCCCTGTGTAGCTTCCTTCACTACTCTATTGACACATTGTTACAAATGAAAAAATGGACTAATTTAGTTTTTCCTGTGATGAATAGTATTGGAGGGATGGGTGGATATTCTATAGATAGATGCTCCTTACTGATACCTTTCTGGAAATGTGTGGCCAGGAAGTGCTGGGAAATTAGCACTGAGTGAGGTGGGGGAGGTTGGAAGGCAGCAAAACTGAGGAGAAAACTAGGATTTGTTCCCCTTTAAAAATTCATATATTTCTGGCCCATAACTTTTTTGTTTTATTCAGGAGTAAGACACTTAATGTGGGGACTCAAATTCTATCACAAGACTCCCTTTCTCTGACTCCCCCCAAATACCCCTTTATTTTCACCCTGTTTATTCTTGCTGGGGATTTAATTGCATCTGCACAGAGTGTACCTAAGTTACTTTTGTTGACCTTTTTTCTCCCATTGGACCAATGAATCTTCAGTCCTTTTTTTTTTCCTCCTCCCTCCTACCCCTGTGTTGTCAGCACAGCTGAAATCCACAGGCCAGCTCTTGTATTCCTTCCTTGATTATTTTGCACAAACACTGAGGAGAGGCTTCCAGCCCTGGAATAATAATGGGTGTCAGTTTAGTTATTCTATAGATTCCACTAATTGCCTGGGCTGGGGCAGCTTATGTATCCTGAGTCTCAGAGAAAATTGAGTGTGGCTTTTGTGTTACTATTGAATTTCCTGGTTATGGATATGAAGGATGCATGAGCTCAAAATA
Organism: Macrotis lagotis; assembly: GCF_037893015.1. Classification (NCBI taxonomy): domain Eukaryota; kingdom Metazoa; phylum Chordata; class Mammalia; order Peramelemorphia; family Peramelidae; genus Macrotis; species Macrotis lagotis. The sequence continues at coordinate 585,619,380 of NC_133658.1, forward strand.
GATATGTGTGTGTATAGGCTGGGATAGGTAGGTGGTACTGGTGGTGGAGATGCTCCAAGTCAAATCACCAATTGATGCAGACTTTTTAAAAATTGTCCAATTTGGTATCGTAACACTTCCCTTTATTCTTTTGGGGTTTGGGGTGAGACAGAATGAAGCCCTCTTTTGTGGAATGTCAATGCTGAGGTTGAAGCTGGGTCTGGTCTTCTCAGCACAGTCAGGCTGATCTCTTAAAGGACCAGAGCAGGTGCAGCAGCTGCCACACAGACTTTTAAAAGCAATGTTTGTGATTTTCCCAGCTTCAAAGACCTATACAGTACTGCACTGGCTGACTGGGCCTTTCATTTTTCTCATTATTTCCTGAGCAAAACGGCAGGAACCAGATCAAGCATTGATTGGTTCTGATTTAATTGGGATTCTGGGAACAGGACTCCACTTCTTTCAGCTAATTGGAACTTTTCTCTCTTTTGGGTTCTGCTGTCCAAGCTGCTGGCATGTTACCTCCTGACAAAATTCTCAGAGGGGTTATATGTACAAATATGTAAATCGTTTTGCTGAACTGCCCCCCATTACCTATGAGTTTATATATTTCTTGTCTAAGCTATTATAACTGCAGCCCAAATTATCTTTCTTTTACAATTTGTGACAAAAATTGTTGGAGATAGAAAAAAGTGAGTCGAAGTCAAAAACCTTCTTGATTTGCCACTTCAAAGGCACAGTAACTCAATGGGTTTTTAAGCTTTTGGGATATCTTTTGTCTTTTATGCATCAGTTATTTCCCAATATACTGCCTCCACTGAGCCCTTTTATAACAAAGAAAAATGATTTCTGAAACCAAACAGTGAAGCAACCACATATGACAATATATGCAACATTCTGCTCACAAAGTTGCCTACCTCCTTACCAAGAAGAGGAAATGTGTTTCATCATCTGGCATCATTCTCTAGAACCAAGAACGGTCCCTGAATTAATATGAGTTTGGCTATTCAGTGAGGTTTCTTGATGCTAAAATCTGGAGTGGCAAGTGAGGTTGGGGTAGGATTCCATTCCCTCACCAAGCATGTTTTCTCTTGGAAAGCCATATTGATCCATTGTTTTTTTCCTAAGACTTTTAAGTAATTCTGAAGATTGTAGATTGCATAACTGTTTTGTTCAAGAAATATCATTGTAAAGTAAGGTAGGGAAAGGATAGATATTGTTCTTTTTTACATCTTCCTTTTGTATACAGTGTTTAGCACAGTTGCCCAAATAAATGGCTGGCTTATAAGTAAATGCACACAAATAAATAAATGAAGCATTTATTGAGAATTTACTATGTACACAGTACTGTGCCAAGAGCTGGAGATACAAATGGAAAGTGAGACAGTCTCTCCTCTTAGAGAACTCAGGGAACTCAAGAAACTCTCAGGGAAGATAATGCAAATGGAAGGTTTCAGCTACAAGTCAGATGGAAGGGTCCCATGGTCCTTAAGGGGTGGCAGCAAAGCAGATGGTGATGCCTCTTTAATCCCATTTTCACTGATTTGCATTGGTTCTGATAGTGAATCATTTGACAGTGCCAAGGACACTGGTGGGAAGAATTCTCTTTTCTTGTTCTTCAATGACTATACCTGAAGCACCCACATCTCTATAGCAGTGGCTTCCCAGGATGAAGTCTCAGGGTACTAGACTAGAAGAACTGTCATTCCCAAGGCCTTGATTACAGGGTCCTAGGCTCCTCAACAGGACCAGAGGGGAGATGGTAGTCAAGGTGGTACCCTGATGCGTTAGCTAAGATTACTTTTCTACTCTGTGGGTGGCAGCTGGTCAGATTGGTTGGCCCTCAGGAACTGATTCCCTAGATGATGACTATGAGGCCTTGGATAAAGCAGAACTGATGGTCTGGGGAGAATGGGGGGAGAATAGGGCCTCTGTCTCTATCTATCTGTTTGTGGCACTTGGTCAGCAGCTATTCGTAGTGGTGAGGAAGATGGCAGACCTCTGCAATGATTTCTCATAGTAATTGCATAAACAAATTCTGATTGGCTTATAAATACATAAGGGTTGTTAAGCCACCCTCTGCCCACCAAGGTCACTCAACTATTCCATGACTAATATGAAGGTAGGAGTGATGCTATATGACTTAGTATTGTACAATGAAAAGAAAACTGGGTTTGGAATAAAGGTAATTGTATTCAGATTCTGGCTATGATCTGTGCTGATTTCTCTGGATCTCAATTTCTTTATCTGTAAAATGGAGGAAGGAGGTTGGATTAGATAATTTCTGAGATTCATTCAGGTGAAATTTATGCTCCTAATTTAGTATTATATAAACTAGATCTCTCATGTGCCCAAACTCAGTTTTAATATGTGTGACTAGGAGAAGACAATGTGACAAAATTTGTAGAGTTTCTAGACTTGGCATTAGGAAGACCTGAGTTCAAACCCAGCCTCTAATGTCTACTAACTGTGTGAACTTGGGTCCTTCTCTGAGCTGCAGTTTTATTATCTGTAGATGAAGGGATTTCACTATATAGATTCTAAGGCCCCTTGAAACTCCAAATTTATGATCCTGTGATCTCATGAGAAATGGAGGACAGGATGTGGGCTATAAAGAAGACACCATGTAGGACCCCTCTAGTCATCATTCTGTTTGTCTTATTTTTGTTTAGGTTTCACAGTTTATATTAAACATTTGGTTAGAACTAAACTTCCAGCATAGCGGAAAGTGGCTAAGCAACTGGAATAGATGTAGTAGAAACAATCCTTTCCAATTTCTTCACATTTGGGCTTGCTTAGAGGACAACCAGGCACCTGCTTGTAGCACTGTTCAATGTCTTATATTCTTTGATGGCAAAGAGTTGGGGTGGATTTGAGAAAAAAAAAAGATACTATACTTAGAAGTTCTACCTTCATAATATAATGACTTAAAGATTTTCCTTAACTACTTGGAAAGGTGCCAGAGGGATGAATTATATGTATGACCTTTTAGTTCAATGATCTAAAGGTCCCTTCTAGATTTTTACCTGATGACATCCTAAGTTATCTTAGATAAATAAGATCATGGAATGTTGGAATTAGAAGGAAGTTGAAATATTGTCAGTCCCTTCGTGTTCCACATAATGAAAATGAGCCACGATCTTGAAGTGACTTGCTCAGTAATAGAAAACTAGTAAAGAAGACCTTAGACTCACCATCTCCGAATCCAGATCCTATTTTCCTTCTATTCTATGCCATAGCAAACCTAAGGAGTTTGTCTTCTGCTATCAATTAGGTGTTAGCTTTGCTTAGCTTATGCTGTTCAAGGCTTTGAAGAACTATTTAGTGCTTTTTCTAGAGATCAAGTTGTTTTGGAAATAAGGGGCATTATAGACAACGTTAGAGTTTCCATTTTGAAATAAAGTGAATCCAGACCTATCTGTCTTCCCCTTCTTGATATTTGCATCTTGGGACCTCTATTTGTGAGTCTTTCCTGAGAATCTAGGAGAGAAATGATTCTTTTCACTGGAGATTTTTATTTTTTACTGAAAGGAACAGACTTTCCTCATGAGGTTCAAAACATATATACATGCATGTCTATATGTATATATATGTGTATATATATATATATATATATATGTATACATATATACACTTATTTTAACTTTCTTTTTGTCACAGATAAACCATGTCCTGGTTTCTTTTCTATAGTCCTTGATAGTTTGGTATTTGCAGAGAGACTTAGAGACCAATTAGCCTGCCCAGCCAGGAAATACTGCCTAGAGGTGTACCTAAAGCTGTTACTGATAGAAGGGAAGAAGACAGAGAGGAAAAAAACGAGGGTGGGAAGAGGAAGTAGAGACAGAGGAAGTTATGAGGCTCAACTAGGCCCAGTCAGTAAAACCCTGTCTAGGTTACATCACGTAATCTAATGGGCCTCAGTGTCTAACAAGAGCCTTTTCCTTACATCAGGGGAAGAAGCAGCATCAAAGATTTTCAGTAATGAAAATTAATGTTTTGTGGTTTAAAAAGTGATTTTCATTTTTCCAATTTTAATTTTACAGATGAGAAAACTGAGATTTAGGGAGGGATAAGTGAGCTGGGACTCAGTCACTGTTTTTTTGTTTCCATCCTGTTGTCTCCAAATTAGGGATTTTTTATAGACAAAGTTAGAGCAAACATTTTGAAATACAGTGAATACAGACATTTCTGTCTTCTCCTTCTGGATGTTTGTATCTGGGGACCTCTATTTGTGAGTCTTTCCTGAGAATCTAGGGGAGAAATAAGATTGATGAATTGTTTGAACATCCCTAATGATGTTCTTAAGGGAATGGAAGGCTTTTAATTAATAGGGAAATTCCATATAGTCCTGCAATATTTGGTGGTAATAGTGGTGGTGGTAGAAAGTCAATTCTAGGCTCTTGACAGACAGTGACTAGTAGAATAATTGGAAAATTTGACCTAGACAGGACATAGATGGAGACTTTATGAGCAAAAAAAGACAGAGTAGCTTTGCTGGCAGGAACAAAGTTCCATGCAGCCCAATAAACCCAATAAGCTGAGCTGTTTACCACACTTTAACTGCATGAGGTATTCTATTGTGCTGTGTTTGTAAGTACAAACAATCCACTTTACTTATGGGATATCCTGCAGTAGCTTGGATTCCAGCCCAGCTGGGGGACCCTTAAGGCCTAAGATGGTTACCTTATAGAATCATTTACTTAGAAACAGTCTCAGTTCATACCCAAAAAAGGAAACTCTCTGAAACATCACCACATCAAAGTCTGTTCAAAAACCCTTAGTGAAGGTTGACTTGCCTCTTACAAAGACCGCTCAGTCCACTCTTAACTTTTATTGTAAAGAAGTGTCTCCCATCCCTATCCTTACATTGACCCCAAAATATGCTTCTCTGAAAGTTTCATCTATACCTCCTCATTTTGTCCTGTGAGAGAATCTGATCCTTCTTTTACAAAATAGTTCTTCACAAGATTGAAGACAACTTTCTTTCATAATAATGTAGTGTTTAAGGGGTTGCACACCATTTTTATGAATGCTATCTGATTAGATCCTCACATTTAGACCTGTGAGATGCCATTATAATTATCAGTTTACAAATAAAGTTGAGAAAGATTAAAGGATTTGTCTAGCAGCACACAAATAGGAGGTACCCTGAGGAAGGTTTTTTAACTCAGTTATGTGGTGCAGTGGATAGAATTCAAGGTTTGGAATCAGGAATACTCATCTTCTTGAGTTCTAATGTGGACTTACTAGTTCTGTGACTCTCGGCAAGTCACTTCACTCAGTTTGTCCTAGTTTTCTTATCTATAAAATTATATGGAGAAGGAAATGGTAAACCACTCCAGCGTTTGTGCTAGGAAAACTCCATACAGGATTACAAAGAGTTGCACATGAATGAACAAAAACAACTTTCTGTACTATATAACCTAATTGTCTCAAATCTTTTCTTCTTCTGTCTAAATATCCCCTTATTCCTTCAATCTAGCAGCATATATAATATAGTTTCCAAGTCTTCTCACCATGCTGTTTACTCTCCTTTGACTCTAGTGAAGTTTCTCTCTCTATATAAATGTAGGTCTCAGAACTGAACACAATATCCCAGACATGATCTGATTATTAGGACTGTTAATCTGTTTCTGTCAAAGCAGTCAAGGTAACATTTGGTCCTTTGACAATGTTAATTCATGTTAACCTTGAAGTTCATTTGAAATCATTTCTTTGATTCTCTTAGCCTAATACTAGAAGAAAATGACAATGGTATGAGTTCATTTAGAATGTTTCTCCCCTATTTCTCTCCTATCAGTCCTTATCATTTTTGACTTGATCTAGTGTTCGGAGAGATTTTTTAAATCTGATACTAAAACCTCACTCTGTCTAGACAATATTTGGGCTAGATGTTCTCTCAAGTCCTTTTTGATTCTAAAATTTTGTGAAACTCAGACTCTAATCAACTAAATGAATACATAGTGCCAGATTTAAGGTTTTGCCCAATTGTTGTGCTGATTTTATAGTCTTTAGATGCCCTCTAAGGTCTCCTGCAATTCTGAGATTTTATGATGACTTTTTTTTTGCAAAACTCTAAAGGGCACATCAATCATTATTAATCATTATAGGGAGTGGTACTCCATGATAACACAGTGAATCTATTTAAACCAAAAGAGACCAGCAAACATAATTCTTAAATTTTAAATTATTATCAAGAAAATTGTTATCATAAATTAAGTCAGACAATGAAAGATGTTGATACAAGAGAAGGGATAATATGTATTTATCAGGATCCCTAATATCATACTTGGCATCATACCAAAACTGTGGAATAGGCATTGTTTCTGATGTTAAAGAGAACTCTAGTTGGTGGAAAAACAATGAACACATATAATGCAATTATAGAAAAAAGTAAAAGCTTTATCTCCAGGGGTTGATTATAACTAGGACAGAAGCTTAATAGAAAAGAGAAACAACTATGGCCTGGAGAATTTAGAGAAGTCTTGAAGCAGGTAGGACTTCGACTGGATCTTGAAGCCTGAATAAACAAACATTTGGATAGAGAGAAAGAAATAGGGAAGTGTGTTTTGGGTTGGGTAGACAACATAACCAAAAGTGCAGAGTCCAGAATGAACTCTGACATGTTGGAAATATTGTAAGGAGGCTATCCTGACTGGAGTAGAATTATCTGCATTAGGAAGCAATATAACAGAGGATTATGAAAGATTAAATGGGGAAGATCAGATTCTGGAGAATCATGAAATTGAGGCAGAGGAATTTTAACTTTGTGTAAAGGACCATAAGGAACATTATATTAATGGACCATGTGGAACTCAGGAAGATTCTTAAGTTAGGGAATAATATGATTTGTAAAGATAACTATTTTTTCATTGACTAAAGAAGGGTCACAGAAAACAAAGAAAAAATGATGAATGAATTAATGCAAATTTTCTCCAAATGAATGTAAAGTATTTGAAATACAAATCTTAATCATCCTCATCACTCAAGAAAATTTGAGGAAGGGCAACCTATTTCATTATCATTTTTATGCTTATCAAAATGAGTATCAAAGAAGTTAAATTGTTCATGGTCACATGTCAGAGCAGGAAACTCAAGTCACTAACGCAGTACACTAAGCTTTTCAGTAGAATATAGACCAATTTAATTCTTTTCCAATTTAGAATCAGAGCGATTAATTTTCATTGAAAAAATTTAGATCTGCAAAAAGAAGGTAATTAGTGAATCATCCTCCACTTTTTTGAACCATTCATTTCTTTATTAAGATCAATGAGAGTGGCACCCCCTCCCAGTAACTTCTCTCCAAAGACCTATTCACCTTTATACTAAGCCCAAGCTTATGGCTTCTACCTTCTTTGATTTCGGCATTTCTCCCTCATTCCCATAAATGCCAATTTTCACCCACCTCCTAATTGGGAATATCTCAGGTAATTTTTCAACAGCATGAAAATTCTTCCCCTCATGAAACCCAAGAAACCCTTTGAACTTGACAAATGTATCAAAGCTTTTATCAATTGAGCAGCTTAGATGAGGCACCTAATAAACCTAAGGGAATCATTTCTAGAAATTTTTCAGTATTTAAAGGTTGAGAAAATGTGACTAATTTAATTCCTCTTTTTAAAAAAAAAGAATCTCTTAGTGGCTAGTTCTGTGCTTCCTGGTCCTCATCCTCTGACTGCCCTTCCATCCTCCATCCATGTACCCTTACCTCCCTCTAATCCTAAAATAAAAGCTGCAGATGTCACGGGTGTTGTTAGACCAGAGTTCCACCATGCTGACAGCCAAGTTCAGGGGGCACATAGGGACTATTAATGCCACCTTTAATCAGCAGTTAGCTGGTGAGTGAAAGACACAGAAATAGCATGATCTTCATCAAGGGGCATTTCAGATCCCAGTGAGATGAGTGCTGTTTGGGGGTCAGGGAAACCAGGGTCATTACCATCATGGCACAGTAAGATGAGCTGCATAATAGAATTTCTCAGCAGGCTATTTCATTTAGAAACCTCCAGGATCCTATCTGTTCTAGGTACTCTCCTACTGAATATAGTAATGTGTGGCATGGCTTGAAAGAGAGCTGAGTTGAACAAAGTGTAGTTGGCTGGATGGAATGCATAAACAATAGTAAACTATGCTGGAAGATTGCTCCTCTGAAGTAAATAATTCCAATGTGCTGGCCACGTGATTTGAAATGAGAAACCACTTGCTGAAGCTGAGAAGAGACAAGCCTAGTGATTTTATTGAAATAGGAATTGGTTGATGAGGAAACTCCCTCAACCAAAGCTCTCTGACACTTGATCAGCAATTTCTAGTCTTGGAGAGCTGCCTGGGAAGCACTGGGAGCTTAAGTGACTTGCTCAGATTGGCATGGCCAATATGTGTGAAAGGTAGAACTCAAATCCACCATTTCCTGACACTTAGGTCAACTCTTTAAACAGTACTCAGGAAGGTCTCTTGAGAATATTATATTGAATAAAAATTCCCATAGTATTTATTTTTCTTTTCCATAAAATGAATAAATGTCAAACAATATTCTTTTAAAGATTTGGGCACTTAAAGTTTGTGTCCTATCTTTAACACCTAGCACACACTCTTAGGCTAAATAATAAGAATTATTGATAATTGTTATTGTTGATAATGACTCAAGTAATCATAGAATGATTAACTTAAATGCTAAAGCTATTAGTACTGAGTTAAACAAACTATCATTTTAATACAAAAGCAATTAAACACTTCTGAGGCTTATTCTGTATGTAGCAGTGTGCTAGGCATTAATAGAAATACAAAGATTAAATAAAATATAATTCTTACTAAATATCCATTAGGTAAAAGAGGGTACAGGAATTGTGGTTGTATTTTACTGCTATACACACAATTAAATACTATATTATAATATAAATATGTAAATAAAATATAATGATTTTATTAATATATAAAGTTCATATTCTCTATGCAAGTTGACACCCCCTCCCTACAATTTATTTGCATCTTTTATTGTCTTAAAGAATTGGTTGAGTGTCTGTCTGGGAGATTTTTTCTAGCCTAAGTTCAGAATGACCAGAGTATGTTTAGAGATTTTTTGTCTCATCTCCCCAGTTCCAGGATTGATTTTTGGCCACCATGTAAAAAGTGTCAGGGAGGCTTGACCTTTCATGCAACACTACTCCTTATTTAAGATAAGAGATGCAAAGTCATTTATATACCTCTGCATGTGAATAATGATAATATAAAATGAGATATAGACTGAAAGGAAAGGCATAAACAAAGGGCAAGTAGAGATTTAAGGAAGGGGAAAAAAGCAATCATACTGGGGGCTCACAAAAAGTTTTATGATGGAGGTAGCATATGAACTGGTCATTGAAGAAAGGGGAGGACTGTAGTAGGCAGAAATACATGGGAAGTCCATTACAAGTTAGGGTAGAAGGATGGCTCTAGAAAAAAGAAAATGTAATTTCCTTTTCTATTTGTATGTCACTTTTTATATGTTGTAGTCATCTTTTTCTCATTAGCACAGCCATAGCCAGAATGGGCAGTAAAAGAGAGCCCTTGACCTTACCGCTTTATAACTACAGTAAGTCCTCATTACCCATGGAATAAGGATTCAAAAAGATTTCAGTGGTGGTGAGCAGGGAGTGGGGTGGAGTAGGGTGGGAAAAACAATGAATACTTGCTTATATATAGACAATATTAAGTCCCAGACTGACTGCCTCTGTCTACATCTTATATACTTTTCTCCCACTGGAGTTGGAAAGCCACTACATGAGTGGGAAAAGAGAAACCAGCATCAAAGGGTAAGTTTAACACAGCTTGGGATCTTAGCTCTAGAAGGGACATCCAGCTCAATAAGTTATTTTTGCACTTTTATTTTACAAATGAGACAAGTAAGCATGGAGAAATTGAGGATTTTCTTAAAACTAACACAGGTGGTATATATATATATATATATATATATATATATATATATATATATATACACATACATATATATATATCAGAGTTGAGATTTGACCTTAAGCTCTTAGATTCCAGAACTGGTGATGATGATGATGATGATGAAGATTCCACTGTCCTCAACTCAGTCTTCCCTTGTATTTGGTGCCTCATTGGCACCAAAGGAAAAAAATCAAATAATTATGGAATGTTTTAGTCTGGGAAGGACTTTAGCCTATTACCTTTGTTTACATTGAGAATTTTATGTTTGAGAAACTCCTAGAGAAATGAGGTGACTAGGCACACAATGAAGGTATGAGTATGAGAGTCAAGGATGAATTAAAATAGTTATAAAATGAACATATGATTGTAATAGATAACTTAGTGGGTTATAAAAATGGCAAAGGGGATGATTTCAGAAAAGCATGACAAGATCAATATGCACTGATGCAAAATGAAGTGACAAGAACTGGGAGATCATTGAGCATAGCAACAGCAATGCAATGATAATGTGAAAGACTTAGCTAATCTGACCAATTCAATAATCTAAATCAATTCCAAAGAACATGATTAAAAAAAAATTACTATCCACCTCCCGAGAGATAATTGAGGAACTTTGAGTTCAAATTAAAAATAATTTTCTTATTTTATTTTTCTTGCTTTTTAAAAATATAGCTAATATGGAAATATGTTTTGCATGATTTCACCTGTGTAATTGATATCATATTGCTTGCCATCTCAGTGGGAGTGTGAGGAATGGCAGGGAGGGAGAGAATTTAGAACCAAAAATTTTAAAAGAAAGGAATGTTAAATAATTATTTATTTTTATCTAATTTATTTTTATCCAACTTTATCTAATTTATTATTAATATGTTTTAAAAAAAAATAAATATTTATAAAAGAACAGAACACTGATATTTCCTTGCAGTGTCTTAAACACTTTTTCCCATAATATACTTCATGTTTTGGATACAAATCCTGCTCTGCTATGGCTTCTTTGAACTTTGATACCTATTTCTAATCTGTCTCATTAAAGAGAAGTCTTTTAATTCTAATATTTCTGGTAGCCAGAAAAATAGTTCTTTTGGAATAAATAAAATTAATAATAATTCCTAGAATTCCTATCTCTCTCTAAGACCCATGAAATGTTTTATATCTATTATTTCATTTGCTTCTCATAATAATGCTATGAAATGGGTACTATTATTTTTCATTTTATGGATGAGGAAATGGAGGCTGAGAGAAGCTAAGCAATTTGCCCAGCTGTGTGAAATAAGTGATGGAGGCAGGATGGAAATTTCTGGACTATGTCATGTTTTCTGTCACTGTACTGTTGCCTCTCATGCTTGAGAGATGCTTTCAAGTTCAGAATTTAATATTTTGTGACTATACAAGACTCCTGGATAGTTTTAAGCAATTAATTAGTAGACAGATGGACTTTAATCCTGGTCTTTAAGATCCAGGAAACTGATTCTGTTTCTTCCTTTGTTAACCTGGTCAGGCCTGAGAGTTTTTCCATGGTGACCAAAAGGAATGTAAAACCATTGATGACTATGGGATACTCTTCAGAGTTGCAGAGCACCCCTGGAAGAAACATCAGCAGCAAATTCTTGAAGCTGGTCAGCAGAAACCTTATTAGTCAACCTTTTTCCTTATTGAGATAGAATTTCTTTTTTCTATCCAAACTCCTCATTGAAGTATTTTAATCAGTTTCTGAGGGATTGAATGTCAGTTAATCAACAAGCATTTATTAAATGCTTGCTATGTGGGGTCAGTTCAGTAGTAGCACAGTGGATAGAGTTCTTCAGTTTGTACTCACAGTTATTCAGTTCTCTCTGTCTCTCTCTCTGGAGGTAAATAGCAGTTTTTTAAATCATGAGTTCTTTGAAATTGTTTTAGATCATTGTATTGGTCAGAGTAGCCAATATTTCATAGTTGAGCATTACAGGTCTGGAGTAAGGAAGACTCATCTTCCTGAAGTCAAATATGGTCTCAGATACTTAAAAGTTGAGTGATCCTGGACAAATCACTTAACCCTGTTTGCTTCAATTTCCAGATCTGTAAAATGATCTGGAGATGATAATGGCAAACCACTCCAGTATCATTGCCAAGAAAATTCCAAATGGGGATCATGAAGAGATGGACATGATTGAAAATGACCAAACAACAAAAATACTGAAATGTACACTGTTCAAATTTCTGGGGATTCAAAAAAAACCACAAAACAAACAAGCAAACAAAATCACAAAGGATTCTCAAAACCCCAAAGAGTGGGGGGGAGGACAATATATAACTTTCTAAATAAGTGCAAAAGATAGCAAAAAGTGAAATAACCCTTGCCTTCAAGGAGCTTACATTCCACTGCCAGCTCTTATGAGGCAAGGTCTCTGTCTTTTTTTTCATGTTCGGGTCATATTACAGTAAAATCTGCTAGATCATTATTATCAAAACAAAAACAAAATCTAAAACAAAACAAAAAAAGAAGGTATACACCTTTACCTCAGTTGCCTGGATTGTGGATGAAAATGCTCAGTTTACTTGAATTAAATAGACATTAATCTAGGAAGAGCCCAAGGAATAGTCATTACTTATGGCCAAAATGAAAGTTTTTCCTTTGTAAAGTGTGCAGTCACCAGGGCTGTTTTGAAATCCTGGGGAACTTGCCAATTCTTTGGGAGACAATTTATATCCTCCTGGGTATTCAGTTGATTTGCTGGGAAACTTTTCTTTCTAACCCTTGGAGCATTGTGAGTATTCAATCTCTATTAGGTGATTCGATCATTTTGACAAAGGATGCTTTCCCTTCATCTAAGAATGCACAACAGAAAACACACTACTGTAGAGGAGAGCCGGTACAGGGAAGCAGGGCCAAAGCAACTTTAAAAAGAATTCTTTGAATTCTTTGAATCCACCATTCAGTGAGAGCATACCTAGGTCTGGGCTTTTCATCAAGATTGGGAGCAAAGTCCATACAGTTGTGTGAGAGAGATACGTTGGCAGGGGAAAGGGAGAGACAGACAAGATAGAGAGAGAGAGAGAAAGGCAAAGAGAAAGAGAGATATGGACAGAGAGAAACAGAGAGACAGAGAAAGGTGGGGAGAGAAAAATTTTAGAGAGTGTAGGTATGTGAAATAAGTTTCATTTGGAAATATTTCCTTTTCATTATTTTTTCTGGGAATAAGAAAAAAACCTCTGGGTTTAGATGATCAAGGAAAGGACATTACTTTGGCACAAATAATGAATTCTGCATGTAAGGAACTGTTCTGTAGGTTCTGATAGAATTTCTTCGAAAAATAGTAAATTTTGGAGTTCAATTCTCATTTCCTTCTTTTTCTTTTATTTTTTTGAGACTGGACTCCTTATCTCATTCGAGTTAGAAATGCAACAAACACTCACTGCTTAGGGTCATTGCTGATCAGCTTGGAGAGTTGACCTTTTCTGCTTTTACAACCTGAAACAGTTCATTTCTTAGTCCAATTAATTAGTTGAATGGCTTCCCTCTCCTAAGGTCTTACCATATTGGTGGAAGACTTAGTGTGGACATATTTGGTTTCTTTTGCCTTACTGTAGCAGAAAACTCTAAAACTTGAGCAATATACGAACCTCAGGCTCTTCCTTAGCATAGATTACCGAGTGTGCCACCACACTCCATCTTTTCTTTTTAAATTTAAAATGTTGTATTGATGTTCTCTTTTTATATTGCTGGCACTTCCTAAATACTCTCCCTCTCACCTACTAGAAGATGTCTTGAAATAAAGTACAGTTAAATTTCACAATTCAGCTCTTTGGGCACATCAGGCAATATCTGCCTAATTTCACATCTATATTTTACCACCTGCTGACAAAAGGAAGAAGGCAAGCTTCATCTTCAATACTTTGAAGTCACATGGATTATTGCCTGGATCATTGTTCTGAAGAGTCTTTTGATGTTGTATTTCATTAATGTGCTCATCATATAAATTGTTCTTCTGGTTCTGTTTACTTTATTCTGCTTTAATTCATATAAGTCTTCTAAAGTTTATCAGAATTTTCATATGAATTATTTTATGGTGCAATAATAGTCCATTGATTTCATATGATTCAATTTTGTTAGCTTATTCTCCAATTAATAGATTCCCAATTTTTCTTTTAACTTTTTTTCTCCTATAAAAATGCTATTTTACTTACTGGGGAACTTATAGATTGTTTTTGCCCTCCTTAGAGTGATATACCAGTAATAGTGTCACTGGGTCAAAGGGTCTATATACAATTTACTAGTATAATTGCATTCCCCTCCCCCAGAAGTTGGATGTTCACCAACATTGCATAAATGTTCCTATCTTTCAATAAACCCTCTTAAATGAAAAATTCTCATCTTTTTTATCGTTGTCAAATGAATCTTTTCTTTCTTTTCTCTCACAATTTTTTCTTTTTTTTTATTTAGACAATTGGGTACTTCTATGATGCTTCTTGTGGATTTGTTCATTCTTGCTTCTCAACAAAAAGAGAAGTTAGAATGACTTCCAATAATCTCCCCAATCCTCAAAATATGTCAACTAGATAAACATGTGATTTAAAAAATTAATTCCTGGAAGATAGTAGTCTCCAAGAATTCATTCTATAGACGACTTTTAAAATAAATGTCCATACGTAAATATTGGAGAATTTTTCTTATCTGCTGTTTAATTCTATAATGTTTTCCACCTGTTTTTCCATCTCAGCTTGAAACACAGAAAATAGTAGTAATAATACTAAAATAATTCATTAGTATATTATTTTGTGGTTATTATTGCTATCTCATTTAGTCCCTATAATAATAATATGAGATAAGAAAGACAGATATGTTATTGTCCTTTTACAGATGTTGTCATTAAGGTTCAGAGAGAGGAAGTGATTTTGCCCAAAGTCCCAGAGCTAGTTTGTATCAGTCTTGAACTCATCTTCTGAATCTAGAATTTTCACCATTATGTTATTTCCACTATACTGAGGATACAAAACAATTTTAATAATATATGAGCAGAAATAAATATGGAAGAGAACCCTAATAGGAAGGTAAATCTCTCATACACAAATGGTGACTTTTCTAAAAACAAATATCCATGATTTTTGGATTAACCACAGCACATCTGGAATGTACTTTTCAAAATCCTTCTCTTTCTTCAAAATTCAATTCAAGTGGTAATTTATCCTATTTTCCCCCATTCTTTTTTAGCTCCTCCTCCTGCCTGAGGATCCTAATGGATCCCTCCTTAGCCTGAGCCCCCCCCCCCCCCGGGGTCTGATCTTAGAGCCTTGAAGCTCAGAATGTTCAAATTCTAGTTACCCATCAATTGCAGTCTTCCCAATAGCAGAAATTGCAAGCATGTACCAATGAGCCATTGCATAAGAGACCTTCTGTTTAATTTGTTGAGTTGAATTGAAATGGTAGTCTAAGTCAGTTAACAAGTTTTGATTGAGTACTTGCTCTGTCCAGACATCATGCTAAGCAGGTACAAAGAAAGGCAAAGAAACCATCTCTACCCTCTAAGATCTCATGTTTTAATGGCAGTGATTTCTTGAAAATGATTGTGTACAGGAAAGATCGACAGAACATAAATGGGAGATAATTTTGAAGGGTAAGACATTGAGAGGGAGGAGGAGAATAAAGGACTCTGGGAAAGGTCTCCTTTAGACAATGATATTTCCACTGAGTTTTGAAGGAAGCCAGGCAGGAGGAACTAAAAAAGAATTGGAAAATAGGATGAGTAAGATTCACCTAACTCTTGGATTCTTGATTGAAAACCAACTAGAAGAATGTAGGGTCTTGAGTTCCTACTTGGAACCTAGAGATTACTAAAGAAACAAGGAAAAATGTTGACCTATCTGGGAAATTAAAGAAAAGTATGAATTTGATGTGGCTTTAGGATGAGTTTGCCTCTGTTACTTACTGGTTGTGTCATCCTGTCCACAATCTTCATTGCTCCCAGCAACTCTTTGAGATGGTTAAGTTGCATAGAAAGAGCTGGCTCACCTTGGGGAAGGCTATCCATTCTTAGCATGTTCCAGAGAAATTCATCAGGCTCATCACTTAGGTAAGAATGACTTGGAAGCATAACTCAGGATGAGAAGTCGAGCATCAGCATTAGAATGGAAGGAAAGAAGAGCATTTTGGAACTAAGGGAATTCAGGGAAATCAACATGGAGAAAAAGCATGTGTGCCCTTTAATGGGGGGTGGGGAGGGAATGGCAGAAGCAGCGAATATAGTGTTAACCCAGATGGAAGAAGCAGTGACAAATGATGGCAAGGCTCCTGTCTCTCTGTTGTCCAACTTGGTGACACATTTTGTGCAAACACTTGAAAAAGAAAACAGAATGGTAGGAAGTACATTCAGAAGCTATCTTCTCTAAAAGTTGGTGATAATGTCGTTTTTATGTCTGTTTGACAGAGGACATAAGGTCAGTAGAATGTGTGTATTTGAACTAAACAATTACAATCTGCTCATGGCACAGAATAGTTAGGAATTCTCACTAAAATTGCCCATTGCACGAAATATGCAAGAATACTGCCAAATTGTGAACTTGGCAAAATTTGGTCCCCTCGGCAAATTAAGAAATTTCAAGATTTTGTATTATATTTGTAAGTATACAAGCACAGATTGGGACATATACACACATATAGATATGCATGAAATATCTACTCCTGATGTAGATGTACATATAATTTTTCTTTATCTGTTTCTGCTTATCTTCAACTATAAACATCACTTTTTTTAATCTTCACAAATGAATCATGTCAGTTCTCTTGGAATTGTCTTTGCCCTTTAAAAGATCATTTATCAGGGCGGCTAGGTGTCACAGTGGATAAAACACAGGCCCTGGAGTCAGGAGTACTCTGGGTTCAAATCTGGTCTCAGACACTTAATAATTACCTAGCTGTGTGGCCTTGGGCAAGCCACTTAACCCCATTTGCCTTGCAAAAAACCTAAAAAAAAAAAAAGATCATTTATCTTATCCTTTTCCCTAATTCCTAGGGAATTAGAATATAGAAATGCTTTTTATTGGCAGAACTTTAATGACTGCATTTAGAACAATTCTTTTCATTGGTGACTTTTTAAAATTGTCTTATTGAGTCTTTCTTTCTTTCTTTCTTTCTTTCTTTCTCTTTCCTTTCCTGTCTTTATATGCCCCCCCACATCACTTTTTCTTTCTTTTCCTTCTTTCCTCTTTCCTTCTTTCTTTCTTCTTCCTTCCCTTCCCATTTTTTTCTTTACTACGTTCTTCCTTCTTTCTTCCTTTCTGTCCTTTCTAAACATCTCTATACAAAACATGTAACAACCAATAGATAAAGGACTGATCTTAGATTAGGAATCCTTGAGTTTTTAGCTTTGTGAACATGGATCAATCATTGAATTTCTTGGTATCCTAAAACAAGTCTCTACAAGTAGTTTCCATACTGGGAACTGCTAATTTGAAATCACAGGTCTGGACCAAGCAAAATATTCCAACTGACTTAGATGTGCTCTCTACTTCTTTTCTGGGGTCCCTTACTAATTCCCTTTATCTCTGTGACTCTTTTTTCCTAATCTTCTGCTTTATAAAGCCCCCACACTTTTCAATAAACTAGTTTTTAAAAAAGCAATAGCCAGAGCTGTTCATTATCAGGTTTAATATTTCAGATCCTTTATAAAATGCCAAATTGGTAATACTGCTAATAAAGTTTCCTGGAGTTTGAATTTTTTATCTCATTCTTTCTTCTTTTCAACCATACTTTCTTCTGATTTGAATTTCGTCTTCCTTCTAGTATGGTATAGGAGTACAAACTTTGGAGTCAAAGGATTTGTGTTTGAATTCTATTTCTGATATTTTCTACCTATGAAAGCATGGGCTAATCACTTAGACTTATCTTCTTCATCTTGAAGGTTATCTCTGTTCAAGTATTCTAATATAAAAGACTTTATTTGTCAGATAGATAAAGATAACACTAATTTTCTAAGATAGTACTCATTTGATAGTCTTACATTGTAAATATGCAGCTACATCAAGACCTATTTTGGTTCTGTTTTTTAGTGTCCACTATGGTTCGACCCAAGATGTCATAATTTTCTGTCCATTGGGAAATGAATAGAGCTTATTCTTTGACTTTGTTACAATGGAATCATTGAACAACCTAATCTTACTCACCTAAGCTATTGGTGCAGTTGTATGATGAACTTTCATAGAATCCTAGATCTAGAACTCAGAGACCATCTGACTCAACCATTCTATTTTCCACACTAAGTAACCGAAGCCCAGGCACATGAAGTGACTTGTCTAAAATCATCTAGTGGACTTTTTATAGTCCTATATGCTGGCTTTCGATTTATTTCCCAAAGAGTTTGTGTTAGTGGAACCAAGGTCATGGGGATGAAAATCAAGGAATCATTTTTTTCTTAATCCTATGAGGAAAGCAAGCATTCCCATAGTTTAGTACTTTGGTTTTGACAGATGGCCCCCTCCATAATTTCACTAGAAGTATCTTTTAGTGACACATCCCTTCCCCACCCCCTCACTCCCATTCACCTCCCACTTCTCTCCTCCTGTCAATGATATACTCTCCTTTCTCTCTCCTTTCTCAGTAGTTTATAGTTCTTCTAGGCTCCTTTGCCTTCCCCTCACAGTGTGCTCTTAAGACAGACATTGTATTCTGTTTGCCAACACAGTGGCCCAAACACATGGAGGGGGTTAAGAAGAAGCCATCTGCTCCCTCCTTTCACACAGACCTTTGCTTCTCTCTCTCTCTCTCTCTCTCTCTCTCTCTCTCTCTCTCTCTCTCTCTCTCTCTCTCTCTCTGTCTTTGAGTATCCATACAAAACCAAACCAAAAAAAAGCAGTGGCTAATTAGAGCATGAGAATGAGAGGGTGAGACTGAAAGAGGGGACCCAGAGGACCCATGCAAATCAATCAGCCTGTATAAGCAAAGAGGAGAATGAAAAGGAAAGGGGTCTCTTTTATAAGAGATGGGAGGGAGATATTTTGACAAAATAAGCAACAAAGGTTCTTCAAAATGGGATGAAAATGGGGGAGTAACTTAAAAAAGAGCTTCCTCTATATAAAAAGGGGAGGGAACAGCAAGAAAAAAAAAGAGAGCAAAATTCCTTGTATAATCCTACTGCTTCTTCCATCTCTCACTTCTTGTATCTTTTTCACTCTCTCAATAGCTCCAGTCCACAATAGTCTCCATTATGGAGGCTAAGTGTATCATTTTTGTTGATAATTTCTGTTCTGGCTCACAGTGAATGTGAAAATAAGTGGCTTCTCTTCCCTTGGAGGGCTTTCTGAGAAGAGGGGCTTCCAAAAACAGCTGAGCCTTCAATAAAAGGAGTGGGCTGAAAAAAATCCCCCCAGGAGGAAAACCAGGCCACTCTTTCGAAGGTTTCTTTCTTTTTTCTTCCCCCTACTCCTCCTCATTGTCATTGTTTCACTTGGTGATTTCTTTTCCTTTCCTTATCTATTCCATCCAATACCCCAGGCCTCCAGGAGCAACCCTTATGTCTGAGGCTGGTTTTAAATGTGGAAATGTCCACCCGTGGTAGGCCTACAACAAAACAGTAGCTATCATTCATGAAACAGTGCTCCCTATGATGCGCATGCTTTAAAAGGCTGCTTGTGCTCTACCACAGAGGATTCAAGTCAGAAAAGCCAAGAACAATGACAAACAAAAACAAAAAGGACTCCTTGATAACTCCTCTGGGACTCTTCAGGAAACCTGTCCCTTGTACCACCAGCCCAACTCCATGAGGGCACTACATGAAACAGTGTTTAAACTGACAATTGTCAGATGAGCATCTCTCAGGTCCATGAAGAGTAAAGTGACAAATGGTGCCTTGTTCTTATCTTTGTAGGGTATGTATACAAATACACATAAAATGCATATATTTTCCATATACGTGAGTATATGAAAATATATGTATAAAGGTATAAAAGGTGTAGCTTGGTGACCGAGAAACTGAAGTCAGAAAGATCTGAGTTTGATTTTGGTTTCAGATGCTTACTAACTATGTGACCCTGAGCAAGTCACTTAACCCTGTTTGCCTCTATTTCTCCATCTGTAAAATGAGCTGGAGAAGGAAAAAGCAAACGATTCCAATATCTTTGCCAAGAAAACAACAAAAGGGGTCATGAAGAGTTAGATATGACTGAAAAATGACTCACCAAAACAACAAAGGCATATTTATGTGCACATGTGGGTATAAGAATTTTGCATCTTTAACTTGGGGGAATGGAATTTTAAAGGGGGAAACCTATGTATGGACATTTACACATACACATATATGTATATGTAAACAAGCATACATGCAAATGCCAGGAGAATAAATATATATATATATATATTTATTTATAATTTTTTTCTCCACCTCTATCAACCCAGTATGGGTTGAAAATACAAAGCCAAAAAAATATGATTGTGTTGTGAATTTTTGTGAGTTACCTTATAGTAACAAGTCACAATTATATGACTGTAAGCTTTAGAAGCTTACAAATCTACCTCCTTCCAACCCCATTTCATAGAAGAGAAAACTAATATTCAGAGACCAGAGTCAAATTATTTGATCCCTGAAACCCTGTGAGGTAAGTGATATAGTTAGCATCATTTCTCTTTTATTGATGAATATACAAAGGCCCAGAGAATAAAAAAGAAATTGTCCATGGTCATAATGGCAAAGGTAGGACCCAAACCCCTGCTTTTTTGAGCCTATGGCCTATAGTGGAAAGAACATTTTTTTTCCACTATACCTTACTGTCTGATATGAGGAACAGAGAGAAAGAATAAGAAAATGGATGTGTGTGTGTGTGTGTGTGTGTGTGTGTGTGTGTGTGTGTGTGTGTGTGAGAGAGAGAGACAGAGAGAGAGAGAGAGAGAGAGAGAGAGAGAGAGAGACGAGGGGGAGAGGCACAGAGAGACAGACAGAGAAAGAAAGAAAGAAAGAAAGAAAGAAAGAAAGAAAGAAAGAAAGAAAGAAAGAAAGAAAGAAAGAAAGAAAGAAAAGAAAGAGGAAAGAGAAAGAGGGAGAGGGAGGAGGGAAGAGAGAATTTTATTTATATTGTGAAAGAAACTTCACTTAAGAATATAGTTTCTATATGACTCACTAAAACCTTGTTCTATGGTTGATTTTTTATTTGTTTGTTTTTTGACATTAGAAGGGCCAGAATTGAAGAATGTATCAAAAGGCCAAATTGGCATTTGAATTCATTTGCACATATTAGAGCCAGTACAATGAAAATATTAATTTCAAGGTAGAGGTGTGTCTGCTTGTAATTATTTGTATTTAAAATGCACTTGCACAGATAGGATAAATTTTAGTAAAATTTAAATAAAAACAATTCTTGGGATCAATTTATAGAACTGATGTGCCTGATCCTTCTTAAGTTGATGGAGAAGACTCCTGGTGCTGTGGAAAGCTACATTTGGAGTTAGGAGACTTGGGTTTGAAGTCACATTCTTATCCTGATGGCTCTGGCCATCATTTTCCTCATTTACAAAGTGTGGAGGTTGAAGTAGATGACCCCTAAGAGCTTAATGTCTATAATTCTCTGTCTGTTCATGATCTCTAAAAGCAGAAAAAAGACAAAATGTACCATCTAGAGGTGGTAGGCAGTGGTCATTTTTGAAAAAGGGTAGGATTGGTTTGGATTCTAGTCCCTGCCCTATCCTTAGACATATATAGGATCTTGGATAAGTTACCTGCCCTCTAAAGACCTCAGTTACCTCACCTGTAGAATTAGATACTTAGACTAGATGGTCTTAAAGATTCCTTTTAGCTCTGCTATTTTGTGGTTTTAGGTCTACATTCAATGGAATTATCCAAAATGCACAGGTGATCATCCCAAGTACTTTACTTTCAGGATGCAAGGAGCCAGTTCAGCCACAGAATCCCTCTAGGAAAGCAGCCATGACACCAAAATGGGAATTAGACATGCAAAGCTGTTGGGAAAACAGCCAGCATGTTGTCAAGCTGTCATTCCCAGGAGGATAGGTTGTAGAAGCCAGCAGATAATTAATCCTCCCCCCCCCCACCTTCTTCTCTCTATGTCCCTCCCTATCACCACCCTATACTCTGTTCTAAGTTTCCAGAAAGTAAAAGATCTATAAAGAACACAATGAGGGTAGGAGAAGGTAGCAAAAACTTGGGTAGGAAATGGGGTTTAGACAACATTCTCTGGCTAGTAAGAATTATTTCTCATGAATAAAATTGTGTTAAAAATAATCCTCTATATCTTTTCATACACATGGTCTTTAGAAATATGTTGTAAAGACAAAGGGTACCTCCAACTCTTTGATCAACTTAGGAAGAATGGATTTGTCCCATTTTCGCCATTTTTGAACTTAATCCTGATTTCTTAAAATGAAAATTTTGGCCATATAAATAATGGGAACCCTGTTTTTTAAAAAAAAATTGACCATGTTATTCAAGTTCATAGAAGAGAGATGACTGTTCATTCATGGTCCTACATACATAAATTCCAAACTTTACAAATTAAGATTTCAAAAGTTAATGGAAAATGTCAGTATGATTTCATGGCCTGAGGGCTAAAAAGGGAAAATGGGACACAAGGGATGAGAAATTTTAAAATAGAAACATTTTAAAAAAAATTCTTGACAATAAAATTGCTAAGACCCCCCCCCCCCACACACACACACACACTCCAAAGGAAAAAGGGAACTATATGATGAAAAAAAAAACATTTATTCTGGTAGTTGAGTCTTTCACTTTGTCACTTACTAAGCCAAGTGACCTTAGATAAATCATTAATTTTTTTGAGGTTCACTCTTTTCATCTATATTTTATTTATTTTGTGAGGCAATTGGAGTTAAGTGAGTTGACTAGGGCTACACAGTTGGAAATTGTCAAGTCTCTGAGATAAGATTTGAACTCAGATCCACCTGAGTGGATCCACCACCAGGGCTGGTACTGTATTCAGTGTAACCTAGCTGCCCTGCTCTCCTAATCTATAAAGTGAAAGAGTTAGGATATATTATCATAGAGGTCCCCTTTAATTCTGGAATACTATGGTCTGAAGGAACTTATGTGACTGAAGAAAATTTCCTGATGAAGTCAGCTTTTAAAAGGACCTGAAAGGTGGGTAAATAACCAAGGACAAAAGAATGTCACAGATCTATGAGACTGATGGAAGTCTAAATCCCTAAGACAGTAAGAATGTCTTTCAGAGGTTATATATATTAACATCAAGATGAACAAAGGAATAGATACACTGCCTGGCAAGCTGGTATAGGGCTTAAGAAGTGACCAAGAGAAAGGCTGGAATATTGAATTTTTATTTTAGTATAGATGCCTTTAAAAGGTACTTCAAACTTGATAGACTGAAACAAATAGTATAAAGAGGGAATGACATCTCAGGATAGGGAGGGGAAAGTATTAAAGGAGAATTCAATTTTAAGTTAGTTTTGTTAGCCAGGCCCATACAAATTATATACCATACTATACTGTCAACACTTGTCTTTAATGGTTTATAATCTTTGAGAAATTCTGGAAAATGGGAGATATGCCATTAAATTGAATATGAGCAAATGCTGGCCTGATTTTCATAAAGGGGAAGAGGGAGTATCTTGGAAATTAGAGATCAGTCAGTTTGACATCAATATCTGGCAAATTCTGGAATAGATTTTTCTTTTTAGCAGATGGTTTTTTGAGCATTTAGAAAACAATATGGTGATCACTAGGAGGCAACATGAATTCATTAAGAACAAGTCATGCCAAACTGACTTCTATTATTTTTCCAATTAGCTGATTAGATTTGCTGATAACAGATCAATAATAATAATTGGCATTTAAAAAATAGTGCTTTAGGACTGACAAAGCATGTCATAAGCATTACCTCATTGGAACCTCATGACAACTCTGAAAAGTAGATGCTATCTATAGCTATTATTGTGTTCATGAAGTTCAGAAAGGTTAATTGACCATGGTAATGCAGTTTATAAGTATCACAGACAGAATCTGAATTCATCTTTCTGGCATATGAGACTGACTTTTAACTAACCCTTCTCTTTTTCCTCTTCTAAAGGTGTTTTCAGTGGGTTTACAAAATATAAACTTACCTTTAATTAGGGAAAAAACCCAAACATTATTTTATCCCAGTTATATCATACTCCATGGAAGGTTAGTAACCCATCTTTGGACAGTTTTTATCTGAACCGCCTCAAGCAAAATGAAAGCAATGAGATGATGATGATGATGATGATGATTGATGATTGATGATATCTTGAGGAAGCTAGATAATGCAGTGGATAGCAAATTGACCTGGATTCAGGAAGACTGGAATTCAAATCCCATCTTAGACCTTACTATCTATATGACCCTGGCTAGTTAATTCATTACTGTCTACCTCAATTTCCTTATCTGTAAAATGGGGATAATAATAGCACCTCCCTTTCAGGATTCTTGTAAAGATCAATTACAGATTGAGTTCTTAGTCTAGAATCTGGAAGACTCATCTTTCTTAGTTCAAATTTGGCCTTAGATACTTACTCACTTTGTATGTACTCACTTATATTTACATTACTTCACTTTGTTTGTCCCAGTTTCCTCAGGTATAAAATGACCTGCAGAAGAAAATGTCAAACCACTCCAGGATCTTTGCTAAGAAAATTCCAAATGGGGTCATGAAAAGTCAGACAAGATTGAAATCATTATTATTAAAATGTATTTTGCATTTTAAGGTTTCTATAGCTTCTTTTATACACGATTCCATTTCAGTTTAATAATAGCCCTGGTAGGTTCATTTATTGTTGATTATTCCCATTTCATAGATGAGGAAACTGAAACTCAAAGAAATCATGAGACTTACCCAGAGAGGCTCTAGCTAGGAAGTGATGAAGCAAGTATTTGAATCCAGATCTTCCTGATTATAAGTGCAATACTCTATCCACTTCACCACTTTTTCTTTCTGTTAAATTTTTTTTTTATTTTAAGGCAATGGGATTATATGACTTGACCAAGGTCACATAGCTAGGCAACTATTAAGAGTTTAAGGTCAGATTTCAACTCAAGTCCTCTTGACTCCAGGGCTGGTGCTCTCTATACACTACACCACCAAGCTGCATACTGCTTCCAGAAACACATTTGATGATCTCCTGTGAGATCCTTGTGGGGTCACATCAGTTTGTTAAGGATCTATGAATTCCCTCCACAAATGAGGATTAAATTCCATCAAAAACACAAAGCAATCTTAGGGACTTGCCTGAAGTTCCTCCTGAGTATAAGATAAGGGCAGGATGATTATCTTAGAATTACAAGTAGTTAAGTAGTTACACTTAAAGATTATTGATAAATGCTCAATGACAAACTGGATGGAGGTCTACAGTGGAGTCTGTTTGGTCTAGCCTTAGCTCCATTCTGGGCATCAATTTAATAAATGACTTGCATGCTGACATTGAAGAGGCATGATTATTTAAATTGCAGGTAATACAGCATTAGAATGGAGAGCTAATATAATAAATGACAGAATTAGGATTTTAAATGATCCTGTTATGCTAGTGAACAACTAGCAAGAAGAAACTTAAAAGAGCTCTGGCAAAGTTCTGTACTTAGTTCCCCCAAATCAATTACACAAACATGGGATGGAAGAGACCTGTCTTGAGAATTGTTCACATGAAAAATGTAGAGAGATTTTAATTGACCACAAATTTATTTCGTAGCCCCAACAGCCAATGGTAGCCATTTAAAATAGTGGTATTTCAGAGCTGAAACATAGAGAGATATTCTAGATTCACAGATCACAGGAATAAAAGGTGAAAATAGTCCTCTAATTCAAATACCTCATTTTACAAAGTAAGAAACTGATAAGATGAGATAAAAATGACTTTCCCAAAGTCACACAGGTATGAAGTAGCAGAGTTGGAAAATGATATAAAGACCTCTATATCCAAATAAAATATTCATTTCGCAGAATTCTGCTGCCTCTTAGTCTCTTTGACTGGTAAGTGATGGAGAAGGGACTGAAGGACAGGTCTTCACATTCCCAACTCAGGGCTCTTATCTTGCTTCCTTGCCAAGAAAATTGATACAATTTTGGTCAATATTAATGAAAATATAAAATCTAGATCTTGGCAAGTAATTGTTCTAATAGGGTCAGAGGACAGATGGAGGAGTCTGTTCAATTTGGTCTCTCTATTTTAAGAAGGATACTTAGAAACAGGCTCATCACCAGATTGGCTTCAGAATGATGATTTCTTTTGGGGGGTTATAAATTAAATTTATTGAAGATCTACAAATAAAATCTTTCTCGGTGGAGGGCATGGTATAGCAATGAAAGTACAGATCCATGAAAAATGACATATGATTGCATATGGTTCTGGAAATCATCTTATAAAGAAACTGATGTTTGGTTTGGCCAAATGGAGAGAGAGACAAGCAGACAGACAGACAAAGAGAGACCATAGGTATCTTCAGATAATTGAAGTGCCATCATATAAAAGGGCTAAGGAAATCAAAACTAAGATCAATACAGGGAAATTTTAAGTGGATAGATTTCTATTCAATAAAAGAAAGGTCTTTCTAACAATGAGACCTGTCTATCAAGAGAATGAATTGCTTTGGGCAATAGTGATCTTCCTATAACTGAGCAAAGACTGATCTATTTGATTGTTTTAACAGGTACATATACATTATCTAAAAGGCTGGACTAGATGACCTCTAACACACATTTCAATACTAAATTCTGTGATTTTTTTGTAGTTGTAGCAAAAAACTCTTCCTTGGTAATATAAGGAAGTAAAGAAGTCCCCTGGACAGTTTAAAGAAATAAAAAGATTTCCATCTATCTGGAATGCTTTAGGCATTATCCTACCTAGAGGCAGAGGAATGACCTTTGGTAGAGTGACTTGATTAAGTGACTTTTTGGATGGTTCTTTGAAATTAGCTCTATTACACATATTTTAAATCTACTTCTAGTTTCAAGATTCTGTGATTTAGACAAAACAAAAGAAAACAAAATCAAATCACTGCCAATATGGAAGTAGGTATCATTTTTCTAATTGTATCTGGCTGACTAGATGAATAGTGGTCCAGGCAAGTGGGCCATTCCCCTGGGCAGCTAAACTAACTAACATATTAGTACAATTTTCTTTTCAATTATGCCCTTTCCCCCTATTACATTGCAACTATTTATAAAACAAAAAGAATAATATATTCTACTACAATACATTTAAAGATAAGATACAATCTAAAGGGATTACCACTCTATTAGTTAGGCCTCTTCAATGACTGAAGTCAAGATCTGATACTTGGTGCTTTCAGGATGAAGAACATTGAGTGATTAGAAGATTTCTCCCTGAATGGCATTCTAAAAGGTAAAAATAGGTAAGGGAAAGGAGTGCTAATGATTATTAAATAATTTCATTGGAGAATATGAGTTGCTAATTGAGAATCCCTAAGATCATTGATCTAGGTTTAGAAGGGATCTCTGAGGTCATTCAGAGTAAGACATTCATTTTACAGATAAAGAAACTGAGGTCCAGGAAAATAAGAGACTTGCCCAAGGTCAACTTACCTTTTTGTTTTCAGTTTTAGCAGTTCAATGGAAAAATGTCTTTTGCTCTTTCCTTCTGTCTTTTTGGTTTGGACAAGTCCTTTGAAAAAAGGGGATGGAACAAAAAAAAAAGCAGTGAATAGAGCACCAGCCTTGGATGCAGGAGGACCTGAGTTCAAATGTGACTTCAGACACTTAATAATTGCCTAGTTGTGTGACCTTGGGCAAGCCACTTAACCTCATTGCCTTGTAAAAAAGCCAAAAAAAAAAAAAAAAAAGAATGGGATGAACCTAAGAATTTCCAAAGAAGACAGCTCAATCATGGGGCATAGATGTTAAAAGTAGTCACAAGCCTGGTATGTAAGTACTTCCCTCTCAGACAAAGTGAGTGTGTACTTTGTTTCTCCTCAGTCCAAAGCTTAAAGTATTCTGCTTCCCTAACTTTGCCTTTCTTTTCAGTTTTATTGAAAGCTGCTAGATAATGGTTCTTTAGAGCACAGTGAGGGCCCTTTGTCTAGGTGTTAACTAGTTAAGAATTTGCCAAAGCTAACAAAACTTAGAGTTAAACTGCTGAAGGGCTACTCTCACCCTCCCACCCAGTTCTCTGGTTTTCTTAAGGATTTATGCAAATATGACTTTCTTTTATCCTTGCTTAAACCACTTGTTGCTTGAAAACCAAGCTTTATCCTCTTCTCACCCTAGCTCCCCCTGCAAAATGAAAAGTGCCTGTGATGCCCTGGGAAAATCATCTTTATGTTCTAATCAATTAAACAATCTTATGTTTTAAAGACTGGTTCTAGGAGCCAACAGTGAAGCAGGAGCAACGGAGCAAGTGTTTAGAGACTGAAGTTAGTGAAAGGGAAGGGTTTGAAATAAGCTAATATTTCTTGATTTCAGAGCTAAAGCTTTCTGGGCAAGGCCTGGAGGGGAAAAACTGATCAGTGTTAAGATACTATCTAAAAGGTGGCGGCTACGTGGTGCAGTGGATAAAGCACCCGCCCTGGAGTCATGAGTATCTGGGTTCAAATTCTGTCTCAGACACTTAATAATTACCTAGCCATTTGGCCTTGGGCAAGCCACCTAACCCCATTGGCTTGCAAAAAAACCTAAAAAAATAAAAGATACTATCTAAAAAAGAAATAGAAATTGGACTAAAGAAACAGGGTTGTAGAGGCTCCCTTTCTGTTTTAAAGTTTGATCTCTTTCTCTCCTCCCTCATTTTTGGAAAATTCTTTTCATTATTATTTTTTCTTCTGAAAAAAGCTGCTATACAGGGTCATTTTTGTTTAGATGTATTACATTTGACTTTTGGTTCTGAGAGATGTTTCACATACATATATTTTATAATGCCACAATTCCTATTAATTAATATTTGAGGGAGTAGGGAGTGGGATGAAAGGGGTATCAGAGTATCAGAGGAAAATTAGAATACTCTCAAATATAATCCTGGAGAAAGTTTAGGTCCGCCCTGCCCACCACGGATGAAAGCCCTCAGAAAAGGAGGGCATTGATATAGGGGGAAGAAATAACTATTTTAAGTGTCTACTAGGTGCCAGTTTCTAATAAGGAGTTTACATATATCATGCCATTAGATCTTCACAGGGACCTAGAGATAGATATTTCTATTATTCCTATTTTACACTGAAACAATCTGAAGCTCAGGACCACAAGTCTAGTGGATTTTGAGACCACATTTGAGCTGTGGTGCAGCTAGGTGGCACCATAGTGCAGGCTTGGAGTCTGGAAGACTCATTTTCCTGAGTTCAAATCCAGATTCAGACACTTACTAGCTGAGTGACACTGGGCAAGTCACCTAACTCTGTCAACCTCAGTTTCCTCATGTGTAAAATGAGCTAGACAAGGAAATGACAAACCATTACAAATAGGATTATGATTTACAGCAACAAATTCCTAGCTTCACATTTTGGGATCTGTCTACTACACTATCATATTATACTTTAAGATTTATAAAACATTTTAAGCATTATCTCATTTGACACTCAACCCTCACAATAGTAGATAACAAGACATAGAATAGTTGGCATGAACAATTCTAAGATTCCCACATTTTGAAGATGTGGCAATTGAGATTGGTAGAGGTCAAATGACTCCATAGTCCTACAGACAATGTTTGGGACAGGACTTGAGCTCAGGTCTTTACTAACTTCAGGTATGGTAAAGTACAATATTCTGTCCAATAAATACACTGTCTTTAATATTCTGGATCTTCCTTATAGGTAACATTCTAGAATCCTGACAATCCTATCCTTATTTCATTACTTAAAAATGGCACTTGATGTTTTCAGTCTAATTGAGGTATTTTATTTTCTTCTAGGGAAATCAAGTTTTGTTTGTGCTAATATGTGTTCATTTTTACCACTGGGTAGAACAAGTTATCTAATTTTTTGTTAATAAAGTTGCTTTGGCCTGGCAGAAAGAGGAACTGCTTTTGAATGATTAAATCTTTTTAAAAAGGGAGAAAAATCCTTATATTATTTCCTACCTTGCACTGTAATAAAAACAGCCATTACACATAATAATTTCACAGGAGAAGAACACCAGCAGGGTTGATAAAATTTAAAATAAGTGTTCCTGGTTTAAATAAAGGTCTTAATTACAGATTGATCAAAGAAATGCTAGCAAAGTTAGTCATTTTTACTTGTTGCATTAAAGTCACCTCTTCCATCCAGACATGTGGACCACTCCTCCTCAATAGCTAGCCCAGTTAGAAAGATGCTGAAATAAAATTTTCCCCTTCCTCCTTTTAGAGGTTGTCTTCTTTGAAACTTATTTTTTTCATTCACTTTTCCATTCCTTTGCCAGCAACTAGTACTAGCTGGTAAATCCCAGTTTGAAAGGAATCAAGCGACAGGCAACCAATGTTTTCTTCTTTGCTCTTTCTCTTTGTGTCTTCTCTCTCCTTTCTGCCTCTGTCTCTGTCTTTCTGTCAGTCTCCGTCTCTTTCTCTCTATCTCTTTCTATTCTCTTCTTTCTGTCTCCTTCCTCACTGTATCTGTCTCTCCTCTCTCTATCTTTCTCTCTCTTTGTCTCTTTCTCTCTTTGGGTGTCTATCTCTCTCAGCTCACTGTCTTTCTGTCTTTCTATCTTTGTGTGTCTATCTTTCTCAGTCTCAGTGGCTTTCTGTCTTTTCTCTCCTCTCTGTCTTTCTCTCTCTTTGTCTCTGTCTCTTTCTCTTTGTGTGTCTATCTCTCTCTGTCACACTGGCTTTCAGTTTCTGTCTCTCCTCTCTGTCTTTTTCTCTCTTTGTCTCTTTGTGTGTCTCTCTATCTTTTGCCTCATTGGCTTTCATTTTCTCTGTGTCACTGTTTCTCCTGCTCCTAACCTGTTCACTAGAAAACCATTACTCTGGGTATAGACATATCCTAGGTGAATTCTTCTGGTAGGGATTTGTTTCCAAGACAAAGACAGGACACTGTAGGATTTTTTGAAGGATTGACCTAGGGTCTGTTGTCAGCAAGGTATTTCCCAGTCTATGCATCATTTCCACATTTGGCTCAAGGGTCTGGTTCCCTTTCACCCCTCTTCCTCTTTCCTCAACCTCAGCACGTCTCCTCTCTTTGCTCCTTTTTGCAACCCCAGACATCCCATCCACAGATAAATTTGGAATCTGGCCCAGCTGGAGCATAAATCTGATGCCTAATTGAGCTGGGGGCAACTCTCTATATAAATCACTTCCCTCTGGGGCTGGGGGCCCGTGTGTGCTCAAAGTAAGCAGCCGCTTTGGCTCAATGTGTCCCCCTTGTGGTCACAGGGTTCTCTCATCATAAGCATCCACCAAGACTGTCCAGACTCAACAAATGGACATACCCAGAGGCTCTAGGGCTGTTTAGAGACAATGTCTCCTCAAGAAGACTTGCTTTTCCAAAACTTTGATTTGTGTTCCTACCTATCTCAGTGAGGTGCACTGTAAACAGGAGGTGCAGGGATGAGGCTGGGTTGGGGATGGGGGGGGACTCAGACCTGAGGCATCTCCTATGATGGTGCACATGTTCAGAGTGTGAATTCTGTTTTATATAATCCCTGTCCATGAAAAGTTGATCAGTAGTCCTGGATGAGGAAGTGGAGTGTCTGTGTGTGTGTGTGTGTGTGGGGGAAGGATCAGGAGGAGAGCCAAGGATTTGGCTAACCTTGTGTGTCTGTATGTTTTGGGTTTAACAAACAATTTTCTGACCATAAGCTCAAATATTCTCAAAGGACTCAAGATACAAGAAGAAAGCATTTCTAGAATGAAGGATCTGGGAAGAAAACTCTGCTAACCTCTGACTCCAAAGTTCAGCTCCAGGGGTTTGTATATTTTGGGAGGCAAACTGAGGAAGTGTTGACTGGGCTGAAAATGCTATCTGAAATATATTTTTGCAGAGGAAGATGATCTAAAAGTCATTTTTAATCATATGCCTTGACCTGTAAGATCATGTGAGAGGATTTTCTGATTCTAGTTTTGTCCTCTTTTGTCTATGAGGAATGGCAGACAATCTCCTTTTTGACCATTTTACTTCCTCTCTCCTTGGCTCACTTATTTTCCTGCTTAGTTCTCCCTTCCTTTATCCATCCTTTCACATGCCATCCTAGTCAAACCAACAATTATTTATTGATTGTCTGTAAGTGCCAGCACTTCCTGAAAAACTAAGGAGATATAAAAGCAAAATTAAAAACAACTTCTGCTCTCCAGAAGCTTGTATTCTATATGGGAATGAACCAGATTAGGAGGTAAACATGTATTCAGGAATCTGAGGAAGAAGGGAGTATTAATGGTCAGACTTTCTAAGGAAGGAAGTACCTGGGTATAGAAAGCAAAGGTTTACAGGCAGGAGATAGCATGTAAAGTTTGGACAAAAAGAAGTAAAACAGTTTGACTGAAAAGGTTAAAGTGTTCAGGTAAATAACAATCACTTTTTAAATTCACATTATCTGCCAAATAATATGCTTGGGAATGGATGAAAAATGAAACAATTCTAGTCCTCAGGGAAGTTACATTGGGAGAAGAATGAAGATCTGCACATAAATAAGCAGATAAACAATAAATAAAGGTAAGATTATAAAGGGAGGGACCTCACAGGGAGAGGGCATCATGAAAGGCTTGATATAGGTATCATGGGCAGAGTTTTGAAGGAAAAAAGAGATTTCAAGAGACAGAGGTGAAATGAGAATGGGAGAAGGGTAACCAGGGTATAGGATCAGAAAGGGAAATAGGAGAGCAAATAACTTATAAGGAAAAAACAAGAAAGTCAATTTTTGAACCTAAAGTATAGAAAGGGGCTTAATGGATAAAAACAGGTTGAGGCCAGGTTGTGAAAGGTTTTAAAAAACTAAGTAAAGGAACTTTTATTTGAACCTAAAGGCAAATAATACTGTAGAGGTCAGCTAAAATCAGATTGAAAGGACTTTACCTGCCTTCTTCCTTCACATCTTCCTGTTTTTCTCTCTCCTTTGACAGATTCTCTTCTCTTCCCTCACCATCCTTTTCTTTCCTAATTTTCTCTCTTGATTTTGCTTCCCTTTATAACCTTATGTCCCATCTCTCTTTTAATGAGAACTTTCACATATGATATTGATTTGAAGTTTTAAAAAGCTTACATTGATTTTCTGGTGGACTTTTCATGATCTTATTTAAAAATGTAGGAAGAGAGCAGTTTCAAAAAATACTGTTGACTTGTTCTATTGAGTTAATAGTCAATGTTAGAAACTTTTTTCCCCAAGTCTAGGAGTGCTTGGGGACCTTTGATGTTTCTTCTAATGAGCAGGGTGGTTGAGGTCTTATTTTGCTTTTATAAGCCTTCAAGTATAGGCAACATGCATAGGCCACAAGTTTAGGATTAATTTTATCTGTCACATCTTTAAGATTTGCATGAAGGCCTGGATTTGAGGGCATTGCTAAGAAAAAAAATGTACTGGAAGTGAAGGGGCATGAAGCAGAAATAAAGCAGACTTGTAAATTAGCAGAAGTCTAGGCTGAGAATAAATCAGATTGTGGGAACATGTGTAAAAATAAAAATGAGTTTACAACCACCACTACTAGCACCACTAGAACTGCACCAGCAGGAGTATGCTTACCATCACATTCTACATCACCATCATTGTAATCAGCACCTCTGCCTCCACTATCACCACTCCCACCATCACTATTACCATTCCCACCATCACCAACAACACTCCCATCATCACCACCATTTCCACCATAATCTCTACTACCATTCCCACATCTACCATCAGCACCTCTATTGTCACCACAATTATCAACATTATCATCTTTACCTACACTATCACCATCGCCACATCTGCCTTCCAAAACTGATATCTCCCTTTTTCTACTCCTGGGCAAGTGGCACCCTTTCTAGATGAAGTTGAGGATGAAAATAATTTATAGATGTTTACTAAATACCTTGCATCTACCCCCAGAATTTAATCCTCACAGAAGCTCTATGAAATGCTTAAGCAATGGATCATTGCATTCAGTTTACAGGTAGAAAAAGGAAACTCATGAAGGTCAACTATCTGCCTTTTTTAAAGTCATACAGTTGGCAAGTGGCAGAGCAGGGACTCAAATCCTACATTTTCTAATTTTCAGTTTAATACTTTCCATTACATATTGTACCTACTTTATGTTAGCTGAAGTTATTGAAAGTTAGCAGATTTTGCTGGTCTATATGCAGGTAGGATTTAAAGGGAAAACAACCTAAGATTAATTTTAAAAAACCCAATAATGATAATAGCCAGCATTTATCTAAAACTTTAAGACTTGCAAAGCTCTTTACAAAAACTGTTTTCTTTTATCCTCACAAAAACCCTGATGGGGGGGGAGGTATAAGTATTATCCTTATTTTGTAGATGAGGAAACTGAGGGAGACAGAGCTTAAGTAATTTGCTCAGGTCATACAGCTAGTCAGTATCTGTGACTGGATTTGAATTCAGGTCTTTCTGACTCCAAATCCAGTTTTCTCTTCCTTGAGCCTCCTAGCTATCTCTAATAGCTGGTATGTAAATAGCATTTTAAAGTTCATATATATATTATCTTACATGATTTTCATAACAACCCAGTGAAGCAGGTGTTACTATATATACACCTCTTTACAGATGAGAAAACTGAGCTCAGCAAAAGTTAAATGAACAACTCAAAATCTCATATAGATAATAAATGTCTGAGTCAAGATTGAACCTCAGTTCTTATTGGCACTATGTCTATCTCTTTTCATATCACCTAGTAGTCTGTATACCAGTCCAATAATAAATGGCTATTTGCTCTTTAGAATCACTTTCAACAAATTTCTCAATATCCTGACATTTTCTGTCTTTCTGTTTCTGTTTCTGTCTGTCTGTCTTTTCTGTTTTTCTCTCTTTCTCTGACTTTCTGTCTTGTCTCTTTCTCTATCTCTGTGTCTCTGTATCTGTTTCTCTGTCTCTGTCTCTCTCTCTCTGCCTCTGCCTGTCTCTCTCTATGTCTGACTCTTCCTCCCCTCCCTCCTTCTCTCTCTCTCTCTCTCTCTCTCTCTCTCTCTCTCTCTCTCTCTCTCTCTCTCTCTCTCTCTGTCTCTCTCTCTTCCTTTCACTCTCTCTCTCCCTCTCCCCGCCCTCTTTCTCTCACTGACAAAACAGTGAAGAGCACCTTGATACCTTGTATAGATAAGACCAGATTGGAAAGTGTTATAATTACTGTCCAAGACAGTAAGATGAATAAATTTAGAATTATTTGGGTTAAATATATGAGCAGAAAACAAGAAGGTGAGATATATCCTGGGGAAATTAAAACCTGGTATCCTGAAAGGATGATGTCAAGTGGATCTGCTTAGAGGGAGGAGAAATTGGGAAGGGAGTGAGTCCTGTTGAAATGACAGACCATAGATTAGATAAGAACTTACACTCTGTACTTCAGTGCTCCTGTGGACTGCATACAAAGTAAAGTGGGGAAAAGATAACAGGAAAAAAATTGGCAAGAGAGATGAGCAGAATTGCTTCCCTAATCTCAGTGATATTTCCAACCCAGGGCAGAGCAAGAAGCCAGGATGCCCAAATAGCCAGGAGTAATATTTAGATATGAACAGCCTCTCTTCTATAGGATGTAACAGCATTGTGTTAGAACTGGTTTGACTCAGAGGTGGTCACCAGCTCTCGTCCCCCTCCCCCCTCCCCCTGATGGGACATAGCAGTTGGTGCATGTGATTGATTTCATGACTAGGATTGATGTAGACATTGATACAAACGTATAGGTAAGACAAGTAAGACAATCTTTTTTGGATTCAATAGGATGGCAGCACCCCAGGAGCACAGAGAAGGGGGCCAACCCCTAACAAAGCTCAATAATATGAAATCAGGCAAGACTGATTTACAGAGCTAGGTTAAAGGAGATCAATATGGTCAATTGGGCCAATGGTGATAGAATCTGTAGGGAAGACAAAATGCTACCAAAATAACTCAGGAGAGTGGAATGGCATTATAGGCAAAGAAAGAAAAGTTCATGCCAATTGTCAGGGGAAAACTATTTTCCAGCAGTGAAAACTACTAGATTACGGAATAATACACAAAGGGTAATGGAGGAAATTGGTTCTCTTAAAAATTGCTGAGCAAAATTAGATTTTTCACACAGATTTCTGGCATAAATTTGATCCTGTTATAGATAGATTAACCAAGGTGAGTAACTTCCTTGCCTCTCCACCTGTTACAAACAAAACCAACAAACATTCATTTGACAGATTTTTATTTAGTATCTTTGATGTGCTAGATATTGAGAGTAGGGAAAGGGACCGGCCCTCTGATTTTATTGACATAAGAAACAAATAGGAAAAAATGAGGTAGTCTTTGACTCCTCTGACTAATATTAGAATTTATATTTTATTGGGGAAAAGGGGTATGTACTTGGATAATACTATACATACATATATATATATAGAGAGAGAGAGAGTGCATATGTAAATATTTATGTATATACATACAATATAGTATAAATGTATCATAATATATATTGTATGTAAACATTATTATACCTAGAAACATTATATATGTATATGATATATATATATATGATTACTATATATATATATATATATATATATATTATATTATATTTGATCAGGATGGGACTTACCACAGAAGATGTCATTTGAGGTGAGCCATGAAGGAAACTAGAGATTCCACAATGCTGAGATGAAGAGTGGGACTCATTCTTCTAGGAATGGGGGACAGATAGCCTGTATAAAGACATGGAAAGGGAGGTGGTGGGAGAAGATTGTAGATGTAGTGAGCAATAAGATTTCCAATTTGATTGAGAAGAACAATGAGGGGAAATGATGTGTATCAGCCCTGCAAAAAATAGATTGGAAGCAGGTAACAAAGAGCTTCAAATGACAAGTAGAGGAGGTTGAGTTTTATCCTAGAAACAGTAGAGAGATCTTGGAGTTTATAGAGCAAAAGAGTAACATCATTTCTGAAATATCATTTCTGAATCTTAATGATGTCCTTCCCAATTCTCTCACATGTTGCCTCTTTTAGGTTTTAGCCCCCCAAAGATCTCTAGTTAACTTTGTTTGAAGGTTGCATTTTGGAGGATCAACTGTGTTTCTTCAAGCATATACTATCAAAACCAATATTTATTTCTGAAATATTGTAGTTACTGTTTTGTTTTGTTGTTTTCATGCCCTTATTCTGACTGCACTGGAAGGCAACATCATCAGTATCCAACTGATAGGTATCAAGATGAGAAAGCAAGGCTTTATTTTGAAAACTCATTTGCAGTTCACAGAGATTTTTCTTTGGTGAAAAATGATTGCTTGCAATGTTTTCACAACAATGGCAAACATTTTGATAAGGGTAACCATTTGGGGGTCTTTCTGGAAGGTTGCTGCATTCTCAGTTTGGGGCCAGAGACAATTGGCAAAAATGACAAGGCAACCATTTGTAGCTCCTATTATGATGTGTAACAACTTTCAAATAATAGCTCATTGATGTGTATCTTTCTGAGGACATCAGTTAACTGAAGCAGTGCCTTGGTATTGCTGGTTAATTCATACTTGAAAAAGTAACCCATACAACTGATCCAGGAATCAGCAGGGCATAGAGGAGACTGGACCAGTCTCGGAGTCAGGAAGCCCTGAATTCAAATTCAGCTTACTTTCCAGTTCAGCATAGACTATTCATTTAACCTTCCAGTTTTCCCCCAAATGGCTTTCTGTACCCCAGCAATTCTAAAATTCAGAAGTTTTCAAAATGTGGTACCTAAGACCCTAATTTTAGGGGCACCTTGAGGTCAAAATTCTTTTTATAATGATATGAAGACATCTGACCTCTAATATGATGAATATCTATAGATATAAATTTTATATACAAAGTTCTTTTTGAATCCCCAATAATTTTTAAGAGTATAAAATGGTTATAAGATTAGAATTTTTAAGAACTATTGCTATTAGTTAGAGAGGAGCTGCCAAACAATACCATTGGAGCAAGTTTCTTTACCAGGAATTCTCCTCACAGATGAAATCATAGTTTTGGATTAAGTAAGGAAAGAGAGGGAGTGAAAGTCAAAATGCTTCTCTTCAGCAAAGGTAAGAACCCAAGTAGATTGCAGTATTACCAAAGGAAAATCTCATGTGCCTACAGAAAACCCATAGCTATAAGTCTTTTTTTAACTGGATTTTTATTTGGAACCAAATGTTGCAAGATTCTAAGTGATCAATTACTTTTGTTGCAAAATGCATTCCTGAAACTCACTTCATTTTAATGAATTTTTAATCTCACTGACTCAAGTCAGCCTTGACCCCAAATAAAGGCTAATTCCTGTGTTCTCACCCTCTATTTCAAGAAAACAAAAACTGCTCTTGATTCTAGCATCCAGCTGGTTCAAAATGTGAATGACTGTCCTTTTTGCAATTTTTCTGGAATCTGTTTCTTTTCCTCCTTCCCATTTCCCACCTTCACCTCAGCTTTTAAGTGCCTTGTCCCTGTGGACTCTGGTCCACAGTAGAACAATTTTAATTGCTCTCTTCTATGAACTTAATTTTAATTTCAGTTCTTGTGCTCTGCTTTCATCCTAGCTGTCTGTCTTTCTCTCTCTCTTTCTCTTTCTGTTTCTCTCATCTCTGTCTCTGACGCTCTTTCTTTTTGTCTGCCTCTGATTCTCTTTCATTGTCTCTGACTCTTTCTCAGTGTGTGTGTGTGTGTGTGTGTGTGTGTGTGTGTGTGTGTGTGTGTCTAATTACCTCTGTCTCACTGGCTTTCCGTCTCTGTCTCTATGGTCTCTGTGTCTATGTCTGTCTCTCTGTCTTTCTTTGTCTCTATCTCTGTCCTGTCTGTTTCTCTGTCCATGTCTCTTATGCTCTCACCATTTCTCTTTAGACTCCTCTTTCCTTCTCTGTTCCTTCTTCATTTATTCCATCTTTGCCTTCTAGTCCTATGTTCCTCTCTCTTCCCCCTCAAAGAAAAATTGGATTTTTCTCTCTGGTTGAGCAGTGACTGACAGAGGGGTGGGTGTAAAAGCAATACTATAGCTAAAACTTGGGGGACTACAAGTTAACATTTCAGAAAGTAGAACCTTATCTTTAGTGGATTACAAAACCACTATATTCCCATCTTCTCCTTACATTCCCCTACTTCCCAACAAAATGTGGTCTGTTTAAATGGTAGTCAGGGAGGTGTGGGGTGAGGGGAGTTGGTATCTGGCATTGTCCCCCTTTTGTTCTTACTTAGAATCATAGGTTATCAGCCCTGGAAGGGACTTTAGAAAACCATTTAGTATAACCCCTTTTACTGATGGGGTAAAATGAGACAAACAACTTGTTCAAGATCACCCAACCAAATGAGTGATGTTGAGTCTCACCTAAACCTTGGATTCTAATCCAGGTCTCCTGACTCCACATCTATCTAACTTTCTATTGCTCCACTCCTAATTCTCTATTGCCTTTTATAATTTTCCCACATGGAATAAAGCTGGATAAATAAAGAATTTACATGTTCTTGAGGCACAATTGCTAGTCTAAAGTATATAGATGTCTATGTCATCTATCTGCTATGCCCAGAATGCTTTTCCCCTTCACCTCTGACTCTAGATTCAGTTCAGATCTCACCTTCTGCAGGTAGTTTGTCCTATTCTTCAACTGCTAATCCCTTCCCCTTTCACATGATCTTTCTGTACTTTTTAAATATTTTCTATGTATCTAGTTATTTACATGTTGTCTCTCCCATGAACACTGTGAGTTCTTTGATTTTTGTTTTTCTTTGTTATCTCCAACACTTAGCACACATAGCAGAGCTTTATAAAAGCTTGTTAAAAGACTGACAACTATGGACATGAATATGCTGGGAAATATCATGTTTAATGCAGCCACTGAAACAATAAGGCACAGTGGTCAAAGCAGTGGATCAGCTATATCAGCTACTATCTATAATTCTGATCGTCTTTTTACTTTTTTATTTTCAATTGTTTATTTGACTGTTTTTAAATATGTAAAACAAAGAGTTGGACTAATGGATTGCAGTGGTCTTTTCTAGTTCTTTTATAATAATAAGATTTTGCTTTTAACCCTCAGCACTAAAACAATATCTCTATTGAATAAGCAAAGTCTTTGCATAGACATGGAATGATCCTTAAGGAAGTCATGGTGTAATTTCTATGTTGATCCATTTGCATCTTTATTCTTTAGACATTAAAGGGGCTTCTTGGATGATATTGAAGACTCCATCATCTTGTTGGATAGCCAGATTCCCAATCTTGATCATCCTTGATTCTTCCCTTGCCTCTCATATCCAATTAGTTGATGAGTCTCATTGACTCCACTAGCATAATAACTTTCACATCTGTCTTGTCTTCTCTTTACTCACAGGACCATCATCCCTAGTTCAGACTTTACAGTCTTTCATTTGAACTAATTCAACAGCCTCCTAATTGGCTAATTTGCCTCCAGTCTTCTCCAGTCTTTCCTCCACACAGTGGCCACAATGAAACTTTGAAAGTGTTCAATCCTGTCTTTCCCCTATTTAAGAACTCTCATGACTCTCTTGGTCTAGAAAAAACTTCAAATGATTTTATTTTGTGCATAAGCTAGTTCTGGTCTGTCTTTGTAGTGTTATTGCCCATTATAGTTTATCATATACTTTATAGATTTTTCTTTTCTTTTAAATTTTTCAAGGCAGTGGGGTTAAGTGGCTTGCCCAAGGCCACATGGCTAGGTAATTAAATTATTAAGTGTCTGAGGTCAGATTATCACATAATTTATATTCTAACCACACAGACCTATTTACTGTTCCCTTAGTTTTACATTCTATTTTCCTTCCCTTTGGAAGGTGACAACACAGTGTCTCCAGGTCTAGAATGCACTCCCTCCACATATCTACTAGTTTTTGTCATCTTAAATCAAACACCTACCTACTAGAAAGTCTGTCTAGTTCTCTGTGCCCCCCCCCCACCAATTTGCTTTTGGTACTGACTCCACAGCTTTGCTTTCCTTCTTATAAATACTTTTCTGTGAATGTGTTCCTCTCTAGTAGAATGTAAGCTTTCTGAAAGAAAGGGATGTATGATTTTTGTCTTTCTATCTCCAGTGATGAGTATGGTGCTTGCACATTTGTTGTTATCTGATTCTTTGAGACCCCATTTAGGGTTTTCTTGGCAAAGATACATGCCATTTCCTTTTCTAACTCATTTTACAGATGAGGAAACTAAGGCAAACAGTGTTAAGAAATTTGCCCAGGGTCATACAGCTTGTAAGTATCTGAGGCCAGATTTGAATTCAGGAAAATGAGTCTTCCTGACTCCAGGTCTGGCACTCTAATCATTGTGTCACCTAGGTACCCCTACCTGGAATATAGAAGGATTAATAAATGTTTGTTGAGCGAATGAATTAAGAATTGTTACCACCTAGCTGCTATGAATTGAAATTCTTCCTTTCCTTCAAACGAACTGAGAGAGAAAAGGAGATGAGATTGACAACTGTCAGTCCAGTGGCCTTCATTCTCTGTGTTATCATAATATGACTAATCAGATCCTTAGGAGAAAGCTGGGTCAAGATATTGATGGATTTTTCTTTGGAAAAAAAAAGTCCTCAACTTATATTTAGAACAGTACAGTATCTTCTACCTTGTGATTTGACTGACAGAGAAATTGTATGTAAGCTATTTTTAAACTGAAATCTTAGGGAGAAGAAATTTAGTGATTAGATCTTTGGTAGTCATTGTGCAATTTAAAAACTTGTATAAAGGAACAAAGATTGACTTAAGAAACCAGATTGGTTTTTAACAGTTGGTTAGTTTTTTCCCTTACTCAAAAAATGGAAGTTTTTCTGCAATTCAGATAAGACTTATTTTTATTATTGTTTTTGTTGTTCTCCCATTTCTTAATTGTATTCAGATTTGGATGATCAAAAAAGATTGTGGGATTTCTTTTCCTGTCTGTATCACAAATTTAAGTTCAGGGTCAGAACTAGACCCAAGAAACTAGAGCTTGGTTCAGGGCACTGAAGCAAGTTGAGAAAGGGTTCTATGGGGGAAAGGTGACAGGGAGGATGGCAGCTGTTCATCTCTAGGTTGTCAGTCTTGCGTCCACCATTATCCTCTTCTGGGATTTACTTCTTAGGAATCAATCATCCACAATGCATGTCATTTGACCTGAGGATCTATATCTCATAGGATATTCAGGATCAACACAGGCATGAACTGTGAAGGTGGATTGCAACCTTCACCTTCCTTATAATTAACTAAAAGCCCCAGTCTCCCTTTCTCCCTGCCCTCTTCCACCTTACTTTTCTACTCTATTCATCATATTATAGGACACTAGACTTGAAGTCAAGGAGTCCTGGGTTTAAAACCCTCTTTAGATACTATATGACTTTTAAAAACATCTGTTTTCTCATTTATAAAATGAGGGAGTAGGGCTTCATAAGGCCTAAGGTTCCTTTCAGATCTAAATCTGATTCTATATTCTGTTTCAATTTAGATCTCATTCTCTTCCAATTTCTGATGCTCATTGAAACTTAACTTTCTTTAGAAGACATCAAGCTTCCACCTTCTCTCAAATGGAAATTGTTCCATTCTCTCCTAGAATAATAATTGCTGGCATTTTTTATAGTGCTTTAAGGGTTAAAGTGTTTTTACATACATTATCTCACTTGATTTTTATAAGAGCCCTGTGAAGGAGGTATTATTGTTATCCCTATTTTACAAAAAGGGGAAATAGACCTAGAGAATTTGAATATCCTGCCCAGGACCACACAGCTAGGAAGTATCTGAGACAGGATTTGAACGTGGGTCTTCCTGACTCCAAATTCAACACTCTATCCAATGTGCCACCTAGCTGCCAACCCACATATCCCCCAACATACAGTGCCAAGAGGAGGAGTTTACATAGTTTTTGTTTTCTCTTTTTGACCCTTTAGATGCAACTATTACTTAGTAAGCACTTCTCTTCCTTTCCAGAACTTTTTGCTGAAGCTTGTCCAAACATCAATTATCCTCTAGTAGAGGAATTCTTGTTTTTCTTATTTACTTTATTTTTTCAAGTTACTTATAAAGATAGTTTGCAACATGCATTTTTGTAAGATTTTGAATTTTAATTTCTACTTCCCTCTCTTTCTTCCATCTCCCCTCCCCAAGACATTAATCAGTCTGATATAGGTTGTACATGTAGCATAGCAATCATTAGCCTTTTTTGTGTCATGGATTCCTTTTGATATCTGATGAAGTCTAATAACCTGCTTTCTCAGAATAATGACTTTAAATACATAAAATAGAACATGTAGTATAATAAAGCAAACTATATTGAAATACAGATACAAAAATGTTTTTAAAAGTTAATTCACAGGAGGGACAAAGGGAAAGAAGAGAGCGAATAGAATAAAGGGGAGTGGAGAGAAATAGATGGAAGGAAATAGAGTTAGCAATAGCAACTGTGGGAATAAATATTGAAGTAATTTCTCTGTGGACTTATGATAAAGAATGCAATCCATCCCAGAGACAGAGCTGATGGTATCTGAACACAGACTGAAGTACAATTTTTTTTCTTTTTCTCTCACTTTATTTTTGGGATGTTTATCTTTGAGGGGTGGGAAGGGGGATTGTGTTTACTTTTCCAACAAGACTATTGAGGTAAAGCATAAATAAATAAAATTTTAAAAATAAGTTAAT
This sequence comes from Macrotis lagotis, assembly GCF_037893015.1. Taxonomy (NCBI): domain Eukaryota; kingdom Metazoa; phylum Chordata; class Mammalia; order Peramelemorphia; family Peramelidae; genus Macrotis; species Macrotis lagotis. The sequence continues at coordinate 585,662,892 of NC_133658.1, forward strand.
TCACAGACTCCAGTAGATAAACAAAATATTTCCATGAAATCCTTCCATACCATGTAGAAAAATCTAAGAGATGTCACTATATAATGGTTAAAACTAAATAGACTCAGAACTGGTTATGTGAGGAGACCCACGGGGTAATCACTAATGGTTCAATGCCAACTTGGAAGGAGGTCTTTAATGAAGTATCCCTAGGTTCCTCTTCCATTGCTGCTATTATGTTGAACCATTTTATCAGTGACTTGGATGAAGCTCTAATTGATGTGTTTATCAGAGTTGTAGGAGAAACCAATTTGGGAAGGACAGTTAATAGTTACCATATTTAGATGGAAGTATCTGTATCCTCAAAGATTTCAGCAAGCTAGAACAGTGGATCAAATCCATTAAGATAAAATTTAATATGAATAAAAGTAAAGTTTGATGTAGATTAGAGATGTGACTAGACAGGAATTTAAAATAAAATATATTTGTGATTTATAATGAAGTACAAGTTTATTATAACTTAATGGTGTTATATGACAACCAAATGGTGCTAGGTTGTATTAAGAAAGATGAAAACACTCAGGTAAATGAAGATGATAGTACCATTGTCTTTGGTCTTGGTGGATCATAGCTTAATTTTTGTTTTTAATTTTAGACAGCTCAATTTAGTGAAAACATGGATAACCTGAAGAATATCTGAAGAAATGTGACCAGGATGGTAAAAGACCTTAAAACCATGCTATTTGAGGACCTTTTGAAAGATTTTGGAATTTTTGGTCTGTAGACAAATAAATGGGCAGTGAAAGGATTGTTGTTGTTAATCTTGTTTGATCATTTTAGTTGCGTCCAAATCTTTATGAGCCCATTTGGAGTTTTCTTGGCGAAGATACTGGAGTGGTTTGCCATTTCCTTCTCCAGCTCATTTGACAAATAAGAAATTGAGATAAACAGTGTCAAATGACTTGCCCAGATCACGCAGCTAGTAAGTGTCTGAGACCAGATTTGATCTCAGAAAGAGATGTCCTTCTGACTTCACACCTGGTATTCTTTCCTTATGCCCCTAGCAGTTATAAGATAGCTCTCTTCAAGTAGCTGGTGTTCCCTTTGAACTCGATTTTCTTGGCCTCAGAGGGTAGATGTTGGACAGCTCCTTAATGATTAGTTCTGTCTACCATCAAGCAAAGTCTGTATGACTGTGAATTATTGGGTATGTTATAGAGTATGCATCTTTAAGAAATAAATATATTTATTTCACATGCATTTATAATCTGTCTCTCCATTGCCTTACACTGAACAACAGCAAAAAATAAAAAAACCCAACCTATCATAAACAGGCATAATCCAACAAAACAAATTCTCATGTTGTGCCTGTCTGAAAATGTGTGACTCTCACTGCATTTTAACTTCATCACCTCTTATTAAGTAGTTTCTTGTTCATGTCTGAGTTGGACAAGACATCCTCCAAGGTTCCTTCTAACTGAGTTTTTATGATTCCGAGGAGAAAAGAAGAGGCCAGTGCTATGATTTATTACAACATGACTATTATTTGGATTCAAATGATGGATTTCCCAAATTAATGTGATAGAATTGCAATAGTACTAGCTGCATACTCAGAGGACCTACATTCAAATATTGTGTCTGATGCTTACTACCTGCATTATTGGACAATTCACTAAATTCCATGAAATCCATCTGTAAAATGAAGGGTTAGATAAGATCAATTTTGATTTCAAGCTGTTGATCTATTTTTAACCTATGACCAGACACATTCATATTCAAGTAAGGCTATCAAAATTCATTCCATATGAGATATAGATTATTTGCAAGTTATCTGCTTTTTGATTTCATAATAATACCCCCCTCCAATCTTTCTCCTCTAGTGTAAACAACCTGCTAATTTGAATCAGTGCAACAAATATTTATTAAACATCAATTATGTGTGCAATGAAAGTTTGGCATATGCTTCCAATGCTTCCAATGATATCTCCATGTGCAGGATGCAGGGAAAACAGATCTTTCAACATAGAGGATGATAAAGAGCTATTTCTGGGGGAATCAAAAGGATATGTAAGGAAAGGGACTTGGGGAGACAGTGGAGCAGTCTGTAGACAAGCTGAAACTGATTCTGACAAGCTAAACACATGTTGAAGAGGATGCTTTTGGATTGGGGGCAGAGGCTTGGTTACAATTAAGGTCTTTTTTTTTTGTCTTTGGCACAGCATTTTTAGGAAATCTTGGAAACTAGTGGAGAGACTTGTGAGTCTAAAAGGTTCTGGGAGTTCTCAGGTATCCAGACCTTGTAGAGTTCAGAATTTTAGCCAGGACAGCATCAGAGTCCAGATGTATGAAGGAAGTAAAGCTTCCTTCCAATATACCAGCATTCTACAGCCCAAGTTTCACATACAACCCTGAAAAGCAAGACATACCTTTGGGAGTGATCTTTTGTCTTAATTGTAGCTGTAAGTGGAGGCTCATCCAGTAATTAAGCTGCCTCTGGACAGACAATGTGGGAATGTAACTACTTTTCCAGAGACCTCAGTAGGTATGGCCTAGAATGCCCCCAGGTGAAATATTCAATGGTGGGATTCAAATAAATTAACAATCAGTTCTCTACCCTAATGACCATTTTAAGTATACAGAAAGGTATTCCAAAAGGTAGTTTAATATTTCATGCTTTCAATACTCAAATAAGAACAATAAAAGAGGTACAAAAATGACAGCTTATATTATATTTCTCACAGTAAGCAAATGTAGCCTTATGGAATGAAAGCATGAAAGCAGCCATGAGATACACAGCAGCCAGTGTTGGAACATAGGTAGAACCAAAACTTATTCTACCTATTCTAGCTCTTTTTTCCCTTTTACTTCCATAGTTTCTGAAATGGGTGATAAAATAGCTCTTGAAATCTATATTTCTCTTGGTTTATTGTGTCCCAGCTTCCTATTGGTTTCACCATTCAGAGAACACCATCACACTTAAAATATCTTGGGGGAATTTGGGCTGGAGTGGAAACAAATGACAGTTTGTTACCCATGTTACTTTGGCATGTTTTTTCTTTATGTTGTATGTTTGTTTATTAAATTAACAAAATTGAGGGAATAACAATGTGATATTTCATCAAAGGAATAATGAGTCTTAAGAAATGAATAAATATCACAAACATAATTCCTTCATTTTTTTTTACCTTTGGATGGAATGAATACTACTTATGGGCACTTAGAAAAAGTTGTTGCACAGATGAATGTTAAAAAGGAGTAAGGGGGCAGCTAGGTGGCTCAGTGGATGGAATGCCAGCCCTAAAGTCAGGAGGACCTGAATTCAAATCTGGTCTCAGACACTTTTTTTTCAATAGTTTTCTTATTTTAAATTTTATTAATTTCTCCTTTGATTTTCAGAATTTTTTCAAATACACATTATGAAAGGCTTTTTTAGAAACATTCATCCATATGCCTATGCATATGCATACAAAATTTCCATCCATCCTTCCTTCCCACCCTCTGCCCCTTAGTGACAAACAGGTTAATATTGTACTTACATATTTGTATTGAGCATGTTAACACATTAGCCATTTTTGGTAGGAGGAATTAGAATTAAAGGAAAGAAATACATAAGAGATTTTTTTAATAAAGTGAATATAATATTCCTCAGATTCTGAAGAATTTTTAAATTTTGTTTTGTTTTGTTTTTCTTCCTTTGGATGGGTATTGCCTTGTCCATAGCTGGTCTAATAGAGTTGTTCTAGCTCTTTGAACTGTTGAGAGCAGCTGTATCCATCAGGATTGTTCATCTGACAATGTTGTTGTTAATGGCCTCAGACACTTAATAATTACCTAGTTGTAATGACCTTGCGCAAGTCATTTAACCCAATTGCCTTGCAAAAAACAAAGGATTAAAGAACCTAAATTTGTGATTTCCACATTGGGTAACTTCCCTGGCACCTCTGTAAGAGAGAACCCTGATTACAAGTGACATTTTAAGAACCCATTTGCCAAACAACAGAAAATTAAGTGTTGGATTCTGCTGAACTGGTGTGAACTAGCTGAATCCCACCACTGGAAATATTTGTATATTTGTTATGGCTGTGACTTTGAAGTAAACATCCTTTTATGAAGGCTAATTGATATTAAATGGTTCAGTGGACCTAGGGTATTAATTACTGACTTCCCAACAATGAAAACATAACTTATTACACAGAAACATAAAACTTACCACAAAGGTGATGGAGGAAAAAAAATCACCCTTAAACCCTTCAGAATACCCTGGCCTGGCTCTTTGAGAGCAGAATCTGAGCATGAATCGTACTTGGGCAAGATATTGTGCTAGGTGCTTGGAAACAAACAGAGATGAAAAATTCAACAAATGAATATTAGCCATCTATCACACCACAACAGTAGCTAATTGACATACAAAGTTTAGAAAGGACATTCTTTCCCTGCTTGGAGAGAGTGTTATTATAATTAATCAGTAATGTTTCAGTTAATAAACAAGCATTTAATAGGTGTTTACTATGAACCAGACACTGTGGCAAATTTTGGGGGATACAAAGAAGGGCCAAGTCCTTTGACTTCCAGGAGCTGACATTCTAATAGGGGAGATAACATGCAAAAAAATTGTCCATATATCTTATATACATTACATATATATACATATCTTATATACATCTTATACATTAATTGAGAAGGCACTAGTATTATGTATAAGTGTCTGTGCTTTGTTGTTGTCAACCTTACTCTTCCTGACCCTATTTGGGATTTTCTTGGCAAAGATATTAGAGTGGTTTGCCATTTCCTTCTCCAGCTCATTTTATAGGTAAGGAGACTAAGACAAACAGGGCTAAATGACTTGCCCAGAGTCACACAGCTAGTAAATGTCAGAGGCTGTATTTGAAATCAGAAAGATGAGTCTTCTCAAATCTAGGCCTGGCACTGTATCCTCTTTACCACCTAGTTGCCCATATGTGTTTTGGGGAAACCACTTCAGAAACCATTTCAAACCATTTCAGAAAATTTGGGCTGGAGGGAAAGAGCAATATGATGGGGTAGAATTACATGATTAGACAATAATTGGGGGTTGAAGGTGTTAAAAACCTGGGTGTCTTGGGGAAGAATATTGTCATTGTATGAAGGCTTTCAAAAGTCAGAAAGAAGAAGAAAAAGTTTTGGATAAAATAATGATAGGTTAGATTTTAGATAGTTTCTGAAACTCCAGGTGTAGATGGAAGACTGGAGCCATTCATCTCTGCTAGGGAGACTATGTGGCAAGTTGAAAGATCATTGACTTTGGATTCAGAGAATCTGTCTGTAAATCTTGTATTTATCACTCATTACCCTTGTAATCTGTAAAATGGAAGTTTCTTGAAGGTGAGGACAGTCACATTTTTGCATCTGCCTTGCTCATGCCCGGCATTCCATAGGCATTTAATAAATGCTCTTTGAGTGACCTTAGGCAAGGTATCTGATCTTCTGGGTCTCAATTAATTCTAATGTAAAAGGAGGGGACTGGACAATATTGTTCCTGAGGACCATAACTCTAGATCTAGCATCTTATGAATTCCTAAAGATGCAAAACAATTTTCCTTTAAACTCCAAATGAACTTATCTTTCCTTACTGGATTCAAAGGAAAATAAAACAAAATAAAAACAAAAACCACATGCTAGGAACCCATAAACCTGAGTTCACATGCTAATATTGACCCTTATCCAAGGAAGAGGTTGCAGTTGGATGGAGTTGGCAAATTCTTGGTTCCAGGGGCCCACTGAGAACTCTGACTAACCACTTCATTACCTTAGGCCTTGGTTCCTTCCACTCTAAAAGGAAAGGTGACTGTCTAACTGATGGCAGGAGGGGTTTGGGTAGGAGGAGATGCACTGTGGCTGTAAGAGATAATAGATGAGAATCGCTTTGATCTCTACAGAAAAGTGTAATATAAATTCAAGGTGCTGTCATTATTACCTGATAATCAGCTCTGTCCCTCTATCTAAAAACTCAGCTTCCTTGAGCATCTCATTATTTGCTGAACTTCTTCAGTTTTCCACAGTCTCATTCACAACAATTAAGCACACAGATGTGATCCTCCTTGCCATGCTCCTGAAAATGAAACAATTTTTGGAAAAAAAAATAACCTGGTAACACCTCTCTTGAGGAGACTATAGGAAACCAGAAATGGGTTACAAAGGAAACAATAGACACTTGTCCCCCCGCCCATGTCACTTTTCTTTCTGTGTGTTTGTGTGTTTGTATGTGTATATGTATGTTTGTGTGTACTATTTCCCAAAAGGATACTTTGAGAAGAAAAAGGAACAAATATTTATATCTCACCATCCAATGTAGTTAAATAATAGTTTCTATTAGTTTCCATTGGAGGCAAGATAATCCTAAAAACAACCAAGCTTTCACTTGCTTGCATGGAGTTCAATTTGTTTTTCACAATTGCTTTACTCTTAACAAAAGAACAATCTTGTGGTTGGGGTGGCTCTTCTCTAGGTGATAAGACTGGCATACGAATATTAGGGTTCGGCTATTGCAGGCTCATCTAATCCAGCTTCCTGAAGTGGTAAATTGAAGCCTTTATTGTTAAAGCAGAGTCATAACTAGGATTTTTGTATGAGGCCAATAGAATAGTATTTTTGTGTTGGGGGTGGGGGGAATTACCCAAGGACAAAGCTCTAGGCACCCAGGACTAGTTATGACTGTTGGAAAGTCAAATTACAGACATCTTTTGGGATTTGTTGCAGTGCAGAGCACCAGATTTAGAGTCAGAAGACTTTATGTTCAAACACCAGCTCTTTATGCGACCTTGGGCAAGTCACTTTCCATTCAAGTTGGCCTTAATTTCCTCATTTATAAAATAAAAGCTTTAGGCTTGGTGATCTTCAAGTTCCCTTGAATATTCTATGAGTGTGTTGGCAGGTTCCAAATCCTTAACTCTTATGCTTGCCTTCCTAGAGGGCCCTCCAGCAGTTTCTTTTTGTGTTCCCAGTCCTCTGGTTCCTTTTGTGGCAGCTGCAGAGTTTTCTTCTCCCCGTGGCTGCACAACTATTTCATATACTAGTGGTTAAATGTGTTGGCAACTTGCATCCTCAAGATAATGTGTAAGTGGCTAATTGCATTTGCTATTTAGCAATTAACCACTTGCAGGTGCAACTAGTTGTGAACACAATTTTGCATGTGTGACTAATTGCAGGTGTAAAATATTCACCTATTCAGTTCCCTTCATGGCTCAGTGGGACTCAATGCTAATTCTCTCTCACCATCTGGGTTCAGACTAAGAGAACTGGCCAGGACAGATCAGTAAATGTATTCCTTTTGTATAGCCTTTGACAGTGGGGGAGTCTTGAAAGTATTTTTGGAGGATGAAATGCAACTGAGGAAAACGAAAGCTGGGAAGAGCAAGTCAGAATGAAATTCTCCAATGAGATTATGTAGGAGAGTCAAATTTGTTGTTGTTCAATTGTGTCTATCTATTCATGACCCCATTTGGTTTCCTGGAAAGAAACTGGAGAAACTTGCTATTTCCTTTTCCAGCTCATTTTATAGACAAGGAAACTGAGGCAAACAGGGTTAAGTGACTTACCCAGGGTCACACTGCTAGTAAGTGTCTGAAGTCACATTTGAATTCAGATTTTTCTGATTCCAAGCCCAGTCCTCCATCCATTGCACCAGCTAGCTGCCTTTAAAGGAGCAATTAGATGGCCCAGTGTCCTTGGAAAATATCATCCATTAATGTTTACAAATCAATCACTCTAAGGCTACAGGGATAGTTTGTTGAGTTTGCCTCTGATTAATTAGTTGTCTGTTTGTTACTTGCTCTATGTGGCCCAGTCATTTTGAAGGGAAGTGGTTTTGTTTAATGATTCAAATACTGTCTGCAGTAGGAAAATCTAGGTTCAAACCCTGCCTCTGATACTTACTACCTTGGAGAAAATTATTTCCCTCCCCTCCCCTTCCCTTCCCTTTCCACTCCTCTCCTCCTCTCCCCTCCTCTCTCTTCTCTCCTCTCTCCTCTTCTAGTCTCCTGCTTCACCTCCTCCCCCTATTCCTCCTCCTCCTCCTATCTCTCTTGGTTTGTTCCTCTCTCTTTCTCTATGTGTGTGTGTGTGTGTATATATACATACATTCATACATATACTAGTTGCATATCTATCTCCATATTTGTCCATACCTTTTCTAATATGAGTTCATAGAGTCCAAGTTAAGAATTCCTAGATTAGATAATCTCTGAGATTCCCATTTAGCTACAGATCCATGATTGAACATGGGTAACTGATTATTTGATGGATCTCTGAAGGGCAATGCATGGAGGTAACAATAATGATAATAATAATAATAATAATAATAATAACAACATGTATATAGGTTAGTTCCAGGCCCTGAATCAAGTGATTTATAAGTGTAATTTCATTTTATTTGCACAAAGACCCTGAGAAATATGTGCTATTATTATTTTTCCCATTTTACAGCGGAGAAATAGCTTGTAAATATCTGAGATCACATTTGAACTCAGGTCTTCCTGACTCCAGGTCCATTGCTCTTTTTATTGCATCACCTAGCTGCCTCCTATGTGGCATTCAGTAAATATTTTTGGAAGTCATTTTTTTGGTCCTGTTATATATTTATTGTCTAAAGGTGTCAAAGGTGATGGAAGCCTAAGCAGTTCCCAAGGTAAAATCCTGGTAACCCCTCTGAGCTTATTTCTTCATCTGTGGAATGGGAACAATTATACTTGTATTACTATCTTCTCTGGTTATCTTGGAACTCTTTTCACTATATACATCTTTTCCCCTGTTAAACTACACTATTATAAAAATATTTTGTGACTGATTTTTAATTAAAATCTAATCATTCTTTAAAAATTGTTTAGTTAATCTTTCATTTCTTTAGTATCATGAATAAAAATGATGTCCTTTGTGATTAAATATTCAATAAATGTTTGCCTTCAAAAAATAAGACTCCCTGGGTGCACAAGTTAATGAAATGTTCTTTCCTGGGCAATGAAATTGCCTGGGGCACTGACAAATTAAGTGACCTGCCCAGGGTCACTGAAACAGTCATATCCAAATTGAGATTGGATCTGACTCTTCTTGCAGTCCAGACTGGTTCTCTAGGCTTTGTTTTAAGATGATGCCATCATATAAGTAGAAGAAAGTGCTGTATAAATGAATTGCTGGTCTAATGACTCAGACCTTTGAACAGGAAGGGAGACAGAGGGAGAGACAGAAGGACAAGTAATAATAATAACTAACATTTACTATTATTATCTCATCTGATCCTCATAACTTTAGGAGATAGGTGTTTTTATTATCTCCATTTTAGAAATGAGGAAACTGAGGCAAATGGATTACACAAATGTGGGGTCACACAAATCACCTGAAGTTAGATTTGAATTCAAATTACTCCAGATCTGGTACACTAGTCATTGTAGAGGGACATCGACAGAAATAATGATTCAGACAGAGAGAGAGACAGAGAGAGAAAGGCTAGATCGAGAGAGAACAGAAGGGAGGAGAGAAGAAAGAGAGGGAGGGAGATTGAGTGATTCAAAAATCATCTTTTCCAAATCATACCATTTCAGTTCTGGAGAAGAAAAACAAAAACAGTTAACTGTCTTTTTAAGTAGTTATTCAGTCAGCATAGAGTAAAGCCTCAAGGTTCGGCTAAGCTTAACCGCTTCCATCTATTTGGATGTTATTCAGCTGTTAGTATCTTCCCCTCTAAGCTCACCTTGTTTGTCCTCCACGAACATGGCTATCTTTATACCATGTTTTCCCATGTATAAGATATACCTTAATTTGGGGGCCCCAAAATATGAAAAAATGTATTACATAAAGTTATTGAACTCAAGTTTTATTCATCATGAAATTCAAGGACCTGCTCATAACTTTCAGCCATCTTTTGGGGAAGTCTGGTGCCTGGACACATTAGTTCATTCCATTTCATGAACCTGAAGCACCAATTGTGTCCTCCTTTGAAATCAATCACTTCTTTTCATCAGCAATTCTTCTTGCTTCATGCTGAACCACCTTTGTGGATACAGGAATTCCAATGGCCCTTTGCTCTTCAATCCATAGCTTCAATTCCCTCTCTAAATCAGGTCATTTGGCTGACTTGCCTCTCATGGCCTTCTTCTGCTGGGGTATTTTCAGTAGGGTTTTTTCCTTCCAGTAGCCAGTCTTGGGTTGTTTTCTCAGTTGGAAGAGGAGCAAACTGATGTTCAGCAGCACCATTTGCATTCACTTTTGCAAACTGGATCACTTTGAACTTGAATTCAACACTGGATGAAAATATTTTCTGAGCCATTTCTGGGCAGCACATGGCAAACATAGCCTAATATATCAGTAACAAATGCGAAACAGTGAGGGCAAAGACAAGCATGAAAAAGCTGGAAATGCAGGTAAAAAAATTTACAAACACTGTATAAAATGCTCCCAGTTTTTAGATCCCAGACTTTTTGAAAAAAGGTGTGTCTTATACATGGGGAAATATGGTACGTGTTACCTCTTTGCAAGAATGTAAGTTCCTTGAGACCAGGTTCCTTGCACCTAGGACAATAAGTGATACATAGTAAGTATTTATATATGCCTAGAGACTGATTGATGAGTGGAGCTGAGACTACTTGAACCCAGGGTTTCCAAGTGTATCAGATTTTAAGTAACGATAGTAACATGACAACATTGAACATCTACTACTACTTGCACTAGTATTACTACCACCACCACCACCACCACCACTATTGCTACTACTCCTACTACTCTACTACCACTATTATTGAATAGGGCAGGACAGCAAAAGTTCATCAAACATAATGATGAAAATAATTAAATAATAGATTGCATCTTTACATAATTTATAGTTTTATAAAGTACTTTTCCTCTCAGAAAACTATGATTGTCATTTACATAGATGAGGAAATTGATGATGTAAGGAAGAATGGAACTAACTTGCACAAGGTGACATGACCAGAAAAGGGAAGAGCTGGAATTTGAATCAAGGTTTACTTAACTTCAAGTTTTGACTTTGGTATTAATATGGCAATTCCAATGGAGAAGGAGCACCTGTCATTGGCACAGCAGTTAGCCTCTGGGCATGTTCCATCCTCAGTGACTGGGTGCACTGTTTCCCAGCAGGTAGCAAAGAGGGCTCTGCAAATAAGGACTGTGAGGAACTACATGTCCATTTGGTACCAAAGCTCATTACCATTCACCTCAGTGGAATGGAAACACATGGGAATGGATGTCAATGCCCAGATCTCAGAGGCTGAGCAGTGTAGGGAAGAATACATGTCACACAAAAGTTGAGTTACAAAGCAGTGCCCCTCAGGCAAAATGAAGCACCCTACAAAGACAAGGAATTTGCCTGTCAATAGATGGGAAGAGATATGCATTGGAAGATAATATTGGCATATTGAAGAATAAAATAGAAGAAGTAATGCCACATGAGGGGATTATAAAGGTTCAACCAAATCATGAATTAACCTTTAGGAGGCCAAGAAGCATGACTTGAAAACACTAAATCAATCAGGAAAAAAAAGCCTGCATGACACTGGCAACTACTACCCTCATGGGTATAAATTACAACTCTTCCATTCCTTCTTAGACAATCATGCTTCTTGGGACATGGCATTGTTTCATTTTTGTCTGAATCACACACCACATTGCCTGATATACAATAGAAACAATAAATTGATGAATTGATTCATGCATTGCTGTGGTCAACCAAAAAAAAATTATCAAATTGTGGTCAACTATAGTGATGATGCTTTCCAAGGGCTCTCAGAGAAAAAAATAAAGTACTTATTGAAGCAAAGGTGGTTTCAAATTATTTTCCAGGAGCTAATTTACGAGCTATTATGATGACCCCTTGAAAGTTAAAAGCTAGGAAACCAAGATAGCTAAAATATTTTGATAACCAAGAAATAATTGTATGTGACCTATTTATGTTGTATCTGACAGAACTGTGAATTTTGTTTTCTTATCCTAAGATAAAAAGTAAGTCACTTCACACAAGTTGACATTGCTTTGAGCTAAGTCTCAGTCAGTGACCAGATTCAGAAACTTAAGGAAAAGAAAGAAGATTCAAGAGCAGAAGCGAAAAGGAGCTACTGTGACAAGATACAACTTCTTCCACAAACATGATCTCATTACTGATAAGTGGTCAACCAGTCTGTTCGAAGAATTAAAGTGATGGAAGGATTGACTCTTTCCTGTAGTCAAGAAGATAGATTGTATGACACTTGAAGAGTTCAGTCAGGATTAAATTTTTAGCTTCCCATGGGACAAAGCAATGGATAAATGTTATGTAGGGAGGGGGAAGGTTGAAATAGATGGACCTACATAACACAGTAGCTTACATTTATTTGAACACAGAGTTTTGCCATTATAGCCTGGAAGAAAATATGGTTCTCCTATGTACTGGCTGTCAAATTTTCTGCTCTCCTCTTGAAATCACTCAGAAATGAAAAGCAATGAGCAAGTTTGCATTTTGTACATTGCCTAGGATTATAAATGCATACTTAGTATACCAAGCAAGTATGTAATAAATCTAAATTCAACTTTTCTACCACAATCACTTCAAAGGACTCCTTCAAAACATGCTTTACATGTTTTCCTTAAAAGGAAAAGCTAGTAAAGCTTCATGCTGATTGTTCCACAAAGCTCTCTTGATTTTTCTTTCAGAGAAGTGGTGACCACGGATTGATCAAGATTGGGACTACTTTGTTTTGGCTATTAAATGTCTGTTCCCCCCTCTGTAAAATGGGAAAGATAGACTAGATGGCCAGCTCTAGCTGTAAGAGCATGAAAACCTTCCTCAGATTCAGGCAACCAATCCCATCATCTATATGCAAACTTCACCTAAATTATCTCAGAAAACTAGGTCAAACATTTTCTTTGACTTTTCCCTATTTGGAATGTACTTTCTCCTCCCCTCTGCTTAGAATACTCTCTCTATTCTTTCCAGGTTCAGTTCAGATGCCACCTTCTGAATGACACTTTACCCAGTTTGCCCAGGTGCTACTACCTTCCTCTCTATGGGGTTCCTGTCCTTTACTTTGTATATATCTTTTATCTATGTTCATGTTGTTTCCTTCATTAGAATATAAGACTCTAGAACAAGGACTGGTATATTTGTGTTTGTATCCTCAGCATTCACTATAATTTATGAACACTTAATGAATGACTATTGGTTTTATTGATTAAAAGCATTAATGTATAGGAATAGGCTGTTTCTGAACAGCTGTCTATTATTCAGCATTGGCTCTCAAACCAGGAAATTCTCAGGTTCTTGGTTATATCTTTTTTAGTTGAACTTGTAATTAAACTGTCTACATTTAGCAGAATTGAAATATAATGGTAGAAAAAGAAATTTCTGGGTTCCTATTTATATTGAATGGTTAAATAAATTAGGAACAAGATGAAAAAAATGGGATGACATGATAATTAAAGGATAGTTATAGAGAATTCAATTCAACAAATACTTATTCTATCCCTGCAACAGAGGGATTAAGACTAATGAGTTAACTTTCAAGAAGGAAGATAGCCATTCAACAGAATCAACAATTTTCTAACTTCTATTCAACAATGAAATGAGCTACCATGGGAAGTTGGGAAGTAATAAATAATGCTGTTATTAGAGATATTCAAACAGAGGATTGATTACTTTTATTAGTGACATTGCATAAAGGATTAGGAATTGGGTAGGTGTTTGAACTAAATGTGAGATACAGTAGATAGTGGACTTAGGCCAAAGGAGTTCCAGGGTCAAATCCTACTCCTGTATTCAAATCCTAATGCTGTGTTATCACAGGGAAGTTATCTATATTCTCCTGAGCCTCAGTTTCCTCATCTGTAAAGTGGGGATCATGCTAAGGGTCATTGTGAGGCTCTAATGAGATAATTTAAATTAACTATTTAGTAAATGTTACAAGGCTATAGAAATGTCAGATATTACCTTTGTGATGTCTTACAAGTCTAAGATTTTATAATTTTAATGATCCAATAATCTCTTGAGCCAAAATATATTACTCAAAATGCATGTAATTTATCTTTGGAATGTCAGCCTCAAGATAGATTTGCTTTGGTCAGAGTCCACGGTCTGACTAAAGCTTCTTAATAGTGAACAAACTAGTAGGTTTTACCTCAGTTGGGACTTCTGTTTGCAATAGAATAGTCAAGTCATTTACTGTCCTCATCAGGACCAGTTTACATACCACAGTGGTGGTTAAAAATAATACTTAGCCTAGGTCAAAAGAGTAAACGCAAGTATAATTTATCATCCTGCCAAGTTCTATATACAAGATTTTGAAAAGCTAACACTCCCTAATGATGAATACATCCATTATAAAGAAATATATCAACTTTCCATGACAAGTATTATTGCTCAGGCCAGAGTAATTTATTCTCATATTATTCATATGAATGCATGTACTATCGATACTCTTATTAAATGGCTCTGAATATAAGAATCTTAGTTCTAGATTATTGTTTCATGAAGATTTTTAAGATATTTATTTCTGGCATAATTTAGGTGAAGCTTGTATGGAGATGATAGAATGAATTTGAGAAAGGCTTAGTATCTTAGTGCTAGAGCTGACCATCTAATGCATCTTTCCCAATTTACAGGAGAGAAAATTCTGAGATTCTGAGAGTTTAAGTGATTTGCTAAAAGATCAACCAGTAAGTAGCAGAGGTAGGATTTGAACCTAGGAGATTTAAATCTTTATTTACCACTTTTTTCCAGTGAGCCATATTTTCCATTGCTTCTCTATTTATCAATGTATTCTTAAGCTCCTACTTTATGGAAGGAACCTATGCTAGATACCAGGGATGCAAGTACAAAAGAATGAAACAAAGCCTTTCATTATGATGTAATTCTCTACATAAACTTTCTATTCTGTCCAAATAGATCTATTCATTGCCTTCAAACCTACCTACTCAGTCTTGTCTCCCCAAAGTTTTCCATTTGCAAAAAAGAAAAGGTTGGATTAAAAAAATCCACAATGTTTCTTCCAGCAATGAAATTTCAGGATTTGATTATCTGCCAGAAAGATCACATCTTATTTCAGTTCACCCCTCCCTTCAAGGTCACATTGAAGTCCCCTCCTTCTTAATGAAAACTTCTCCCCTCCAGTTCCAACCCTCAGTGATCTTTCTTCTCATTTAGCCCCATGGCAATAGGTCAATTTATCAGCTGCATTATATTGGAAAAGTGTAGCTAGTATTGTAAGGTTTAGGAAGGGATTGGTAGTTCCTTACAGCCAGCTGAGGCAAAGTTAGGATGATGGAGTCCAGATTCTTGTCAGTCAAAATGCCCCTAGGAGTTGACCTTTTGTTCATTGAGTTTTTATTCTTCATCACAGGCTATTTGGTCTTTATACTGTTTTTATACTAATTGTGTGTGTGTGTGTGTGTGTGTGTGTGTGTGTCTGTGTCTTCACAAGGGTTGGGGTGGGGATAGGATTCATAAACATTAATTGTTGCCTGAAATTATTGGGGAAAATCCCCCAACCTTCAAGTTAGTAATTCATTTTTAACATAATATTAGCTGACTATTCATTCTTGCCCCTTGTGCAAATTTAGTCAAAGGAAGGCAGAGGGAGTAGTGGCACAGATAGGTATGATTGTCATTAAGTTAGGCTGGCTGAATTGCTTCTCAACTGACATCTGGGAATGAAGCATACCAGTGGGGGACTCAGTAACTAATAACTAATAATAGTTAACAATCCCCCTCTTCCTAGGGGGGTTCCTAGGGTGTAGCCCTAGAACCCTGAAGACAAAATGTAGCCTTATATTAGGATATAAAGCTTCACAACAGTGGGAGTAGAAATTGGGATAAGTATCCTATGAGCTTATATAGATTACAATGTATACAAATAAGGAAAGAGATACTATCCTGGCTCTTGAAGGATTTTACTTGAAAGAAAAACAGCAAGAGAAATGAAATATTTTCTAAAAAGTAACTGTGAGATGGTACTCTAACTTCCCTAAGTCTTTTAGGACAGATAATCTTTTTCAGCATTTCTCAATTGATTTGTGTGTTCCCTGTCAAGAACACTTCTCTCTTTCTTTTGAAAATTTTATTGATATCTTTTTATATCACCTTCATTCTTAAGTATATCACTTTTCTTCTACTTGTAGAGCTATTTTGAAAGAAACAGAGAGACAGAGAAACAGAAACAGTTAGACACAGGGACAGAGACACAGAGAGAAAAGAGAGGAGAGAGGAGAGCAGAGGGGAGGAGGGGAGAGGAGAGATAAAAACAGAGAAAAAGAGCAATTTAATGAGACTAGCTAAAACATTCTGATTGATAGCACTTTCGAAGTTCTGGATCTATAGGTTCTCATGTCTGCAGTGGAGGGAGAGAGATGTATTTTCTGATTTCTTCTTTAGGGTCAAGGATGGTCATCATAGTCACACAAATGTCCAGTTCAGTTGTATTTTTCCTTTCCCCTTGATACTATTTTGGTCATTGGGTAAAATTTATTTTCTGGTTCTATTTACTTCACTTTGTATTGATTCATGAAAATTAATCCTTGTTTCTCTGAATCCTCATACCCATCATTTCTGACAGTATGTAACAGTCCATTATGTTCATGTACCATAATCTAGTCAATCTTGCCTAATCAGTGGGTTTTTAACTTTGTTTCTAGTTCTATGTTGCCATGAAGTATATTGTTAAACATATTTTGATATTGGGACTTGATGTCCTTGGAGTTTATGCCTAGCTATGACATCTTGGAGTCAAAAAAACAAGACCATTTCATAGCTCCATGGATACTTTATTGGTTGGTAGTCCTATTTACAATGATTGGTTAGCATCAACTCTCTCTTTTCCTTCCCACTCTGAGGCTGTCATTACTTCTATCTGTATTTTATAAGCTTAAATCACAGTTCATCATTATGGAAATGCATCTCTCTGCTTTCCTAGCTTAGGATCTTGCTGACTTAGGATTGTTCTTTTCTTCAGTGGTTGATCCTGTTAAGCATCTCAGATGGCACAATGGTTCTCTGGGGGCACATGCCCTACATGCTTTTAGTTCACCTCTCCCTTCTAGAATTCTAATCCACTCAGAGGTTGTAGTCTGAGCAACTCATCCCTGGAAGCATTGACTGTCCAATATTTTATGGACTTTCAAACTATCCAAGCCAGTTTCCTTCACAGCCTCCAATCAATTCCTCCCTGTCACAGCCTGATCTAGGTCCAGTTCTTTACTTTCTGGATCATAAAGTTGTCCTTCCTGTGACTTAGGGGCTTCTCTGATGCCTTGAGTTTATAGCAGAAAGATACCTGGGCAGTCAGACACTTCCATTAATGTGGGACTGAGCAATTTGGTTGCCTTATGAGGACTAGTTTAAGATTCATCTGTTTCCTTGGACTTTTTGCTTAGTGCAGAATCACGGAGGAATCCCTACCTGTTACAATTTTATTTATTTATTTTTTTGGTTCTGAGTATATGTACTTGATGATCTGCATTCATGGCCACATCCTAGGAAATGTAGATGACAATTGTTTAAAATTAGCTAATTCAGGTACTGATTTTCCAGATCCTTTATTGTTTCTTATGCCTGTTCTATGATCATTTTATTGTTTCTATTATTATTAGTTATAACACTATATAATAAAATTAGTTATAATATGAGCAATTTATGTTTATGTTGTGCTTTTTCATACATTATCTATTTCACTTATATGTTCAACATTCCTGAATGATATGTATGAAATAGTTGTCTTTTTTTTTATTTCAGAGAAGCTGAATGACCAGCCCAGGGTCACCTGGCTAAAAAATATAGTATCTGAGTACAGATATTCAACTTCCAGTTTAATGCTCTTTCCCTTCATTAATGTGCTTGGAGACTGGGAAAGGGAGTGGGCAAGAAGAGAGGGGTAGGGAAGGGAAGGGAAGGATAAAGAAACAAAATTCAAATCTAGATTATTTTGCTCCACACTTGTAACTTGGTGAAGTTTTAAAGGAAGAGGATGCTGAATCAATAAGAAGTTTCTGAATGACTATATGTTTTATTTGATGATCTTAGCCCCTTACTTAGGAGATGTAAGTCACAGAAGGATCTATATCTTACAGTTATTAATGATAGAGATGGATGCAGTTATCTACAATGCCTCTCAGGATTTTTCTAGTAGCTAAAAATACTATTTCCACTTCTTTCCCCTTTTAATTCAAATTAGTTTTAACATAAAATATACCTAAGCATATTACATATACATATATGTATATGTGTGTGTAAATAGACTTGTGAATATATATGGACATATGTTTATTTTCCTCACTCCCAAATCTTACTGGAATATATTTTCATTCTCCAGGCTTTGTCTTGGACCCTCTTTTCTTTTCTCTGTACACTATCTCATTTGTTAATCCTATCAGCTCCCATAACAATATCAAATTTGCTTAGAACCTAACATATCTTAAAAAAGATGGAAAACTGGTTATTTACTAGGCTCTAAGTTCTTTCCAAAATATCCCTATGGAAAAATTAAGAGAGTTCATTATCATTATATACACATGGCTCCCAGAATTCTATCTACATATAGCCCTAGTTTCTCTCCTAAGATTCAACTCTCCATGACCTGCTTTCTATTGGATATCATTATCTCAAACTCAACATATCAAAAATTAAATTCATTGACTCTTCTTTGACTTCTTCCTTTTGCAGAATTCTCTTTATTTAAATAGAGAATACCCTCCCTCCATTCTTCCAGTCATTCAGATTCACAACTTTGGTTTCATCTTTGACTCTTCACTCTTACTCATTCCATCTGATCCAAAACATTTCTCACATATTTTTCCTTTTCTCTACTCTGAGGCTTAGTTCATGAATAACTTAGTTCATGCTCTTATCTTATCCCTTCTGGACTATCACAATACTCCATTAAATGGTCTTCTTGCCTAAAGTGTCTTTCTACTTTGCGTCATCCTAGATTCTTCTCATACATGTCAATGATTTTGCTAAAAGGCCAATCTAAACAGATCACTCTTCATCCCCCCATATACTCAATTAATTATAGTGTGAAATATATACTTTTCCACTTGTCTCTACAGATCAGTTCCTGACTATTGCTCTGCTAAATGTGTTGTATTGCCCTATTAGAATAGAAGCTTCTTAAAGGCAGGTACTGTTGGATTTTTGGACTTGCATTGCCAGTTCCAAGCACAGTACAAGACATATAAATAGGTGGTTGGTAAATGATCGTTCATTTATTCATCCTTTGCTTCCTTGGGCATTCACTACTTCAAATGGCATATCTAGGTCCCATGAACAGAAATGAAATAGCAATTCAAGCCTAGAGAATGGAGTTGGTTCATGAAGTAAATGGGCAGGCATTGCTGTCCTACTCTGAAGAAAAGGATCCAGAAGCTTAATCATAGTAAGCTTGTGTTTTCCTAAATACCAGGCAAGCAGAGGAGGACAAATAAGGAAATCTACACCTAATCCACATACCTCCTCCTCCTTGTTGGTTTTATTTAACCTTCTCAACCAGTTTTTATTCTTGCTGCTGAAAGTAGATCTCTATATAATGTGTTATGCTCATACACTGCTCTATGTATTGAGAATTGACTCACAGAGATCTGCTTTCAGCTCTCAAATTTAGTACAAATAAAGAGGTAAATTAGTTCTCCCCTCCCCCCCTTCACCTCTGATATACACATAGTGGCTATTGACTTTAATCTCATCAGAAATTAAACTGTGGACCAAATATCTCTCTCCTATTCCTTCTGCACTGTGACCTAGCAGATTCAGTATCAGAAATTATAGGTTTTTGGCAGTCTTGGAATATATTATTACAGGACATAGTATCAAACTCGCTTAGAGCTTGACACATCTTGGGAAAAAAGCAGACTTGATTATTTACCAGGTTCTAAATTCTTCCCAAAGCATCCTACACAGAAAAAACTAAGAGGGGGGAAAATATAGAGACTCAATAAAGAATGTACATTAGGAAGAATATATGAATCGGTACTCCCTTAACACCTTGCACTGTGTCAGGATCTGATAAGGAGAAGCTGCTCTGCTGAGCAGCACAAAACCCAGTACCTAGTAAAAGTTAGAGCTGTAAAAATGATTTCAGCATGAAGAGAACCAGCTCTCATAGCTAAAACCCAACTTCAGCTTTATTGAGGGTTCTTCCATACTTTTCCAATGTGAAATTGGCAGGTATACCTCTACAGCCAGCTATGCCCAATTCCTCTCTTAGGAAGATCATAGAATCATAAGTTTAGATCCCTAAAGGTCATAGGTAGATAGATGATAGAAATAAGAGAGATGATAGATATAGAGATAGAGATGAATCTCTAGAGATCTATAGATCTACATCAATAAATCTCTAGAGATCTATATATCTCCCTTTCCATCTATATCTCCATATAGATATCTCTATGTCTCTATACAGATACAGAATCTATATGTATCATCTTCCGTCAATATAGATATAGATACATAACTATCAATAATTATCTGTGTATATATTTTTATAACTATACCTCTATATCTTTATCAGCTTTCTATTGAAGGACATAAAAGCAGGTAGAGAAATGGCAGCTAGGTGGTAGCATAGTGCACAGTTTTGGACTTGGAATCAGGAGGATATGAGTTCAAATGTGATGTCAGATCATTTCTAGATCTGAGATCCTGGGAAAGTCACTTAATCTCTGTTTATCTCACTTTCCTCACTTTCAAAATAGGGAAAATACTGAGATTTACTTCTCAGAATTGTTGTGAGGATAGAATGATATGAAATTCAAAAAGTTCTTTGTAAACCTTAAAGGTCTATGTAAATGCTAGGTAGACAAATATGTGATAGAGAGATATATGGACAAATAAATAAAGTGTTCAATTTGTTCCAAGAACTGTGTTTTCATAGGATTTTAGATATGGAGTTTTATAGATATCTTAAAAGTCATCCAGTTTAAACCTCTCATTTGACCAGGTTAAGTAGAGAGATTAAGTAACCAGGGAATTAATCATCAGAGCTAAGATTTGAAATCAGATCATAGGATCAATAGACCTATGATCTTAGAGATGATCTAGTCTTCTGGCTGACCTCTTTGTACAGATAAAAAAAATTAGAGGTCCAGGGAAGTTAAGTAACCTGCCTAAGGTTTCTTGGAGATTAACCCACTGGATTTGAATCCAGGTTCTCTGAATCAAAGCAAATGTTCTTCCCACTGTATCCCATTGTACCATCCTGCCTCTGACTTTACATTTTATATTGTTTCTACCACTGTTGTGGTACCACTGACTGTGTGATCCCATTTGTGGTTTTCTTGGAGTGGTTTATCATTTATCATTTCCTTCTCCAGCATTTTAAAGATAAGGAAACTGAGGCAAATGGGGTTAAGTTACTTGCCCAAGGTCATATAGCTTTTAAGTATCTAAAACTAGATTTGAACTCAGAAAGAGGAATCCTCCTGACTCTAAGTCCAACACTCTATCTTTTGCACCACTTAGGTAGAAATTTGGGGTATAGGGAAGACATTATCTCTACAGGAGAATTTTTAAAAGGTCTCATGTAATATGTCATGCTAGACCTAAGATTTGAAGGAAACTAGGAATTTGAGCAGTAGAGGTAACTACAGGTTGCATTCTAAAGACTTCCCCTTTCCTTTGTAAGAGGAAACAAAGAAAATCATATCCCAAAGATATTGTGCTGATTGTTTTTCTATATAGTATAGTAGGTAAAGTACTGGACCTAGAGAGTCTGAGAGACCTGGATTCCAATCCAGCTTTAGACACTTATTAGATTGATAACTTTGAGCAAATTAGTTAATGTTTCTATTCCTCAGGTTACTTTTATCAGTAAAACGAAGGCATTGAATTCATTGATCACTTAAGTCCTTTTTTTTTAAAGGTTTTTGCAAGGCAATGGCCCAAGGCCACACAGCTAGGGAATTATTAAGTGTCTGAGGTTGGATTTGAACTCAGATACTCCTGACTCCAGGGCTGGTGCTCTATCCACTGTGCCAACTAGCCACCCCCACTTAAGTCCTTTCTTGCTGTCAATTGAAAGTAGGAGGTTTCCAAGAAACATTTCAGAAAATACCAACATTTTAAATACAAAGTAAACACATGACTTTTGAAGTTGAATCCTTGACTTATGGAAGATAAAGATTCTAATTTCACACAAGTAGTCATTGATATAACTTATTTTCAAGGTTTTTCAGACTCCCATTTCAGTGTTCTTGGCAATAGATAATATAACTTCCTCTCATGTTTCACATAGAGTCTGGAATATAGTTAGTGAGAAATAAATACTTTACTCTTACTCTATCTCTATGCTTGTTTCTCTATCTCTGTCTTTCTGTCTCTCTTTCTGGCTCTGTTTGTTTGTCTTTTTTCTCTCTTGGCTCTGTCTCTATTTGGAACTGATTTAGGAAGCAGTTTTTAAACCTCTCAGATAGGCCTGGTCCTCGTGATCAATATCAGTATTTTGGAGATAAATCTTTCCACATGAAAACCCACCTCTGAGCCCTAGTTCAAGACTGTTTTCCTGGAATGAAAAACACTCTTTAACCAAAATAGCAGTTTGCTCCTCCTCAGCATAAAAAAACACATGTTTTCAGTTGTAGATATTCTAGGTTAGAGCTGGAAGAAGTGGGCATTCTTTGCCTACAGGAAAGCAGTTAAGGATATATATCCATGTGTTATCTTAAAAACTCCAAGACTCCTACTTTGGCTCACGCTCAATGGCCCTGGCCTCTCTAGACTCTAAAGTATTTGCTTTGAGCTAATTTTCCCACTAACTCCTACAAATGATCCTCTTCCAGAAATAGCCAGTTTTCTGAAAGCAGCTAGTGAGTAAAGATACAGCTGTAATTCCCTGAGTACTCATGGGTGAAACATCTGGAATTTCTGTGGTGCTAGTAAAGATACTTTATATGCTTTCCCTCATATGAAAATTTGGTTACAACAAGGGAAATAAAGAAAATTCTGCCTTGTGAGGGTAAGTATTGATAAAGGCAAAGAATCATAAGACCTAGGAATGGAAAAGAGGTTTGATATTATCTAATTCATGGAACTAAGTTATTTGTCAGAGACTTCTATGGTCAAATCTCATGGAGTCTATGAATCTCTTCTTAGAATGATTTTTAAATGCCTAAAATAAAAATAAGATTACAAAGGAAGCACATTATATTGAAATTTTATCAATTAAAAAACTAATAGATGCTATCTGTTTGTCTTAGGAAAATTCTCCTAATTTTGTAGAAAAGGACAATGAAATCTAGTTAGTTCAAATGACTCATTCCAAGTCACACTGGTGAGTGGCCCAGTCAAACCTTCTGATTCAAAATCTAGTACCCTTTTTTTTTTTTGCAAGGCAAAAGGGCTAAGTGTCTTGCCCAAGGCTATACAGCTAGGTCATTATTAAGTGTCTGAGACCGGATTTAACCCCAGATACTCCTGACTCCAGGGCCAGTGCTTTATCCACTATGCCACCTAGCTGCCCCTCTAGTACCGTTTTCACTAACTATGTTATCTTCTTTGGAAACAGATGATTATTTGCCTGGGAATAGATTAAAGGTTTTTTCTTAAAGCAGGAAAAGGAGGGACTAAGCCAAAATATCTGTGACTTTATGATTAAGGAGGGACATAGTAATTTTGACCTAAACCAATATGATGGGCATTTATGAAGCAATTCCTTGTACAAAGAAGGAACTCAATCCTTACATATCTGTGGAGTTTGGGAATTTTTACTGTCTGCCCCCTAGGCCTGTACTATTCTTCTTCTTCTTCATCTCTACCTTCTGATTTTTCTGACTTTTATGCCACAGTCAAAATTCGATCTTGTATGAGAAACCTTTCCTGATACTCTTTCATGCTAGTGTCTTGCATCTATTTATTATCTTCAATTTATCTTGTCTATAGCTTGTTTATACATGGTTATTTTCAAAATGCCTCTTCCAATAGACTGTGAGTTCCCCAAAGGCAGAGACTACTTTTTTGCCTTTCTTTATATCTCTAGTACAGTCCCTTTGCTATGTAAGAGACTAGAAAGTGCTTAATAAAGGTCTATCCACTGTCTCTGGCTGAGTATTCACAAGACACAATGCTGAAGTCTTGAGATATCAAGACAAATCAAAGTACAGCCCTGTACTCAGGGAGCTTACATCTTGCTGTCAGGAGCTGACATTTGCCAGCTGGACTTTTAATGATCTTGTCCTCCAGCCAATTACCTTTGCAAAAATGAGGCATATTTGAGAATAAGGGTTTCCTGCTGAGACCATACAGAGCACTTGAACTGTGTTCTTGGGGTTTGCATTGTTACAAGAAAATCTTGATGAAAATAACGCCTCAAATTGTAGTTATGTGCAGTTGACCCTCCTTGTATGATTTCTACACATGCACATCAATTACCTGCATTTGGTATAATTGGTCTTTTTAAAAATCATACTTTCTATTTCTACCTAAGAAGATAAATGGATCCTGCTTCAGCCCCAGTTCCATTGATTTCACTTCATCCTATGGTGAAGCTATTATCAACACTAATCTCAAACCCTGTTAGGAGCCAGGAAAGCCTTGGAATATAGAGTACCAATTTCTGCAGCTTCCTCCTTATTTTTCTTTTCATCTGCTTTTGTTCTGATTCAACTCCCTTTCTCATTTTAGATTATGATTTGATTATCATCTTGTGAATTATGTTTGTCTTGGCCTGGCCTGGTGCCTTTTTTCTTTCCTCTTTCTTCAAGGATTGTCTAGTCTGGAGGAAAAGGAGCAGAATTCTGTCTCCTAATGAAGTGATGACCCTGCTTCATGACATGCTTTCCCTGGGCTTTGAAATGTTACCTAGAAGGCAGGAGTCTTTAGAGCCTTAAAATATAAGAAGGGGAGCAAGCTCCTGCAGGCATATCCTGTCTCTAAGCCTTCTAACTGCTCTTTTTCAGGGAGTAAAGAGAATAAAGTAAACTAGAGAAGTCAAAATGGAAAACACACAGGGATCAGTGAGACTTCTAACACAAACCTTCATGTTGGATGAGGATTGACTCTGGTTTAGGGAAAAGAGTTGTCTTGGGAATCCTAGATTCAACTCTGTTACTCACTAGTTTTATCTCCTTGGACAAGTCCTTTAACTGCTTCCATTTTCTTCACCTGTAAAATGAGGGGGTTGGGCTAGATTGTCTCACAGTTCCCTTCTGGCTCCCAAATACTTTGCTTATAAAATGGGAAATTTCTTTTTCTTGACTGAAGAGGAAAGTGCATATTTCATAGGGATGTTTTCTACAATTTCTTCCCTATAACTGCTATATCTGGAATCTTATAGAATCCCACCGACTGCAGTAGTTCTATTAACATACTTAAATAGTAGCCCAATCTTTGAGAAATGTATCACTACTTAAAACTTAAATTGGAACAATGATTTGAAATCACTTACTGGCTGTGACGTTGGGCAAGTCACTTAAAGTTTGCCTTTAAACAGTTCCAAGAATTGTAAGATAGAAATCATGATCATAATCATAATCATCATCATAACAACAATAATAATACCTGCCTCCAAAGATAGCATGCAGTAGATGCTATTTAAATGCTTATTCTTTTTCTTGTTGTTGTTATTGTGCTAGTTAAAAGAACTTAATTTAATGTAATCATTCAAGGATGTGTGATTTGTTAGATTAGACATTCCCTTTGCTGACATGGATTAGACCCTTTTGTACTTTATTAGAAAGTCTCCATGGGAATCCATGGCTGAAAAATAGGGCTATTCTTCTGGTGGTAAACTTTTCAGTACTAAACTAGCTCAACATAGAATTAATTGATGGCTTGATCTTTCCATATTGTTAACACATGTTAGTGCTTGTACATGGTAGTGTAATTACCTTTGGGAGCTCCGAATCACCTCCATACTGTTCTTTTCTTCCTTAAGGTAGGACTGGAGCTGAAACCCTTTGAAACTTTTGGTTGGCTGGGCTTCATAGTACTAATGGCCTAGTGTTGGGATCTTCTCCTCCTTCTCCTTCTTTCTCCTTTTGCCACGTAGCTGTGCCTAAGTGTTGGAATTACAGTAAGAAAGTTTTGAATTTAATTCCTGCTTCAGACTAGCTCTTGGTGAATTACTTAAACTCTCAGCTTTTCTTCATCTTGTTAATGGAGGTAAAATAGCATCCATTTTACAGGAATGTTATTAGGATCAAACGAGATACCTCTTAAAGTGAAATGTGATGGGTTTAGGATGGAGTTTAACAGAGATAAATGTAAAAACTTCTATTTAAGTTAAAAACATCACTTATACCACTATAGGTTAGGGACTATTTGGATAAAGAGCAAATCTTACAAAAACGATCTGAAGTTTTTCAGTAACAATATGCTTAATAACAGTCAATACTATGAAATAACTGCTAATAATCTTTTGTGAGGAGATGAGGAATCAGGTTTTTTTTGTTCTTTGAACTTTAAAAACATTGTCAAACTTGAAAATTTCTTGGAACAAATAAGAACAGAAAAGAGAATTTCATATGAAATCATTAACTTCTACTATTTATGGCTTGTACTTAACTAAAATGATATGATCATTTTGACATGTTAGTTTTAAAGAAGAGCTAAAAATTTAACATTCACTTTGATAGAAGTATTGGGTTCAGATCCAAAGAGAACATATTCCCAATGGGTTCCAGGATAGACAAACATAATCAGAATATTGTGACAACAGCATGAATTAAGACCCTGGGAACTATGTCAAATGAAGAATGATTTAGAGACCTTGGGTTATTTATCTTAGAGAAGAATAGTTTTTAATTATTGCAGTTAAGGAAGCAGGGAATGAGACCTAATTGAAAGTTTTGTTTTAATTTAAAGGCTTTAAGAATTGTCAGGAAGACAATGTTTTGTGTTATATTGTGCAAAACCCCAGAACTAGGTCATGTGGATGAAAGGTAGATACTGATAATCTGTAGCTCAATATAAAGTTGGACTTTCCAATATTTGAATCTGCCCAACAATGAGATAGCCTTCCTGGAAGCTAAGTGAGCTTACTTCCCTGGAATGGTTAAGCAAAGGCAAGAAGACTAACTCTTGGAGATATCCAGAAGTGATTTTCTAAATTGAGAAATAGGTAGGGTCATCCCATTCTGGTGAATATCTGCTATAGCGTGATGCATTTCTTTTATGACAGGAAAAACAGAACATGAAATGGGAAGATTCATATTAGTCTAGACTTCTAAGCAGAATTTCCAGAACTGGTAAGGCTGCAATGCTCAGAAATATCTGAGGATAGTAGAAGGAATACTGGGATACTTATTGTGCTCTTTTTGGAAATATGCCTTAAAAATATGATTAAAAAGCACAATAAAAGAACTATCCATTCAAAAATTCTGATACCAGCATTATATAAAATTGTAAAAAGAAAATACATATTCACAATACACAAGTATTGTAAATTTCAAATAACGGGTGAGTTGTGATAGTGTGGCACATTAATGTAGTAGAATACGACAACTTAGTGTGGTGACTACAAAACTCTCCTTGGAGTAAGGATGATCTCTGTTCAAGTCTTTCTTCTAAACACATACTAATTATGTGATATCAGGTAAATCACTTAATTTCTCTGTGAAAATATTTGAAATAGAAAAAACTCTTTTGAAAGATCTTTCAGAAATAACGCAAAGCTAAAAAAAGCAAGACAAACAGATCACATGCTCACATAGTATGATCACAAAAGAGGGAAAAGAAATGAGAATATGGATGAACAAAGATGAGGTTTAGAAAGAATGACTGAAAAAGTGTTAGGATACTTTATGCATTGAAATTAATTATCAAAAAATAAAATGGATAGAGAATTAGCTTTAAAAAGATAGTTAGCATTTATATAGTGCTTTAATGTCTGCAAAGTTTATACATACATATATACAAATATGTATGTGTATACACACACTCATTTACACACACATATATTTCATTGAGACTCAGAAGCATCCTGTGAAATTTGTGCTCTTATTATTTCCTTTAAAAATCAAGAAATTGAGATTGAAAGAGGTTAACTGACTTCTGCAGGATCCCATGAATGGTGTCTCAGGCAGGATTTAAAATGAAGTTTTTCTTCTCCAAGTTCACCTTTCCATCTATGGTGCCATTCAACCAGCAGCCTGTAGACAGAATAAAACTAGGAAGACTAGAGTTTGAGATCTATCTTTGATATATACTGGCCATATATATGTACACAACTCATTCCATCTCTCAGTGATTTAAAAGATTATAAATTGCAGAGAAGGTACTCATTGGAAGAATTTCTTCATTTAAAGATTCCCTATACCAATGAAATAAAGGGTCTGATCTCTACCATATCCTGAAATAAAAATAGTTGCTAAGCAAATTTAATTGGATATATATTGATATTCAGTGATAAATTTTAATACAATGTTTAACAATTAAAGGTAAGAACACTGATCACACATATGTTGCTCTCTGTAACAATAGATTACATCTTTCACTGCTAAAATGGAGTTTTGTTTTGTTCTATGTTTTCCAGGACCAAGATTAATCATGATAATTACTCAGAATTCAGTTTCTTTTTACTGATACTTTTATTTATAGGAGACACAAATTTCTATGAAACAATTTATACCATCTTATTACTTTTCTGGCTTTACCTACTTTACTTTGTGTCAGTTCATATAAGTTTTTCCATATTTTTTATTTTTTTAATTCCTGAGGTTCATCATTTTCTACTTTGGAATAATATTCTGTCCTATTAATCTACTGCAGTTTGTTGGTCATTCAGTAACTTATGTTCAGTTACCTTATTTCTAGTTCGTTTCTACTGACAAAAATACTGCTTTGAATATTTTGAGATGTAGTTAGGTCTCGATTAGTGTAACAAATCCTGTAAAGTGGTCTCTTTATTCAAATTAACACTTTGTATTTCCATTGGGCTAGAACCAATTACTATATATTACATAATTATAACCTCAAATAACGCAAATTCAAATAAATGCAACCACTTCACAGATTCATTAGTCATAATAATTGGTGACCTAGCTATAAGAGACCTTTCTTTCTGTTTTTGGCCTTTTTTAAGGTCAATGAGATTCATTAGTGAGATTGCTAGGAAAAGGGTATGAATTGTTATAAATAGCTTAGCCCCTTTTCTCTCATAATTTTAAATTGTTTTCTAAAATTTGGGACCAGTCTTCTTTTTTAGCCTTTTCCTATTCAACAACCAATTTGTGCTTCATATGTGAATTGAAATGCCTATTTTGTTTTTGAATTTGTACTTACAATGAACCTGACGCACTTGATTCAGTCAGATACTCTGAAAGAATTCAACATACATTAATAAATAAATGCCTACTATGTATATGTCACTGTGATGAAAAATGGAGAGAAAATGATCAAATTAAAACAGTTTAGCCCCTTAAAGAGCTTATATTCTTTCAATCCCAAGGTTTGCAGCTTTTGAGATGTTGGGTTACTTAGAACTTCTGTGGCTCTCAATTACCTCATCTTAGTATGGATGACATCTAAGGACTCTTCTGGTTATTATTTTTGTGATTTTTTTGAGTGCTCATAGCTTATTAAAATTAGGATGTTCTCCCCCTTTGTGAGCCCAACAAGAGGGTATAGTTTAAGAAAGATCACTTTCTTTTATATTCCTCTCTTGGCCAAGAATGACATGTGGTTCAATTTGTCACATTTAATTGGTTTATTTCTTCCTGATTTCCTGAATTAACATGGCTAATGGTTATACACACTATAAACAGGTGCCATGCATTCTGTCCCTGCTGCTTTTGGAAACCTACAGCTGTTTAAGGTCAATTCAGTTAAAAATCAGGGGAATCTTTCTACTCCCCATCAAAGCCACTAAGCTATTCTAGGAGACAGATCACTCAGAGGGAGGTTAAACCACACCCCTGAGTTCTGTAGTTTAATCTTTTTTAGAAAGAAAATCTGTTGGCAAATTTTTAGTCAGGAGAAATTCTGATACCATGTTTCCATATGAATGCACCCCAAATCCCACATAGTGCCCTGTGTAGGGTTATCTACAAATCAGCATTAACTGGGAAAGCTGAAAGACTTTACTGAAATGACTTATTATATCTCTTCTCAAGTTCTTTCTCTAATGATATCATCACACAGAAACTCCCCCTCCCATAACTATGGATTTATAAATATTTGGCCTCATCATGTTTTTCTATCTCTTATCCCTCTGGTTTACATAATATACTAATGAAATAAAAAGAGGTGAAGGTGGGAAAGCAGAAATTCTTTTTCCCATTTGACAGGAACAAATCCAGAGACCCAGGAAATTAGAGTAATATCCTCCAAGGACTGGAATTTTAGTAAGGAAATCATTACCTAGTTACAATTTAAGAAGACTTTAGATGAACAAGTAAAATAAAAAGTTCTGGAGGACTGCTAAAAAGAAAGATGAAAAATAAGCAGGGTGGAGAAGAGTCTTATCCCCCTCAGGCACTTGGGAAAAGTGTTGTACTCTTTGTCATCCTGCAATCACTTAGTCTTCTAAAATCAACTAGTTCATGCTTTCTCATCAGAGCAGCTGTGAAAACAGCACCAGGCCTGTCAGGGGGGAATGGGAGATTAGCAGATTGCAGACACCAGGAGATAACAGCCAGACTTGCTGTATTACTAGGGTGTGCTTGTAGAATCCATATGTCACAGAACATATCCAGGAGAGCTAGCTACATTTTTTAGACAGTAACTCCTAGGGTGAAATTGAGGAAGAAGAGATGGAAGATTAAGAATAGGAGGAGAAGGAGAATGAGGATGAGGAGAGGAGGAAGAGGAAAAGGAAATGTGTAAAAAAGGAGAGGATGAGGTACTATGGGGAAGGGGAGGTCAAGAAATGAGGGAGAAAAGGTAGAAGAGGAAGGTATAATGGAAAACACAGGGAAAGAGGAAGTGAGGAGGAAGAAGACATGGAGAGGAGAAAGATAAGAGGAAAGAGGACTTGGCAAATAAAGAGGTGGGAAAGAAGAAAAGGAAAAGAAAAGCCATAGGTAAAGGAAGAAGGAGAAGGTCACTACAGTGGGTGGTGGGTAAGGAGAAAAAAAAGAGATGATGAGCATGAGTAGAGCAGGATAAAAAGGGAGGAGGGAGGGACTGTGGCAGTCCTCTAGTGGAAGAATGTTGGACAATTTTGTCCAGTTCTGTGCCTCCAAGTAGGATTATATTTAAAGAAGGCAGGCATCACCAAACCTGAAGAGAATTCTCAGTTTATTTATCTTATTTGTAAATATCACCTAAGAGGGAGATTCCACAACCCCCCTTCATAACTGGTGACTGGCACAACTTTGGCAGCATTTGACTTTGTGAGTTTAGCAGATTGTAAACACTTCTACTCCAAACAAGACTGAGTCATAGAGATACCAGAAAGACAGCTCCCTTTTCAATTTAATTATATTTTGACTTTTAAAAGTTTTAGGGTAAGTCCTTTTATATAACATTGTCATATTGATCTTGGAGACCCTGAAAGGTGGCAATTTGCAATAGTCTTCTAAATGTTGTTTTCTCTGTTTTCATTTCCTTCCCTGATTGCTCCATTTTTTCACATAACTGCCAAATTGATATTCTGAAATCACAAGCCAACTAAATAACAACAACAACAACAAAAACAGATTAGACTATGGCAGCCTGGTCATTGACTAGGATTCTTATTACTTTTAGGAAAAACAAACAAATAAATAAAATTAATCCTGGTATTTAAGGTCCTTTACTGTCTGATGCCCCCTTACCTTCCTAGAGTTAATTCATATTACTTCTTTTTATGCATTTTTCTTTTCCAATCAAAATGCCCTACTAGCCAATTCCCTACAAGGTATTCCCTCTCCTACACCTGTCTTCTTGCCATTGTACTGGTCATTTCTCATGTTGAATTGCACTTTTTCCTCACTTTTACTACTAAGAATCCCCAGCTTCCTTTCTTTTTTAAAAATTTTATTTTATCTTTCAATTAACAAACATTTTATTTTCTTTCCCTCCTACAATTTGTCAATTTAAAACAAAAACAACCTTTTGTAACAAATACACATAGTCAAGCAGAACAAATGTCCATATTGTCTATATTAAAAAAAAAGTATGTTTCATTCTGCTTCTTGAGTCTGTTGCTTCTTTATCAGGAGATACAGATATTCAAAAGAGAACAATGAACGAAGAAAAGGACCTATGCATACAAAAATATTTATAACGGCACCTTGGGTGGTGTCAAAGAATTAGAAACTAAAAGGGGTAGCCATCAGCATAGGATAGAAGAATAAATTATGGTCTCAACATTCCTAGGTTTCACATTTCTGGCTTTGGTTATGCATAATCAAATGAGAATTTTTGTAGATTTGCAAATCCCACATATGTAAAAAACCCCAAAAGCTAGTAAGTCATAAATGTATAAATACTATTGTTGTTCATCTATTATTTCATTTACCATAAGTATATATACATAAATGTAAAATAAACAGTTAAATTTTGTTAAGTTTCAGTGCTCTAAAGAACAACAGACCATGCACTTTTTTTGGGAATGCCTCCTCTTTGTCTCTCTATCATCCAGCCTCAAGTCATGTGATTATTTACCACCATGATCTTTGTATCTTTCACTTTTCATAGAAGAAGGAAATCTGTGAATCAGTAGCTATCCCACTGGCAGTGAAGATTCTGCTTAGTATGAGATACTAATCTCTATCACAAAGAAATTACAAATTTGTATGCGTGTAATGTGTTTTTCTTGTTTTTTTGTGTTACTTATGATCAGAATTACTAAAATAAAGGTTTAGGGGAGGGTCTAGAATTTTTTGTGATTTTTCACATCCATGGGATACTGGCACCAGTAAGTCCTGCAAATGCTGAGTGATGTCTGTTCTGGAATGCTACAATGCCACAGGAAATGATGAAAGGGATAGGTTCAGAGAAGTGTAGCTTCTTTCTTTAAAAAGTTCTGGTGCCACCTCCCAAATGCTATCTTTCCTGATTCCCACCCAACTCAGCCACTACAAACAATTGTTAGTTCTCATACTTCTTGAAACTATTTTATAACAGTCCCTTCACCTTCCCCTCCCCCATTTCACACACACACACACACACACACACACACACACACACACACAGAATACAAAATCTTAAAGAGTCACAAGTTGTTTCATTCAAGTTGTTTCATTCCTTTTATCCTCAGGCCTAGGATTGCTCTTTGTCCATGGTGGCCACTTAATAAATGTTTGTTGAATTGAATTCAATGGTCTGGGGGCAGGGAGATTAGGCAGGAGTTGAGTTTTCAATAAACCAGAGGCTTCTGATTTATAGTTAGAGCTAGTCAAAATGGGTAAGGGAAGACAAAATTCGCACAGAAGTGAGCTGAGGAGTTCATACCTAGCTTCCAATTCACAATGATAACATTGACTCCTTTTCGAGAGCTTATAGCACACCTGGGGCTGCATAGACTGTAAAAAGGACAGGATCCTGGCACTCTAGGTCTGGCATTCCAAGTAGGCAGAATACAGTGATCCCATAGATTCCCCCATGAACATAAATCAACTACTTTTATTGTTCATTTTAGCTCTTTCTTTCAGTTTTTGCTTTCTGGTTTTATTTTCCATCTTTCTCTTTTAATAGACCTCATGAGAAAGAGAATTGCCAGGCACAGCTAAATCAGAGATTTTCAACCTGTCTTTAGTGGCAAACAGTAGACTACCCTATAGATTGCTTAAGAACACTGACTATCTGAAAGGGTCCCTGGGGAGTCATGGACATTTCATTCATGCAATCATTTGCATATACCTGTGTTAGTTATGTACCAGTCCTTACTCTTCTTATCTTCTTAGGCAATGAAATTTAAAATAGCTCCATTGGAACTGTAATCATTTATTTATCTGTTTATCTTCTTGAGTTGGCTCTTCTTTAACCCACCTCTTCCTGCCACAATTACAAACCCTGTCTCTCTTTTCCATTGCTTGTTATAGGTGCTGTCACTCACTATTTTATTTCTCTTCTTCAATTATAGAGGGTGCCAGGGTCCACATGCATCCATGCTATGGTATTTCTGAGCAGCTGCCTAAGAATCAATGACTAAGAGACCTGCCTATTTGGGTTTTCAAACTCTTTAGATAGCAAAGGGGATAAAAGGTGATCCAAGTCCAAAGTAATCTGAAATCATTGGGATATGAGTGGGAAGATTTTAGAAGATCAAAGGTTGATCTTTAACTGTGTACTACAAATACCAATTAGGGTAAAACAGAGATTAGATAAGAGACTATTTCAAAAGTGAATGAAATACAATTCTTTGATCTGTGTGCTTAATGATCTGCACTTGTAGGTATAATTTCTCCTAATAGAATGAAAGTTCCATAAATGCTGAATTGAATCATATTGTGTATTTGTGGTAGCTGGAATTTATGTGTGTATACAAAGGGAGGTAAGCTAGGACCTTTTTAAGGTGCATACAGGAATATGTTGAT
Organism: Macrotis lagotis; assembly: GCF_037893015.1. Classification (NCBI taxonomy): domain Eukaryota; kingdom Metazoa; phylum Chordata; class Mammalia; order Peramelemorphia; family Peramelidae; genus Macrotis; species Macrotis lagotis. The sequence continues at coordinate 585,697,266 of NC_133658.1, forward strand.
AAATACTTAACAACTGCATTATTAATATTTTCTCCATCATTTTCTTAAATTTAGAGACAATTAGCAAAATAATAAATTGATTGATACTTGCTGATTTCCAAAGTATAAATGCTCATGGTGGAAATTTTACAATTGGATATCTGTAGAAGCTGACTCTAGCATATCCCTGAATGCATCAAATGCTTTTGCATGACTTTTCCACACAGCTGTTCAAGGTAGGAACCACATAGATTGCACACTTAACCAAAAAGAGAAGAGTGCTTATTATATTAGGATCTCTAATTATAATAAGAAATATGTTCAGTTTGTTTCATGGTAATCTTCAGAATTTTGCACTGCCATTTGGATGGCTAAGACTCAGGAGTCATTATTCTCTTTAAAGTCATTGTGAACAACTAAAGACCAGTGGAACCAATAGGAGGAAGGGATAACAGGAAATGGGATGAGCTGGGATGAGAGTAGTTTTTATTTAAGGATACAGACCTATTTCTACTATAATGAAGCTACAAATTATGCTAAAGATTTTTTTTAAAATACATTTTATTTGTTTGGAAAAAGTCAAAATCTACCTTCTCACCCTTCCCTCCTTCCAACTCAGAAAGCAAAGAAAAAGAAAACCCATTACAAATATGAAAAGTCAATCAAAACAAATTTCTACATTGTCCATGTTCAAAAAAAAATTGCTTCATCTTGCTTTCTGAACCCTTCAGCTCTCTATTATGAGGTAGATGGCATGTTTCATCATTAGTCTTTTCATCATCATGCTTAGTTATAAGCACAATTCCTCTACCATAACTTGTTCATTCATTGATCAATTATGGACACTCCTTCAAATTCTCATTATTTGCCACCTCAAAGAGCTGTAAATATGTTTGTCTATCCTTAGAACTTGTTTTGCTAATGACTAATCCTTTTTTAAAATTGACTCTCAAATTCTTTTTCTTCCCTTTTCTCCCTATTTCCCTTTTGAGTGAAATAATTTTGTATGCATATTCTTCCTTTTTTTTGATCAATTGAGATGAGAATGGGATTCAAGTGTCTACTTCTTTCTCTACCTCCCTTCTTGAATATATAGAACTGTATTTGTGGGCCCTCCTTATGTAAGATAATTAACTCTAACCAATTTTTCTTCCCTCTTCCTCCACACTATGCTCTCCAATATATTTCTCTTCCCCTCATTTTTTCTTTTTTAAGATCATTAAGGACATAATAGAACTATCTCAGACTTGTCTAAGTGGACTTCCCTCTCTGACCCTTGATAATGACAAGGTTTAGAGGAGACTCATGAATCATCTCATGGTATTTGAATAGAAACAATTTATCATTGCTTAGTCCTTTATCATTCATGTTCATTCATGTTTATCTTTTTATGTTTCTCTTTATTACTGTGTTTAGGCTTCAAAGTTTCTACCCAGCTTTGCTGTTTTTATCAGGAATACTTGGAAGTCCTATATTTCAAGAAAGTTCTAATTTTTTCTTCTATAGTATGATACTTAGTTTTACTGGGTATATTATTCTTGGATACATGCCCATGTCATTTGCCTCCTGTGTCCCAAGTTCTCTGATTTTTTGTAGTGATGTGTGATCATGTATAATCTTTACTAAGCCTCGTCAATAAAGAATTCTGACTGAGGCGCCACTTTAATTCTTAAATTTATTATTTTTTTCTGGCTCTTTTTTCTTTCTTTGACTCAGAAAGCTGGGATTCTGACTGTAATGTTCCGGGGAGTTTTCATTGTGGGGTTTCTTTCAGGAGATAATTAATAGATTCTTTGTATTTCTACTAAGCCCTCTGGTTTTAAGAATAATGAACTGTTTTCTTTGAAGTTTTCTTGAAATTGACTCTTTTTTTCTATTCTTTTGAATAGTTTGATTATTCTTTTTAAAAAAATCTTCTCAATCTGTTTTATAGATCAGTTCTTTTTATTATGAGATAGCTCATATATTATTCTATTTTTTTTTCAGTCTTTTGACTTTGTTCTTAATATTTCTTGACTTGAAGCCAAATTGGCTTTGATTCAATCCATTCTCATTTTCAGGGAGTTTATTGCTTGGGCAAGGTTAAGTACATCTTCTGCCAAACTGTTAATTCCCTTTTTTACTTCTTTCTTCCAAAGCTCTCATTTCCTTTCTAATATTTTCTTCTAGTCCTCTCATTTTGTTTATAAGAATATTTTACAAAACTCTTCTTTTAAAGACATGCTTCATTTCTTCCAGGAATTCTAGATGAGTTTTCACCCAGACTATTTATCTCTAAGGCATTGCTTGTAGATGTTTTTAAGTCATTCTCTTTTGTATTTGTCTTGAACTTTCCTGTCACTATACTAGTTCTTTTTTTGAAGGTGGATTCTTTCTTCTTCTTCTTCTTCTTCTTCTTCTTCTTCTTCTTCTTTCTCTTTCTTTCTTTCTTTCTTTCTTTCTTTCTTTCTTTCTTTCTTTCTTTCTTTCTTTCTTTCTTTCTTCTTCATTGCTCATCCTTCTAGCCTACTTCCTGATTTCAGACTTGATTTTAGGGTTAAGCTCTAAAGCACTAGATATGGACTGGTTCTCTTACGATTTAGGATTTTTGAGTGGCCTGCTATTCCAGAATCTCAGGGACATATTTAGACCCTCCAAACCTTCATTTCAGGACAAAGTCTGATTGCTGTCCCCTTGGTCTGAGCTCTGCAAATTCAAGACCTGGGTTTGGATATGATATTTTGGATTCTTCCCCTATCAGCCACTTGAGAGACTCTATTAATTCAGAGTAACAGGATTATTCCCTGCCTCTCAGCTTTTGGTCTGGGTTGAGTACCCTGGTTATTCCTCTGCAGTCTAGTCTAGATGCTAGAAATGAGACACTGCTCTGAGCCTGGGGTCTGAGCCATACTATTTCCACCATTGCTGTCACTACTTGCTTTTGGGTTAAACTGACTTTTTTTTTTAGATTTTTCAAGGCCATTGCCTTGAAATGGCCTTGCCCAAGGCCACATGGCTAGGTAATTATTAAGTGTCTGAGGCTGGATTTGAACTCAGGTACTCCTGACTCCAAGGCCAGTACTCTATCCACTATGCCATCTAGCCGGCCTTAAACTGACTCTTTTCTTAAAACACTGACTAGGAACTCCTCCACCTGGGAATGCCAACCTCTTCTATTTTTCTTCTTCCCATTTCCCACAGTGTACAGGTTATAATAAGGCAACAAAACTGCTAGTTTTCACCTATTTCCATAGCTGTACCCAGGTATAGCTCTGGGATTTTTACCTTGGGGCACAGACTTTCCCTACCCATCAGAATGCTTGATTGTAGCATTTTCTTGGTTTGGTCTCTATCCCAGTATTAGCATAGCTCTGTCTGTCTCCCTACACCAACCTGGGCTGAACAAGTGACTTGCTGTGACTTTTTCTGGATTTCCTCACCAGGGTTCAATCTAGTGCATTTTCTGTAGACCTATTTAGAAATTTTGGGAGAAACTTGGTGTCATCAATTTCTATCTTTCTGCCATCTTGGCTTCACCTTCATTCTACAGACATTATGGGGGTACTTATGAGTATACTGAAATGAGTAGCAAGAGGGTTTGATTCAAATAATACAGATGGAAGGAATAGAGAATGAGTCTGTGGGGATGGGAAAACAGAGCTTGAAATACCAAGTCTTTCCCATTAGGGACAAGGTTTATTTGAGAGAAAAAAGCTGCATGGTATGATTTAAAGCAAAGACCTACCTTCTTTGTTCCTGGGATTGTTTCTTTACCAACTCTGTCATCCAACCCACCATTAAAAGAAAACAAAAATAATTACCTTTTACCCTCTGAAGTTCTCTCTCTCTCTCTCTCTCTCGCTCTCTCGCTCTCTCGCTCTCTTGGTTTTTGCAAGGCAAAGGAGTTAAGTGACTTGCCCAAGGACACACAGCTAGGTAATTATTAAGTGTTTGAGGCTGGATTTGAAATCAGGTCCTCCTGACTCCAGGGCTGGTGCTCTAACCACTGCTCCACCTAGCTGTTCCAGTTTTATAACTTTTAAAAGCATCTCATGGCACTATTCAGAATTCTTTAGCCATCTCTCTGTTGTCTCTAGGTCATGATATAGGCTCTTTTTTGATATTTTAAGATTTTTGTAATCTAGGCTATTTCCATGCAAACTGTTCTGTCTACTGTTCCTGATATACAACATTCTACCTGTCTTTGCATTGGCTGGTCCTTCATGTCTAGAATGCAATCTTTTCTTACCTCCAGGTTTCAAAATTCCTACATTCCCTCAAAGCTCAGTTCATGTGCCAAGTCCTACAGAAAACCTTTCCTGATCTCTCAATTGTAGAACTTTCTCCATTCTTAGATAAGATAATTATGTATAGACTCATTTGTTTACATATATTTTCTTAGTAAAATGAAATTTCTTGAAAGGAAGTATTTTTATTTTGTATTTGGTTCCCCAGCACCTAATACAGAGTTGTTGGTTTATACTGGAATGAATTGGGTGAGTAAATAAACACTCCAGAGTAGATTTGTAGAGTGATAAGGGGGAGATTCTTAGCTACTCATAATATTTTTATGTTTTTAGTAGTTTTTTAGTTTTTGATTAGTTTTATAAGTTTGCTTCCCTAAAATTTGACTGAAAGGCATTGGAGAAAGGAGTTTCAATTGACAGTGGATGAAAGAAGGGACTAGAGAAAAATTTTAAACTTGAGGTATTTCAGAAGAGAGAGAGAAGATGGAAGATAGAGACAAAAAATAAAATTTGGGGAAGCTAGAAAACCATATTATGGCACTAGGAAGGAGAGAAAGGAAAAGGATAAGAAAAAGGATAGAAGATTGTATGAGAGTGGAAGCTGGAGGGGGAGATAGTATGGGAAGCATGAACAGGAGAGAATGACGAAAAAAAGGAGGAAGGGAAGGGAATGGGAAGTTTAAAAAGCTAGGAAGTATTTGAGGTCATATTTGAATTCAGGTCTTCCTAATTCCAGATCCACCAGCCTATTCACTTTGCCAGCTCTCTGCCTCTAGGAGATGAAAGGGAACCTTTACAATCTATACCACCTATCTTATCCTCAAACTTAAATTAGAAAAATTATTGTTCAATGATCTAACTTTCTAATGAAGTAAACAAAAATCGGGGATTTTTGTCTCTTCCCCTCACCAAAAAATGTATTAATATTCAGCATTTTTGGACACATTTATATATGTATATTTTATCTCTTCTGATAGAAGATGAAAGCTGTCAGACATCAGCGATTTACCATTTTTATCATTGTAATGACAGAATTCAGTACAGGGGTCTGACACCTTTAATAAATGCTAGCATATTAATTACCTGGACCAGGATAAGCTTTTAATAAGGATCAGATATAAAGTATGGACAGTTATGATGTGTTTAGCCTTTCAAAATTATAAATCAGGAGAAACCATGCAATAGGAGGATATTGGGAGTCTCCTGTCTCTCTGTCCTTTTATCCCTTGTCCCTACCCTGATAGTATAAGAAGGTGAGGAAAGATCATTGTTATTATTTTTTTGAGGTTATCTTTACAAAAGACCTCTTGAGGAAGGACATATGCTTTATGTAAATCTCTTGATCTCCTTCCTGCCACATCTAACATAGTTGTAGTGGGAGCTTTGAGATGGGAAGCAGAAGTCTTCTCTGGGAGGACAATTAGGCTATATAGAAACAGCTTCCATAGAGAAGTTCCCTCTTCCATCTCCATCTCACATATGACAAACAAATAGCAGGCAAGAGCCAGTTTTTACTTCTCGCAGGATCAAAATATTAATTACCTTAAAATGGGAGCATTTTTCTCAGTCACAATCTATTGCTTCCTATCAAATGTGTCAGTAATTATCATTCCTCAGACCTATGACCGTGAAATGTTTTCTCCTCCAAAAGGTTTTTCAAACCTCCCTCTCTGCCTCTTTCCATCATTAACAAGGTGAAGCAGCAACCTTCTCCCTTTATTTCAAAACATATGATGCAAACATATGAAATCAGTAGGGTGGATGTAGGCAGAGCTGACAGGCTTCTTCCCCACTTAGACTGTGAAATATAATTTAAATTTAGGTCTTTCCTTCTCAGAATTAAAATAAGTTATTTTTATGTGAAGAAGTATTTGTTATTGAATTAAACATAAGTACAGGGCACTTCTTATAATTTATAGCTCTATTTGCTGTATGTACTTTGCGTCATCTGGAAGCCAGCTCTGTGGTATTTTCCTCCATCCTTAATTTGTTATTTTTGGTTCTGTGCATTCTGCCACCCTCGGTTGTCATTTATCTTGCTTGTCTCTTCGAACTTTGTCAAACGTAACATGAAGGAAAGGAAAATTAAAAGAAAACAAAAGAGATATTTTCCAAGAGGGGAAATCAGATTTATTCTGTGGTAATTAAATGTGTAGGAAATAGAGAACAAAGGATTACAAATAGTGTGTGTTTGAATAAATCATCATTATTTTCCCATGCAGCCATAGCTGTCAGATGAATCCTAAATTAAGGTGCCTATAAGGTGTAATATGCTAGAGTATTATATAGAGTTCTGTAATCTTAGTTAAGTAGTTGCCTGTTTACTAGTAAGCTTGTGTTTTGTCCCTTCCTCATGCAATCTAACCAAATATGTGTCCCATAAATATTGCCATTTTTGCTTTTGTTTTGGGTGGAGGAAGCCAGTAGAGGCTGACAATCCAGCTCCAGGGATGGAGGGATGGGAAAGAAACAAACTATACTGTAGCTCCTGAGAATCCATATATGAAAGGCCTTCAAATATCCAGGCATTTTAAGGATGCTTACTTGGTAAGCATTTTTTTTTATTTGTCAGTGTTCACCATTTCTTCTTCCTCTTCCTTTTCTTATGTTTCCTAACTAATGTGAAATATCTACTGTGCAGGGCACCATGTGTTAACAGTGAGAAACAGCCTAATTCATGGTTTCTGTTCTAGAAGAACTTTCTGTATTTCACAATAGATAAGTTGCTTTAGTATTACTTTGTGCTTATAGCTGGACTTTTTTCGTCATACCATTTTATATCTGCCTTTAAAATATTTTAGCAGAAAAATTCCAAAGTTTGAGCAGAGAGGTAAAGGTAATCTTTGAAATTAGATACCATGGAACACTTAGATTCCAAATTAGATACCATGGAACACTTTTCAGAACAGGAAGTAAATATTCTTTTTCCCCTTCTGAAAACTGAGTCAAAGAGAATTTTCTAAATATCTTTGCTACTAGCCTTTAGGCCAGAATTGAAATCTTTTAAAATATTAGTTGTAATGTTTATCCACATATCTCTCCTCTAGGTTTGTAATCTATAAGGTGGCAAGTTTGTAAAAAGTGATAGGTTAATAAGTTTGATAACTACATAAACACTGATTCATAATAATACAATAAAGGATAATGAGCAAGCTGGGTAGCCCAGGGCTTCATTCAGTTATAGAAGGCTCTCCAGAGAAGTTAGAAATAAGAAGGCACTTAACTATTTTCAGACAAAAAAAACCCCAAGAAAAACCAGGTCCATTGGAAGTTTATGTCAAAGTTTTGAAGGAATCATTGAGAAGGGATTCAAGAAAACTGAATAAAGTGGTCTTGAAGACGGATTATCTGAGATAAGCAGGTTTTAGCTTTGGACATATGGGAGGGTTTTTGGCTTTCCAGATATTGACTTAGTAAATTAAGTCTTATATGTTGCATCATAAAATGTTTTATAGTTACCCATCATGGTTCCCCATTAGTCTCTCTTTTGTTCTCACTCTCACTCTCTCCTGGTTCTCTGTCAGTAACAACATATTCTCTTTTCCAGATTAGTTCTCTTTACATTCTCTTGGTGATCTCATAAATTGCCATAGACTATTGCAACAGGTTCCTGATTGGTGTGTTTTCCTCCAATTTGTCCTCCATCTAATCTGTCTTCAGACAACTAATATTTCTAACAATAACAACTAATATTTCTAACAAACCTGTCATTCCCTTGCTTCAGAAGTTTCCATGGCTCCCACTTGTTTCTAGGATAAAAAATTACACATCTTTTAGTCATTTAAAATCCTTTAAATCTTGACTACAATCTACCTTTTCAGACAGACTTCTTATTACTCCCAGTCAGAAATTTGATATTTCAATCATTAGCCAGTTTGTTTCCTTTTATGACACTCCATCTCATCTGTCTACCTTTGCCTTAAATGTCCCTGATGCCTGGAATCTCCTTCCTTTTCCCTTTCTCTGAGAATCTATTGTCCCCTTAAGGATCAGCTCCAGTATTAAATATTCAAGTATTCTACCTGAAATTTTTACTTAACCCTTCTCTGTGCTCAGTCACTGTTGCTAAGCTTCCCCCTCCTCCAATTTCTTTGAATTTAAATTTATTTATTTTTGTATACATTTCCCCTCTCCAGTAAAATATAAACTCCTTAGGGGCAGGAGTGGTTCTGCTTTTGTTTTTGTTTCCCTAACACTTGGAAAATACTGACCCCTGTAGGTATATAAAATTTTTGAACAGAATTGAATTGCACATTTTTTTTTTTTTTTGTTTTTTGCAAGGCAATGGGGTTAAGTGGCTTGCCCAAGGTCACACAGCTAGGTAACTATTAAGTGTCTGAGGTCACATTTGAATTCAGGTCTTCCTGACTCCAGAGCCAGTACTCTATCCACTGTGCTACCTAGTTGCCCCCTGAATTACACATATATTTTGACAATGTTTCCTCAGATTTTTCTCCTCCCAGTGGACTAAAATGTTACAATTAGCAATTTTTTTGGAGGGGAGGATTCAAAGTATTGCAAGGTCTGAGGAAAGGAAAATGGGAAAAAAAAGAGGAAGGTCATAGGACACATCTGTAGCCCCTTGGACTGTGAACTAACTGCCTTGAATCAGGGGAAGGGTAAGGAAGAAGGAAGGGTTCCTGGATTGAAAATAAAACAACCCTTCATTCTCGGTCATAAAACTTCTTTTCATGATCTTTCATGACCATACATTTCCTTATATATAAACAGGCAAATTTGCCCCCTCTTTGCTTCAGGTTCTTCATTCATTCATTTACTTATTTTTTATTCATTTATTTATGGTTCTTCATAGGTAAGATGGGAAAGATTGACTATTTAAATGGTTTCTAACATTGTTTCTAGCTTAATCACTTATAATTCCATGGAATAACTTGGACCCCATTATTGTTGAAGGCAAGGGAATAGAACCAATGATGGTTAAAGAATTTAGTGACCTGAAGACATCATATTTGCAACTTATTATTAATTGGAAACAATGTAAGGCAGATATGAAAGGCAATTTTATTATTTGTTAGTGGTACTTCAAATAGCAATTCATAATAAATGGTGATTTAATATTATAGAGGATTATATTATATTAAAAGCATGGACTCTGAAGTTGAAAAACCTGGGTTCAAATTCTGCTTGATAAAACTTGTGTGATTGAACATCTCATTTAGCTTCCCTGAGGCTCAGTTTCCTTTGTCAAATGAGGGGCCTGCACTAGATAGTCTTTTATCTATGATTACAAATGGTATCATTTGATTCTTTGGGGTTTTTTTTTAGGATTTTGCAAGGCAAATGGGGTTAAGTGGCTTGCCCAAAGCTACACAGCTAGGTAATTATTAAGTATCTGAGACTGGATTCGAACCCAGGTACTCCTGACTCCAGGGCTTTATCCATGACACCACCTAGCCGCCCCTAATTTGATTCTTACAACAACCACGTAAAGCAGGAAAAGACTGAAATGATTCCTGTTTCTATTTCACATAATATAACCAAGACAGTAATTTCCTTGACTTCTCCCAAAACTTACAGATAAACAAGATATAAATGAAAGTCATCTGACTCAATGTCCAGTCAGCTTTCTGTAGCCTGTCCATAGAATTCTTTTACAAATTTAGTGTTTTTAAAAAATGCAGGAAGATGTATTCTTCATTTGGTCCTCAAAGAACTCAGAATCTTTCATATTCTGATGGATCTGTGATCTCATTTTTGTGTTATTACCTCCTTTGGTACTAATAACAAGTCATTATGTCTTCACATACTGGTCACTTTGAATTCCCCACATAAAATTCAATCAATACGTTGAAGGTCTTTTTATATATATAAGGAATTTCTTAACTTGAGGTATGTGAAATTGATCTTCTTTTAAAAAATATTTGGATAATCAGTATAAATATTTCCTCTGTAATTCTACGAATCATTTTATGATTTTAAAAACATTCTTCTAAGAAAGGATCCACAGATTTTACCAGACTGCCAAAGAGTTCCATGATACAGGAAACCTTCCTTTAGGCCTTTTCACATCTTTTAGAAACTAGTGGAGTACTTTGAGGCAAATATGTGGTTCACTGGCTAGAGCAGCTGAGTCTGGAGTCAGGAAGGCCTGAATTAAAATCTGATTTCAGATACTTTCTAGATGTGTAATCTTGGGCAAGCCACTTAACTTTTATTTGCCTTGATACACTGGAGAAGGAATTGGCAAATCACTCCAATTTCAAATTACCAAAAAAATCCCATGGATAATATTGACATGCTATTGTCCATGGACTCACAAAGAACTGGACATAACTGAACAACAACAAAAATAGAGTGCTTGAACTGTCCCTCCACTATGCCATATTATTGACTTACCTTTTTTTTCTTTTGATTATACAAAAATCAATGCTATTCCTTGAGCTGAGGGCCTCACTGGACAAAATGCTGCACATGAGTTTTCCATGTACATCTTCCTGGCTTGTTTGGTAACCCAAAATTTAAATTCCTTGGAGATTATGATATTTAAGCATGTGCCACTATGCATTCTCATCAGGATAACATTTGTTTTGAAAATTGGGAGGTAGCATGAGATTATTAAAAGCAACTCATCCTACTTCTTCCTCCTAGTCAATTGCAAGTCCAATTTGCTGTCCATCTGCAGTGCTTGTGTGGATATATGATTGATATAATAGCTCAATGGATGGCCACCCAACCATATGTCATAATCTGAATGAGAGGCATTTTTCATTCATTTAGTGTTTCCTGCATGGATCATTTGTCTGATCTTTTTTGAATAATCATTGATCTCATTGAAATGGCCCTGTGATATTTGGAGGGCATGATGATGCAAGTGGCATGATGCCATCTGAACAGAGGAACACTTGGGGCCTACCTCCTTATCTCTAGGACATTTCACTTCTATTTAGGGTTTTCCTGCAAGAAATCTTTCCTGACAGTGACAAGTATCTTTGGTGAGCACAGTTCTTTTTTAAAATATCTCACTTGATATAAATATTTAAAGTCAGTGGCTATATATCTTGTTTGAGCTTAAACCATATGCATGAACAACTCTTTGTTATATAAAAGCTTTTAAGTAGGCATTGTAGTCTACCAACTCAATTGGCTTTCTATAATCCAAAAATAGTAAACACAGCAGGGACCTCATATTCTCTGTACTTTCTGTTAGTTGTGTTCACAATATGACCTACTCCATTGAATCATGTGCAGAAATCTACATGTTTTCTTCTATTGTTTTCAATCAGTTTACTCTTGTTATACATGTAGATAATTCTCATACATATATATATATACATAAATATGTATATATGAGAAAGTAGACATATGGATTTGTAGTTATGGATGTCTCTAAGTCACCTGTTCTGGAGTGTTAATTAGTGGTTATTATTTTTCCCATTCCCTTAGCATCTGCTACTCCTGGAGATACCTCATAAAGTCATTTTTTAATGCTTTCAAAGTTATGTTATCTCCATAATGAATTTTCTGGGTGTGCATTTGGTCTCCTTAGTAGTTCTTTGCAACTTCGTGTTCCCAAGTGTTATTTTCACTAGGTCATTTCAAGTTGTGTCTAACTCTTAGAGACTCCACTTGGATTTTTTTTTTTTGGCAAAGATACTGGAATGGCTTGTTATTTCCTTTTCAAACTCATTTTACAGTTTAGAAAACTGAGGCAGAGTTAAGTGACTTGCCCAGTGCCATACAGCTAGTAAGTCCCTGAAACCAGATTTGTACTCAAGTCTTCTTGACTTAGCACCTGGTGCTCTATCCCTTGTATCATCTAGTTGTCTTATTTTTCTAAGTACCTAAGATCAGATAATTTGGAAATTGGAAGAGAACTCAGATACCTTTTAGCTCAACCCCCTCATTTTATGGATGAGGAGACTAAGGCCTATCAAAGCTGAGCAAATTACCCAAAGTAATACATGTCATAAAAATCAGAGGTACAATTAAATCATCCAAATCTTCTGACTCAAAAGATAATTTAGCTTGTGCAGTATAAAACTGATTCAACTTATAATATATTGTGTTTCAGGGACTAATGTGTTAGAAGTAAAGTAAAAGTAATAGTAATTGTGGTAGTACCAGTGATAGTAGTAGTAATAGTAACAGAAGCAGTAGGAACAATAGCAGCAATAGTAGATGTAATAGAACTAAGTAGTAGCAGTAGTAGTAATAGTGGCAGCATCAGCCGTAGAAGTAGTAATAATAGTAAGAGCAGTGGCAGAAATGGTAGTAGTTGTAGTGGTGATTCAGTTCAGTCATTTTTTCAGTTGTGTCTGATTATTCAAACTCTATTTGGGATTTTTTTTTGGCAAAGATGCTGGAGATGTTTGCCATTTCCTTCTCCAGCTCATTTTACAGTTGTGGTAACTGAGGCAAACAAGATTGAATGTCTTGTCTAATGTCTCTCAGCTAATAAGTGAGTAGAAATGATAGCTATCACTTATATAGTGTTTTCAAAAAGAAATATTTTATTTTCCCCCATTACATAGCATAAAAATTTTAGCATTCATTTTTATAAGATTTTTAATTGCAAACTTTTGTCCTCCCTCTTCCTTCTCTTGAAAAGATAGATTGTTGTAGCTTATGGATGTGCTATCATGTAAACATATTTCCGTATTAATCTCATTTATAGAAAGAGAGAGATTAAAAGGAAGAAGAATTGCCCTCAGAAAGAATTAAGTAGTTTAAAAAAAAAGCTGAGGTACATTCAGAGTCAGTTCTTTATCCAGATATGGATGGCATTTTCCTTATTGATTCCTTTGTACTTGTCTTAGATTATTGTGTTGCTAATAAGAGTTGAGTCATTCATAGGTGATCATCACACAGTGTTGATGATATTGGGTACATTGTTTTCCTGGTTCTGTTCATTCTACTTTGCATCAGTTCATACAAGTCTTTTCAAGTTTTTCTGAAATCTGTCCATTCACTATTTTTTATGGCCCAATAGTTTTCCATTACATTCATATACCACAACTTCTTCAGCCATTCCCCAGCTGATGAGTACCCCCTCAATTTCTAATATTTTGCTACCAAGAACAGGGCTGCTATAACATTTTTGCACATGTAGTACCTTTTTTCCCTTTTTTATGATCTCTTTGGGTTTCAGATGTTTATATGGTGCTTTAAGGTTTACAAAGTATTTTGCAAATATCACTTCATTTGATGTTTGCATCAATCCTGTGAGGTGCTATTTTTCTTTTTAGTTTTTTGCAAGGCAAATAGGGTTAAAGTGGCTTGTCCAAGGCTACACAGCTAGGTAATTATTAAATGTCTGAGGTCAGATTTGAACTCAGGTACTTCTGACTCGGGACTGGTGCTCTATCCACTGCACCACCTAGCTGGCCCGTGAGGTGCTATTGTTAACCCCATTTTTTTTCAGATGAGAAACTGAGGTTGAATGGTTTAGTGATTTGGTCACCATTATACCTCAGATCTTCCTCAGTTCAAGTTCAACATCCTATTCACTGGGCCACAGCTTCTCTATTACTGCTTATGAAAACAGATCATCATTGACGATTTGTTCCATTTCGTATCTATTTGCTTTCTTATTTATTTTTTTCAGGTCTGAATACTGGTGAGATGATATAATTCATTTGGGTCTCATGCCAACCTTTCTTTATCTTGTTTTCACATCTATTGCCTTATACTTTTATTAGCCAATACTACTTTCAGCTTTCCACCATCAACCTCTTTAAAATTTAAGAAACTGTTGGTGTTTTAAATATCTTTTTTTCTCAACTGTTTTTTGTTCAATTTGCTTTCCATTAGACTGTGAGTTCCTTGAGAACAAACTATTTTTTGTTCCCTGTAAGCCCAAGGCTTAGCACAATATGTGGCTTATAAAAAATGTTTATTGACTTACTGACGACTTTGTAAGGAGAGTAAATTTTCTCTGGCTATGATGTTTTCTAGGATATTCTGATCACTTTCTGGTGAAGACTGATTTGCATCAATTAAATGTTTGTAAGTTATAGGGATTTACAAGTTCAATATCTTTGCCTTTCTCCATTTTCCATTTTTCAACATTGTTGGTTAGTTTGAACATTCCCATTGAAATTATGCCAGTTGTTCAAAGTGACCCTGAAATTTCGTATTGGTTTTGACCTTTCTTCCTTCTAGCCAATGAATGAATGAATTAGAAAAAGAATTTAAATGTTTTGGTACTTTTAAATGTCTAACGACATCTGGACAGATGATTCTAATATATTTTCCACATCAGGAGAGAATTGTTTCTTAAGAAGATAGTTTCATTTTTTAGGATGTTGTTTGGTACTCACTGTGTTTGGTACTCACTTTCTTCAAAAAACAAGTATTCATGATACACAGTGAGTATTCCAAGAGGTCCATAAGCCTTTGATGCTTTTTTGTTTGTTTCTCAAATCTAAACCATAGTTTTCCACACATTTTTATCATCACTTGTGCCCATTCTCATATTGAAGTCATCAAATACAAAATACTTGTTGACTTGACTTGGATGATCTTGTCAAGTTCGTCATGAAATTTCTCTCCATCTTTTTACTCTGCATTTCTTCTTGATGGACAAAATAAAATAATCTTCATGGTCACGTCTTTGTTTATCTTCACCATGACCACTGAGTGATAATATTCAAGTGTCCTATGAAATAACATTACATATTATCCTGGATACATGATAAAATCAACTTTTCTAATTCCTTTGTGTTACAGTTTCTCATAGGAAAATCTGAGTCATTTTCCATTTAACTTCAGCTTCATTGTATCTTTTACTTTCTCTTACTTCAAGGATATCAATATTGATGTGTTTCAATCCTCTCAATATATCAGTTCTTGGCCATTGAACAAAGATCTCATATTCACAGCACCTGCAGTTAAGTTAATGTTTGTGAATTATCTTGTGATTCTTAGTACTTAATGTCTTCTCTTTTGGGCTGCTGTCATTTTGCTATGGAAATGGTCTGAAAAGTATTGAGGACATTTTAAAAATGATTTTAATTCTTGGGTTGCCATGAGCAAAAAATTTGCCATTTGATTGTTAACTTACTGATGATGAATTAGGTAAGTTGGTCCTTAGGAAGCAGACTCAATCTGATGCCAGGACTGTTCTCAAAGCTTTTCAGCCAAGTTAAAACCAGCTAGGCTTTACATCCTACTGGCATTCTTTTTGAGAAGCCAAGGTCATTTCCATGCCATGATACAAGATCAGGATAGGACTTTGTGGAGATGTGTACATGTGTTTATATGTAAATAGAAAACTATAATCAACCAATCAACAAATATTTATTAAGTCCCTACTATCTATCTGCCTACTCTCTGCTAGATCTTGGGAATAAAAGTACAAACAATAAAATTATTCATTCTCAGAAGGAATTTGCCTTCTGGTAATGGAAACAAAAATTATATGACTATTTAAAAATTATATATAAATATACATATGTATATACATATTGATAAACACATAAACATATACTATAACTATGAATTGAATAAACACAAATATTCACAAAATAATAAGTGCAACGTGGATTGGTAGGAGAGTATTACGCTTCATGCAGAAGACAGCACTTGAGCTGAGTCTCAAAGGAAGAGAGAATGCCTATGAGGCAAGGATAAAGAGGTAATGAGGTCTAGACATGTTATCTGGCCAGTATAGAAAAAAGGACTAGAGGAACAATTTGAAAAAGCCTGTTTGGGTTGGGTCACAGAATATACTTAGCAATAGCAACAGCAATTAATAGCTAATACTTATAAAGCACTTACTGTAAATCAGGTACTATGCTAAGCACTTTACAGATATGATCTCATTTTGACCCTCACAATAATCCTGGGAGGAGGGAGCTGTCACAATCTCCATTTTGTGAGGAACGTGAGGAAAACACAGGTTAAATGACTTACTGAGGGTCACACAGCTAATAAGTATCTGAAGCTCGATTTGAACTGAGATCTTCCTGATTCCAGACCCAGCACTCTATGTACTGTGTTAACTAGAAATAGGAGTAATGTCCACTGATGCTAGAAAGATAGTTTGGGAATAGGTTTTACAGGGATTTAAAAATCAATTAGATGAGTTTGCAAATTAAGTTCAATGTTAGTTTTTAAATTAAACAATGGTAGGTGAGATATCCCTACTTTGAGAGAATAGGAGGAAGACTTCATTTTGGTTTAAGGCATCAGGGAAAGCCTCTTGTAAGAGGGTTTTTTTTAATCCAGGGCTTCAAGGAAAGTCACCAATTCAAGGGGGAAAGGTAGCAATGTATGCCGGTTTTTAGGGGGAAAGTAGGAAAAGCAAAGAGTTCAGAGAGAAGAATGGTGTAGAGAAGATCAAGGGGGAAAATACAAAGATTTGGGAAGGAAGGATAAGAAGGGAAGGAAGGAAAAATATAAAGGTTTGGAAGGACCTTACATGTTAGGGTTGAGAAATTTTTGTTGTTGTTGTTTTTTGTTGTTGTTGTTTTGGTGGGAACACTTATATACTAGACAAAAGGGAACCTTTGAATGTTTACTTGTGACATAGTATCTCCTACTTTAGAAAGATGCATCTGGAAGTAGTGTGATAGAAAGACAGGTAGAGAAGCATAAATGGGAGGCCAGGAAGGCAATTGAAAAACTCTTTCCAGCAAAGGTGATGATTTTGTTTGTAATTTGTACTCAAAGAAAACCATGATATCAGGGAGATGATACCATGATGTGTAAGTGAACTGGATTTGAGTGAGGGGCTACTAGGCTAAGTCACCTGCCTCACTTTCTCCTTCAGAGCCATCGGGGTCCAGTGACCAGATATGGACCAGGAAGACTGGAGATGGTCCTGTGTGTGAGGCAATCAGGGTTAAGTGACTTGCCCAAAGTCATACAGTTAATAAGTATCAAGTGAGGTCAGATTTGAACTCAAGTCCTTCTGACTCCAGGGCTGGTGCTCTATTCAATGCATCACCTAACTGCCCTGCAAGAGAATTCAGCTCAAGCACTGAATTAAAGTGAAAGATGATGGGACAGAAAAGAAGGATATTGAGGTATGAGGGAAAAAAGTTCAGAGGAAAAGGTGATTGAATATGGCAACTGATTGTATGAGAGGAGAAAAATAGAAAGAAGAATCACAGATTTTGTTATAAGACTGTGTGGTTCAGAGGAATAGCAAATTTTTATAAAGATATTGGTGTTAAGCAAATTATGGAGGCACAGATGCCTCAACATGCCTGTAATAATACCCTTCAATACCCTAAGGGTAAAATAGTAATATTACATTGGTGACCTTTCCTGCTGGAGCATATGAGAACAAAGGCGATATGGCACACAAGACAGGATCTAGGAAGGTAGAATTTTAAAATCTAAGATTTTATAATTAAATATAACCCTATTGTTTTTAAACAATGTGACATATTGGCTGAAAAAAGAAAGATAGAAAGGAAGACCACTGAATCACCATCAACATTTCCTGTTGTACAAAGCAGCCCCTCAACCAGCTTCTCCCAGAATCTGACCCTGTTCCTGAGAACTTAAGGAGGATGTCACAGAACCATAGGATTTTATTGCTGGAAAAGACCTTAGAGATTTTAACAAAATGTTTTCCTTTATACAGTTGGGTGTTCGATAGCTGGATTGCAGCCTCATCGCTCCCTGTTCCTCACTTTCATCCATTTGTGTCAAATCCTCGTCAATATTTAAACATTCATTATTCAGAATTTCATTTTGTTGTTCCATGTTTTTTTTTAACTTGGAGGGAAAAATAAGATTGGAAATCCTATCTTGCATTTTTGAGCGAAAGGAATGACTCACTTCGGAGCTGAGTTGATTTACTGGATAAATATATATTTAGGCATTTGGGGACTTTAAATGTGTATGATTTACCAGAGAAATTGGGGGCATCCTTCAACATCCACTATGCAAAGATATATTGACACAATTTAAGCTGTATGGTTATGTACCTGATAAATCAGTGTGCCTCCTTCAGACCTTCATGGTCCATTGGATATAAAATATGCACTCCCTGCCTAGAAGGAGCATGGGAATAATAATCCTTAGAAGTGGAGCCAGCTCTGTCTTTTGGGGATGGGGCTGGGAGTGGGGTGGAGAATCACGGAGGAGAAGGTTAATGTGCACCACAGGAGGTTTCCAATCTGTAAAACGGGCGTGGAGGAGCTCAGGGGGCCTTGAATCTACATCTGTGACAGGCTTTGAAATCTCATGAATGGAAGGAAGGTGCTATAGGGAAGTACTGAGTGCTCTTATTCTGGGAAACTGTTCTTGCTGGAGGATTTTGGACAGAAAACCATCTCAGGAAACCCTGGGTGATGAAACACATTCTGTGGGAAACCTTTAAAGCTTTTATATTTCAACAAAGGCTTACTTACAGGTAGAGGGGAAAGGCCTCTTGTCAGGGTTCTCATATTTGGCTCCCACCCAAAACTTTTTTTTTCCTTTTTTTTTTCTAGACCTCATTTCAAGGTGAGCTTGGAGCCTAGGCAAAAGAGGGTTGCAGCTTTATATTCAATAGCCTGGCTTCTTCTTCTCTACCCTCACTAATAATTCCTAGGGAAGAGGAAGGAAGGAGAGAGGAGGAGAAAGAGGAGGAGGGAAGAGGAGGAATAGGGATTTCTGCAGGTGCTAACTGAAAGATCTTATGAATGGGAACCCTGTTGGATACTTCAAGGGGCTCCTTTGGGCCAGCTGGGAAGGGGAGGGAGTCAGCTCTCCTGATATTTGCACAGCTCAGGGAGGCCTGACTGGCTATACATTGGGATCTGAGACCAGCAGTGTTCATGAAAGGCCTGTGTTTTTGAGCAGAGAGCTAACATACTGCAGAGAGATGATTTGAAGCAGAGGAGGAAGGGCCAACATTGGATTCATGGGGAAGCAGGGTGATTCTTCTCCCTCTCCCTCCTCCCTATTTTCACAGTCTGATTTGGAGGAAAAAAATTTTCAAAAGAAGTGGCTTGTACTGCCTTATTTTTTTGTTTCTTTGATTTATTATAAGCATATGATTTTTTCCTTAACTTAAATGAGTGGGTTGGACAGCTAATCTCTAGGCCAATAATAATATGAAAAGTCCAAACAGCACCTGCACTCTAGAATTCCTGCAACCTATTACTACTCCTTGGCCCATCTTCCCTGTTCCTTCTCATTCCTGTTTACCGACCTGCCTACCTTTCTATTTTTCTCTACCTTCTAACTTTCCTCCTTTTTTCTGACCCCTTCCTTCCCTTTCCCTTTCCTGGGATGGGGTGTAGGTTGAGAGGGTAGAGACAGATGGAAAGAAGGAGATAGTGGCACTTCTGTTCTGAATGTACTACTACTTCTACATCATCAGTCTCCTTCTGTGTTTAGAACTTTGATTTTTTTTATAGCCTTGAATTTTACCCTTCAGTGTGTGGAAGAGGTTGATGAAAAGGTAATGTTGTTTATTAGTATCTCATGTTCATTATTTCAAGAAACTGGAATGGCATTATACTTCTTTTTTCCATTTGGAAAATATGACCATGAGGGTGGAATGTGGGGAGAATGGAAATGAAACATAAGAAAGAAAGTCCAGGTAGAAACGTGGTGATAGGAAGACACTGTGTAAGTACAATCTCCTGCTTATCTTCTTGTTTGTTTAGGTGCTGCTATAGCTTCTCCTACCTGGGTTTCTTCTTCAGCTCTCAATTGGTATCTGCATAGTCATAGGACTATTTAGAACTGGAAGGGATATCAGAGACCATTTAATTCAACCCTTATTATTTTATGGATGTTGTGGAAGGCAAAAGAAATGTACTCAACCTCATAAGTAGTATGAAAAGAGGAATTTGAATTCAAGTTCTCTAATTTTGGGAGGTAGCTAGTAGCTCAGCAGATAAAACACTGGACCTGCAGTAAAGAAGGCCAGAGTTCAAGTCTAGCCTTGGACACTTCCCAAATGTGTAACCCTGGACATGTCACTTAGCCTTTGCTTGATAAAATGGATCCAAATGGAGAAGGAAATGGCAAATTTCTCTAGTATCTTTGCCAAGAAACTCCAAATGGGGTCATGAAGAGTTATGAGCAAACAACTCTATTTAGAGTCAGTGTTCTTCCTACAATGTCACAGTGCTTTCTTTCAAGGCCCCCATTTTACTGCTATATTTGGCTCTATTTTATCAGGACTGACTTGGAGGAAACTCCCTGAAGCAAAAAGAATAGCACTTGCTAAAGGAATCCAAAGAATCCCACTTAAGAGTTTCACCACTTTCCAGTAAGCTCTGAGCCCAGATTTGTTTGGGCAAGCTGCCATCCCCATGTCTAGTTTTTAAGGATGTTTTGATCTCTTGTATTCTAGGGTTCAGTTTGTGTAACTCTTCCATTCAAAAACATTCAGTTAACAATAATTAAGCATCTACTATATACCAAGTACTAGGCAAAGCTCTGAGAATACAAAAAAGAAGCATGAGACAGTCCTTGCCCTCAAAAAGCTTACAACATGGAAACAAATATATGCAACACAAGCTATATACAAGATAAATAGGAAATGATTAAAGAGGAAAATATGTCAAATGTGATATATAAGTATATGCATGTGTGTATATGTGTGTGTGTGTGTAGCTTTTCTAAATAAAAAAAATAAAATAAAAAATAAAGTATACCCCTGACAAGTTCATAGGGCACATATTTGGGAATGAGGCAAATGGGCTTCCAGAACACCAGTTCTGTTACTTACTAGTAAAATTTGGGATTGAGTCACTTAACTTCTGTATTTGCTTTATCAGAAAAGTACACAGTTGCTTTAGTAGTGAAATATGGACTTAGACCAGATGATCTCAAAGGACCCTTCCAAATTTAAACATATGAATACCTGAACTCTATCCTAATCCCAGATTGACTGACCTGGTACAATAAAGAAGAAAGAGTCCGATTCTGAGTACTTCTCTCAGAGCAAGGGTAGTTTCTGTTTGAAAACATCTAGGTGAGGAAGGATCTTCTCTACCTTACTCCTAATTGTCCTGCCCTGGGTTTCCAGGTTATATTGCACTGGTTTTACATATACCATTGTTACTCTTCTCTGGATGACTTCATAGCATTGTCCCTGGAAACCTTATTTCTTCCCTTAAGGATATTATTTCATATAGTCAAGATGGGAGAACTGAATTTTGTTGATTCACATTTTCTATTCACCATTCACTTGATATGGGAGATAGGAGAGTGTAATCATAGGAAGCAGTGAGTTGAACCCAAATGAAGCAACAATACCTCATAAGAAGGGCAGACTAGAGGCAAAATCAGAGAGTAGCCAAATCTTACTTGGCTCTCCTGCTCTTCTGCCTTTTCATTCTGTTCTCATGTTCAGTGTCCCTTGGAGCTGCCTCTCAATGTCCCAGAGTCCTTCATTGTAATGTCTCTCAGGAGTCCGCTTTCCCTGAAACCAATCCATCCTTCTAACCCATCCTTCATACATCTGCCAAAATAATCCCCTCACACAAATCTAAGGATGATACTCTCCTGCTCAATGACTTCTGTGACTCATTAGGGACCTAGGAAAAATATAAACTTCCCTGTTTGACATATTAAGGTCTTCATAGGCTGTCTCTAGCCGACATTTCCAGTCTCATTTCACATTTTGGACCTTAGACAAAGGCTTATACTTCCTAAGTTTTCATATCAAATGGTTAAAGTGATAGAAGGGAAAATAAATTCCATAGAGTACCTAAGGATTCAGTCATTCATGCCAGGGAGGGAGAGGCAAGGGGATTGGTTCCACCCAGAGTAGCATCTGGCCCCTTCTCAGCCTTGGGATTCCATCTCCCACCTCCAAGCAGTTTTTCTCCCCTTTGCCTCTTAGAATTCCTTCCCTGTTTAGTTCATTCGCTATCTCATGTTTCCAAAGAGGATGTTTAAGTGAAATAAGCCTCAAAAGACTTCTTCAAGTCTAGGAAAACCTTGCCTTTTCTGATTCCATTACTTGATTATGCTTTTTTCAGTATCGAATAACTATGTATATCCATCCATCCATATATGCACATATATAGCTATATATTCATACGCATGCATTTATGCACATACACACAAATATATATGTATTCACACACATAAAGCAAAAAAGTTCTTGCCTTCAGCAGGCTAATATTCTACTGGGAGTATATGACTACAACATGTGAAGAGGTATGTGTATGCACATGATTATGTATATATATAGATATAGATATAAACATAGATACAGTATGTAGGTGTATTTGTTCCTTTGTATGTTGTAACTCCCTCCAGTGGTATAAATCTCTCCCTGCCTACCTAAGTGGTATGGTATAATAATATAGATTGATAGTGTATATAGGTATGTGTGTATGTATATATCCACTTTGCCACTTAGCTGTTTTAGGTACAGGAAAGAAAAAAAAGAGAGGAAGAAAGAAATATACAAAATGAGCCATATGCAGGATAAATAGGAAATAATATATTTCCTATTTATCCTGTATATACTTTAATTTGTATATGTCTTTCTTCTTTCTTTTTCCTTTTCTTTTCTTCTCTCTTTTCTTTTCTTTATTTTCTTTTCTTTCATGTATATAAAGCAGATAAGTGGTATACTTGATAGAGTTCTGTCTGACCTGGAGTCAGAAAGACTCATCTTCTTGAATTCAAATTTTATCCAGATCATGAGCTATATGACTCCTAGCAAGTGACTTTCTCACCTGACAAATAAACTGGAGAAGGAAATGGCAAACCATTCCAGTGTCTCTGTAATGAAAACCCCAAATGTTTCACAGACAATTGGACATGATTGAAAAACAGTTGAATAATATTTCAAATTAATTTCTATGATATTCTATTCCCCCTCTCCCCTGCCCCTGTTAGTAGAATATAAACTTTCTGCAGGCAGTGATGTTTTGTTTTTGTTTCTTCAAAGCCTAGTAGAATATTTTATATTTAGTAGCTGCTTTAAAAAATGCTTAATAGATCAGATTGACCATGCTCTAAATCTTCACTCAAAAGATATATCCTCAAGGTGATTCCTATATCTATTTACTTGTAAGATTAATTCTGCTTGCGGGAGATTTTGAAGGTAGCACTAGAAAGATAACAAGGAGGTTACTAAAAGGTATTGAAGCAGGAGAATAGGAATTAATTTGAAATTTCAGACAGATGAAATGAACAGAAAAAAACCCAAGTGAAATCATGCACAATGAAATCCCAGAGACATTTTATATTTTATCATTCATTTCATGTTGATCATAAACCATTCTCCAATGTTTAGTGTTAGTTGGTTCCCTAGCAATATGGTGTGATGGAAAGAAAAGTAAACTTGGAATCCAGAAACTTAGGGTCAAATTCTCTTTCTGTTACCTATGTTATTACAATTGACCTTGACTCCATTTCTTCTAAATTGAAGATAATTCTATTTGTACTATAAATCTCACAGGTAATATAAAACATTATAGAAATATAACTAACAATTTCTTTTTTTAATTTCCTTTTCCCCCATTTACATGCAAAGATAGTTTTGAACATTCATCCTTTTGTGAACATCTGAGTCTCACACTTTTCCACCTCCATCTCCCTTTCCATGTCAGTGCACAATTCTGACATAGGTTGGGCATATACTACTATGCTTCACATATTTCCATATTAGTCATGTTGGAAAGAAGAATTAGAACTAAATGGAAAAATAATCATGAGAAAGAAAGGGAAAAAACATGAGAAGTTTTTAAAAGTGAACACAATATGCTTTGC
Source organism: Macrotis lagotis (assembly GCF_037893015.1). Lineage (NCBI taxonomy): Eukaryota > Metazoa > Chordata > Mammalia > Peramelemorphia > Peramelidae > Macrotis > Macrotis lagotis. The sequence continues at coordinate 585,721,121 of NC_133658.1, forward strand.
TCTGCATTCAGACTCTAGTTTTTTCTCTGGATGTAGATGACATTTTCCATAAGAGGTCTTTTAGGATTACCCTTGATCACTGAACTGTTGAGGGGAGCTGCATCCTTCACAGTTGATCATCTCACAATGCTGCTCTTAATATATACAATGTTCTCCTGCCTCTTCTTACTTCACTCGGCATCAGCTCATTTCTAAAGTCCAGCCACTCATGTTTTCTTATAGAACAAAAATACTCCATAGCATACATATAGAATAACTTGTTCATCCCTTCTCCAGTTGATGGGTATCCCCTCAACTTCTTATTCTTTGTCTTTGCAAAAGGAGCTGCTATAAGTATTTTTGAATGGGGCCTTTTCCACTTTTTCATGATCTCTTTGGGACACAGACCTATTTGTGGTATTGCTGGATCAAAGGGGTATGCACAGTTTTGTTGTCCTTGGAGCAGAATTCCAGATTGTTTTCCAGAATGATTGGATCAGTTCACAACTCCAGCAATAGTGCATTAGTATAACTTACACTTTTATTTCAATAAACATTTATTAAATGTCTATTATGCAAAACATCTTATGAAATAGTTCCTGATCTCAAGAAGCTTACATTCTACTGAGAAGTTATACCAGCTATACAAGTATAAAGTAACATAAACAGTACTTAGAATAATACAAAACAATTTCAAGATGGTATCTAGTAAGATCAAAAAGACCTTGGGTGGAAGATGTGTCATTTGAGATGTACTTTGAAGGAAGCTAGGGTAGTTAGGTGGTGTGTTGGATAGAGCACTTGACTTGGAATCATGAATACTCCTCTTTCTGAATTCAAATGTGGTCTCAGACACTCATAGGAAAGTCACTTAATTCTGTTTACCTCAGTTTCCTTATCTGCAAAATGAACTGCAGAAGAAAATAGCAAATTGCTCCAGTATCAGAAAACCCCAAATGGGATCTTGAGGAGTGAAACATAATTGAAATAACTGAACAACAATAAAGGGAAATGGGGGAAAAAGTAAGGATTGGAGGCATCCCCGACAGGAGGACCATTTATTCAAAGACACTGGGACAGGAAATGGAGAATGTGTGAAGGGGAATGATAGAAACAAGACTGGAAGGGTAGGTGGAAGCTATTTTTTTCCCAAAGGAAATTTCTTTTTATTTTTTAACAAAGATTTTACTTATTTTGAGTTTTACAATCCCCCCCCCCCATGCTGCTTCCCCTCCCAAAGGCAATCTGTTAGTCTTTACGTTGTTTCCATGGTATACATTGATCTAAGTTGAATGTGATGAGAGAGAAATATGCTTAAAGAAGAAAAGTAAAGTATAAGACATATCAAAATTCCATAAGATAACATTTTTTCCCCTATATTGAAGGTAATAGTCCTTGGTCTTTGTTCAAACTCCACAATTCTTTCTCTGGATATAGGTGGTATTCTCCATCACAGATAGCCCAAAATTGTCTCTGATTACTGCACTGATGGAATGAGCAAGTCCATCAAAGCTGACTATCACCCCCATGTTGCTGTTAGGGTATACAATGTTTTTCTGGTTCTGCTCATCTTGCTCAGGATCAGTTCAACAGGCTTCCCTGAATTCCCATCCCTCCTGGTTTCTAATAGAACAATAGTGTTCCACTATATACATATACCATGGTTTGTTAAGCCATTCCCCAAATGAAGGGCATTCCCTTAATTTCCAATTCTTTGCTACCACAAACAGGGCTATTATGAATATTTTTGTACAAGTGATTTTTTTACCCTTTTTCATAATCTCTTCAGAGTATAGACCCACTAGTAGTATTGCTGGATCAAAGGGTATACACATTTTGGTTGCCCTTTGGGGGTAATTAGGTGGAAGCTATTTTGTGGAGGGATATTTATCTATTTACTTTAATTGAAATTTTATTTTATTTTTCTAATTATAAGGGTAGTTTTCAACATTCATCCATTTGTAAGTTTATGAGTTCCACATTCTTCTTCTATCCTCCATTATCTCCCCTTCCCATCAGTGAAAAATATGGTAGAAGTTGCATATGTACAATTGTGTTTAATATATTCCCGTATTAGTCATGTTGTGAAAGAAGAATTAGAACTAAGAGGAAAGAAAAAAAACATGAGTAAGAAAGGAAAAATATAAAAGAGAAAATAAACATAGTATGCTTTGCTCGGCATTCAGACTTCATATTTTTTCCCTCTAGATGTGGATGGTCTCTTTGGATTGTCCTTGATTTCTGAACTGCTGAGAGGAGCTGTGTCCATCATAGTTGTTCATCTCACAATATTGTTAATGGCTTCAATGTTCTCTTGCTTCTATTCACTTCACACAGCATCAGTTCATGCTAATCTTTCCATGTTTCTCTAAAGTCCAGCCACACATAATTTCTTAAAGAACAATAATACTCCATAATATTCATATAAAATAACTTGTTCAGCCTTTCCCTGATTGATCCTTTCATTTTCCCCTCAATTTCCAATTCTTTGCCACTACAATAAGAGATACTATAAATATTTTTGAACATGAGACTTTTCCCATTTTTCATGATCTCTTTGGGATATAAACCTAGTAGAATATTGCTGGATCAAAAGGTATGCACAGTTTTATTGTTCTTTGGGCATAGTTTCAGATCACTCTCCAGAATGGCTGGATTAATTCATGACTCCACCAACACTGTCCCAATTTTCTCATGTCCTCTCTAACATTGCTTATTTTTCTTTTTTTGTCATTTTAGCCAATCTGAAAGGTGAGGTGGTTCTTCATAGTCATTTTAACTTGCAATTCTCTAATCAATAATTATTGGAGCACTTTTTCAAAGTTTTAATTTAATTTAATAAAAATAGTTTTAATTTCTTCATCTCAAAACTGCCTATTCATATCCTATGACCTTTTATCAATTGGGGGGGACTTGTAATTTTAGTTCTCTATTTTAGAAATGAGTCCTTTATTAGAAACACCAGCTGTGAAAGTTGTTTCCTAGGTTTTTTTGTTCCTTCTTGGCTGCATTGGTTTTATTTGTGCAAAACCTTTTTAATTAAGTATAGTCAAAGTATTCATTTTGTAATTTATAATGTGCTCTATTTCTTGTTTAGTCACAAACTTATCCTTTCTCCATAGAACCATCAGATAAAGTATTTCTTACTCTCTTAATTGGTCTATGGGATTGCCCTTTATGTAAAATCCTGTATCCATTTTGACCTTATTTTGGTATAGGGTATGAAATGTGGGTCTATGCCTAGTTTTTGTCATATTATTTTCTAGTTTTCCCAGCAGTTTTTATCAAATAGTGAGTTCTCATCTTCAGAAGTTCATGTCTTTGGGTTTGTCAAACAGGGGATCACTGTAGTTATTTGCTACTGTTTCTTTTGTACCTAATTCAATCCCTTGCTCCATTGTTTTATTTCTTAGTAATAGGCAGTTTTGATGACTGCCACATTATAATATAGTTTTTAGATCTGGTACAGCTAGGCCACCTTCCTTTGCATTTTTTCATCAATTTCCATGATATTCTTGACCTTTTGTTACTCCAGATGAATTTTGTTACTATTTTTTCTAGTTCAGTAAAATTTTTGATAGTTTGCTTGGTATGGCACTGAATAAAGAAATCTAATTTGGCTAGAATTGTCATTTTTATTATATTAGCTCAGCCTAACCATGAGCAGTTGACATTTTCCCATTGTTTAGATCTGACTTTATTCTTGTGAAATGTGTTTTGTGATTGTATTAATATAGTTTCTAGGTTTGTCTTGGGAGGTTTCTTCTCAAGTATTTTTTGTTGCCTACATATATTTTCAATAGAATTTCTTTTTCATTCTCTTGCTCTTGGGCTTTAGTGGTCATCTATAGAAATGTAGATAATTTATGAGGGTTTAATATATATATATACATATATATGTATATATATATATATATATACTGCTACCTTGTTAAAGTTACTAATTGTTTTAGATTGTTTTTAATTGATTTTCTAGGATTCTCTTAGTATACCATATATCATCTGCAAAAGAGTGAAAGTTTTGTTTTCACACTTCCTATTAGAATTCCTTCACTTTCTTTTTTTTAACTTCTCATTACTAAAGCTAACTTTTAAAATATAATATTGAATAGTGGTAGTGATAATGGGCATCCCCGTTTCACTCCTGATCTTATTGGAAATGCTGCTAGTTAGTCCCTATTATATATAATGCTTGCTGATATTCTTAGATAAAATACTGCTTTTAAGGCAAACTCCATTTCTTTATTTTTTTAGGTTTTTGCAAGGCAAACAGGGTTAAGTGGTTTGCCCAAGGCCACACAGCTAGGTAATTATTAAGTGTCTGAGACTGGATTTGAACCCAGGTATTCCTGACTCCAGGGCTGGTGCTTTATCTACTTACTATACCACCTAGCCACCCCAAACTCCATTTATTTCTATAATCTCTAGTGGGGTTTTTTGCAAAGCAGTGGGGTTAAGTGACTTGCCCAAGGCCACACAGCTAGGTAATTATTAAGTGTCTGAGGTCAGATTTGAACTCAGGTACTCCTGACTCCAGGGCTGGTGCTCTATTCACTGCGCCACCTAGCTGCCCCCAATCTCTAGTGTTTTAAATAGGAATTGGTGCTATATTTTGTCAAAGGCTTTTCAGCATCTATTGAAATAATCATATAAGTTCTGTTAATTTTTTTATTTGAAGTGGTCAATTATGTTTATTGAACAACAAAGGGGATCTAAAGGAAAAGGTGAAAATGGAATGCATCTCCAGGCATAAGGGACTATTCATTCAAAAGCACTGAGACAGGAAATGGAGAGTGTATGAAGGGAATTATAAGAAACAAGACTGGAATCGTAGGTGGAAGTTATTTTTTGGAGGATTTTTAAATGCCAAGGTGATGCTTTTGTATTTTATCTAAGAGGTAATAAGCATCTTTTGAATATCTGAAAGTGGAGATGGAGTGTGACATTATCAGAGCTGTATTTTAGAAAAGATTTGTAATCATTTGTAATAATTTTATCAATTTGTCAGCTGAGCAAAGGAGGTATTAAAGAATGATATACATGTAAGACACTATTGTCATTACATGAACTAGCTCTGTTAGAGCTCCATTCCCTTTCCAGGTTTAGAAAAAATGCTGCTTTTGTTACCATCATAACACTGTTCTCAGTTTTCTAACTTCAAACAGGTATGAGAAGTACAGGGTGTTTAATATGACAAACTGAATTGGTTTTTAAACTGAAGATAATGATCCTGGGGAGAGGGGAAGGATAGGACAATACCAAAGGATAGGGTAGTCACCAAAGGTAGGGAAACACACAAACACAAAACAAAACACGCATTCCTTTCTTTTCTTCTCCTGCTCCCTCTACTTTGCCATTCTGCACATGTGTTAGGACAGTCTTACTTTGTAGTTATGTGTTTCCTAGTGGACCTTGGTGCTTTGACTGTGGTCGAATGTGTAGTCTGAATGATAGAATATTTATTGAAAGAGATGCAGGTGTAATACTTCTAAGGACATACAGTTATACCCAGTGGAAATCCATAGGAGACCTGCTTTAATGAATAAAAAAAGGGATTCTTTGTAATTCTTGGCTTCATTTTCCTCCTCTGTAAATTGAGGTTAGAATAGATGATCTCTGAGGTTTCTTCTATCTCTGATGTTCTAGGATACTTCCAGGGTGAGGAGTTCTGTTCTCTTAACCACAGTATTATGACTTCTCTATCTGATTTAATAGGAGGGAAAGCTGAGATCTTAGAAAGCACAAAAAAGAATTCTTATTTCAAGCTAATGTTTACAATAATTGCACATAATGGCAAATGGAACACAAGAAAGTAAATTACCTCTAATTAAGGAGTCTTTTATTCGCAAAGCATGTCCCAGGGAGAGAATCATCTAATAATTAGAGAGCAAGAAAGAAAACCAAAGGGTGATGTTTTTTGGTGGTGGACAGTCAGGAACCCCCTAAAAACACCACCCACTACCACTCATCACCATTGCACTGTGCTTGTTAATTGGTCTTGTAGCAGTAGCAAAGGCACTCCTGGTGTCCCGAGTATCATCGGTCAGGTGGAGAACAGCTGGTTGATAGCAATAAGAGACACTATTACATATGCAGCCTGTCAGGAGGGAAGTGACATGGACAACCTCCGTACCTCTCACTCCCAGCTGCAACCCTCAAGTGAAGGTTTGAATAATGGATCCCGAAGCTTGCAGAATCCACATCTGTTGCTTTCACTTCCCTTTTACCACTAGGACTCTCTTACCTGAGAGCTTAGTAAGTGTCAGTTTTTAGCCAAGGCCCTTCTGGAATGGAGATCTGGGCTTTCTTAGTACCCTAGACACATGCATACAACATATCAATATAGGGTGTATATGTACATGGGTGTATGTGATAAATAGAAATACATTTACCCATTATATACATATTATATATATATATATATATATATATATATATATATACATACACATTTATATCAGGCAATAAAAACTATTTTTATGATTTACCCAGCACTATGGGAAACAAATAAAATTTATGATAAAGTTCCTTCTAATTAGAAGCTTACACTTCTAATAGGGAAAAAATACATAAGTAAGCATTGAGAATAAATAAATATATAAAATACATATAGATTACATGCATATATATATGTATAGCATATATAATATAGAGATGTTGGCTATACTTATAATGTTCAATATAATTTTATATATAAAAATATATCCTATTGTAAATTGTAATATATCTTGTGAACTGATAGGAAACATAAGCAGCATGGAGAAAAGATAGGAATTTGAGAACTATATACACCATTCAGGCTCATTTTCAGAAACTTTTAGATCTTAGTTGCCTTATAGTAGTTTTTGGATGGAGAAAGGTGATCCTTGACAATTATAGTGAGTTTCAAGGGAATGTGTGTGTGTGTTCAAGAGATATTTGAAATCTATTAGGAAGAGGCCCTATTAAATGTGATATTGGAAGGGTGGGAAAAGCCACAACTGAAGAAGGGAGCTGAGAGGACCATAAAATCAAGACAAGTTCACTCATTTTGAAGCTGGGTTAGGTTCAGTCTACTCAGAGATGAGGAGTAGATCTGGATGATATTAGAAGGATCTAGGAATTCCCTTGGTTATGTCATATGTGGTTTTTTTGTTTTGTTTTGCATGATTTTTGGAGGTGGGTTGGGATATCCAAGAAACACAATTCCTTTTCATAAGCAGCCTCTATAGGTCTAGATGATGTGCCAGTAACTATATGAATTTACAAGTTTCCATTATATTTAAGTCACCTTAAGTACAAGTGTCCCAAAGGCCATTGTACAAATTCCTTCCATTCACTCAAGACTGATGGCCTTGCTGCATGAGAATTCTATAGTAACACCAACCTTCATCTTGAGGACTTGAGTTTTTCAAATAGATAGTAACAGATTTGAAATTGTGGCACTTGATGGATAATCAATAAACAATCTATGTTAAGTGCCCACTATGATTAAGTTGCTTTCTCACCTGGAAGTTTCTTCATTCTCTGTTACTTCCTCACTGTAATATTTCTCTACTTCTTTAACCTTCTTCTTTCTCCCTTTGATAAATTCCTTCTGGAAGTTCCACTTAGAGGAAGGGACCAGGGCCAGCTCTACCATCCTTCATTTCTCTCTCATTTCTGCTTCTGACTCTGAACCTTGCAACATCTGCACCCCAACATCTGAACACTCAGCCTTACCCAGTCTCCATAAAATATATTTCATTTCTGTTTTGCCCACTCCCATTAGATTTTTGTCTGTATATTTCCTCAGTGGTTGACACAGTGGCTGGCATACAGTAAGTGATTAATAAATGCTTGTTGACTCACTATGGACAGGGCAGTAAGCTCAGTTCTTAACAAAACAGAAACAAACAGTTCTTGACTAATCAGAGTCAATTAGGTCATTTACTTATACCGTCTATCCATGTACATTGGGCATTTTGTTGTTTGTATTATAGATGTTTACTTATAAGATCTCTCTGTCCCCTTGTCACTGTCTGCCTCTTGCCTTGAAATAGTTATTAAGGCCCATTGCTCTAGAAAGAGAATGATAATCAACTACCCTATGGCTCCAAACACTGTTCCTATGACTTTCCAAACCAAAACTCCCTTCCCTGGTTACCTCTACCATATGTATTGGCTTTTGTATGGAATGTAAACTTTTTTTTTTAGTTTTTTTTTTTTTTTGCAAGGCAAATGGGGTTAAGTGGCTTGCCCAAGGCCACACAGCTAGGTCATTATTAAGTGTCTGAGACCAGATTTGAGCCCAGGTACTCCTGACTCCAGGGCCGGTGCTTTATTCACTGTGCCACCTAGCCTCCCCCCCCCCAATGTAAACTTCTTAAGGGCAGAGCACTTTTATATTTTTTTCTTAATACCCACCACAGTACCTGGCACATATTAATAAATGCTCTTTCAATCAATTAATATAGTGGTGTCTTTTTTTGCTATGACCCTATCAATATTGAATTTTTATACTCTTTCCTATTTTAATGGAAATAAATTGTGGTAGCTCAAAATTGTTTTTATTTGCATTCCATTCATTAATTTGTGGAGAGGAAAACATCAAGACATTTAATATTTATTAAACCTCATTAAATGAAAGCCCTTGGAATACAAGTAAAAAAGAAGGTTGCTTTTAACCTCAGGGAGCCTACAATCTAATGGCAGAGACACTACATAAAAAGAGACTGAAAAGCTAAATGGGGAGCAGGCATCTGCAGAAACTTGATATTTATAGGTGGGAGAATGAAAAATAACTGGTTTGGACCCTTTCTCAAAATGGAAATTCTAGGAGGTACTAATAAATGGGAGTAAGTAAAAATATTGCATGGGGTGGTATCTTAGCTGAATCTTCATAGAAGACAGTTATTAGGAGGTAGAGGCATGGAGGATGGGGCAATATAACTGATTCCAAGCATGGATGATCTGTGAGAATATATCCCAACTTGGATGATCAAAAAGTAGAGAGAGGCAACATGTTACAATAGACAAATACCACTGGAGTAAGGGAACCTGGATTTAAATCATGCTTTTTGACATTTTACTATTTATGTGACCTTGGACAATTCACTTAATTTTTTTCTGAATTTCATTTTCCTCATCTATTTAAGGTGGGGATTGGAATAGCTAGTTTCTTTCAGTTTTAAATCCAAAATAAAGAAGAGGAGTCACATCAGAGCCTGTCTAAATAGGTTATATTTTCTTTCTAGAGGAAGGGACAAAGACAGCAATATAGAACCGGGGAAGGATTCTAATCCATCTTAGTGACTTTACCTATAGAGCAAATATTCTTCAACTTTTTATGCCTTTTGGAATCCTTTGGCAACCTGGTAAAAACCCATGGACTCGATATCAGAAGAATGTTTGTAAATGAATAAATAAAGTACATCAGATTACAAAAGAAATCAATTGTTCTGATATCAATTCTAAAAAAAGTTCATGCATCCCAGCTTAAGAACCTCCATTTGCCCCAGACTCGAGTCTAGAATGTGTGATTTGGAACCACGTTACTTCACCTTTCTGGGTCTCAGATTCTTTACTAGTAAAATAAGAGAGGTTAGAAAAGATCATTTGTGTTAAACTCAAATAGAAATGATCTACTAAACTGTTCATAAAGATTTCAATGGGCTATATATTGACTTAGTTTTAAAATTTAATATGTTTTATTGTGTTATTTATTTTGTTAGATTTCCCCTCATTAGATTTTAATCTCTACTCTGGAGTTATATGGGCCTCAGATGGCCAGGTATTGGATATCTCTGAAATATTTGTTGATAAGATTCCTTTCTACCAAAATGATCTATTTTTTTAATTAAAAAGGTCATGAAACCATTAATTTTAGTGATAGGAGTGGAAGGGAGCTGGACTCCATACCCTTACTTTGTTTTCTCTCTTTTTTTTCTATTGTGGAAAGGTCAATGAAGAGACTGATGAGATATAATCCTGACTTGTTATAATTTTAGTGTTACTGGAGATGGGAAGGTTGAAGTTCACCCTGGAAGAGAGAGAACATACCTTTGAGAAGTTGATAATAGGTGAGGAAACAAAGGCAGGAGCAACAAAATCTTGGTTGAAAGGCACAGTATGCCAAAGTATACAAAGGCAGGGATGATATTTCGTGAGAGAAATATGGACAGACTGATTGTGCAGTACATGTGCAATGCTGATTGATTAGGGATGCTGAATGACAAACCAGGAGGCACTGTGGAGTTATGGATTTATAAATAGATGACCAAGAAGATGGATGATTGTTATTCTATAATCTGACATTATCAAGACACTATGAGCTTGCTGACCCTGGACTTTGCCCTCCTCAAAGCAGGCACAGTTGTGGGAGAATTAACACTTGCAGAGGAGCTGGAATGAAATTTAAGTTCCAGAACAAAATAGATGATTTTCATTGAAGTCACACATACAGAAATCTAATTTCCCTTACCTTGGAAATGCATTAAAAATAAGAGACATGGTATTTGTTAAGAGCCTATGAAGCTGAAGGAAAATTGGAACAGAATCCCGACTGCCACTAGTGGGGGAGGGTGAATATCACCTAAGATGGCGTGATTAGAATTCAGTATGATTGAGAAAGATTGGTGTGTAAGGGATTTGTGTCACTCAGTTAGCACATGCTTATTAAGTGCCTACTATGTGCTCAATACTGTGTGAGGCAACAAGGATGGAAGTACAAAGAATGAAACAATTGCTATTCTCAGTGAACATTAATTTTAATACCTGGAAACCATAGAATGGTTCAGAGAAGATCCCTGTGCTGAATGAAGACAAGGCAGAAAAAAATCAAGGTGTCATTAGAGAGACAGAGAGCCAAGTGTAAAGAAGTGATACCACAGGACGCAAGGCACTAATACATATTAGTGGAAGCTGTGAGATATTATTCCTGCTTTACTAAATTAATTTATTTATTGATGGCTATCTTCAGAATCAGAGGGAAGAGGATGATGGAACAACATGTCCAGAGATAAGTAAACACAAAATACATATAAAGTACATCAAAAGTTGTATTGGAAGTTATAGGGGAGTGATGTGAGCTTCCTGTAAGTGGTGGTGCTTGAGTCTTTTGTTTTTGTTTTTGCAAAGTGATATGGGGTTAAGTGACTTGCCTAAAGTCACACAACTAGGTAAATATTATGTGTCTGAGGTTGGATTTGAACTCAAGTCCTTCTAATTCCAGGGCTGGTACTCTATTCACTGTGCCACCTAGCTGCCCTTTGAGTCTTAAAGAAAACTAAGGATCCTTAAAGACAGAAGTTCAGAAGGAGTGAATTTCAGGTTTGGGGGGACTGCATGTCCAGAGATACAGAGGAAGGAGATACAATAAAATGTGTAGTGAATGTACCCCGTATAGCCATCTAACTTGACTAAAACCTTGAGTGCTCCATAGATATAGAATTGTGTTTAGTAACATTGGACAAATAAGGGGTTTGAGGCTCAGAGAAATGAAAGACTTGACTTCAGTCAAATTGTTTTGCAGAAATTATGTTTTCTGAACCTAGCAGAATGTTTGGCATATAGTAAACACTTAATATATGTTAGTAAATGGGTAGCTAGAAAGATAGATGAATGGATGGATAATAGAGATTTATGGATAAATAGATAGGTAGGTAGAAGATAGAGATGAACAGAGATATGAAAGTGGATAGACAGACAGACAGAGAGATCAATGGATAGATGAAAGGATAGATTGAATGGAGAGATAGAATGTGGATGGACAAATGGATATATATATATATATATATATATATATATATAGATAGATAGATAGATAGATAGTCAGATAGAGATGGATAGAGACAGATGTATAGAGAGATAAATAGAGATGTCAGGAGGTAGAAAGACTAGAAAGATAAAAGATGGATGAATGACTGGCTGAATAAACTGATGAATGGGTAGATAGATAATAGATGGATGATAGATGGGTAAATGTGTGAATTTATGAATCAGTAAATTAGTGAATGTGTAGTTAGAAATAAATAGATTCTGATATCAAGTTCAAAGTTTTTTTTTCCATTGTTCCATCCTTGGTCTCAACTTCTCTTTCCTTTAGCAGTCTGATCTTTATCAGTTCATTGCTCATTTCCAAAATACAAGACTGAAATGGAAATCGCTTTATTTTACTCCTTGGCAACACTAAAATGCTTCAGTGAGTGAGTGAGTGAGTAGGAAATAAATGCTTACTAAAACAAGGATCTTAGTATTCTCTATTCACCATACATGGTGGGCTCTCAATAAAAACTCATGAAAACCAATCAAGTTCCTAAACTGACAGCTTTTCCAAATGGACTCATTTTCCTTTTTCCTAGCCTGTATAATATTTAAGTATTTGGCTTTCCTCTTCTATTCTATAACTACAGAATTTGTTCAGTATTACGGGGAAATTCAAAGTTTTTTCTCCTTCCTTTCTTCTTCCTTCCTTTCTCATCATCATCATCATTACCACCAGCCTTTATATACTATCTACTGTTTGTCGTCACTGTACTAAGTGCTTTATAATTATATTTCATTTGATTCTCATAACAGTCTTATAAAGTAGGTGCTCTTATTATCTCCATTATAGTAGAAAACACTGAGGCAAACAGAGGTAAAGTGATTTGCTGTGGGTCACACAGCTTGTATCTAAAGTTGGATCTTAACTCTCCTGACTCCAGTTCCAGAACTCTATCTACTGAACAGTTAATTGCTTCATCTAACCCAGTGCTTCTCAATATATGGTCTGAGACCTTTGCAGGGAGTCTACAGAGTCAAAACTATTTAACTCAAAAACTATGACACTATTTGCTTATTAAAATACCCCTTTCTTTTCCAAAAACATTGTTGTGTGAAGCTGTATTTTCTACATATAGTTCAACAAAAACAACATATTGCAACAAATTGAATGCAGAAGCAGATTCAATAATACAGTTGCCTTCTATTAAACAAGGCATTCAGGAGATTTGCAAAATTATGTAAAATAATGCTACTTTTCTCACTAATTATTTTTGCATTGGAAAATAGTTATTTTTCAAAATGTGTTATTTATATCACCATGTTTTGAGTTTGTTGTTTTTAATTCTAAAATAGATAATTACTTTAAAATTTAATTAATTTTAATTCCTAAATTCTAATACTGTAAGCATCATCAGATATAACCAATGTAAACAAAATTTGGAGCCCTCAATAATCTTTATGAGTTGGGGCAGCTAGGTGGCACAGTGGATAGAGCATTGGCCCTGGAGTCAGGAGTTCAAATTGAGTTCAAATCCAGCCTCAAACACTTAATAATTAACTAGCTATGTGGCCTTGGGCAAGCCACTTAACTCCATTGCCTTGCAAAGAAACCCTAAAAAATAATCTTTATGAGTATAAAGGAGTTCTGAGACCAAAAAAGTTTGACAATTGCTGGTTTATCTGAAGAGGTACCTAACTTGGAATTTCCTCTATGATATATTCAGCAAGAGGTCATCCAATCTTTATTTGATAACTCACAACCTCCCAAAGCAGCTGTTCCAGTTTTGAATAGCTCTAATTTATCATTTGTTGTAGTCATTTCAGTCATGTTGGACTCTTTGTAGCCCCATTTGCAGTTTTCATGGCAAAGATATTGGAATGGTTTGTCTTTTTTTCCTTCAACTCATCTTATAACTGAGGAAAGAGTGAGAGTTAAGTGACTTGCCTAGGGTCACACAGCTTCTAAGTATCTGAGGCCACATTTGAATTTGTAAAGATGAATCTCTATGACTCCAAACCAAGTACTCTATCTTCTATACTACCTAGCTGCCCATCTTTAATTCAGGGGTTCTTAACTAGGGATTCACAGACACTAAAAAGTTACATGAATAGATTTATATGTGTTCTGTGAACTTGGATGGGAAAAAATCCACCCGACATCTTTATTTTCACTAACTTACATTTAGCATCTTCTTCAATCATTTAAAAATACAAGTGCAAGAAAATATCCCTTAGGCTTCCATCAGACCAACAAAGGGGGTCCTTGACACAAAAGAAGTTAATAACACTGCTGTTTGTATCAAATTTATGAGGTCACAAGTCATTCTCCAATTGATAAATGTCAAAGGATATGAAGAGACAGTTTTCAATGCATAAATTAAAGCTATATATAATCATATGAAAAAATGCTCCAAATCATTATTGATTAGAGAAAAACAAATTAAAACAACAATGAGGTATCATGGGACACCTATCAGACCGACCAAGATGAGAAAAAGGGAAAATGATCCATGTTGGAGAGGTTGTAGGAGGATTGGGACATTGATGCTGATGGAATCGTGAATGGATCCAACCTTTCTGGAGAACAATAAGGAACTATGCCGAAAGAGCAATAAAACTGTTCTTACACTTTGAACCAGCAATTCCAATTCTAGATTTATATCAAGAAGAAATTATAAAAATAGGGAAAAGTCCTACATGGTCCAAAATATTCATAGTGTTCCTTTTGCAGTGACAAAGAATTGGAAATTGAGGGGATGCCCATCAATTGGGGAAGGCTAAACAAGTAATGGTACTATGATACTATGGAATACTATTGTTATATAAGAAACCATAAAGGATTAGCCTCTAGAAAAGCATAGAATGACTTATAGTATATGATGCTGAGTGAAGGGAGTAGAATCAAAAGAACAATGTATACCGTGACCCAAGTAGCATATTCCACTTTCCACTCAGATCTATTTAGTTCTTAGGACATTTTCTTTATATCCAGCTTAAAAATATACCATTGTAGCTTCCAATCACTGTTCCTCATTCTACCCTGAATATGTCATGAGTTGTTTTGGCAGAAATATATCCACACATGCACACATACATATCAACATATATGCACACAGTAACATATATGTATGCATATTTGTAGATGTATATTATACACATATATGCATATATTTCCATGATTTATCTCTTGATGTTCAACCTCTTTCTTAAATAATCTGGTTCATGGATGAAAAACACATTGTCTGTCTTTAGGCCTCATCTCAAACATTTTCTGACTGTCTGGCAGAATATATGTCTTAGTTATGAATAAACTTTGATATACATGGCTTTAATGTTCCACTGAAAAATGAAAGCAGTGAGTATAGTGACCAGTAATTCAACAGTGATAATATGTTATATTATTGTTGTTGTTTGTCCTTCATTCTTGAAGATAACCATGGCATCAGGGAGGTGATGCCATGACAAGCACATGAATTGGATTTGAGTGAGGGGGTGCTGTGCTAAGTCTTTCTTCACAGATATTTGGGGCCAATGGTCAGATATGGATCAGGACAATTGGAGATGACCCTGGATGCAAGGTAGTCATAGTTAAGTGACTTGTCCAAGGTCACACAGCTAGTATGTTTTAGGTGTCTGAGGTCAAATTTGAACTCAGGTTGTCCTGACTCCAGGACTGGAGCTCTATCCATTGCAAAACTAGCTTCCCATGTATTGTGACTTCACCAGAGTAAACAATACAATTTTTCCTTCTGCAGGAATGCTGATGATGTGACAGAAGCATGGCTACTGCAAAAGAATTAATTCATTGATTGAATGTGTGAGCAGTGGGTAAATTAAATGTTATACTCTGGGTTCCTGCCAAACTGGCACCATGTTTATAGGAGAAAGCAAGAGAAATAGGAAGTCAAAAGACTTAAATTCAATTTCTGATTTCATCGCCAACCAGCTTTGTGATCTTGGACAAATCATATAATCTCCTTCAAATTCTCTTTCTTTATCTGATAAACAGGAATAAAAATATTTGTAACATTTATTTTATACAATGAAATGGTAATTAATAATTAAGTAGCATTTATATATTACTTTGAGTTTTGTTGTTGTTCAGTCATTTTCAGTCATATCTGTCTCTTCAGGATCTCATTTGGGTCTTTCTTGGCAAAGTCAACAGAGTGATTTTCCATTTCCTTTTCATTTTAATATGAGGAAACTGAGGCAAAGACAGTTAAGGGATTTCAAACTCAGGAAGATGAGTCTTTCTGTCTCCAGGTCCAGGGCTCTATGCACTGTACCTAGCTGCTCTGTGGTGTGTGTGTGTGTGTGTGTGTGTGTGTGTGTGTGTGTGTGTGTATGTGTGTATATACTACATACTACATATACACAAAGACATACATGTGGATAATTTGATCCATACAATAAGGCTGGGAAGTATGTATTATTATCTTCCCCCTTTATAGATAAAGAAACTAAGTGCTAAAAGAAATAAAATGACTTACCCAGGATCACATAGGTCCTGGTATGTGTCTGAATTAGAATTTGAGCTCAGGCCCTCCTGACTTCAGGTCCATTATTCTACCTCTGTGACAGTTAGTTATCTCTAGAGATGGTGGCTGGAAAGGAATTTGTGAATATTAAAACTTTATGTAAATGTACCATAAGTTATACTTTTCTTAATTTTAATTTATAACCAGTTATCGCATCAATATAGTCTATGTAAAGTCCTAAGCCATTTAGATTAAATAACCTGTTGATCTATATACAACATTTAAAAAATTGCCCAGTTCAGTCTCATGCTAGGGGAGAAAGAAAAGGAAAACAGAAATAGATGAAAAACAAATGCCTGAATTTTCATTCTAACAATAATGCCTAACTTTTTTCTCCAGCTTATTCTCTCTCAGTTTGCTGGATAATTCATTATCTGAATTGGGAGTTTTAATCATGTATGATCTATTGATATTTTCAAGAAAGACAAAAGGACCAGGATCATAGAATTTAGAACTGGAAGTGATGATGTATCCAGGGGTACTTAATCTTTTTTTTTTTTGTATCATAGGCACCTTTGACAGTCTAGTGATGTCTCTAGACAGGCCCCTTTTAAGAACAGTAATTTTTAAATGGATAAAATAAAAATATAAAGAATTGCAAAGGAAACCAGTTATATTTAAATGTAGTTAACAGTTCTATTTTAAAAAAGTTCATGAATCCCAGGATAAGAATCCTTGATTTAATCCAACTTCTTCATTATACAAACAAAAAGTGAACTCCAGAGAGAAGTGATTGAGATATTAAGGATCAGGGTTGTTATTCAAACCTAATTCCTTCTTCTATTTGTCTCATAAGAAATTAATTTGAATTTTTAAAAACTGATAATATTTATAAAGGGCTTTGGTTGACTAACAAAGGAGTAGATAGAATTTGCTAGTTTTCTATTGTGTTATTAAATGTTGCCAGGTCAGAAGATTCTGTAATAGCTTGTTAAGGCATTCGTGTACTTAAGCTAATACCAGTTAGACTTTGCTCTTTAGTAGGATACCCCTAAATCTGTATCCAATGACATACATAATGTAGGCATACAAACTCTTGTGACTTGAGTGACCTAAATCTTTCCTGCTACAAATCAAGGCAATTCCCATATGTTCTTTTTTTTTTTTCAAAATGGGAGAATAATCTTTTCTTATTCTCTTTGTACTCTATATGCTTGTTATTTTAGTGTTGCTACACTCCAGCAATCTATATTTCCTCCATCTTGGTACTCCCTCAACCAATGCAGATAAAAAAAAAAAATCAAAGCACCTCCCTGCCTTAGCAGTCCATCTTTGTGAACTGAAGTATTAGATAAAAATCATTGTAGAGTAGCCAGTCTTTTGGCAACGGACATTTCTTTACTTAGTTAGTCCATGGATGACAGATGCCTGTCTAGCCCTAGCAGCACATTCTGTGATTTTCCAGTTTGTCTGAACATGCTACAACTTCTTTTTCTTTTTTTTTCTTTTTTAAATTTATTTTTATTCTCATGTTGTACAAATGTTTTTCTTTATATTAATAAAATATACTTGTTTACAAGTAAACAAAATACCCCTCCCCCATGAATATAGATAGATTTGCTTGGGCAAAAAAGTAAAGGGGGAGAAAAAAAATTAAAATTAAAAAAAATAATAGTAATAAATGTAAGTATGGCCAGGTGGTGCAATGGACGAAGCACCAGCCCTGGAGCCACGAGCACCCGAGTCCATATCCAGCCTCGTAAACCCAATAATCATCCAGCCATGTGACATGCAAGCCACCCGATCCGCACTGCCCTGCAAAAACCAAAAAGAAGGAAAAAAAAAAGACCCAAAATAAAATAAAATAGTAATAATAGTAGGGGTGGCTGGGTGGCAGACAGAGCATTGGCCCTTGAGCCAGGAGCACCTGGGTCCGAATCCAGCCCTAGACACTCAATGATTACCCTGCTATGTGGCTCCAGGCAGGCCACCCAGGCCCATTTGCCCTGCACCCTCCCCCAAATAATAATAACAAAAATGTGTTTCAGTCTTTGTTCCAACACCATCAACTCTGTCATGAGTGGATCACATTCTTTATGATAAGTCCTTCACAAAAGTTACTTCCATATTTTTCCAACATTGCCATTGCTGATCGCAACTCCCTCCTTTCTTATTTCTCCACTACCATATACTATATTTTCTCTCTCCTTTCACTCTGACTCTGCTGTAGGGTTGCTGAGTGGCGCAGCAGACAGATCCCTGGTCCTGGGGCCAAGAAGCCCTGAGCCCCCATACCACCCCTTAGGCCCAGAATCCACCTGGCCCCATGGTCCTGGGCAGGCCATCCAATCCCAGCCCCTTGCAAGAAGTAAAAAAAAGAAAATATGTTATATCTGACCACTGTCCCCCCATGGTCCATCCTCTCCTCCTTTATTTACATCCCCACCCCTTCCCCCTGCTCCCCCCTCCTTCTTACTCCAGTTGTCTATACCCCATTGAGTATACCTGCTGTTTCCTCTCCTAGCCACCTCTGATGAGAGCAAAGGTTCCCTCATTCCCCCTTGCCTCCCCCGCTCCATATCATTGCAATAGCTCATTGTAATAAAAATAAATCTTATTATGTGAAATAGCTTGGACTATTCCCCCTCTCCTTTTTCTTTCTCCCATTCCATTTCCCTTTTTTTCTTATTGACTCCATTTTTACACCATATTTTATCTTCGAATTCAGCTTTCTCCTGTGCTTCAATTATAAAAGCTCCCTCTACCTGCTCTATTAACTGAGATGGTTCATATGAATATTACCAGTATCATTTTTCTCTACATGCAGTTCATCCTCATTAAGTCCCTCATATTTCCCCCCTCTCCTCCAATCACCATGCTTCACCTGAGTCCTGTATCTGAAGATCAAACCTTCTGTTCAGCTCTGGCCATTCCAAAAGGAACCTTTCAAATTCCCCTGGTTCATTGAAAGTCCATCTTTTTCCCTGGAAGAGGACATTCAGCCTTGCTGGGTAGTTCATTCTTCGCTGCATTCTAAGCTCTTTTGCCTTCCAATATAATGTATTCCAAGCCCTACGAGCTTCCAATGTAGCTGCTGCTAAGTCCTGTGTGATCCTGACTGCAGCTCCATGATATTTGAACTGTGTCCTTCTGGCTGCTTGTAATATTTTCTTTTTGACTTGGGAGTTCTGGAACTTGGCTATAATATTCCTGGGGGTTGTTTTTTTATGATCTCTTTCTCGGGGGGATCGGTGGATTCTCTCCATTTCTATTTTGCCCTCTGCTTCTAGAATATCAGGGCAATTTTCCTGTAGTAATTCTTTGAAAATGATGTCAAGGCTCTTTTCCTGATCATGACTTTCAGGTATTCCAATAATTTTCAAATTATCTTTCCTAAGTCTGTTTTCCATATCAGTTGTTTTTTCAATGAGATATTTCACATTTTCTTCTAATTTTTCATTTTTTTGGTTTTGAAGTATTGATTCCTGATTTCTGGTAAATTCATCAATCTCCCTGAATTCTATTCTTTGTCTGAAGGATTTATTCTCCTCAGAGAGTTTTCTTATCTCCTTTTCCATCTGGCCAATTTTGCTTTTTAAAGCATTCTTCTCCTCAATAACTTTTTGAACTGTTTTATCCATTTGACCTAAGCTGTTTTTTTAGCATGCTATTTTCTTCAGCATTTTTTTGGATTTCCTTGACTAAGCTGCTGACTTCATTTTCATGTTTTTCCTGCATCTCTCTCCTTTCTTTTCCCAGTTTTTCTTCTAACTCCCTCATTTGATCTTCAGAGTCTTTTTTGAGCTCTATCATAGCCTGAGCCCAATTTCTATTTTTCTTGGAGTCTTTAGATGCAGGAGCTTGTGCTTTCTCATCTTCAGACTGAATATTTTGATCCTTCTTGGGCTCATTTGCAAAATATTTCTCAATGGTCTTCCTCTTGTTTCTTTGTTCATTTTCCCAGCCTAAGCCTGTTTTGGGGGGGTGCTTCCTGAGCTTTTAGGACACTCCCACAAGGGTCTCAGTGTGTGAGGTTCTGTCCTCCCTCCTGGTCTGTGAATGACCATAAGCGCCCCCCTCTGCCATGGGGCTGAGGTGGGGGGGGGCCCTGCTGTTCTGTGGGGGGGCCTAGACTTCCATCAGGATCTGAATGTGGTCAGTCCCAGAGTCCTGTTCCAGAGGCAGAGGACAGAGCTCTGCATTCTCTCTTCACTCCCCTCCCTCAGCTCAATGGGCTCATGCCCTGGGGGCTCCTGCTTACTGGCTCCACCTGGTTCTGTTTCCGGGCCTAGGCTGTGGAAAGACCAGGCTGCTTGCTGTGTTCCCTGAGGGCTGGGCTCCATGTGCTCACTCTGGCAGGGCTCCTCCGCTGTTGCCCCACTTTGTGCTGGTGCTCCCCGGGGTGCAGCTCAGGAGACTCCCCTGCTGCTGTGAGCTGAGGCTCCCAGCGCCCTGGGGCTGCCTCTGGGAGGCTGAAGTTCTTTTGCTCTGGCGGGCCACCCCTCTGGCCAGCTGCCCCTCTGACCCCGGGGAACAGAGCCTTTCTGCTCTTTTCCAGTTTACCTTGAGTAGGAGAACTGCCTCACTGGGTCCCTTTGTGGGTTCTGTCTCTCGAAAGTTTACTTAGAGTCCTTAGTTTATGAGTTTTTATCAGAGAGCTCCTAAGACTTGACCCCTTCATGCCGCCATCTTGGCTCCACCCCCTACAACTTCTTTTTCAATGGCAAAACTCTTGAGAACCAAAACTCATCTCCATGCTAGGCTGAGGCATTAGATATGTCAAATCAGATGTAATTAAGAAGCATTTATTAAACATGTACTTGAAATTGTGCTAACACAAAGCCATACAAAAAGAGTTTCTGATCTTAAGACATTCATATTCTAGTAGGGAAAGAAAATAATTATGATAATAATAATAATAATAATGATAATAATGTTTGTCCTTCATTTTTTAAGGAAACCATGATATCAGGGAGGTGGTGACATGACATGGAAGTGAATTGGATTTAAGTGAGGGAAGTTGTGCTATGTCACCAGCCTCATTTTCTCCTCCAGTCATCTGGCTCCAGTGACCAGATATGAATCAGGATGACTGGAAATGGCCGTGGATATGAGGCAATCAGGGTTAAGTGACTTGCCCAAGGCCACACAGCTAGTAAGAATCAAGTATCTGAGGCCAAATTCTGACTCCTGTTCTCCTGAATCCAAGGTCAATTATCTATCCACTGTGCCATCTAGCTGCCCATAGGGAAAGAAAATAAATCAATGGGGAAGTCAATAGGGAAGGAATGAAAGCAGAAGTTACCCACACTGGGAGATGACAGTCAGGAACAGATCTAGTAGAGAAGTAAAGGAAGGCTAACTTTAGGACTTCCTCAAAATGGAAGTTCTAGGAAGAACTAGGTAAAGCATTATGGTGAAAGCTGAAGATTCAGGAGGAGAACTTAAAGAGGAGAAGGACTTTTGAGAAATAATAGGTGATCACTCTATCTTTTTATAAGTTGGAGAGTGACTGTTTTCCTTCTTCTGACCTTGATTGTTGAAGGAAGTGAAAGTATCCAGGTTGTCTTGAGGGATACACATTCTTGGATTGGACATTAAAGGGAACTATGGAATAGTAGAAAGAATACAAGATCTTTCACAAAAAGCCTGGGTTCAAATTCAGTTGCTTCCAGTTGCTCCATATGAGGCCTTGAACAATTTGCCTGAGCTTTCTAGGCTGGAGTCTACTCCATTGAAAATTGAGTTCTGTAGAACTAGAAATATCTTAAATTATCTTCTTAGTTCTAATCCTGTAATTTACTTAGATATTTAGGAGACAAATGGGAGCCACATGTTTTCTCCCTCCCCTTTCCCTTCATTTCATCCTTTTCTTTTGCTTCAGGAAAAAGTCTAGTCCCTGGAGGCAGAAAGAATGGGAGTCAAGTTCTAAATTCTGCTACTGATTAATTATGTTACTTTGGGAAAATCCCTTAATTCTTTCAAATCTCATGTTTTTTATCTGTAAAAAGGGATTTTATTATACTTGGTTATATTATTTCTCAGGATTGCTGTGGGGAAAGTACTTAGTAAACTTAGTGTAATGTATGCTATTAATATTACTATTGCCATAAATTCCCTTTCCTTGAATAAATTATGATACTTCAAGTGGATCTTTTCACATAATTCACATCTTTTACCCCTCATTCCCCTTTTCCACCCTCCTCAGCTCCTCCCTCACCCCAGATACTTCATATTGGCCTGGTGCTGTAGTAGTGCCTCATTGATAACAAGGAGAAGCCAAGGACTCTTGAAGCATCTAGATCATCACCTGAAGATCTGTTTCCCATCAAATCAGGCCATGGTGAAATAGTTCTAGAAAAGACAGTGAGAAGAATATCTTCGCACAGCATATCCCCACACTAATGAACATAAAATGCAAGTCTTGCCACCAATAATTTGATTGTCATGTCTTCAAAATCAAAGGACAGCTATTAATTCTATGGCACTTTGCTCAGGTTAATCAGTTTCCTGTTCAGACTTTCCCCAAATGCCAGGATAGTTGAGTTCAGGGTCTTGGTCTTTAGCCCAATCCAAACTCTGGTGAAAAGTATTAATGAATCTAGGGCTACCTAAGGTGTGCCAGGGAGGTATGGAAGCACTTAGTATTAGGTTGGGAACAAGGAGAACTGGATCTTTATTCTCTCAATAGCAATTGATTCTCTGCCTGACCTCAGGCAAGCCAAACACACTCCTTTGGCTTGTACTTAACTGCAGTTGTTTTCCCATCTGTAAATTAGGGTAGCCAATTTCCACCCATTTCAACTTTGTGTAGATGCTGTTGAAGTAATTAGGATCATAGATGAAAGTGAACCATCCAAAGAGAGATACTCTATGAATCTAAGGCAATGTCATTAACTTTCTTTTTTCACCCCAAAGTCAATCATAATTTGGGTCTCTGAAGTTTCATTTTTATCACTATAATATCACATGCATTCTGTTATTCTCTCCTACCCTCCTCAAAATTTCTTCTAAGAGCAGCTCTTTTTTCCTCACAGTGCCTCACGTGTAGTAAGTTCTTAATATTCTCTCTCTCTCTCTTCTGTCTAGATATCATCTATCTCCTTTTAACTATCCATATCAATCTATCAGTTTATATCTCTAGCTCCTGCTCTATCATCTGTCTATTCATCCATATTTATCTAGTTATCTTCCTATCTAGTGATCTACCATCTGTCTACATTTTTCTATGTGTATATATATATATATATATTTCTAGTTAGCCATCATTTATGTCTATAATCTATTATATGTCTATATTATAATAAAATATGTCTATATGCTTTCTATCTATATTTATCCATTCTATCTATCTATCTACCTATATTGTCTGTCTGTCTTTCTATCTGTCAGTCTGTCTGTCTTCACTTGATGGCTAACATACTGGCCAGCTCTCTTGAGGTTTCAGGTATGAGGGGGAGGATTTCAGGGGGAGAAAATTAAAGGAACTGACACACACTTTCTGTAAACCAGGAAAATTGGCAAAATGGCTTATTAAATCTAATGGAGCACTCCTTGATCTAAAACAGCACTTGTGAAATTGCTCTAGTAATATAGCCAATCTTGTAACTGCGCTATCACATAGGTCTCAAGGCCAGTATTTCTGCAGAGAGAGAATCCAGGTCTGGAAATCAGGCCAACTTCAAGGCCTGAGAAAGAATCACATTTTGATCATCCAAGAAATGCCATTAGAATGGGAGCTCTCCTTCTAGATCAAAGAACTGGGCTTGTTCAGGTTAGCAATGCCATTGTAGGCAACACTAAAATAATATTGGTAAAGCATTTGGCACACTTTAAAGCACTTTTTAAATGGTTTGTATGATTATGATTATATTTGTTATTGTTGTTATTATTATTATTATCCTAGACATTCTTCCCAGTTTCATCTTCTAAAATACCATTTCTAATTTCCTTGTATCATACATAGGATACAAGATGTTAAAGACCAAATGCAACAGTTTCACTTATCAATTATGAGATTAGATTGCTATACAAATATGAATACATCTGTTTAATTTCACAAAGTGTCTTATCTACTTTCTGGTTTTAAATGTACATGCTTTCTCAATAATCTGTTACATTTGCTTCATGAATTGACACTATGATGACATTTGTCCCATGGAAATTGTTAGATTTGGAGTCAGAGGACCAGGTCTGTCATTTATTCTCCAGTATCCTTAGGCAATTTACCTTGAATTTCTAAGTCTTAGTTTTCTCATCTATAAAATGAGTTAGTTAGACTAGAGTGGGGATTCTTAACTTTTGGCAGTCAGGTGAAACCTGTAGATCCATTTTCAAAATAATGTTGTTAATAGTATATAATAAAATGCATTGAGTTATAAAAAGAAACAAATTATACTGAATTAAAGATGTAATTTTTTCTGGTCAAAGTTTTGACCCCTGAAATATATTCATGTCTACCCCTGGGCTCTGTGGTCCCCAAACAGGATCATTTTGAAAGTTCCTTCCAGCTTTAACTCTGTGCTCCAGTAAAAAATCAAGGGACATTTTAGGGGCAGGTAAAATTTGGAGTGGGGCAGCTAGGTGGCATGGTAGAGCACAAGGCCTGAAGTCAGGAAGACTCATTATCTTCCTGAGTTCAAATCTGGTCTCAGATGCTTCCTAACTATGTGACCTTAGGCATATTTAATCCTGTTTGGCTCAGTTTCCTTATCTGTAAAATGAAAGAAATAGCAAACCAATCTAGTATCTTTGCCAAGTAAACCCCAAATGGATAACAAAGGATTGGACATGACAGAAATGACTGAACAAAAACTTATTGTGGACTGATAGTTATGACAGACTTTTCAATGAGACTGATTTCCTTTGGCATCTTTCAATGGAAACAGATTTTAATTTGATTTTGAAAGAAGCATCCATGACATCATACTCAATTTGCAGCTACTACTAGTCTTACCATTTTAGAGAAGGAAGGAAACTGAACATTATTTCATAGAATTATATAGACTTCCAGACCTTATAAGGGTCTGGAATTCCTGAAGGGATGAGATACTATTTGGGAGGTGGGGAAGAATCAGGAGCTAGGGGACAGTGATGACCAATTTCATTGACTTCCTAGTTTTTTTCCTGGGGAGGACTTTGATAGAAAGTCACAGGAAGGGGTCTGGATGGCCAGGGACCTTGAGAATGGAGTCAGGAGAGAGGCAATGAGGATAGAGGGAAAAAAGCATGTAGGAAAAAAGGAGGGAAGTATGAGGTGCAGCAAACAAATATAAATTCTTCTTTAATTTTTTTTATCAAGTACTGGCTCTGCTCCTGAGAATACTATTATATAATTCTACTTTTACCCCCTAAATCTGACACTCCTGATAAAGAGTAGACAGAGAGATTCAGGCCAACTGTTTATTTTGGTAGTCAAATAGTCACTTTTCATATAATGACTATAAATTGCAATAAATTTATTAGATAGTGAATTCTAATTAAAATTGGATTTGGCTAATTTTCAAATTACAGAAAAGACATTGCCTATACTTAATGTAGTCAGAAAAGCACCCAAGGGAAAGAAATCATGATGCATTTATGTGGATATATGGCTGTATACATAGAAATATATTTATGTAATAGTATGAACAGATACATATGTATATGTATATATGATATGCATATGTGTATATATTGGAATCTCTATATCTATGTGCTATATGATATAATTACAGGCCTAAATGTTATATGTATTATGCTATATTTAACACATAAATGTTATATTTAAGTAGTTAAATATTATTATGTATAACATTTTTGGAGGACTATGATTTCATCATGGGAATCTATGTAGGATAACTTCCAGTTCATGTGGTGAGGAATCCTATGGTATAGATATTTTCCCCATGATGTAGAAAAATTGCTTTTATATAATTTATAGTTTTAGAGAATTTCCTAGGTGTATTGAGAGAGATGAAGAGGTTCAACCAATATCTTTGTCCAATTTAGCTTTATTCCTATATAGCACAATCCTACCCAAGTCCAAAAGGCTGTTTGGGCTCAAATCCCAGTCACCCTGGCTTCTTAGAGCTTCCAGGCAACAGCAGGCCTAAAATCCTGGCTCTAAAGTCTACATGGCTTGTTTCAGTCTTCCACTGCCAGAACCTAGAACTGAAAAGGACAAATAAAATGAACCAGAACAAAATCTCGAGCCTATTTCTTGAGGCAATTTATGGTTCCTATATTGATATGAAAAGAACCTTCACCTTTTCTGGTTGCAATTCAAATCAGAATCAAACTGTTCCTGATTAGTAAAAGATATAACCTCTATCCTGGGTAGTAGAAAGATGTTTTCACACACATATAACAGGATAAGGCAAGATACTGTCTTTCAGGGTATGTGCATCAAATCTTCATTTATAGAAGTAATACAGTTGAGGTTGTAACATTTTTTTATCCCCATCCTCATACCTCCAATGTCATGAATTTATCAATAAGATTAGATGTTCATAAAGAAGCTTCAATGAATATTATATACAGTTCTATTTAGAGTATAACTTCTGTATAAATATGCAGTAAGTTCACCAGCCAGAAAGAATTCTAATTACACATGCAAATGGCTATGGTGGAAGCAAAAATACATTATATGATTGAGAACTTTTACTAGAATCTATGTTAATGATATCTCTGGGCCTTTAATTAATGTGAAAAGTAGAAGTTTTAGATAATTTTAAATGATAGAAATTTTAAAAGTTTATTCTTTTATGAATGTTTTCTTCCCCTCTACTTCTTTATTTAAACATAAATATAGTGTGATTAAAGAGTTATCTGAACGTTTGAATTTGAGGAATAGATCCACTCATTCATCAAATTTTCATCAAGTAAAATATATTCCATATGACTGTAATAGAAGGATTATATTATGGATCAAATTTTCATTGTTCCTGTGATTCTTATTTGTTCAGCCTGATTTATTTTCATCCTGTGGACCTTTGCTGTGACTGAAATGGAAGAAAGAAAGGCACTGTTTTTGGTGCAGAGTTTGCAAACCCCAAAGTCCTTCAATGTTTATACTCTGTTGAAAGGAGGCAAGATGTACATAGGTATGTACAAAATCTGTACAAGATAATTGGGGTGCTAGCTAGGTGGTGCCTTAGTTCACAGAGTTCCAAGCCAAGAGGCTGAAAAATGAGTTCAAATATGGCCTTAGATGTTTGGTTCTTCTCCTTCTTTATCAAAGAAGATCAAAATGATATCACTATGTTCAAGACAAATTACAGTATGTCTGACTGACTGATCAGCACAATATGAGCTCGGAATGTTCTACCACAGGTCAGGGCACAAATTCCATGTGAACCCCTGGGGTGGTACTCTAAACTTATATTTGTCATGTTTCCTTTGAGCTGCTTCAATTCTGCCCTTCTCAAAGAGAACAGTACCCTCACTATTCAGGGTACACAATGCTGGACAGTTCTGTGCCAGTCAGTGTCTCCCATACTACACAATCAATTCTGAAGTTACTAAGAGATACCTTCAGGGTGTCCCAGTACTGCTTCTTCCAACCCCCATGTGAGCATTTTCCCTGTGTGAATTCTTCATAGAATAGTATTTTTGCGAAGTGTATGTTTGGCATTCTAATAAGATGACCATCCCATCATAATTGCTCTTTCTATAGTAATGTTAGGATGCTTAGCAGTTTAACTTGAGAAAGGACCTGAGTGTCTGGTATCTATTGCCAGGTGATCCTCAGAATCTTTCTTAGATAACTTAAATAGAAGTGATTCAGTTCCCTGATGTGGGCTGATAGACTTTCCAGGTTTCACAGGCAATGAGGTCAGTACAAAGGCTCTATAGAATTTAATTTGATAGTTAATCTAATATCTCTTTTCTCCCACACTTTCTTTCTGAGCCTCCCAAATACTGAGTTAGCTCTGCCAATGTGTGTGTCAACCTCATTTTTATTATGGATCTCCCTGGAAAGGATACTGCCAACAGTGGAACTTGTCCACAGTACTCAAAATTTCTCCATTTACTGTAATCAATAGTTCTATATATGGTTTAGTGTGGTGCTGACTGATGGACTACCTATGTTTTCTTGGTGATAATTGTTAGACTGAAATTAGCACAAGTAGCAGAGAATCGATCCATACTTTGTTGCATCTCAACTTCAGAGGCTGCATTGAGTACATAATTACCTGCAAACAGAAGAGCATGCCCTAACACTCCCTCTACTTTGGTCTTAGCTTATGGCCTTTTCAATTGTTGTTTCAATTTTCAATTTGTTATCAGAGTGGTAGCTGACCTTGAGGCCATGTTCATACTCAGTGAAGGCATTTGATAACGTGTTTGAAAACATCTTCTAAAAAGTATGGGAGCAAGGCCTCAGCCTTGATTTACTCCATTGCTGACTGGGAAATCTCAAGAGCATCTTCTGCTATCCAGAACCTGGGCACACATGATGTCATGAAATTGACATAAAACACAGATGACTTCTCTGGGTAACCAAATTTTGACATAATTTTCCATAAATTCTCATGACTGATGTTATCAAAGGCTTTGATCAGATCTATAAACATTGAATACAGACTTCTTTTTTGTTTCTGGCATTTTCCTGGGGTTGTTGGGCAGCAAAAACCATATCAACTGTTCCTTGACCCTTCCTATAGCCACACTGGCTCTCAGGGAGATGACCATCTTCCAGTTGAATGTTCAGTCTATCGAGAAGGACTCTGGCAAGAATCTTACCAATAATGACTAAAAGAAATACTCCTGTGATTGACACAGGACAATCTATTCCCTTTATCTTTATAGAGATGGATGATGGAGGCATCCTTGAATTCTTGGGGAAAATCTCTTTATGCCATATCACCTGGAAAATTTCAGTCAGTTTTTGGATGAGCAAAGGCATAGGTCTCAGCTGGAAAAGAATCATCACCAGGTATTTTGCCACTTGAAAGAAGCCTAATGGCATTCAAAACCTCTTCAATTGGAACTTCAGCTATGGATTGATTGACTTCAACTTGAGGTAAAGGATCAATGGTTTCTGTATTGATTGATGATGGTCTGATAAGAATACTTTGAAAGTGTTCAACCCACCTCTCCAGGACCATGTCTCTATCATTAATCAATGTGGATCCATCAGCACTGAGTAGTTGAGAGGTATCACAGGATTTTGCTCCATAAATAACCTTCAGGGCATATAAAAGTATTTTTTTTTACTGGGTTGAATTCCCTCTGCCTTCTTACTGAGGCAGGAGTCCTGTATCTCTCTAAGTTTCACTCATACTTTACTTTTGATGCTATTAAATGCTGCCTCCCTAGAAATGCTTGAACTATTATGTTGGTAAATCTTGTGGCATTCTCGTTTTTCATTTAGCAGCTTCTGTATTTCCCCATCAGTTTTATCAATTCATTCTTGACGTTTGTGAGTGTTCTGGCCCAGATGAGCAAATGTGGTACTATACACCGGATCTCTGTAAGTAAGGTATGCACTCTTTTTCTGCTCCACTATTGCCAACTATGTGTTGGCTCAGTTTTCTCTCCAAATTAACAACAAACTGTTCCTGCTCAGAGACATTCTAAGCTCTTGACATTAGTTCTATTAGTCATTTTGCCTTGGGGCTGCTGCTTTGGTTGAATGTGAATATTTAGCTTAGAGAGGATAAGTCTGTTATCAGTCCAGGACTCTTCACCACACCTTGTCTCACATCCTGTCTCTCTCTCTCTCTCTCTCTCTCTCTCTCAGCAATGAGAGGAGTGGTTAAGTGACTTACCCAAGGTCACACTGCTAGGCAATTACTACATGTCTGAGGCTGGATTTCAACTCGGGTCCTCCTGACTCCAGGGCCAGTGCTCTATTCACTGCACCATTTAGCTGCCCCTATCAGTCTCTTCTCCTTACAATTACATAGTTTATTAGATGTCAATGTTTGCTATGAGGGTGAATTTAGGAAGTTTTATTGTGTTTAGATAAAGAAGACAGTTTTTATGATGAGAAGATCATGAGATGCACAAGTCTTCAGTAGTAGATAACCATTGCTGTTGCTATTTCCAACTCCTTTGCTTCCAACCCTGCACTAGCTACACAACCATGGGTAAGTCCCTTAATCCTCTTTGTCTCAGTTTCCTTACCTTTAAAGTGGGCTAGAGAAAGAAATGGCAAGCTATTCCAGGGTCTTTACCAAGATGACCCAAGATGGGATCACAGAAAGTCAGACACAATTGGACAACAACAACAAACTGAGACGACTCTAGCATTTAAGAG
Organism: Macrotis lagotis; assembly: GCF_037893015.1. Classification (NCBI taxonomy): domain Eukaryota; kingdom Metazoa; phylum Chordata; class Mammalia; order Peramelemorphia; family Peramelidae; genus Macrotis; species Macrotis lagotis. The sequence continues at coordinate 585,751,550 of NC_133658.1, forward strand.
GAGTAAACATATGAGAGATCAAGGAAGGCTTCACTGAGGTGATACTTAAAAACTAGGCCTTGAAGGATGCAAGGGATTTAAGAGGTGGGAATGAGAAGAAGGACATTTTAGGTATAGAAGACTGTCAGTGATGAAGTACAGAGATGAGAAATAGGGTACTATTTCCTGGTTAAGGAAAACCAAGGAAGTCAGTTTGACTGGGCCAAACTGTGTGAATTGGTAATCAGGTACAACAAGGCTGGAAAGGTAGCTTGAGACTAGTGGTGATTGAATCTAATAGCTTACTAGAGGGTCACTGGAATTTATTAAATAGGAGTCTGACACTGGTCAGACACCTAATTTAGAAAAATCGTATTGACTGCCATAAAGAGAATGAATTGAAGTAATAGGTGACCAATTAGGATTTTTGTTGTTCTGTCATGTTCAACATTTTGTTACTCCATTTGGGATTTTCATGGAATAGATACTGGAATGGTTTGCCATTTCCTTCTCCAATTCATTTTACTGTTTCTTCTACAGTTGAAGAAACTGAGGCAAAGGGAGGAAATTGATGGCTAAGTAACTTGCCCAAGGTCACATGGCTAGTATCTGAAGTTGAATTTGAACACATAAAGATGAGTCTTTCAGTGCTCTATCCCCTGCACTACTCAGTTGCTTAACCAATTAGGATAGCATTGCAATAATTGGGGGGAGGGGAGGGTTTAATAAGAATTGTAGTCAAGATTGGATAAAATTATTATCCAAATATCAGAATTTTTTTCCCTTACCCTCTGCTAGTTGGCTCTTGATTGATGGGTGACACATAGAACATTGGATAGAAGACTTGGGTTTATATTACCTCTTTCACACTAGGACTCATTACAAATCTGAAGTAGTGTGATTTTGTTGTACTGTATAGGAATAAGACAATTCAGAGGATCCTCCTCCCAAAAATGTGGAAGGAGGAAAGGGAAGAGTAAAGGAAGTGACAATTTTAAAAAAACTATCAGAAGAAGGAAGAGCTGAGCAAATTAGAGCAAAGAACCTCTGCTGATGCCAGCTGGGAAAACTGAAGGTGATTAACTATCATTCTTAATATCAACTTTAAAAAAAAAGAGAAGAGAATTACCAGAGGGCAGGCAGGTATGGGAATTTTCTAAAGTTATATTTTCTTACCCTTTTTCTTCAGAATATCCCACTCTAGTGACCCTTAAAAGCTCAAATATGCCAAGAAGTCCTTCTGTTAATTGGAAAAAACTCAAAGAACTTCATGAACAGCAAAAATGTCCTTGAAAACTCAAGAGCCCTTATAAGACTAGTTAAACTATTAAATATCTCTCTGCCAGATGCTCTCTGCCCCCTAGCCCATGTAGCCTGAGCTTTCATGGGAAAGTTCTCCCCCATAGACCATGTAACATTTCTATTTGCATTCTATACAATTTAAATACTATCAGAATATGGGATCTTTGAAAACCAAGAAAGGTTATACATAAAAAAGTCTAGAATAGAAATTTAAAGTAGAAAAAAATTGAAAAAGGAAACTTGAAATTAATTCACTATTCAACTCTTCTATTTAAGCTTTTACAATGGACATATTGTTGAGATGTGTTTTAATTCAATTCTTTGTGATTACATTTTGGGTTTTTCTTTGTAGAGATACTGGGGTAGTTTGCCATTTCCCTCTTCAGTTCATTTTACAGTTGAGGAACTGAAGCAAACAGGGTTAAGTGACTAGCCCAGGGTCACATAGCTACCAAGTATCCAAGGCCACATTTGATCTCAGGTTTTCCTGACTCTAGACATGGCTCCTTTCCAGTGAAATACCTAGCTGCCCACAGTGTACAAAGGGCAAGGGAAACACACACACACACACACACACACACACACACACACACACACACACATATACATATAGATATATTGAGAGAGAGAGAGAGAGAGAGAGAGAGAGAGAATGGAAAATTGAACATTTTTGCCCTTAAAGAATTTACAATCCATTAAATTTTTATGTAGCAAGTAAGGATCATAAAATACTGAGCAAGTATTAAAACGCTTTGTAGGAAATTCTGGTGAGTTATAGAAAGAGAATTAAATTTCTATTTATAATCCAGAATTTTCATTGTTGCAAAAATAATGTTTGTGTTTAGTCAGTATCAGTCATAATCATGCTATAATATGTGTATTTATTACCCAAGTTCAAGTAAGGTTTTTTGGTAGGTTTTTTGTGTGGGGCAATGGGGTAAGTGACTTGCCCAAGGTCACACACTATTAAGTATTAAGTGTCTGAGGCTGGATTTGAACTCAGATTCTCCTCATTCAAGGGTCATTGTTTTATCCACTTTGCTACCCAGCTACCCCTTATGTTTAAGAAAGTTAAAAAAATGTTTTCTACATGCAGATCACTTATCAATTTGAATGCTCACCTATACCTTCACTTTATGCTGACAATTTCTAATCTGTATCTCTTATCCTGACTTCCACCAAACACTGTAAATAACCAGTGCTAGATTTGGTGGAGAAGGTGGAGTAAGAGACATTTCCATTTAAATCTTCCATCATTATCACAAACTCAATGTATTCAAAACATATATGTTCACATTAATCCTCCACCCCATCTTTTTTTGTAAATGACTGAAATTTTTGTCACTCACAAAATTGTTGAATTCTACTCTCCTTGCCCCTGTCCCTACTCTTGTCCCTCCCTGCGTCTCTCCCTCTCCTCCTCTCTTTTTCTCAGTTCTCTTATCCAGTCTATCTCCAATTTTTTCAGTTTATCTGAAGATTGTATGTAGAATATATCAATGTAAAGAGAAACTACAAGCAAAAAATCTTAGTATTTAGTGGTTAGAATGATTTGGATATGAGGAGATGAAGATACAGTGTAGGATTTAGGCAGTAAAAATAGAAAAGATGGGGCAAATGGAAAACAAGTTTCTATTTTTTTAAGTGCATTGTTATAATAATCTTTTGTTTTGGTGCGTCCTAAAATTCCTCTTATATCCTTCCTACCACCCCCAAAAACCCATTGCCAGAGATCCATTGCACAGAAAAGGGAAAGAAAATAGCAAAATGGATCAATATACAAAAATATAAAATCTGATTATATGTACAATATTTTATCTTTAGACACCTCTCTCCTCTTCTCACTTCCACAAAAGATTAGGAGGAGGTGTCTTCTCTTTGGGGTCAAAGTCATTCTTTTTAACATTGCAATATTCATTTTGTATTGTTCAGTGGTCATTGTTTTTTTCAGATTATATTGTTGTAATTATTTTGTATAATTTTTCTCTACTTATTTTTCCCTTTACTTTGAATCATATCATAATTTCCTATAGCACAGTAATATCTAATTACCTACATGTATCACAATATTTTTCCAATTAATGGGTATTTACTTTATTTCCAGTTGTTTCCTGATACAAAACGTACTACTATAAATATTTTGGTGCATATGAGGACTTTTTTTTTTTATCAGTGGTGTTCCACATGACTAGTAATGGAATCTTGGGATCAAAGTATATGGGAATTTTAGTCATGTTATTTCTATAATTCCAAAATGATATTCAGATCCATGGTTCCACCAGAAGTGCATTTGTATGCCCATCTTTCCATAAGCCCTCCAATACGCAGTCTTTTATTTTTGTCAATTTCCTCTGTGTGAAGTGAAATCTCAGGATAGTTTTGATTTACATTTCTCTTGTTAATAGTGATTTGGAATATTAATAAAGAACTTCTTGTTCATATCCTTTAGCTACTTAACTTTTATGGAATGGCTTTTCAACCTACATATTTCTATTAGTTGTGTATCTTGGATGTCAAACTCTTATCTGAGAAATTTGATATAAATTTTTCCCCCATTTAGTAACTTCATATATGCATTAATTTAGTTTGTGGAGAAACTTCTTAATTTCACATAATCAAAATGGTCTATTTTAACTGGTAATTGTTCTCATTGGTTAAACACATACATACCACACACATATTTATATACATGATCTTTCTGATTTTTTATGATCTTCATGATGATTAATATTCATATCATGTATCCATTTGGAATTTATTGTGAATTATGGTATAAGATATTAATGTAAACTTAATTTTTGCCAAACTACTTTTTAGTTGTCTTAGTTCCTTTTTCTTTTTAGTCAAATAAAGAGTGCTTTCCTAAGTAATTTATATTTCTAGGTTTGGTAAAACCCTAGGTTATACAGTTCCATTATTTCTGATTTTTTCAGTCTCATCTATTCCATTGATCTAATTCTCTGATTTAAACCAATATTAAATATTGTTTATTATTTCTGCTTTATAATATAACTTTAGATCTACAAATGTTATTTCCCTTGCATACTACCTTTTAAAATTATTTCTCCTTATATTCTATTCTTTTGTTTCTCCAAATTAATTTTCTTATTATTTTATGCAGTTATATAAAGTATCCCTTTGGTAGTTTGATTATTTTAGTATTAAAACGATAAATTAGCTTCAGTAGCATTGTAATTTTTGTTTCATTTGCATAGTGGAGGCAACACTGGATATTGCTTCAGCTATCTGAGTTGTTGCTTATTTCTTCGTAACTGTATCCTCACCTCACAAGTGTTTAGTGTATAGGAAAGCTTTCTAAGGAAGAATCCATATGAGTTAGTGCCTGATAACTATAAAGGAAGAGGAGAAGGGAGAATCAAGGTCAGCTCCATATTTTCTAGAATAGGAAACTGGTAGAATGGGCATAATAATTGGTGTGAATGTGTGGGGGGAATTATATGGTAAAGGAGATGATGAATTCAGCTTTTGACATGAAAAGTTTTGTGTGATGGGAGGATCATCCAAATGGAGATATCCTGAAGATAGATGGAAAGACAGGGTCAGAATGCAACTGAGAAAAGTCAGGACCTTAGCAATTTGGGAATTATTTGCATAAACATGATAGATCAAGTCCTTAAGAATGTCTGAGTTTTCTTGGGAATAGAGTATAGGGAAAATATCATAGATCAGAGCCCCAGGTATCACTCAGAATTAGGGGGCAAGAGGAGGCAGGAGGTAAAAGAGGTACCATAAAAGAGACCAAAAAATGTCCAAATCAGTAAGAAGAAAACAAAAAATATTGTCTTATTATACAGGTAGGTGATCAAGGAAACCCCAAGATTTGATAAACTGAGAGATTTCCTATAAAGTTATTCATGTAGTCTGGCTCCAAGGTGATGACCATATATTTTGGTCTCTCCAAGAGCCAAAGCATGTTCCTATGTCTATGGGAATATGCTTGGTCCACTAGATCAAGGGTCTTCCTTGATCACCTTCATCATATATGTAAACCAAGAGTAGAGTTTCCAGAAGGAGTAGGGGATCTTGTAGAAGTAGGCAAGAAAAGAGGGAAGACAGATAAGTGGGATCACACTGAGAACAAAGAAGGAATAAGGAGAATTCAATTAAGTGTTTTACATTTATTTTTAAGGACAGAGATAATTTGAGTATGTTGAAAATCAGTGAAAAGAGATGAAAGATGCCTGAGAAGGTGGGATTAATTATGTGACTAAGTTCCTAGAAAAGGTCCAGAGGGGTAATGTCCAGAATACTAGTAGAGGGGTTAACTACTTCAGAGGAGGAAAAAAAAATTCTGAGTTTGTAAAGAAATATGAAAAGATAAATGAAGGGACAGGGATATCCTGAGATTAAAACAGGAAAACATGGAAATAAATTTAGGAGCAGAAGGAAAGGGAATTAAGGGTCTGAAGGAGGCACTTAATAATTTTGAAAAGTTTGAATTTGAATTAAGGAAAAAAAAGGAAAAATCTAAACTCAGAATTCTAGGAAGTTGGGATTTAGAAATAATTTAGAATTTCCATTTAGAAATAAATAGAAAGGGGCAGCTAGGTGGTATAGTGGATAGAACATTGGTCCTGGAGTCAGGAGGACTTGAGTTCAAAAAAAACTTAGACACTTGATAATTGCCTAGCTGTGTGACCTTGGGCAAGTCATTTAATGCCATTGCCTTAGATAAATAAAATTTTTAAAAGGGAAAGAAATGGAAGTAGTTATATACCCACACACAAGCTACTAACACTTTTACTTGATTGCCTTTTGCTATTAAAATAGTTATTATATATTATAGCACAATATAATACAATATAGCAAACACAAAAAACCATATGCAGAGCATTGTATTGAGCACTGAGTAGATAATAAAATCTAAATATGAAAGGATTGCTGACCTCAAAGCTTTAAGTCTTATAAAGAGATATGAGAGCAATGCAGAGGGCTACAATAAATAATTTAGTTTATATGCATTATATATACAATGAAAATACAAGGATATATGAATATATATATATATATATGTATTATATAGTTCCCATCATATTACATCTCTTTTGCTGTAACACTCAGACATTTAGATAATTGACTTATTGATATGCTCTTAGCCTGAAAAAAGGGAAAGATCACTCTATCTGAAATCAAAGGACATAGGTTCAACTCTTTCCTCTGAGCCTTATGATTGACTTTGTGTCACTTCCTCTTTCTCTTAAATTTTCTTGACTATAATATAAGGTCTCAGATATGGTTTCTGAGATAGCTTCTAGCCTTAGTTCTATGATCCTGCTATCTGATATATGAGTTAGTTTAGTGTGGTACAACTTACATTGATTGAACATCAAAAAAGTCAGAACCTCCAGAGGAAATTCAGTTCATGATTCCGTAATAATGACCATGAGATTCTTAGTGAAGACACCAAGTTTCTTGCTAGAAAAGATTCAAATACTGAACTTCTCATGTAATATCACCAAAAGCAAGTTTGAAACAAAGTTTATAGTGTGTACAATCTTGATTTCTCTGAGATTTGCTAGCAGAACATTCCATAGATTCTTAAAAATATCCAGAGGGCAGAGCCAAGATGGCAGCAGGAGAAGAGCCTCTCTTAGGTGCTCTTTCTCTGAAATATTTTGAAAACCATAAAATTATGACTCTAACTAAATTTTTGAGAGACAGAACCCACAGAAAGGTCCAGTGAAGCAATTCTCCAGCCCAAGGTATCCTGGAAAATAGTGGGAATTTCTATTCCACAGGATGGGAGGAGCAGCACTGAGCTGGAGAGAATGAGCTTCAGCCTCCCAAGAACAGCCCCAGGGTGACTGGGAGCACTGGCTTTCAGCAGCAAAAGCAGTTTCCTGACCTGTACCCCAGGGAGCACCAAGCACAACTTGGAAGATCAGCTGGGACACCTCTGCCACAGCAAGCATGAAGCCCAGGCACTCAGCATAGCCCTGGCCTTAAGTGTGGCCAGCACTCAGCTCAGGCCAGATCCCAAGAAACAGAGGCAGGCCCAGGAAACCCTTAGGTAGGAGTCTTCAGGCAGCTACTACCCAAGTGCTCAGCTCAGGGAAGGTAAGGGAATGGAGGGAGACTGTCCTCTGTCCCTGGAACAGAACTCTGGGGCTGTGACCACATTCAGACCCTGGTTGCAGTCTAGACCCCCCATAGAGGAGGGACTCCTCCTCCTTACAGCCTCTGGGGTAGAGTTTGTGGTCACTTACAGACCAGAAAAGAAGTCAGAACCTCACCACTGAGTTCCTTGTGTGTGGGGATGTCCCAGTAAGCCCCAAAAGCTCAGGAAGTACCCCAAAACCAGGCACAGGCTGGGGAAATGAGTAAGCAGAAAACAAAGGAACCTGACCATAGACAATTACTTTGGTCCCATGGAGGGCCAAAATACTCAATCTGAAGATGAGAAAGTCCAAGCTTCTGCATATAAAGACTCCAAGAAATATAGAAGTTGGGCTCAGGCTATGATAGAACTCAAAAAGAGATTTTGAAAATCAAGTAAGGAAGATAGAAGAAAAATTGGGAACAGAAATGAGAGAGATACAGGAAAAACAGGAAAAAGAAGTAAGCAGCTTAAAAAATGCTGAAGAAAAAAACATGTTAAAAAGCAGCTTAGATCAAATGGATAAAACAGTTCAAAAAGTTTTTGAGGAGAAGAATGCTTTAAAAAGCAGAATTGGCCAGATGGAAAAGGAGAGAAGAAAGCCCTCTGAGAAAAGCCAATCCTTCAGATGTAGAATGGAGCTAAAGGAAGCTTATGAATTTGTGAGAACTCAAGACACAATAATTCAAAACCAAAAGAATTAAAAATTAGAAGAAAATGTGAAATGTCTCATTGAAAAAAGAACTGATCTGGAAAACAGATCCAGGAGAGATAATTCAAAAATTTTGGGGGTACCTGAAAATCATGATCAGGAAAAGAGCCTTGACCTCATTTTTAAAGAATTTCTACAGAAAAACTGCCCTGATATCCTAAAAGCAGAGAATAAAAGTAGAAATTAAGAGAATCCTCCAATCTACCCCAGAAAGAGATCCAAAAAAGCCAAAATCACCCCCAGGAATATTATAACCAAGTTCCAGAACTCCTAAGTCAAAGAGAACATATTATAGGCTGACAGAAGGACACAATTCAAATATCATGGAGCTGCACTCAGGATCACACAGGACTTAACAGTAACTACATTAAGGTCTCATAGGGCTTGGAATATAATATTCCAGAAGGCAAAAAAATGGAATGCAATCGAGAATCAACTACCCATCAAAACTGAACATCCTCTTCCAAGGGAAAAAATGAAATTTCAATGAGACAGAAGAATTTCAAATGTTCCTGTTGAAACAACCAGAGCTAAACAGAAAGTTTGACCTTCAAGTACAGGACTCAGGTGAAGCATAGAGAGTGGAGGAAAAGGGTAAATTATGAGGGATTTGATGAAGAACTGCATGTATTCCTGCATACTGATAATACTCATATGATGCTTCTCATTTAATAGAATAGATAGAAGGAGCTTTTATAGATGAGGCACAGGAGAGAGCTGAATTTGAAAATATAATGTACTGTAAAAATAGAGTCAATGGGAGAAAAGTAAATATACTAGGATTAAGAGAATGGAGAGGTAGAATAGGCTAAGATATTTCATGTAGCTTTCGCAATGGTATGGAAGGGGAGAAAATGAGGGGGAATGAGGGAGCCTTCATTCTCATTGGAAATGGCTCAGAGAGGAAACAGCATACACACTCAATAGTGTATAGACATCCAGAAGAAAAAGGAGAGAAGAGGGATGGGGGAGGGGAGGGAGGGGGGATGTGGGTGATAGAGGAGAGGGTAGATCATAAGAGAGTATAGTCAGATATAACATTTTCTTTTTTTTTTACTTTTTGCAAGGTGCTGGGATTGGTTGGTCTGTCCCAGACCAAGGGGTTGGGTGGTTGCTGGATCTTTGGGGTGGGATGTGGGCTCTGGGCTTCTTGGCCCCAGGGCTGGTGCTCTGTCCATTGTACTACTTGGCTGCCCCACAGCACATTTTTGAGAAGGGATAGAGTGAAAGGAGAAGGGAAATATAATAGATGGAAGTGGGAAAGAATGGATGGAGGGAATTATAATCAGCAGCAACAACTGTGGAAAAAATATAGAAGTAACTACTATGATGGACTTACGATAAAGAAAGTGATTCACCCAAGACAGAGCTGATGGTATCAGAACAGACTGAAAAACATTTTTTTCTCATTCTTTTACTTTATTTCTCATGAAGTTTTGTTTTTGTGGGGGAGGGGTATTATTTTTACTCTTACAGAAGAATATTTTAGTAATGTATAAATAAATTAAAGAAAAATAAAAATGTATGAAAGAAGCAAAAAAAAAGATTTCCGACTTCCTCCAACATCATCCATACTTGCTGATGTTACCTTCAGTAGTAAACACATGATAACAAGATGAAATGATTTCTCATATGATCTCAAAATATCTTTCATTTGCAGAATAGTTGCTGTTCAGAACCTTTGCAATTCATGTAGAAAGTCAAGATGGAGGAAGAATCAATGCTTCCAAGATGAAAAAAAGCCTTTGGGGAGAAAGATTCAGTTACTATATGTGGGGTGGCATAGAAAGAACAAGAGCTGCTACCTTGATAGGTTTGAACAAATTACTCTATTTCTTTGAGTCTCAGTTTTTCAATTGTAAAATAAAGGGCAAGATTAAATGATCCTTTATCTCTAAATCTAAATGTAAACTTGTGGTCCTATAGTTCAAATTCCAACTTCAATGTTTACCTTGCTGAGTGATCTTTTTTTTTTATTTCTCTGATTTCTTAGTTTCCTCAGCAGTCAAATAAGGTCCTACCTGACTTACAGGATTACTGTAAGGACACTATAGATTATAAAATGTCACATAGATATGAATTAAAATTGCATTATCAAACACAAATAAATGAATGTTTTTTAAGTTCCTATTATGTAGTAAGTACTGATGCTAAGCTGATCACAAGTTGGATAGGTCCAGAGGAAGATGACACAGTAACATGCCAGAGTGAAGTGGCAATATGATGACTGCATTTTGTGGACTTCTGTCCTAGTTTAACATCCTCTTACCAATGGCTCTTCCCTGAAATTTTTTTTTTGGAAAAATCAAATTTGAAAATATTTGCGGGAAAAATTTTGAAAGTCAAAAGCGAGAACCAGGCATTTGGGGCAATACTTCCCAGTGATAATCTCTAACTATATTTCTTATAACCATGTTAATAATTTATTTCCCAGAGCATTTTCCTCCTTCAAATCTACAGCCATGACTAACATCAGTCAGATTGCAACCAATTATTTTCTAGCATAACCTTAGGATGGACTAGTAAGTCCCATTTTGCTTTTCTTAGTTCAGAGTCTTTGAGGGAAAACCTGGAGCAATAGAGGACTCTAATTCATAGAATGCATGCATTCTGATGGAGCAAACATAGAAATGATTAAATTAAGCATGACTTTATTTACTTGCCTTTTTATGGACCAATCAATTTTTAATATCCCATACATCCTTTCATAGCATGAAACTTCAACAAAGACAGATTAGGTGCCTTAAATTACTACACTGAGAAATACTAGCATTATTCAAATCCTTTTGAGATATTTTTAAAAGTATTATTTTTCATCCCTGGACATACAAGAGAGTTGGTTTCTATGTCTCTTTGTGGAAAGCAGAATCAAAGAATCTTGGGTTTCTAATAGGATTATAAGATTTAGAGCTGAAGGGATTGGGACATCATGTAGTAAACTTCCTCATTTTACAGATTAGGAAATGGAGGCCCAGGGAGATTAAGGAAAGTCAGTTGATTAATGAATTACAGAGGTGGAATTGAGACTTAGAGATCTAAGTCTATGCCCATTTCCCTGACTTTAGGAAGGACATAATATAAGTGATCCTTAAAGGAAGGCAACCTTTCTAAGGAAGCTCTATGATTCTTAAATTGTTGCTGATGGGGTGGGGGGTGGGGAGCCAAGATAGCTGAGTGAAGTTGGGAAGTACATCAGCTCTCCCCAAACTATTACAATTATCTTTAAATGATGACTGTAACAACATTTTAGAGTGGCAGAACCCACAACAAGACAAGTGAAACAATTTTCCAGCTCAAGACAACTTGTGGGGAAAAGGTCTGTTACACCAGGTTTAAAAAGGGCTTGCAGTGCAGACCAGGTTACACCAAAGTGAACCAACTCTAGCCATCCAGGAGCAGCCTGTGGGGCACTTTGATCCCTGGGGTTATCTGGGTCCATGGAAGCAGTGGTGTTTTCCAGACATCTCAGTCCAGAGATCACCAAGGACAACTAGAAAGCTCAGAGGGAAAGCTCTGCAACAACAAAGAGAGAGTGGAGCCCAGACCAGCTCAAGCCTCAGGATAGATCTGACTCAAGGGACCAGGAGCAGGCCTAGGGAACCACCTGACAGGGAACCACCCAGCAGATGCTTCTTAAGTGTGGGACCCACAAACAGGGCATCAGACGAGGTTATAGAGGTCTCTTTGCTATCCCTCAGACAGGACTCTGTTGCTTTGTTCATACTCAGATCTAGGTCACAGTCTGGGGCCCCAGTCTCAGGAAAAGGAACTTTACTGCCATAGCAGAGCAGGGACTCTCTTCAAGGTTCCAGGACAGAAAGGAGTACTTGTGGTCATTCATAGATCAGAGCAAAGGCTAAGTGAGTAGTCAGGGTCTTTCATAAGACCTTGGAGAAATTGAGACCCCTGGGGTTGTCCCTGAAAACAACTACAAAAACCCTCAAAATTTTGGGACAGTGTGTCCTCCACCCTGGAAGCAAAACCCCACCTTAACAAAGAGTTAAAATCAAGTCATAGGCTGAGGAAATGAGCAAACAAGAGAAGGAAAAAAGTCACCATAGACAATTACTTTGGTCTTATGGAGGATCAAAATACACATTCAGAAGATAACAAAGTCAAAGCTTTTTTGCCCAAAGCCTTTAAGAAAAATATGAATTTGTCTCAGGCTATGGAAGAGCTCAAAAATATTTTGAAAATTAAGTAAAGGAGGTAGAGGGAAAAAATGGGAAGAGAAATGAGAGTGATGTAGGAAAATCATGAAAACATTGATGGAGACAAGAAAAATACTAAAGAAAATAACATCTTTAAAATCAGTTTGAGTAAAATGGGAAAAGCAGTCTAAAATGCCAATGAGGAGAAGAATACCTTAAAAAGCAGAATGGGCCAGATGGAAAAGGAGACACAAAAGTTCTCAGAAGAAAATAAGTCCTTCAAATGTAGAATGGAGCTAAGGTAAGTGAATGACTGTAAGAAATCAAGATACAGTAAAATAAAATTAAAAGAATAAAAATTAGAAAGAAATATGAAATATTTCATTGGAAAAACAACTGACCTGGAAATCAAATCCAGGAGATGATAAGTTAAAAATTATTGGGCAACCAGAAAGTAATGAGCAAAAAAAAAAAGCAAGTCTAGATTGATTTTAAAAGAAATAATCCAGGAAACATGCCCTGATATTCTAGAAGCAGAGGGCAAAATAGAAACTGAAAGAATCTACTAGTTACCTCCTGAAAGAGATTCCAAAATGAGAACTGCCAGTAATATTATAGTCAAATTTCAGAACTCCCACATCAAAGAGAAAATATTGCAAGCAGTTAGAAAGAAAAATTCAAATATCAAAGAGCTATAGTCAGGATAACACAAGATTTAACAACTTCTACATTAAGGGCTCTTAGGGTTTGGAATATGATATTCCAGAAAGCAAAAGAGCTTGGGTTCAAACCAAGAATCAACTGCCCAGCAAAACTGAACATATTCTTACAGGGGAAAAGATCAACATTCAATGAAATAGGGGATTTTCAAACTTTTATGAGCTGAACAGAAAGTTTACTCTTCAACTACAGGACTCAGGTGAAGCATAGAGAAGGCAGATGGGAAGGGCAAATTGTTAGGGAACTGCTTGTATTATTGCAAGGGAAGATGATATTGATAATTCATATGAATCTCCTCATTTATTAGGGCAATTAGAAGGAGTATATATAGACAAGGGACAGAAGGGAGTTGAATTTGTAGGTATAATATATGGAAAAGATGGCATTAATGCCCAAAGGGCAACAAAAATGTTCTTACCCTTTGATCCAGCAATACCACTACTGGGTTTATGCCCTGAGGAGATGATGAAAAAGGGTAAAAACATCACTTGTACAAAAATATTCATAGTAGCCCTATTTATGGTGGCAAAGAATTGGAAAATAAGTAAATGTCCTTCAATTGGGGAATGGCTTAGCAAACTATGTTATATGTATTTCATGGAACACTTGTTCAAGTAGAAATCAGGAGGGATGGGAATTCAGGGAAGCCTGGAGGGATTTGCATGAACTGATTCTGAGTGAGGTGAGCAGAACCAGAAAATCACTGTATGCCCCAACAGCAGCCTGGGGGCAATGATCAACCTTGAAGGACTTGCTCATTCCATCAGTGCAACAATCAGGGACAATTTTGGGTTGTCTGCAATGGAGAATGCCATCTGTATCCAGAGAAACAACTGTAGAGTTTGAACAAAGACCAAGGACTATTGCCTTAAATTTAGAAAAAAAAATGATACCTTATTGTCTGACCTTGTTATCTCTTAAACTTTATGTTTCTTCCTTAAGGATATTATTTTGCTCTTATCACACTCAATTTGGATCAATGTATACCATGGAAACAATGTAGAGACTGACAAATTGCCTTCTGTGAGCAGTTGGGGAGGGAAGTAAGTTTAGGGGAAAAATTGTAAAACTCAAATAAAATATTTAAAAAATAAAAAAGATGGAATTAATGGATGAGAACAATGTATTGGGAGATAGGGAAAGGAGAGGTAGAATGGGGTATGTTATTTCACATAAAAGAGGCAAAAATAAAGCTCTTGCAATGGAGTGGAAGAGAGGGGAGGTTATGGGGATTAAGCAAGCCTTCACTCTCATTGGAAGTAGCACAGAGAGGAAATAACATACACACTCAATTGGGTATAGAAATCTATCTTACTCTAGAGGAAAATAAGAAAGGAAAGGGATGGAAGAAAGGGAACAGGGGAAGGGAAGGGAGGTGTAGGTGAGAGAAGAGAGGGAAGATCATGGGAGAGGATAGTCAGATACAATACACTTTTGAGGAAGGACAGGGTGAAAGGAGATAGAGAATAGACTAAATGGGGGTGGGGAGATAGGTTGAAAGAAATACAGCTAGCAATAGCAACTTATTGAAGCAATTTCTTTGATGATAAAAAATGCTGTCCACTCCTAAGAAAATGCTAATGGTGTCTGAATAGAGACTAAAGCAAATTTTTTTTCTGACTTCATTTTTCTCGAGGTTTTTTTTTCTTTGTTGGTGAGATTTTGTTTACTTTTACAACATGTCTACTATAATAAAAATGTAATTAGGAAATATTTAATAAAATAAATAAAAATATAATACAAAAATTATTGCTGATGACACCAAGTTAGGGTTATAGAGGAAGAGAGGGAGAGGGAAGAACTGGTGAACTGGAGTCATTCTCTTATTCCTGACATTTGTATGGTATATTCCTAACATTTATATGCTACATACAGATTTATATTATCTCATTTGAGCCTCATAATAACCCTGTGATGTAGGTGAAATTATTATCTCCATTTTATTGATTAGGAAATGGGGACTGGGAGAGTTTAAATGATTTGCCCAGGGTTACAGGCTAGCATGTATTTGAGGCAGGATTCAAACTCAATTGTCCTGACTCGTAAGTGCTCTATTTATTGTGCCACCTAACAGCTTTCTATGTTTCTAAAAGTTTAGTGTCATACATCATCTTTCTCATACTTACATGATAAATAACGATAGTTATTAGTCACTAAAAATAAATGAAAGAATTTCCTTGCATCCTCAGGATAGGTCTGGGTCAATGACAGGTAAAATGGAAATCTAAACACTTGAATAAGACATGAGTTGAAAATGTTTATAGTTTAGAAGCAAAGACCAAAATCAGATTACACAGCTACTGAAACAGAAATTGGACTGAGACTGGGAATAGAATTGGGGTCATTCAATTAATAAGCATTTATTAGGTACCCACTGAATACCTTGCATTTACTCTGTTTTATATTTATTTATATGTATTCTACTCCCCACCTTTACTCTGGTACTCTTAACTGTAAAGCTTTTGAGGTCAGGGACTATTTTGTTTTTGCCTTTATATCCACTGGTAGCATAATGACCTTCATGTGGTTGCCATTTGACAAATGACTATTGATTAACTAATTAATTGCAAACATTTTGCTAGGTTTTGGAGATACAAAGGAAAAATGGGACAGAATTTTGTCCTTAGAAGCTTATATTCTACTAAAATTAGTTTTAAACTAAGGGAAAATACAGTATTGCAGAATAGAAAAATTACTGGATCTGTGAAAGGATAGGCCAAAATTTAAGTCCCCATTTAATCACCAAAATTGTCTATGAGATCTTATTCCATTTATTTCACTTATCTGGTTTTCATATTTTCCACCTGTTACATGAGAGAAAGCATAAGTTTTCTGAAGATAATTGGAAGGAGAACCATGGAATAAAAACAGTCCAACCTCAGGTTCATAAAATGCTTTGCAATCAGTCAATTAACATGCATTTATTGAGGTCTAACTGTTCCATGCATAGATGGAAGTATTATATGTGTGATTTAGGATAAGTCATGCATTTTCTTTGTCTCTTATTTTCCCCCATCTATGAAAAACGAAAAATGTCTCTTTAGATGCCTCTTTAGTCCCTTTCAACTTTTAGTCATTGATACTTTGATGTTACATGTAACTAAGAAGAGATAAAGTATAGCCTAGCTCAATACAACTGACTTCTGAAACAATTTTCTATTCCTCTAATTACTTTCATATACATAGTTCATATCCTCATAATCTTTTCATTATGAAATAATTTATATATTATACCCAAAAAGAATAACCAAGAGAGTGTGATGTCGGAATGAATTACAATAAGGAAAAGTATAGCAATTAAGGTGGGGACCACATTTCTGATGTAGCAATAGCAGCAGAAAACATAGACTTTGGATGGTGGCTGTAAGAACTGTAATCTTTCTGTAAACCCACAGAAGAAAAAAAGAACCAATCTTTTTAAAAAAGATTAAGAATTTAAAGGATCCCATTGGACTCTCAAATTCATTATGTCTAAAATGGAAGACATTGTCTTCTTGAGCCTCCTCCAAACTTTCCATTTTCTATTGAGGATACCATATCCTTACAATGACTTAGGTTTATGACCTAGCATTCAATCCTACTCAACAATCATTATAACATCTGTCACATCTGTTATCGCTACACAAATGGCTTTTATCTTAGTTTGGGTCTCAATATATCTCATCTGTGTTATTACAGCAATCTCCTGATAAGTCTTCCTGCTTCTAGACCCTCCCTTTATGAACTTATCTTTCAAAATCTATTAAAAAAATTACTAAAGTTCAAATTTGACTGTTATCTTCCTTCTCAAGACTTTTCAAAGTTTCTTATAGCTTCTAGGTTTACATCTATAATCACCAGGATAATACTCAAACCCTTTCAGTCTTTGGTCCCAGCTTTCCTTTGTATCTATCCTCTATCTATGCTATTTCCAATCCTACACTCTTAATCCTATTTATGACATGCCACCACATTTGTTGTTTCCATAACTTGGCATTCCATCTCCTACCTCTAATACTTTTCATAGGTCATTTCCTAAGCCTGGAAGCATCCCCCCATCTCTGCCTTTTAGAATATTTTCTTTTCTTCAAAGATCATCTTGCTATTAATCTCTTTTTATTTTAGTTTTCAACACTTATTCCATTTTTTGTCTCTCTCCCTTTTTCTTCTATCCCCTCTTAAAGATGGCAAGAAATCTGATATAAGTTATATATGTACAATGATGTGGAACAGATTATCACATTGTGAAAGAAGAAACAGAACAAAAGGAAGAAAACACAAAAAAAAAGCAAAACAAAAAGTGAAAATAGCATGCTTTGATTTGCATTCTGACTCTGAGTATAAATAACATTTTCCATCATAAATTCTTTGGAATTGTCTTGGATTACTATGTGCTGAGAAGAGTTATAAATATTCATATCTTAAAGAAACTTTTTCTGACCTGTCTCAGTTGATTGATACTTCTCCCTTTCATATCAAATTATCTTGTATTTATCTTTTTACATATTGTACCCTTCCCTAGCCCTCAGGAAAAGTCAAATTCTTTGCAGGCAGGAATCATTTGAAAAATTGTTGTATTTTCCTGTTCCTTGTTCTTGGAAGGAAGTGAATAAATATTTATATTTTTGAATTTTTTTAGCATTTTTGATGGTCTCAAGCACCTTTATGCCTGGGAAGTAGTGTTGATTTATCTTCTTTCCTTTTTTCTTTCTAAAGAAGATACTATCAACTTTCCTGGGAGCCTTGGCTTAGCTCCTTTTTCTTTGATAATCTTGGCCAACTTGCTCCAGATGCCTTTTATTCTGGTGGAATTCAAGCCTCCATATTGCAATGTCTATTTTGCACAACTAGAAAATATAAAATCTTTCATTTGCCTATCATGGTCTTTCTCTTTCTAGTGCCTATATTATAGCAATTCTCAAAGCCATTTTCAGTATTCATGTTTCAGATCACTTGATCAATTAGTGCCCTATATTCTATCTTTACAAACCACTTCTAATGATATAATTTTGTATATTGCACTTTGCTCACTTTGGGCCCTATCTTCTCCCAAGACACAGTTACTCATTTCCCAATACTATATTTACTTTTATTTATAGGGAAGAAACAATAACTCCAAATAATTTTCCTTTTTAACCTATTTTGGGAGGTTACATATAAACTTACAAACCCACATTTTCCCTTCCCCAAGTCACAGTCATGTTCATAATCTTCCAACTCAATTCTCATATATCTTCTGCATGTCAGCTTTGTACATATCCAACAAAAATCTCACCCCTATGTGGTTTTCTTTCGTTATTCAGTGTGAAAAGCCCTAAATCCAGTTCCTTCCTGTGCAATAAATTTCCCTCTTTATATTCACCTTTGTTTCTTGCACTAAAATTGCAACCTATTTTTCTTTTCTCAGTCTCCCAGGGCCTCCTGCCTTCTTGTACTGTGTGTACAGGTTTCTACTTTCACCTATGGTTTAGCCAAATTTGTGTGATTTTAATTAGTCCTTTAAGGCTTACTTTGGATTCCTGCCAGGAAAGAGGTTAAAGAAGACGGCTGCTCCACAGGTAAGGTCAGTCATAGTTCCTCCTCCTCAGTTACAGAGATGGAGAGCAAGAGGAAAATGTGACAAGGGACTAACAGTAATTCAGAGGAGAGAAAAGTGAGATCTCAGACTTGACTGGGTCAGAAATATTGGAGAGCTGCTAGTCCACAGGGAGCTGTCCAAGGTATTATTTTAACAGGACTGGTTTCTGAAGTAATAGGATTTAAGATACAAGGGAGGAAGTAAAGTATGTTTTAAACTGTTCCAAATTGGAGTATAAATGTTGGGCTAGATAATTTCTAAGGTCCCTGATACCCCAGAATATCCAGGTGGGAGGAATGCTAAACTAAATAGATGTTGGAGATAATCCTGAGACAGAATAGAGTTCTTTTAGGTAAAGTAGGTCTTATGGTATCATCCTAGGCAGTATGAGTCTTGTCATTATTGAGTAACTCAAATCTCAAAAGGATCCTCATTTTCTTTATGATATTATTTTCAAGTATTTTTGTCCCTTATCACAAGTATATATATATATTTTTTTTTTTTGCAAGGCAAATGGGGTTAAGTGGTTTGCCCAAGGCCACACAGCTAGGTAATTATTAAGTGTTTGAGACCGGATTTGAACCCAGGTACTCCTGACTCCAGGGCCAGTGCTTTATCCACTGCACCACCTAGCCGCCCCCATCACAAGTATATTCTAAGTCAAAAGATATTAATTTTTTTTTCTACTAGGTTTGCATGTGGTAGATGAGGGGGTGGGATGGACAGTTTTACACTTTTTATATATGAGCTTTTTAGGGTCTTCAATCTCTTTTTCCTCCCATGTAGGGTCCTCTCCAAAAGGGGAATTTGGTACTAGAAAATTCCTTTTCTGACTTCCCTCTAACTCATCATTTGCATTAGACCATCCTTTTCCTGTCCTCCTACATAGTATACTATTTCTTCTGGGATTTGAACTCCATCTTTTATGAGCCTGGTATCATCATACTCTTTGGTCTTTTCCTTCATTAAATTCTTTAGATGCCCTTCACATCTTGTTCCTTTTCTTACTCTGCAAACTCTCACGGCAAATATAGCTTGCCTCCTCTTCCAAACACAACATATCCTGATGTTACTCTTATTATGTCCTAGAAATTTTATTTGTTTTCCTTAGCTTTCCTGCACCACACAGTGGGAATCCATCTGAATTATTTTTATAAATATATCATTTTTCTTTCTCTCAGTTCTTCTAGGATAAAAAATCCTTATATTTATTCATTGCTTTGAGTTTGTATTTTCATCTAAATTGCCTCAATTTATCCTCATGACTCCGTGAAGTAATTGTGATACCTCTCCTTACCACCTTGTTCCATTCTCTAACAGCCATAAATGCTCCCCTTCACCCATTGTTGGGGCAGTTATCAGTTTTGTTGTTCCAATTTCCATTTTGTCCTAAGTCCTTAAAGTTAACTATTTCTGTGTTTGCTTCCTTGTAATCTTGTTATGCTCTTTGGAGGTGTGTATATAACTTTCTTTGGCACAATGGTTGCATATAATCCTGTTTTTATAGAGGTCACTGAAATGTCCTTGTCCTCCAAACAAGAATTTTTTTTTCTGATTTCACATTAGAGCCAAATACATTTTTGAGCTACAGTTATAGGGTATCTTTGGCTATCCCATACACCACTTACAAATTTCCTCCTCCCTAAATGGAACACATTTGGCAGGTAGTTAACCCAATCTTCCCTTGCCCTAGTTAAGTTTCACACATAATCCCCAGTCAAAACCCCCAAACAATCTGCCAACTTTATTGGAACTCTTAATATATCACAACATCTGTTGAACCAATTCATAAAGATTTCTGTATCTACTGTTTCATTCTAGAGAGAATAAACATAGTCTTTATCTTGGGTCTGCTAAGTTGAATCACCACCTTGTTCTCCCACAAGCCCTGTCCTCTTTTCTCTCAAAACATTTTTCAATCCAATTTCACTGTTGATCTGAAGCTTACATCCAACTCCTTGCTTTCAGAGATTTCAATTACTGCAAATATATCTCTTGGATTCAACCCAATTGAATTAATAATCAACATCCACCCCAAATAATCACCTGCTCATTTCTCATAAAGAGTATCCACATGAGGAATCTCCCCTCAAAGGAGCCATCCTATTAGTCTTTTACTACTCAGAAGCTGCTGTGAATTCACTTCTTTCTTTTCTTCCCTCTGCTTTCCTCTTTTCCCATAGACTTTTTAGCATGGGAATATGAAGAATATATCCTTTATTTTTCTTTCTTTTTCTATGGTATCTCTTCTACTCTGTTCCAGGTTTTCAGGTTCTCCCCCCCCACCTTCCTAAGCTCTATTCATAGTTGAATTCACCATAATATTGGCCAAAGTCAAAGGTCAAAAGTTTGGATCTGTTTTTGTCCAAGGTCTTGGAAGTACTTTCTCCAGCGGTTGCTTTCATGCTGAAAATGATACTTCGTGCTCCATTTCTCCATGCACATGAAGTTTATTGGATTTTCACAAATATCATGGGGAAATAGAGAAAGAAGACCCATTGTAACTTAATTGAGGTCATTACTTCACATTTGAGACTAAAATTCAAGTCTTCTAGTGCCTGGATTAGGATTCTTCCCATGAGGGGAGACAATATATATTATGCATAAAAGAAATCAACAATAATCAAAACCAGAACCATCTTAAAACCTTTATTTTCTTAAGTGAAAAGTGGGGATAATGAAAGTTATGCACTATCTTCCTCACAGGTTGTGAAGAAAAGTGCTTTGTGAAACTTAAAGTGTGTTCTCATTCTCATTCCCCCTCAAGTAGTAAAAGTGGAATTACTGAAGGATGGCCCATGTGCTCATTTGATTTCACAAAATATCAGGAAAACTAGATAACCCTCAAGAAAATTTATGGGAGGGTATGAACAAGAATTGAGGGTAGATAGATAGTAGCCTGAATTGAATGCCTGGTCTAGAGCTCAAATCTGGATTCAGACACTAATTAACTGTGTGATCATGGGTAACTCACTTAATTTTATTTGCCCCAGTTTCCTCATCATAAAATGAAATGGCAAATCACTCCAATATACATTAAAATATACACTCCAATATACATTAAAATATATATAATAAATATATAATATTATATATAATATAATATATATTATATAATATATATAATATAATATATTATATATATATAATATAATAAAAATATATATAATCCTGAACAAGGCTTCATGAAGGAAATCATCAAACCATAGATAGGCAGGTTACATGTCTCACTCAACCCACTCTCTTAACTTATCACTGGAGGATATAGCCCAAAGTTAATAATGCCCATATATGAAGGTAAAAAGGACATGTTTATCACAATTACGGAATCTTGGGAAATGTGACCAAAAATAAGGCAGGGATGAAGTTTCTTTAGAGTATTGCTGAGTATTGTTGAGGAAGATATCAGAATCTATACAAAATGATAAGATATTTTCTATAGTCTCATAATTTCTGTGGCATTCTTTGCGGGGTAGAGAAAGGTATGGAAGCAGGAGGTGAGAAAAAGAAAGAGAACAAAAATTTATCACTATGTATTAGGCAGCACTCTAAGTATTTTATTATCTCATATGATCTTCACAATAGCCCTGAGGGGTGGGTGTTGTTATTCTTATTTTATAATTAAGGAAACTGGGAAATAGAAGTGTGTGCCCAGGCTCACACAGCTACTAAGTTTATGAGACTGAATTTGAACTCAATTCTTCACAATCCCAGTCCCAGCTTTCAATCTACTCTGCCATCTAATAAAGATATGGTCAGCAATTTGAAGGCTACATAGAATGAAGTCAAGAATTTTGTTTTTGTTTTTGTTTTTGTTTTTTGCTTGATGCAGAAATTCAGAAAAAAGTCAGGACAAAAAGTTGGAAGAAAAATATCAGGAAGTTACTAGGAAAAAAGGAAGTACAATAAGTGAAGAACAGAAGAAGGGGGATCTCAGAAGCTCATCTTAGGATAGAGAAGAGAGGAAGCAGAAGAGGAAAAACCAAAGACAGAAGCTGATGATAAAGGAATGAATATTGGTTTCATTTCTTCATCTATAAAGTGTAGGTAATGATAGTACATGACCAACTTCATGGCTTTCACCTCTTAGAAATACTGATAGTTTCTTCTTGTTGTAACAATTTTTCTGGGGACTATGGGGTTAAGTTAATGCCCTGCTGATCCCCGCCCCCTCCAAACTTGAAGACTTCTGATAATTTCCTTCCAGTCTTCACTGATCCAACCAACATTGAAATCTGTGTGAAATACTGTTTCAAGCAAAGTTGCTTTCTATCTTATTAGTTTTTGTATTATACTTTACTAGAAAATGTCATTTTTTTCACTTTCTTCCTTTTTCTCTCATTTTCACTTCCTTCTGACAGTGAGTATCACATTTCTTCCTTGTTTATTGTACCTTATCTACACATGCTTGAGAACAGTATCATTTTCTGGTTTCTCAACTATATTTTTTGCTTTGTTTTGTTTTTAGGTTTTTTGCAAGGCAATGGGGTTAAGTGGCTTGCTTAAGACCACACAGCTAGGTAATTATTAAGTGTCTGAGGTCACATTTGAACTCATGTACTCCTGACTCCAGGGCTGGTGCTCTATCCACTGCGCCACCTAGCCCCCCTTTCTTAACTATATTTGAGGGTTTTGTTGTTGTTCTTGCTTGACTGTACTACTAACTAGTTATGTGTTTGAGGGTAATGAGAGTATTTCATGGTAATGAGGGTGTTTCAGAGGGTAATGAGGATATTTCAGGGAATTATTTTTTCACCAGCAATTCCATGTGTAGCAACTAAGTGGATTGTCTCCCTCCTGGGGGTTCGGCCATTCTCTCTTCACCTTCCAGTTGGTAGTGGCTATCCCAGCTCATCATAGTACAGAAAGGTTTGGCTCTGTTTAGCTGAAGCCAACAAAGCATTTCTCCCTTATTTCTAGCAAGTTTATTTTTCTCTCTCAACTGGAAAATCACATTTGGTCAGCTGTAAACAGCAATCAGGGACCGAAACATTGGAATTTAGCTCTGAGTTAGCAACTCAAAAGTTTGAATGAATTCTTATTGAAGAAAAGCACCTACACAGAGGCCACAGAAACATAAACATGAAGTGTTAGAGACAGAGAAAAGATAATAATATGTCAAGAGGGAGAAGGGAGAGAAATATATATATATATACATATATATATATATATATATATGTATATACCTTTGATTTTAAAGAACTCAATTGAGGAGTGGGAACATGAGTATTTGAGAGACAGTATAGTCCATTAACCTTAGTTTGTAGAATGTCCTCTCTTTATTGCTCCTCTTCATTCACCTTCTTTCACATTCACAAAGAGATTAAGAGGGACTTATCCTTCATCTATGGGCTAGGACCTTCTACCATATAGAGTGTGCTCTGAATGAGAATGCTAGTCAGTCTCTTCTCAGGTGAATCTCGGCCATGTTAAGATCCATAACTATCTGATAATCATTTATTTATCTCTAAGCTAGCCATATTAGAGGGTGTGGTGATGGTTTTACATTATTCTGTATTCATTTCTTCTCTTAGTTTCCCGATTTTCCCTATTCCCCCACCCCTCCTTTTCTTTTCTTTCTTCTTTTGCTTATTTTCATTCTACCATCTGTTCCTACTAGGCTCTTTTCTTGTATGTACCATCCTATGCAAGCTTTATTCATCTTCCATTCTTCTTTCTTCCTCCTCCTCTCCTTTCTCCTTCTCCTCCTTCTCCTCCTCTGAGTTCATTGTTTACAATTTTAGTTCCTGTGTCTCACTTAGCAACCTTTGGAAGTTCATGATTCCAAGATTTTCAGGTGAATGATATAGTGGGCAAGGATAAGTTCCCACAATGCTAAGATTTACTTCACTAAGTCCAACTGAAGCCCAGGAAAGTTTATTGATCATCATTGACAGCTATTCCTCCCTTCCTCTAGCTTTGTGAATCTTCTTCAGTTCCATTTGGATGAAACAATAATGCATTAAAGTGCTTTGCAATCTTTGAAGTATTATATAAATGTCAGTTATAAATAAAGCTAATTCATCAGTAGCATAACTGACAGTTATATAGTCTTCTAAAATTCACATAACACTTATTTATATATTATATTGAACTTTACAATAATCTTATGCAGTTGAGCTTTCAGGTATTACTCTTCCCAGGAAGGGAAGAAGACTGAGATTAGAAAAATTAAATGACTTGTCCATGGTCAAATGACTAGTAATTCTCAAAGACTTGGATTCAAGCTCAGGTCTTACTAACTCCAAAGCCAGTACTTTCTCTACATTAGAAATGGTTATTATTTCTCCAAAAAGTATAATACAGAACATTTCAGATCAGTAACTTAATAAGATTTATATTCCTTTAAATATATGACTTTGCTTTTTGAATCTTGAGTAAAGAATTTTTTTGGAATCCATAAAAGAAAGAGATGAAAATGAAAGCAGTATAATGACATAATATTGAGATAAGAACAGGAGGATCAAGGGAAGGACATTTGAATGAAAAAACAGGTAAAAAAACACATATTTAGGAAAAATTCAAATAGGTGGCATATAGTAGAAAAATAATTAAAGTTGGAATCAGAAAATCTGGGTTCAAATATTGGTCCTTTTGTTGATTGATTGTCCCAAGTGAATAAAGATACACAATTTCTCTTAACTTCAAAATAGAGACCTCCTGGCAATCAATCAAAAGGTATAGAAGTATACAATAAAAAGTAAAAGCATATAATATTAAACATTAGCCAGATACCTATGATTAGTATTGAGGATTCAATAATAAAAATGAAATAATACATGCCCGTAAGGAGTTTATATCCTTTGAGGAGAAGCAACTTATGCACCAATAACCTATAATCATGACTGAAGGTTGGAGGTGTTTGGTTTAGCAGATAAACTCTCTGCTTTCTGTTTCTGGTTCCCAATCTCAAGCAGATCCACATTCTGTTCCCTTTTCTTCCTTTAAGGCTAGTCTTGGTTTTTTTTTCTCCAACCTAGGTTCCCCCATCTTGGTAGATGGTTTTCTTTAAACTTGCCCAAGAAGAACAAAGAAACACCTGATGCCCAGACAGGGCAATTGCCTCCATAGGTAGATTCTTGTTCCTTATTTACCAAGTCTCTTTCTGCCTAACTCCATTATTTAGTCCTATTGTGCTCAGGGGAATCCATGAACAGCCCTGGATTTATTTTGACTTCTGTTTTTTGTGGTGTTTTTGAAATATGTCTTCAATAAAACCATGAGGAAGAGGAGTTAACCCTAGGCAATTAGAAAAATGAGTTTCCTTCATGTCTTTCTTTAGCTGATCATACTGTTTGTCTCACTTGTCTTGAATAAGTGAAATCCAGACAAAGCATTAGAGCCTTGAGTTAAACACAAGTTTTATCTTAATCCTCTCTTACAGAGATTAAATAAACAGTAATATAAAATTTAAATTTTTCAATTTAACTTTTTAATCTCCCTGGGATGAGGAAAGGGAATAAAAAGAGGAGAGGGGATCAGGAGAGAGAGGGAACAACAACTTTGCATTCTCAAAGGCACCCTGCATCAGCAGCAATGGTGGTTTCTTAGAGTTTGTAACTAGTTCTTATATCATCTCTCTCACCCAGCTGTAACCTAGAGAGAACAACTCTATACAGTTCTGTCTATCCTACATTTCTTTCTTCTTTCCTCCTTCATTTCAGATTATACTAGAAAGATTAAAAAAAACCCACAATAACCTCATGGTTCCCATGACTCACAGGGTATTCCCAATTCATCGCTTCTGAGTACATTGGTTCCAATGAACCATCATAGAAGCAAAACCCAAATATATAGGAGGTAGAAACTCCAATTCTGTCACCTGTAAAATGAGCAAATTGGAGTAAATCATACCTAATGTTATGTCTAATTTTAATCATTAATGTGCCCAAGACAGTACAAAAGAGTTGAGAAGAGAAAGTAATTAAGATATAGCTTTTGTGAATGAAATTTTATTCTTGTCTTGAAAACTGCATCTAAATAGCATCTTAAGTGTTAATTTCATGCTAATTATATGTCAATAAACCCTTAACATGCAATATGATTTAGAGGGGAGAAAAGTGGTAGACACAGGGTGAGAAGACCTAGGTTTGAATCTTGTCTCCATCTGGTCAACTGGTCAATATTTATCTACAAAATGGGGATAAATGATTATTTACTTAATCTAGTTCACTGAATTCCTTTAAATGAATTAAAGAGAATATTTACAAGCATCTCTGGAATGCAAGTATGGGAGAGGCAGAAAAACATTGTTTATGGGGGAGCAAATCCCTGAGGGGTTTTTGAATCTCTTTATAAGGTTTCTATACATTTTGTTTTCCTCTCTCCCATGTAATGAAATAGGTATCTCCAGAGGACTCCTTAGTCAAGTAATGTTTTCACTTGTTGGAATAACTTTCTGCTGCCTCAGCCTGAGGGGTTTGGGATGATTTCTTTATTGGTTAAAGTTTCTGACCTTTGATGTGATTTTACCTCTAGACTCAACCTAAGCTTTAACAGTCAGCAACTTTTGTCCTGGGACAAATAATTCCTCTGTGTCCTGGATTTGGACCCCAGATCCAACTCTCACCTTTGGGTCCAACCTTTTTTAACCACAATCTCTATTGAATTTTAATTCAGCAGCATTCCCAAGATTCTGTTTATAAAATATGGAAGCCTCATGTGCTAGATAAAGTACTGTACCTGGAATCAGAAAGACATGGGTTCAAGTCCCATCTCTGATACTTAATAGCTGTATAACAGGAGCACATCACTTATCCTTTCTGAATTTTAATTTGTAAAGTGAAGAGTTACATTAGATGGCCTATAAGGGGCATTCCAGCTCTATAACTATGATCCTCTAAAATATCCTGCCTTTTCTCTGTTTCAGATACATCAGTATCCCTTAAGCTCTTTACTATCTCAGGTTCTCCCTCCTTTTTGTGAAATTATTCATTTTCCAAGTTAGACTATACTTGCACAAAATAATTTGAGAAGAGGATTTTTGCTATTATTTCAATATTCACTAATAATTTTGACATTTTTTTCTTTCCTGACTGTTAAGTATGGGTGACTTAGTAGAATGAAAGCTCCTTGATAAAAGAGAAGTTTTCATTCTGTCTTTCCTAATACTTGGCTAGTTGAAGTTGCTCTTGATTCATTTGGGGTTTCTCTGTAATGTTAGACAACATCGAGAAGAGAGAGTTTCTAATGTTGGGTCATTTATATGATTTTTAGAGGTGGACAAATTCTTTGAGATCTAATCCAATCTCACAGTTTTACCCAGGAGTAAATGAGGTTCACTGAAGTGACAGGACAATCTTGGTACACACATGTATTCATATGCATGAATAAATATGTACACCTTTTTATTTAAAGACAGTATACAATAATCAAATAATAGATCATATTCAGTGAACATAATAGCTTTTCTTTTTCCTCTATTTCATATAGCTAGTATGTTTGAAGTTATATAATAATCTCAACTCCTGAGTTTTAGATATATCCTAACTCTTTGTGTCTTTTAAAGAAGAGACTTTTTCTGGGTTTGTTGCTATTGTTCCATTATTTCATTTATGTCTGATTCTCCACAATCCCACTTGGGATTTTAGTGGCAAAGATGTTGGTGTGGTTTGCCATTTCCTTCTCCATCTCACTTTAGAGATGAGGAAACTTAGGCAAGTAGGGTTAAGTGACTGGTCCAGGGTCACACAGCTAGTAAGTTTCTGAGGCCACATTTGATTCTTTTTTTTTTTAGGTCTTTGCAAGGCAAATGGGGTTAAGTGGCTTGCCCAAGGCCACACAGCTAGGTAATTATTAAGTGTCTGAGACTGGATTTGAACCCAGGTACTCCTGACTCCAAGGCTGATGCTTTATCCACTACGCCACCTAGCCTCCCCAAAAGATGGAGCTTCTTTTTTTTTTAGGTTTTTTTTTTTGCAAGGCAAATGGGGTTAAGTGGCTTGCCCAAGGCCACACAGATAGGTATTTATTAAGTGTCTGAGGACACATTTGAACCCAGATGTCTTAACTCCAGGTTGGGTGCTTTGCCCTTTGTATGACAAAACTACTCCATGATGATGTAAGAAATCAAAATGTGGCAGGTGGAAGAAAAGGAAATAAAATGTTAGAACTCAGGGTCTGCTTGAGAAAAGTTCCTTTTAGGGTGAAGAATTTTTAAGCAGGGGAAACTCTAAAGAAATTAGTTTTATAACAATTCAAAAAGCTTTCATGGTATAATTTCATGATGCCTCTCCTTGTGAAAGGGACTCATTCTTTATACTTAAACTTCTAGGACAGAGTACAGTCCAGCACATGATTGGTGCTGTTGATTGATTGATTAATAGATTACATGTTACTCCATGTATTCAATGTTTCATTTAACTATATCAACTTGCTACATTTCAAACTCAACATTTCACATCTTGTCTTCAAGTCTCTCGTGCAGGTTGATCATCATCTCTGAAATGCACTCTTTTCTCATCTCTGAATTTCTAGGTTCCTTTGGCACTTAGTTTATAATCCATCTTCTACAGGAAGCTTTTCTTGATCTCCTAGTTATTAGTATTCTTTCCCTACTCATATTTTCTTGCTTTTAGTTAGCCTATTAAATTATTGTATCCGCTCAAAAAATGTAAACTCTTAAGACAGACACTACTTTTTCATTTTACCTAATTCCAATGATCAGAATATAGTAGGTATTTGGTAAATGCTGTTAGAGTGTATTAAATTGAAAAGTAAGGTAAATTCAAACATTCCCATATGCCATATTTTGCCTAGGTCACTGAAGAGTCACATGCAATATTCATCTTTATACTTCTGTCCTCAGTAGACATGTCCACCATTTCCTTTTCTCCCCACATAACTGAGCTAAGGCTATGTTGGTCAGTAGCACTCAATGACTTCTGAGGTCCTTTCTGGTCCATGATTTCTATGATTTTAAAAATGGTATATGCCTCTCCCTACAACAAATGTAAATCAAGCCCTAAAAATGAAATAGATTTTTAGTAATTGGAGGAATTTAAAAGTTCATTTTCCCTGACCCTCTCTTTTGGTAAGGAATTTGAAGCTCAGAGAGGTGAAGTCCCTTACATGAGGACACATGACTTAAAAGTAGTTAAGGCAAGAACTCAGCTTTTTGGAAATTCTATTCAGTGCATAAATTCAAATTCCCATGTAATATGAAAGCTATACTAGAGCCCTACCACTGAACAGAAGTAATGGAGTCAGGGTACAGAAAGATAATTATATACATATACATATATATATATATGTATATATGTATATATGTATTATATGAGTAGTGGGTAATTTGATTTGTTTAACTATGCACATCTGTTACAACAGTTTTATTTTTCTTTGTCAGGGTAAAGGGTGAGTGGATGGAGAGAAAATAGATTTTGTTGTTAAATAAAAAGCTAAAATAGACCAGAGGAAAGTCAAGTTTCAATCATTTAGTTTCAGATCTACTGTCAAATTTCTTTTAGACTCCCTTTCAAAAGACTAGGTAATTTTAATACTCAATTGCTTTTTCTTTAAAAATGTGGAGTCTATTGCAATGCCTTTCAATAAAGTAATTCAACTGGGTAACTGGAACCTCAGAAAAGTTAAATGACTTGACCAAGGTCATGTAGATAGAAAATGGCAGAGTTAGGATTCACATTCAGTTTCTAATACTTTCAATCTCTCATTCTTTCCACTGTACCATACAGGCCCTGAAATTGGTGTTTAATAAAT
Organism: Macrotis lagotis; assembly: GCF_037893015.1. NCBI lineage: Eukaryota > Metazoa > Chordata > Mammalia > Peramelemorphia > Peramelidae > Macrotis > Macrotis lagotis. The sequence continues at coordinate 585,781,804 of NC_133658.1, forward strand.
AATTAAGAGGCACTCTGATGTAGTGAATGGACAGAGAACTGCCTAGAAGTCAGAAATACCTGAGCTGATATCCCTTCTCATACATAATAACTGTATGACCTTGGGATAAGATTTAACCTCTTTGAGCTCTAGGCTTCTCCAAGAATATAAATTGCAGAGAAAATGTCAGCTTACATTGCTAGTTAGGCATTCTTACCTGGAAGTAACCTACTATTTAGGAAGGAATTCCTTATCTCTAACCAATTCTCTTGGTTTTGGTATGATTTAATATTTAATTTCCTAGCATATGTTAACTTGAATGTAAGTTCCTTAGACAAACTGTTTCATTTTTATCTTCATAACCTCAGTGAATAGCACATAGTAGGCATTTAATGAACAGTTATTAGAAATTAGACCCTTTATATCAAATAAAGACACTAGGAATTTATTAAGTTTCTGGTGTTCTTGGAACTGTGTTAGTTACTGTAACTCCACATGCCCTGCTGGCCATCTTCCTTTTATAACCTAGGAAGGAAATTCATGTGGAGTTTCTCTGCAAGGTTCCTTTCCTCGGGAGGGAAAATTCTATTACCAAAGGATTTTGTTCTGACTGTAACACAGCCCTTTCCTCATTCACAGTTGCTAACCTGACATTTAGAGTTTAGCATCGTCCTGCTGAAGATTAGCTGTCCATTTATTCAGAAAGCTATGACATAGGTCAGATTCCCCCTGCAGGAATGCCCTCAAGTTGTTTACCTCATTACTTGAAGGTCTTACTGCTGTTGGTCATCAAGGAAAATGTAAAGTTCTATCTACTTAAAACAACCCTAAAAGGATTGAGGAGAGAGGAAAAGAAAGGAAAGGAATGGGAAGGGAAAGAAAAGGAAACAGCTCCAAGGTGAAAGAATAGGGCATTCATCCATTCATTCCTTCATTCATCTATTCATTCAACAATCATTTTAAATTACATATTATATGGCAGTCAGCCTGTCCAATCAAGGGGATTCAAAGACACAAAATAGTGCCTGTCCTCACATAGCTCTTATAAAGAAACTTTTCTGTTATGATATTACATTATGAATGCTAGGGACCTAAATATATACATTGAATTGAATTTAGTGATAATTAACTAAAATTCCTTGTTGAATACTGAGGTCAGGTCCAGGATTTCTTTTTTTGCCTTATTCTGTCCAGAGAATGCATAGCATTTAGCATGGTAGTGATTGTATAATGTATGTGCTCAATGATTGTTATTTGCTGCTGCTGATGGTGATGGTAGTGATGATTGATGATGATGATGATGATGATGATATAGATATCACACCCCTACCTCTCAGTCTTAGTCCTCCCACTTTATTAGCTCTGTGACCTTGAGCAAGTTTACCTCTCTTTTGTCAAATGAGAGAGTTGGCAGAAATGATCTCTAAGCTCTCTTTTGGCTCTAGCCTACTCTGAACATATTTATCAAGGATTGGATCTTGATAATAAACTGTCTATAACTAGGTCAAGTGACCCTTTGTTTTTGTTAACTGCTTCCTGTGTGATGATGATTCACATAATGTAAAACTGAAAAAAAAAAGGAGATTAAATGTGTCTTTGGACCTCTCCACATTTAACACATTTAACTCTCTCTAGTTAGGTCCCAAATATTCTCTCTTTTTTGCAGCTGACAAAATTTAGATCTAGGAATTTAAATGGACCAGGAGGTTAAATTTAGACCCATGAGTTTAAAAGTGGAGCAGACTTATATGTAAATCCTGCCTCAGACACTAACTACTGTGTGATGATGGCGAAATAACCTAACCTTTCTAGATCTCAGTTTCCTCATCTGTAAATTGAGGATCATTATACTAACCTTTTTTCAAAGTTCAGTGGTAAGAATAAAATGAGGTCATATGTTCAATTAACTTTATGAATTTCAAAGTTTTATTTAGATGTGAGTTGTTATTACTATTTTTAATTATTATTTTTACTATATGACTTAACCTGAGGAGTTACATCTAGTAACAGAATCAGAATGTGAACCTACATACATCCTCTGACACTAAATTCATCTCTTCTATCACTGTAGCATGATGCCTCCAAAAAGAGAATGAATACTATTATAATTCTGTTATCTCTCTATCCCCCAATGTCTGTAATTACAGATTAACTAGGGACAGTCTTACAAGTATTTATGTACCAGAAAAAAGTTTGGAAAATAAAATTGTACGTCTCAATAACAGCTTGGGGGTGCTGGTAAGATATTTTTTGGAATATGGGAGATAGATTCCATTTGCTATAAAAATCACAACATAAAAACAAGTGACTTTGGTAGACTCCCTACCAACAAAGTGGTTGAGGGGCCATATGCAAACTTCCCATTTGGTCAGAAACATTTAGATCTGTTTTATACAAAACTGTATGGGGGGCTGCGGACAAACAGGGAAAACGTTGTGAGGTCTTGCCTAGGTTATACAAATACATGGTTTGAAGTCCCTGTAGGAGAGATAATAGGCATTTCACCTTCTTTTATTATACATACAAGCTTTGTGCCTGATACATAGCAGGCATTCAATAAATTACTTGAATTTGTTAGAATATATATATATATATATATATATATATGTATATGATTTAATAGAAAGTCTTTGAAGGAGGTGTGAAACACAGGGAGGTGGGGAAGTTTCCAAAAAGATTGGAGTTGAGTTCTCCTAGTGATGTAGACAATTTCTTATGACCATTTAAAAAAAGTGAATAAAGCAAGACCATTTAAAACTATGCCTCCCTCTATAAGTGGCAGTAAATGGGTAGAGGTAATGTTATTAGTGCTGGCTCTCAGCTATTCCACTGAGAGGGCAGAACAGTAGAGCTCTGGGAGCAGAAGGGAATCAGCCACTTCCAGTAGCCCATACCAGAGCATCAGCCATTCGATTCAAAGACTGGCTGGAGATCATAGTTAAAAGCAGAGAGAATGCAGGCCTTTGGTTAGATGTTCCTTAATTGGCTTTAAAAAAATGTGGCTGCAAGATGATGGTATTCATATCAGGGAAGAGGACAAAGCCATATGTGAGATGACCAAAGCCATCCATAAGATGGAATTAGGGACTTTAGTTCCTGAAGTGGTATTCCCTGTATGTAGCATTATTTTTCTAAACCATGTCTTTCTTGGAAAAGTGCTTCAAGATATCTAGGTCTTAGATACAAAAATACCAAAGAGCTAGCCATTGATGACTTCCTACCACAAGTTCATCAATAGCCTTATTCACCACTTGAATCCTTTATTCTAATCAACTTCCAATGATTTAATTATTATCTTAATGCTGATGCTGCTAAAATTTACCTTCCCTAACTAAAACTCTCTGCTGATCTCCAATTTTACATTTCCACCTGCCTTTCAGCATCTCAACTGGTTGTCCAGTAGATAGCTTATATCTAAAACAAAACTCATAATCTTTCCCCCTAAACCCTACCGACCCTCCTACCTTCAGTATTGTTGCAAAGGGTGACACCACCCTTTCAGTTCTTCAGGTTCAAAACCTAGGTACTATCTTTGACTCCTTACTATTTCTCACTCTTCACATCCATTCTGTTATCAAAGCCTCTCAATTCCACCTTTTCAACATATCTCAAATATGCCCCCTTATCTCTTTCTGACTTTGCCACTTATCACTCAAACCTTGCTTACTGAAATAACCTGCTACTCATAGATTCATACAGATGTCTGACTGTGTCTGTCTATCTAGATATACACGTACACATGTATTATATATATATATATATATATATATATATATATATACACATATATCAAAGCACCAACTAGTCAAAAATAATGTGGTAAATAGAATTGTACTAACTATAAGGAAAATGTAAATTTAAAGAAGGGAAAGTAGGGGCTGGACTTTGTAGGGAGGTTTCAAGGCAGTTTGGGTGATTTCTAGGGTCCTGTCTAATTCTGAAGAATCTATAATTCTCTATAATAAGATTTATCAGTTTTTGTTCCTTGTTATTAATCCTAATGAAAAGTATTTCACTTCTCTGCTTAAGAATTTTCAATAGATTCCTATTACCTGTGTAATAAAATGCAGACTTTTTAGATTTGGACCCTTCACAGTCCAGCTCCAACCTACTTCTTTTCCATCCTTATTCCATTCATTCCATTCAAACAGCAGCAATAACACCAACAACAATGTACTAACCAAAGTAGAATAATAATTGCTGTCTTAACACAGCATTCCAACTCACATTCTGAGTCAAGTAATTTCTTTTCTCTGAGCCTCAGTTTTCTCAACTATAAAATGAAGGGGTTGGCCTAGATCTATTTCTCTGAAGCTATGGCCCTATGATCTGTTCTGTTTGTCAACAGATGAACAGACACATAAAAGAAAGGATAAACTTAACCTCCATCTAGAAATGTGTTATGATTATACCTAACATACTTTGCATCATTCTATTGGCACAAGTGAGATGCGATAGCATTGGAAAAGGTATTCTCAAGGGCTTCTAAAATAATGAAGGGAATGGAGGAGTTTTCAAATAAAAGTAAACTTAAAAGATCTGAACTCTTTAGTCTAGAAAAAAGAAAAACTGAAAAGTATATGCTCAGAGTCTATACTACATAGGAAGTGAATGGTTATGAAAAGGGCCATTTTTTCATTTCAAGAGTTGATATATTCTTCACTTTCCCTTTCAAAACATCATATTCCATATAAATTTATTAAATTTTAATTTATGAAATTAATGAAAACCTAATTTTTGCATGTGTAAAAAATTCCCTTTTACATTTTAATTTTGCAAAAAAAAAAAGAAATTATCTTTGCCTGTATACACAAAATGGTCAAAACTTGTGTATTGGGAGGAGAAAGAGGAGTATGATCTGCAACGAGGATGATCAGCAAAGTAATCAGCTAAAAAATCATAGGGAATTAGGCTGCTAGCAGTGTGAATTCATCAGGGCTGAGGATTCAGAAATACTCCAGGCCTTCAGGACTCAGGTGCCTGACAGTTCAGACGCAAAATCCCCATGTTTCTGGCTAACAGCTGTGGCTGCCATGCTGGAGCTGGCTGTGGCTGCCAAGAGACCTGGAGAGCAAAGGTATAGTTTCAAGGCAAGGAGAAAGCCAGTATAGCTGAACAGGTAACACAGCTGAAATCACATTATTTTTGGTGACTGCTCTGTTGGAAACATGTCAGCTAGGTGGCACAGTGGATAGAATGCTGGACCTGGAGTCAGGAAAACTCAAATCTGGACTCACATATACTAGCTGTGTAACACTGAGCAAGTCAATTAACCCCATTTGCCTCAGTTTCCTCATCTACAAAAGGAGCTGGAGAAGGTATGGCAAACTACTCCAGTATCTTTACCAAGAAAACCTCAAATGTCAGACAGGACTAAAAATGACTGAACAATAACAAAGTTTGAACTAAAACATCCTAACATTAGAGCTTTATTGATATTATGATATGATCAGTTATTTCTCTCTGCTTTCTAACTGAGCTTATTTCAGAGCAGGAATTCCTTCAAATTTTCTAACTGGGATCTGACCTAGGATGCTTAATTCTGGATAGTTCTTTTCCTACCTTCTGGGTATTAACTTGTAGTGTATATTTATCTGTGTTTGTTCCTTGGAGTTACTCTACTCAGGTTTAAAACAATGTATGTCTTGCTATATTTTTCACAGAAGAAAGTTTACAGTTAAGACCCCTGATAATTCTATTTATCTGTTATAATTGGAATGCACCAAGAGGATCTGGTCTGAACTTAAAAATTGCTAGGAGTCATGACTTTTGAGATAAATAGACCATAGATACTCTGTGAAAATATAATCATAAGGTTTTACACTTAAAGAGCAATACTCATGGAAGAAATCATTATCTTCTCAAATACCAATGACATTGCAAATTTTTTTCTGGTTTTCTAGAAGAAGGCACAGATGAAGGAAATCATGAGTTGGAAAAAGTTTTGGAGAGGAAAATGTTTAAACCGCAAAGGGAAAGTCTACAGGGAAGAGCATGACAGAGTCCAGGAGTCAAGATTTGGGATCCTAATTCTGGAAGGGACTATGAACTATGGACACCCCAGTGTCTATAAGCAGGATAGAGTCTCTTCTGGACACAAGAATACCTTTCCTATTGTTAAAAGTATCTCCAAGGAAACAAATTCCATTAACTCTTCTAGAAATCCATTCTGATGTTTACCATCAGTAGTTAGGAAATCCTAGAGTGCTTTCTTTATCTGCTAAGAGATATATTATGCTGGAAATCAATACCTGACATTTGGTGTATTTCATGATAAGCTCTTCTGTTTCCTGTTGCCATGTAGTCTGATTAATAGTTTCTTCATTTTCTCATCATGACCAGCAGGAACCATGTATACTAGAATAAATAACTTTATTGTTTACCTAATAAGTTTATCTAGTTTACTTTGCAATTTTTATTTTTCCAGTCTATCAGGTTTAGCTGTATATACCACTCATCCATGCCTGTTGGTTATTCCCTTCTAAGAGGTCACAGACTTGCCTTGAGTTTAGGTGTCTTGATTGACATGGATGGCATCTTGTCACACCAACTTCCTGAAGAGCATAAAGGCAGCTGTCATCTTCATCATCATTGTTGCCATCATCATCAGTTTAATTTTTTTTTGATAATACATAAAATGTTGATTACAATGTACAGGAGACACATATGTAGTTGATTATATTATGAGAAGTCATGATGTTCAAAGAAAGATCATTTGCAAAGGGATTTTTGTGTATACTTTTTGGTTGATTTCCTTCTGTGTTTCTCTTGTCTGGGAAGCAAGACAATACTTACTGGTAGTGTAGGAGATACAGGCAGCACTTCCATCAATGAAAATTTACTGGGAGATTTGTAGTTTTGACAGTAGGTATAAAAGAAGGACAAAAGATTGACTGAGAGTGAAATGGGAAGAAATTTGATTTTAACTTAATTCAATTAGATATACTGTTGTTAAGAATAAGATACTGCTAAGTGCAAGGGATACAGAAATTAAAGTAAACAGTCTTTTCCATCAAGGAACTTAGTCTAGTAAGAGTTATGATTCATATTTACAAATATTGATCATTTAAAATTAGAATTTGATAAATTCAAAGGGAAAGTCAAAACAAGTGCTATAAGAAATGAAGGGTCTTTCCACACCATCTCTAGGTTAAGAAAGAGAGAAAAGGGAAGAAAAAAGGAGGGAACAAGAGAAAGTTACATGAGAACTTTATCTTATATTTAAAAGGAATAACAATTTGTACATAATAGATTTGTAATTTTAATTGCAATGATCTTTTTTATTCAACTATGTTATGTAAAATAGTTGTTTCATAAATTAAAATAAAATAAAGAAATATGAGGAAAAAGAAATCACTTACAACTGGGAGGTTGTAGAGAGAGGAGGATTAGGGAAAGATTCCTGAAGGATACTGGCCCTAAACAAGACTTTGACAGAAGAAAAAGATTTTGATTGGTAAAGATGGTAGGATTAGAAGAGGGTGAGGAGCATCTGCTCCAAGCAAGGGAATATAATGAATAAAATTTTTAAAGTCACAAATATAATAATTAAAGATGACAGAGGATAGGACAAGAATGGAGGATGGTGAAATGAAATTGGAAAGGTAGGTTAGGGTCAAGAATTTATGTTTCATGTACTCTAAGTACTAATAATACAAAGACAAAAGTGAAAGTCTTTGTCCTCAAGAAACTTACATTCTAACATATAAAATAAATATCAAGTAGTTGTTAACTTATTTAGTAGATGATGGGTAATAAAGTAAAATTTTTCATTAATAAACTGACCTGTTCAAAGAATTATATCAGGAATGCTATGCAAGTACCACTTTAAAAGCTTGTTTGGAGAGGGCACAGCCTAGAGGAAAGAATACAATCTAGGAGGTTATTATAATAATCCAAGCTAGAGGTGATGAAGGTCTGAATGAGACTGACAGTGATCAAAATGAAAAAGAAGAGAAAACACAAAAGAGGCAGATTTGACAGAATTTGCCAAATGATATGATGCAGGGAGTTGGAGAAATGGGAAAAAAATCACAAGATGATTCCAAGATTTCAAGTCTAGATAATTTGGAAAATGATTAGGCAGGGAGGTAGTTTTGGTGAAAGGGAGATTGGGAGGTGAAGATAAGCTCAATTTTACATTATTTTGAATTGGATGTTCTGGTGGGACATGGAGTAAAAAGATTTATTTTGTATTTGAAAATATGGGAATTAAGCTCTGGGGAGATGTTAAAAAAGGAGTATTAATTTCAGAATTATTTGCATAGAGGTAGGGTGTCATCTCTAAACCTGCTGGTTAAATTTTCAGTATGAATATTTAGACCTCAGAAATTGGCAAATGCTATAAATCAGGACTAGATTTATTGTTGTCCATTGTCTAGACTTAAGAAAGTAAAGGAGCAAATATCAATAATTAAGATTAAATTTAAAAGTCAGTCTTGATTATATTTCTCTTTCCTTACAGTGGTCATAGTGGTGATATTTGAAGCTTTGAGAGTGGATGAAATCACTAAGGGAGAGAGGAAGGCCACAGGTGATACCTACATTTTAGATTTGGGAGTTCAATGAGGAATCAGCAAAAGAGACAAAAAAAAATGCAGAGATAGAGAAGGAAAGGGAAGACATAGTATCAGATGGAAGATGATCAACAGTGTCTAAAGTTGCAGGGTAATCAAGGATAATGAGGATTGAGAATAAACTGATGGATTGGGCAATAAAATGGTCATTTAAAAAAGTTTCAGGGGGCAGCTAGGTAGCACAGTGGACTGAGCTCTGACAGGGTTGGGGGGAGGGATAGAGAGAGGGAGGGAGAGAAAATGAGAGAGGGAGGGGGAGGAAGGTGGTGAGGGAGAGAGAGAATTTTCAATAATGTGATGGGGATGAAGGTTGGTAATAGTTCATGTGAGGTATAAGCTGAAGAAGGACATACAATCTCCACAAAGTAGGCTAAGTATCAAGCAAGAGAACTAGTAAACATTGGAATTTTAGATAAGCTATTCCACCTTGACAAATACAATTCTACTTTGAGAATGCTTCTCTGGGAGCAATATTCTATTCCTGGCTCTGGAACTAACTTGCTCTACAGTGCTGGGACAGTTTCTTTACTTCTCTGGGTTTGTTTCCCTCTCTGTGAAATAAGGAAGTTGGAAGAGATAATCACTAAGATCTCTTGTAGTTCTAATATGCTTTATATAAAATCAGAGATGTTTTTGCAATTTTAAAGTGTCATCTACGTAGGGGCTACTTAAAAATATATTTATGTTTTACTTTTATAATTTTTAGGAATTTCGGATGAAGATGGTGCTATTTTTTTCATCAACCAGCATAATCACATCTTTCAAAGAAGCCCATGGAATCAGTAGAACTTGTTTTCTGAAACACTTTTTTACTAACTTTTCTTAGATTTGTTCTTCTCACCTTCCTACTCCCAGTTCACTCTTTTTCATCATTCTTTGTTGTCATTGTTTAGTCATGCCCAGCTCTTTGTGACCCCACTTTTAGGTATTTTTGTTGTATATAAATATATATATATATATATATATATATGTGTGTGTGTGTGTGTGTGTGTGTGTGTGTGTGTGTGTATATACTAAAGTGTTTTGCCATTTCATTTTCTAGTACATTTTATAGATGAGAAAACTGAAACAAACAGGGTTAAATGATTTGCCCAGGTTCACACAGCTAGAAAGTGTCTGAAGTCAGATTAAAACTCAGGAAGGTAGGCAAGGTACTTTATCCACTGTGCCACCTAGCTGCCCCCATCTCTTTCTCCCTTCTACAGCTCTCAAGTCCTGTTTTTTACATATCTATCACATAGCATATTGATATGAATATAAATGGCCTACAAATATAGTATGTACCCTTAAAATGAAATATATTTGAACAGAAAAATAGCATTATTCTGCTTCCTTTTTCTATCTTAACTTTAGGTTTAGGTCAGGGAAGAATCATAGCCATAAGAGAAAGTTAAATTATGGCAGGGACTTGGGAGAAAGGAGAATGGCAGAGTAACCTGATCATGGACAGACTTGGGAAAGATGATAAGGGAGGCAAAGAGGAAAAGAAGCCAGTTTGGACAGGACAAGGATAGCAGGGTAAAGACAAATAGCAAAAGGAGAAATGTCTAATGTAGGAATAGCAAAAAACAGACAAAAACACTAGTAACTTTCCACATTAGCACTCTAGGTCACCAACTACATGATAAAATTTTAGGGCATAAGGCTTGTCCTATAAGATATACTTCTCTTTCCTGTCCCCTTCACTCAAGATTTGGAGTCTGAAATTACAGTTATAAGGCTTAAACTCATTTACATCAAGATCTAAGTCTGACTTCTTAAAGTGTTATCCCTCAGGGTATTTACATTTTCATTCCACCAGTAATTAAAACATTGAATTAATCAACTCTGATCAGATCCTGGAAAAAGATGGAGGAAGGAGGGGTGGGAAAGTTCTTGAGGTCTGTGGAGTACTGAAGCAGTAGGGGAGATAAAAGGGTAAAAAAACCATGAGATTCAGGCACCAAAGAAAGGAGTCCCCTCTTTTCTTTAGGCCTTGTTGTTGTTTGTCCTTCATTCTTGAAGAAGACCACAACATCAGGGAGGTGATGCCATGACAAGAATAAGAATTGGATATAAGTGAAGGGATGCTGTGCTAAGTCACCAGCCTCACACCTTCTCCTCCACAGCCATCTGGGGCCAGTAGCCAGCTATGAATCAGGATGTCTGAAGATGGTTCTGGATGCAGGGCAATCAGGGTTAAGTGACTTGCTCAAGGTCACACAGCTAGTCAGTGTCAAGGATGGGAGGGCAGATTTGAACTTGAATCCTCTTGATTTCAGGACCAGTGTTCTATTCACCTAGCTGCCCTTAGGTATGCCCATGGCTGGAGAGAGGAAAGAAAATAGCTGCTCTAAGACAAAAGGGAGGGGCACAATATTCATAAAAAGTGAGTTTCAAAAAAACTCCCTAAAATTCCTGGAGTTTCCATTTCTCCTGCAAAGGTTGAAATCTGGCCACTGTACTCCCACTTACCCAGCTGACTTCCTTTTCCCAGATTGTCTTAGGAAGCCAGCATTGGGGCCCAGTTCCATATGCTCCACTTATATAATAGTTGCAGCAGTAATGCTCTAGACCCCTGGTGTATGCTCAAAATCCAGCTTGGATTTCCATCCAGAGAAGGCATTTTGCCATTCTGAGGCAACCCCTACTGCCTTTCCCTGGAGGAGTGACTCAATGTGTCATGATGCCCACCCAGAAGAGTGCTATGCAGGCAGGCAGGCAGCCGCATAGACAGATGGAATGCCACTAATAGGTACATCCATGAGGTGGAACACACCCAAAAGAGAGGGAGAAAGAATGTGAGAAAAATATAGAAAGGAAAGAAGACAAAAGGTAAATTCCAGAATTTTCAGGAAATAATTCAGAGAATAACTACTGAGTTTCAGAGTGATTTTATGGAAGAAGGACATGAATAGAGAAGAGGGTGGTCTGGGGAGCAAGTTAAGGTAATTTAAAGATTAGAAAAATTGAAAGAGTAACCAAATATTCATTTTTTTTTTTTAGTTTAAGTTATTCTCACTGTTGTCAAGTAATGCAATTGGCCCTTAGTTGCAGCTAGTGGAAAAACTCCCTTTTTTAGTCTTAAGTTCCCTGGGAAAGAACCATTGGAAACAGAGGGGCAACTCCTTCCTATGTCCCAGCATGGCTCGAAAGTCCAGATCCTCTCTGATGGGATGAATGACCACAAAGTCTATGGGAGGAACAACCTCTCTGCTACACCAAAGGAGCCCCAGCAGAAGCAGAGGAAAAGGTGGAGAAAGACAGAAAAGAATTGCCCTGTCCTTTGACTTTCCCCTCTGCCTCCATCATGAAGGGATTTTTGGTTTCTCTAAAAATCATGAAGGATATCATTTGCTCTTCCTAGCTAATTCAATCAAACTCCTGACTGAGTGCAAAAAAAGAGGAGTACAAAATTGAAGGATAATACTTCTAGGATCTTGGTACTTTGGGGCCACAAGAGAATCCAAGACTGCCACTATTCTCACAAATAATATTGGTCTTTGAGAACTCTTCTCTTTCTTTTTCTGCAGACACATTTAATACATATCAGCCAGATTTCAAACTCCTTGTGGAATGAAATCATGCTGTATGTATGCTCAGTGAGAGATTAAGATTGGACATGGGTCCCAAAGTATCAATAACCAAGCAGGGTTTCTTCTAGTTCTCTATTGAACTATCCTGGAGATATAGATACAAAAAAAAAAAAAAGACAGTTTTGTTCTTCAAGGAGCTTACACTCTAATGAGATTTGTTTTGTAACCAAATCTATAGAGCATTAGCATTGTGAACATAGAGAAAGGAAACTACATATGCAGATCAGTATCTGTTCTGTAATTTATAGTCTTAGAGAGTTTGCCTAGGATATTGAAGAATTAAGTTAAGCTAAAGCTCAGGTTCACAAAAGCTAATGTGTCAGAAGTAGGAGTTGATTCCAGATTAGTTCAAGGTTAGTTTTCCAACAACTATCCCAGCAATTCTCAAACTTTTTGATCTATCTTGGTTACATATATTGATAGTTACTACATTCAAAATAAAAATACCTTAATATTATAAAAATTGTTGTTTGTCCTTCAAAGAGAACCATGACATTAGGGAGGTGATGCTATGACATGAATGTGAACTATATTTGAGTGAGGGAAGGCTATACAAAGTTATCAATAATTTGGACCTTGTAGACTCCCTGAAAGGTCTTAGGGGACCCCCAGGGGCTCTCAGATCACATTTTGAGAATTACTGAACTCCACTGGCCTTTTCATAAAGAGGCTACCCAAAAAATTTCCATGTGACTCTGGAAAACTTAGAGTTCCTAAGTGCCCTCTCTACTGATGCAGGGAATCATGGGCATATGGAACATTGTAATTGGAAACAAATTTTATAGGAGGAAAAATATCTGTATGTAGGAGAAATGTCTGTCAAGTTCATAATGCTATCTATGCCCGTCTGAGGTCTCCATGGACTGCATATACCCTAATCAGATATAAATTAAACTCCTATTGTTCAATGTAACTCCACTGTTAAGTGTAAATTCCTCAAGGTAATAACCACCTCAATTCATTCCCTCTCCTCTAGTTTCCAGTCTTTATCTGACCAGTCACATGGAGGGGGAAGGATTTCCCTCCCCAGGAAGTGGGCAAGTTTGGTCACCTTCCTTTCCTCTCTTTTCCCTCAGACACAACATTTAGGCTTATGCTTGCAAGCTGCTTATTCACCCCTGTCTTCAAGCAGCTTACTGTCTCTCTAGGAGAAAAGTTTTAATCTGTGAACTTCTCATGCTTGTAAAACAAATCCCAAACTGTCTTAACTCCAGGGCTAAATGTGAATTCATTCACTTTTACCAACTCTCAACTTTAAATGATGACACCAATCTCTCCAGCAGCACTACCACTCATCTTGTAGATTGACATCTTGTGAATAAGATAGGGTATCCATGCCACCCTCCTAACCCTGAAATCCTGGTTCCAGGTTGGTCATCCCTCTTTCAGGGTTCTCGAAGAGTAGATCTAGGCCACCGGAGGGAGGGCAGAGGAGGGTGCTACAACTTAAGTTTACTTTCTCCAGTCATGGAGGTCTTAAGAAGAGTGGGACCCAGACTAATTGCTTTGCTTTTTTTCCTGAAAATCTTGGGATGATCCCTAACCCCTGGAGATTGTGATGTACTAGGTTTGTCTGTATTACCTCCAGGCTCCTGGAAGAATTCTAAGAGGTTAAACATCTGGGAGTCATTTTAGGCACATTTGTATCCTTCCTCAGAGGTTTCTATCAATCAGTTTTGGGGGTGAGATTATGATGAACTGAATGCCAATCACTAAGGTGATAACCTTTATAACCTTTCTTACAATGGAGAAATTGTGGTCGCAGATCTCTGAACTTATCAGAACTGTTCTTCCCAAGTGCAAGAAGTGATTTTTCCTGCCTCAACAAACACTCTGGCCCTGCATTAAAGCAGTTATTTTATCTCCTACTGCAACACAGCCCTTGGAGTCAGAAGAGTTTTTCTGATTTTCTAACAGTGAAAAATCCCTCTTCACACCTCCCTTAGCCCATTAATTCATTTAAAATAAGGGAAAGAATGGATATTTGACAGTTAGAGACTCAGTCCCCAGGGCAATGCCAGGTCCTGTTTGCATTACCTTTCAGATAAATCAGATTGTTTTTCCAGAATTCTCATCAAAATTACAAAATCATGGTTCTACAGTTTGTGCATCCATGCATGGGTAGTTTTTGCATTTCCATTCAATGTATAGAACATTGCAAAGAACAAGCAGGGTGGTGCCTGGCATCTTTTGGTATGGTCCTCTTCCCTTTTCACTGTCGGCACTGAACACCAGAGCCCTTATGCCCCTTCTTGAGTGACTTCCCTTCCTGACCAATATAATAATGATAATGATAATAATACTAATAATTCTGAAAGTGACTGTAAAAAATAACTTCCAATTTATAAAATCACAATTTATAGTTTCAAATATATGTGCTTTTTTCTTTCTCTGAAAAAAATAAACCCTTGCTTTCATTGAGTCCTATGGATTCTACAGGACAATTTGCAAAGTTGACCAAGCACGGACTTTTTTCTTTTCTCCCTTCTTTTCTTCCTTTTCTTCTTCCCTTCTTTTTGGAAGGCTATAGAGAATTATATGATATTTTGCTATTAAACAGCATTTGAGGTAATCATGAGACTATAAGTAATCTAGGCACACCTAAATATTCCATCATTGGAAAAGAAAAAACATTCATACCTATTCTAGAATTTAGAGATTCATTTATTCACTCATGGCTTAATAAGTTCTTTTTAAATTCAGCATCAATTCCAAAAGGTCAATTTATTCACATAGTATAAATTACTTAAATTAGAGAATTGAATTGACATACTCTGGGAACCCTAGAATTGTAAGTTTGATTAGGCAGGAAGGAGTGGAGGGTTTCTCCCAGTAAAGTGGTAACTTTGAAATAGAAGGAAAAGAAGAAGTTGAGAAAGAAAAGGAGAAGAAAGGAGGAAGAGAAGACATGCTAATTCTTTTTATTTATCTCTAGAACAAAAGGTCTGGTGCACATTTGGAACATATCAGATTTGTTTCCCATCAGACATAATATCTGAGGTTTGAATGAATGAACAGTTGATTTCCCTGATAGTGAGGAGACTGGGCATTGGTTATTTAAGGCTATTTTTTTTCAATTGGTTTAGCAAAACTAAGAGAAGTAGGTTCTACCAAAGTAATAGGTTCCAGAGTGTGTAAGATTGGATCCAGGATCTTCACAAGACAAATGACTCCTTTCTATGTTCCAGTATAACTCAGTATTAGAATCCAATATGCATAATTAAGCACTGGGGATACAACTAATTAAAAAAAAGATTGTCCCTTTTGTCAATGAGTTTACAATCTAAAGGGAGGAAAAGGCACCCAAAATCTTGAAAGAAAGTGGGGAAAAGAGGGAAGGATGACACTGGAGGATAATCACTGAAGGGGAATCTTATTCTGTGGAATTGACACCTGGGAGAACAACAAATACAAACTAGAAATCTAAGACATTGCAAGTAGATCCAAACACTATACTCTATCTATACTCTAGCCCTCCATACAGAGGAGAGGAAGCTAAGGCAGATGGAGTCAATCAAGACTTGAATTAGCAGGCAAGGCACTTGAACCAGGCAGCCAATGCAAAGAATGCCTGAAAAAGTCTGTCCAATTCCAGTAGCAGACAGAATTCTGGAGATTATGCTTACTTTATCCTGTTTCTTTTGCTAGGTCTCAATATTTTGAAAGCTTTTAATTTTATGCAACTGGAGGTTCTGAATATTCATTATAATGATATCTATTACAATTATTATTTTTACATTTTTATGGACTAGTATTTGGCCCAGGCAATTGTGATTCATAGTTTTGTCTCCAATTTCAGTGTTCCAATTTCAGTACTATTTATTTGTTGAATTCTCAAAGTCACTTTGGAATTTACATTGTGATGATTGGTCATCTTGTAGTTTGTAAAAGATAGTGAGCTTCTGGAATATAATTCTTGTCAGTTGACGTAGGAATTTGCTTCCTGTGGTAATTTTGGTTGCATCATTTCCACCATTTCTTCAAAAAATCTGCATAAATTAGGAAGTTCTTTAAGCATGACCTTTCTGTATTTTCTGTTGGCAATGATCATATCTTATATTTCAATCTTTTTAAAAATTATTATTGCTACTCTTACTGTTGTTGTTTTTGTTAGGTTCTCCAGGCACTTCTATTTATAGATGATGATTGCATCTGTGTTTGGAACTCTTGTGAACCTTTCTTCCTTATCTTTTTATATTCTTTCTAGCTCTGGGTTGTTTGCTTGGATTATGTAAAAATCCAGTGAACATATAAATTCCTACATGTAGATTTGTCAATGTGCACATATATTGACACTGAAGGGTGAAGGATAGAAAAAACTGGGGCATCCTTTCAAACTTGAATACTTAAGAGAATAATCATAAAACTTGGGACTGCTCAGCTACATGCTAAAATATTCTGGTGACCCAAGCTCACTCATTATGACACTTTGATCCTCTCCCTATTTAAGAGACTTGTCATTGCAACTAATGTAGCTGTCCAGGGACTTCAAGAAGGCACCATTTTGAAAGGATCTCTGTGTCTTGGGGACAGCTTAAGGTCTACGTCTCTGCTGTTGATTCACGAAATGGTGTATGTTCTTTGGCTGCTGTTTTTCTAATACTTGTCTCCTCCTCCCTCAGTCCAGGTGCTATAGTTCTGAGAATATAAAGATGTCATGAAAGGTTGATTAGTTTTTGTCTCCTTTTTATTGTTTCTATCAGAGATTCAATCTACCTGGGGGTACAGAGAAAGACTTCAAGAAAATTAGTATCATCTGGATTTTCCTTTTCTTTAACCATGGTTATAAATTTCCTTTCATTGTATCATTTTCAACACCTCACTTCTTACCTCAAAAACCCTTACCCAGACCCCATCCGTATCTACTATTTGCTACGTCTCTACTGTGACTCCTTGGGGTCTTTCTCCTTCCCAAAGAAGTCTTCTCATTGAACAGGCCCATCTCTAGGTACTATTAACATTTCCAATAGGCCACTGCCTCAGTTCACCCCCTGTGGAATGCAGTGGTGTTGAAATGATAATGGTTAATGATATTTTAAATGACCATTACTGAGAAGGCTTCTTAGTGCTACACAAAAATTAAATCATAAAGCAATGGTGGACCTTGGGAATAGGACAGAGCACTAAGATACATTTGGTAAAACCCTGAGGTCTTGACAAAAAATAGAGGAAGTACCAGAGAAAGGCAATCAACAAGTCCCCTTGTAAATGAAATGGTTTATACTTCTGAAGAACCAGGAAGATGCTTTACCTATTAATCATGGTTCAGTCAATTGGCAGCTGGCCTGACTTGATGCTGTTCTGTTGTGGATGAAAGGTTTGAGGTAGCCTTGGTCTCTTGATGCCCTTTGAAGATGAGGAAATCCAAAGCCTTGCCTCAGAGAACCTCCAATTCAGCAACAGCCTCTGCTAACTCTTGTGCCTGCAGCTCTGACTGGCACCTTCTGTTCTGAGACTCCTCTGGCTGTCACTTTTGGCAGGAAGAGCTAGAAGCAGCAGGCCTCATCCCTGAACTGGGTTGTCCACAAATACCCACTTTCAGGAGCTGCAAACTCTTTGGATGTTAACAGTTGAGTGGAAAGGGGCAGTAAGGAGGATGGATGCATGAGAACATCTCAGCATCCCCAGATCTAGAGATGGAAAGGACTCTTTGAAATCATCTTGCCCTACTTCATCTTTCCACAGATGAGGAAACAGATCCAGGAAAATCAAGGCAACATACCTAAGGTTATATAAGAAGTGAAAGACAGGGCGGCTAGGTGGAGTAGTGGATAAATCACCAGCCTTGGAGTCAGGAGTACCTGGGTTCAAATCCAATCTTGGACACTAATAATTACTTATCTGTGTGGCCTTGGACAAGCCACTTAACCCCATTTGCCTTGCCAAAAAAAAAAGTGAAAGACAGAATTAGGGATTTGAACACACATTCTCCTACTCTAGAGGCAGGGCGTGTTCTCTCACTCTCCCATCTACCTCAGGAGAGATAGGGATAGAGAAAACTATTATCCAATTAAAGGATAAAGAGAGGGAGCAACTCACCTGATCAAGGACTTCCCTGAATCCAAATCATCTATCTCATTGAAAGGAAGCAGAGGAGGTTTTTCAATTCATCAGGCTATATGTCTTCTGATCAGAGGGAGATGTAAATGGAATATGAAAATCTTTGCTATGATTTTCTTCCCCAAAGCACTCATAAATTGCTAGCATTTGAGGGGAACTTCGAGATCACCTAGTTGAGAAGAACAAGATGGTGGAACCTCAAATCTCAGCCTCTCCCTTCAGTAGCCTTATATCTGTAATGATAACATAGAATCTCAGAACAGCTTAGGGAAAGCCTGAATATATTCCTCTTGTTTCTCTCAACCCATCCTCTCCTGTCTTGCATTGTCTCACTTTAAAAAAAGGGAGAAACAAAACTGCCTCCCCAGGCACAGATGAGAGTGGTTACACATGATTGAATTGCAAAAGACATGGCTATTCAAGAGACAGAAGGTGATTGCATTAGAAAGCCCAGGACCAGAACAACTGGGGTTTTGTCACTGCAGGGACAGCCAAGAGGTGGCCTTGAGGAACAGTTAAGGAAGTGAATTTTTCCTCTGAGAGTGATCCCCTGCCTATAAACAGGTGGCACTCCCGGAGCCCTCAGGGAGGCAGGACTACAGGGAATCTGCCCAAGAACTCAAGTCAAGCAGACACATATTCCACAT
Source organism: Macrotis lagotis (assembly GCF_037893015.1). Lineage (NCBI taxonomy): Eukaryota > Metazoa > Chordata > Mammalia > Peramelemorphia > Peramelidae > Macrotis > Macrotis lagotis. The sequence continues at coordinate 585,800,641 of NC_133658.1, forward strand.
AATTATCTCTGTCCTGGGGGAGTAACAACCTGGACATTTTTGCAGAATATTCAACAAGAAGAATATGCCCTTCTCTCTGGGAGTTGCCATCTCAAGGAAAATAGATGACAAACCACAGATTTTTCTTTTGAATGGTTTTGGACTATTTTTCCATCTCTTTTTCTCTTCTCTTTAAGAATATCAGAGACTAGAATATCAAACAACTCTAGAATGAGTGGCTTCCATTTTTCAGTCAGGAAAGAAGAGCTGACTGAGAGTCTAAGGTAAAGGTTAGGGATCCAGGAGGGGGAAGACTTGACTCAGAAGAGTTTATGACTTTTGCAGAGCTCAGTAGACCCTTTTATTAACACTTCCCCTAATCAATCAGTCAGCTAACAAGCATTTAATAAAGACCTACTGAGTGCCTGACAGAAGCAGTCTCTGCCTTCAAGGAACTTAAAGAAGCACCTTTGGGATGAATATTACCAGTTCAGCATTCTAAGGCATCTGGTGCTAACTTCTCTCCAAAAGGTGATGTAGATAGATGTAGGACCTTTCTGCATAATTCTTTCTCTTCCCCCAATTTCTTCTCTACTACTACCTCCTGTTAGTTTGCATAGACTAGATGATCTTTGCAACAGAAGCATTCCCTCTTTTGTGTATGCTCCCCAAAAGTGTTCTGAATGAGGGAGAGGGAGGAACTTATCAATAACTCTTGGAATATGTCCACTGGTACAGGAATGCTTTAGGTGCTTAATACCCTAATAAATAGTTATAGGATGAATATTGAATCTATACCTATATGAATTCATAGAATATCATAACTGAAAGTGATTGCAGAAGTTACCTTGTCCAGTAACCTCATTCTGAAAATTGAGTTCCAAAGAGATTCAATGATGTGAGGAATATAACAAAACTTGATGACCAGGGGTGCAGACTGGGATGCCTGGTATCAAATCCTTCCTCTAAATTATTGTTACTTTACAAAATTCGGTGCCTCAGCTTTGCCCTCACCAAACCATCACATGAATAATGAATAAATGTATATAAGGATATGTGTCTGTGTTGGGGTGCCAGTATGTGTCCAAGGGCAAAAGAATCAAAAAGAAAAATAGGAAACTTTTGAATTCCTTGAAATATCTTAAAAAGTTAAAGTGTTAGTGTTGCAATTGTAATTTGATTGCAAAAGTCCAAGAGATTCCAATCATGTACTTTGTTTGATGACCCATTATCTCTCTATCCACTACTGATGAATTTGACATCCATTACCCTAGTTTATTTGACATACATTGGTAAAGCCCTTGAAATTCCTCCTTTAAATTTTTATCAAGAGTAGTAGGATAAGAAATTTTACATGGGGGGAATATTGCTTTACGACCCTTTCTCTGCTCTATTAAAAAATGAACATTCCTTGTTGAAAGGATAAAGTGGGAATTCAATAATGAAGTTTCATATTATTTTGATGATTATTATCTTGATGATGATGAAGTCCCTACTTAAATCTGTGAGGTGGATTTGATTTCCCTGGCATGTACAGTTAAATTTTTCTTTCATGCTGAGATACAGTCTGATAATTACATATGTCAGTAAGCAGCATTACCTCCTGAAATGATTTATTTAACACTCATTCAACAAACATCTATTAAGTACCTATTGTGTTTATACCACCAAATGCCAGTACAAAAGAATATTTACACATTCCTAAACTTCCTACATTAGATATCTCTGTGGAAGTGGTTTTAAATCCATTTGATCTGAGGCTCACAAAAAGCACTGAAATTTATATCAGAGACAAACATCCACTCTCCTCTAATTATTATTTGTTGCTGTTCAGTCATTTCAGTCATATCTGACTTTTCATGATCTCATTGGGTATTACTTGGATAAGATACTGGAGTATCATTTCCTTCTCTAACACATTTTACAGATGAGGAAACTGAGACAAACAGGGTCAAGTGACTTGCCTACTAGTCAGGATTTGAAGGCATATTATTTTGCTCAAGACTGTTCAATAGGCTCTCAGAAGTTCATATCTAAGGCCTACTATAGACTTTAATTTTTCAGTAAGGAAAAAATGAGGAAAGATTCTCCTAAGTCAACAAAGCAGAGTCCCTTTCCTTCACTTGTTTTCCTGTTTGTGCTTATGTGAGCATGCATATGCACAAACACACAATTGTTTAGATGTAGAACTTTTGCTTGCCTTGCTGTGAATGATTCATTAGTCCTTTACTGGAAAATATGAGCTCATTTCTAAACTCCATGGAAACTGTTATAGAATTCTAAAACTCAAAGGGGAATGCCTATCTTCCTTTCATTCTCTTTTAATGGTCTTCAAAATGGTGTCTTCTCTTGGATATTGAACTTTTTTTTAAAAATGGAGTGTTGAGCAGAGCTCCTGTGAAATGGCATTAGCCTAACATTGCTGAAGCTTTCCTAGAAGAATAACTTGATCTGAAGTATCTTTCATGTTCTGGAGAATTGCCTTGCTCTGTAGCTCTGACTTCTTTCTCTGCTGTAGTCAGTAACTAGGCTATCCAGGCTTTACTAGTAATTTGAAATTTGCTGACTAGTGTAAAGAGGGAGTAAACTACTGTGAGAGAAGATAATGCAATTACAAGCAAACTCTAAGTGATGACAAGATAAAGGAACAACTTGTCAATTATGTATTTTAATCTGAAAACTCATGGAATCCAGAGCATTACTTAGAATGGAGAAAATCAGATTCCTATTAAGAAGAACATGGTTGGGGTAGACAGCTAGGTGGTACAATGGATAGAGGGCTGTTCTTGGAATGAGGAAGTTCTGAGGTTAAAAAAATCTAGCTTCAGACCCACTCCATGTCTGTAAGACCCTAGGAAAGTCAATTAACCTCAGCATCCTCATATACCTTCCAGGGTTGCTGTGAGGATCAAATGAAATAATAATTGTAAAGCACTTTGTGTTGTACCTGGGACATTGTAAGTACTATTTAAATGTTAGCTATTAATATTCATTATTAAGGAATCTAACAATATACAGAAAGGGAGATATGTGAGAAAGAGGATTAAGGAATGAATGGAATAAAAAGGGCTAGAGGATGAGTTTGTTTGAGATATGGGTATAGTGCATCTGGCATGGACCTCTTTAGAGCATGGGCTGTTCATTCTCCTGATGACCCCAAGCTGTCCTCCCTGTGGCAGGTTTGGATTCTCAGAATAGGACTATGAACTAACATTAAAATGGCCCAGGATCTTAGGGGTAATCTTGTCATGAAGGATTGCTCTACTTACCAATATATTCTTGAACTTCTTTTACATAAGACCAACCATTCACAATTAGATTTAAACAGACTATCACTGTTAAACAGTGAAGTAAAAGCTGTGATAAATCAATCTATCACAGATGTTCAAAACGAAGCAAATTCTCACTCAATACACTGCAATTCACCTTTAAACTGGGTCACATGACCCTAGTTATCCAGTAGCTAACAGCTGAAGCCTTCTTGCCTGATGATTCTCCTGTTGATGATTACTTCATCTAGCCTCTGTCAGCTGACTTTTTTACCCCCCACCCCCACCCCTGCCCCATGCTGAGTCTTCTCCCTCCTAAACCAATTTCTTCCACTGCTTTAGTGACTCAAATCTGTGCTTCTTGGTATTCAGCAACTCCTCTTTCTCTTATTAGGTAAAGCAAAAATGCATTGAACTTATTAACTCACCTTTTCTGCTAGTTATAAAGCCAACAGTTCTTATTTAATCATCCCATTGGCTTCATCCAGTTATTTGATTTTTCATTTTGTGAATTTAAACTTCATAAGCCTTAACAAGCAAATGAGTAGAGGAACCACGATGCTCTACAGTTTTCTTTAGACATCTCTCAGTAATCAACCTGGTTCTCTTAACATTGTGTTTCTGAAAGCTGTGTTTCATCATATTTACATTTTTAAAAGGATTTAGTACACAAAAGTCATTTTTCATCCCTTTCAACTACCAAACTGTGAAATGGAGATAACTTTGAATCCTTTACAAGATTATTTAAATCCTGCAGCCAGAACATTTTTGCCATATCATACTTAATTCTGAATGCTGCATTTAGGGAAGGATGATTAAAGTAGAGAGAGGACAAGACACTGCAACATACTAGACATAGACAGCTAAATTTTTCAGTGATTAGATTTTTAGGCTTGAATTCAGGAAGAACAAAGTTCAAATCCCAACTCAAATCTTAACTTACTATCTGAGTGACCCTGGTCATGGTATTTAACTTCTCTGGGGCTTAGTTTCCTCAACAGTAAAATGGACCCAAACTATTGGACAAATAATAGGTGCTTAGAAGATACTTTTTTTTCCCTTCCTCCTATGTTACGATTTGCTGAAGGAACTGAGGAACTAGAAGAGGGAAGATAGAGAATAGAGATAGTGAGATAATAATCTGTGGTGTAGGAAATAAAGCATCTAGCCCAGAGTCAGGAAGTCTCATCTTTCTTGGTTCAAATTTGGCCTCAGTCTTAGACCCTGAGCTGTGTGACCCTGGGCAAGTCATTTCATCCTGTTGCTCTCAGTTTTCTCTCCTGTAAAATGAACTGAAGAAGGAAATTGAAAGTCATTCCAGTGTCTTTGCAAAGAAGCCCCAAAGTGGGTCAGGAAGAGTTGAGCACAACTGAATGAATATATCCTCAAGTATTCAAAAGGCTGTCATGGAAAATAATTTAGTTTTGTTCTGTTTGGGCCTGGCATCATGGGGGGAGGGTGGAACTGGGAGTGAAGGACTGAAGTTGTTGTCGGGAAGACACTTTAATGTCAAGCAGACAGTATTTACAATTCAGGCTGCCTCAAGGTGAAGTGGATGATAGAGGAGAATGTGGAGAATTCCCCACAGGGGTTTGATGACTCTTCCCTTATTGAGAATATTGTAGAGGATTCATGTTAAGGGATAGTTTATACTGGATGAATTCTGAGTGCCTTCCCTTCCTAATATTCTGTGATAATTTTGACTGACAATTTTAATTTTTGACATAAATATATACATATGCATAAATGTAAAACTTATGTTTCTGAATCTTTAATAGCTCAGGAATAGAGACCTACTGAGTCTTGTTACAGTATGGCAAAATGGAAAGAATACTATGGCCCAAACTACATTTTAAACCATTTTCTCTGACCTCTAGTTCCATGTTTCCAACTGCCTAATCAGTATCTCTATTTGAATGTCCCAAGTTTAATAATATTAATATAGTTAGCATTTATATAGGGCTTTTAAGATTTGCAAAAAGTGCTTTATAAACATCATTTTATCCTCATAATCTTAGAAAGTAGGTGCTAATATTATCCCTATGTTACAGAAAAGGAAACTGAGACTGGCAGAGGTTAAATAACTTACCTATGGCCCATATAGTTAGTAAATGTCAGAGGCCAGATTTGAATTTGTATCTTCTTGACTTTAGTTCCAGTACTCTGTCCAAAATAAATTCATCTTTTTCCTTAATCCTGCTTCTATTAATAACTTCTATAGTTCTGTTGCAAATTATCACCATCCTTCAGGTCTCTTGGGATTCCAACCTTGAAATCATCCTCAATGCTCTCCTCTTTTTCTCTCCTTCCTCATGCCAACTCTTGTAAATTCTCCCTTCACTTCTCATCCAAATCTATTTCCCTTGTATAGTCACCAAACTAATTCAGGATCTTGCCTGGATAATTCGTTCCTCATCTTATTTCCTTATGTCAAGGCACTTCCCTTCCCAATCTATCCTTCATTTGACTTCCAAAATAATAGTTCTAAAATGCATATTTGCTTAAGAAGCTACACTTTTGTTCCTCAATGGCCTCCTTAAAGTAGAAGAAAGATGAAGAAGACTGAAACAACTACTACAAAACCTTCTGTTTGTCATTAATTTCAGAAACTGACTCTAGCCTATCCATCCATCTCTCTCCTTCAAACTGCATTCCATCCACACTGAACCATGTGGTATCCCTTTTCACAATTTTTCATCTCCTAACTCTTGTCTTTGCACAGTCCCTCTATAATTGATTTACTATTTTCTCACCTTTACATATTAGAATCCCATGTCCCAAATCCATGACTTCCATTCAAGGTTTAACTTGTGGTCTATATTCTATCTTTCTTTGTCCCTCATTGATGTTTTCATGATGAATCACATTATTCTAAATTTAATTCAATTTATCAATGTAGATACTGCTTCCCATTTAGTGCTCCCATGCCATTCCCCAATGTAAACTCCTGAAATTATTCATTTTTCTTTTTGTTAAAAATTTACTTCTCACAAATTCTACCTCCAAGACATTCAGTTGTTCAGTCATATTTTTTCATTTGGAGTTTTCTTGACAAAGATACTCGATTGATTTGCTATTACTTTTTCCAATTCATTTTACAGATGAGGAAATTGAGTCAAACAGAATTTAAGTGACTTGCCTAGGTCATATAGTTTGTGAGTGTTTGAGGTCAAATTTGAACTCAGGTTTTGAACTTAGACTTTTTTCCTGACTGCAGGTCCAACACTTTATCTACTGAATTGCTACACAGATAACTCTAGGCCTAAGCCTAGGTCAGGAAATTATCTTTCAGTGCCCTAGTCAACTCCCTAAAACTTTACTTTGGAGAAGACAATCTAAATTGGTAGGCATTTCCTCCTAAAAGTTCCCATATCAATGAAATCATATGTTCTGACCCTATTCCCCTTCCTAGTCTCTATCTTAATATCTGACACACATAGTAGATTCTTAATCAATGACTGTTGAATGAACAAATGAATAAATGAGTGAGTTCTGTTATCCTATGAACTCCCATCAGTATAGCTGGTAGGTCTTGACAGAAGACATTAGAAAAAAGCTGACATTGAGTACTAGGGTATTTAGATACTTCCTCCCCTCCCCCCACCTCCCACAATTCCCAGTAATTTTACCATTAGGTCCCCAGTGGGAAGAGAGAGAATTTCCAGAGTTCTCAGAGCTCTAACCATTTTGGACTTCATAGATTAACATTAGCACCATGGACCTGCCTTTAGATGTCAGTTAAACATGATTAAGGGCTCAGCTCTGAAGGAGAGATCAAAGGTGTTAAATATGCACTTAGCTCTCAGGCCTAAATGTGCTCTTAGGGAAGGTATGTAAACCATTCCCTTAAATGCATAAACATAAAGCAAGCAGAGGAGACTCCTGCTAGCAGAGGAAGGTTTGAACCTGGCACAAAGGAGTAGAAAGTGAAAGGAAGAAATGCAATATAAAGATGACAACAGAAAGGTGTGTGAGAATGCAAGTAGTTGCCCAATGAAATCCCAGTAAATCTTTCCATGTGTTTTCTAAAATTAATGAGACTTACACGAAATAATGAAGAGTGAAATGAGAACCAAGGGAACATTGTATAAAGTAACAACAATATTGCCTTGAGAATGACTTTAATGGAATATGTCATTTTTGCCTATTATGGATAGCAAAGCTAACTGTAAAGGACACATGTAGGAAGATGCTATCTACATCTACAGAAAGAATTGATAAATAGGTTTATAGAATAATTTTACATTATATAATATATATCATATATTGTCTTTGTGTCTAATGGTAGCCATCTCTAGAGCAGAGCAGGGGTAGGGGAAAGAAATAAAAGAAAAAAATTACATGATAATTTTGTTGCATGTTTGAAAGGAATAGCAAATTGTGCAATAGTAGAATTGCAATTTCATATACAATCATCTTTTCATTGTACTATATTATTGAAATGCTTGTTTTATTCAATAAATTAAAAAAAAAATTCCCAGTAGCTACAGTATGTGTGGGTCTGGAATCTTGTCTTGTGATGAGGTGAAAGTCCAAAATAGATGCTCACACTGAAAGGTCCAAGAATGAAGCTGGTCATCTCCTCAGTTTAAAGGAAGGTCTGTCTGTATTATCCCTTCTCTTGGCATCCTGTCAAATGTTTGGGAAGCCAATTCTTAAATGAAGTGATAGATACGTCCTAGAAAAGGAAAGAGATTGAGATTTAATTTTGTGAATTGAGAAGAATTATGGTTGTTTTCCACTAGGACAGATGTAGTAATGATAAAACCTGCGTCATAGTTCTGACCTTTTCCATGGTACATACACAATATTTTCATTAGCCGTCTTTCAAGGTTTCCTAACTCTGGGGTCCATGAATGCTTTAAAATATATGTTTTGGTAATTGTATTTCAATATAATTCATTTCCTTTATAATCCCACATATTTTATGCATTTAATAATATTCTTCTGAGAAGGGCTTCACTGGACTTCTCAAAGGGTCCATGAAACAAAGAAGGATTAAGAACTTCTGAATGTAACCCAATATGAATTAATTAAACTTCTGTTACATGCAAGGACCATGCTACATGCTGGGAAATACAAAGAGGAAATTGAAAATCACTCTTCCAAACTTAGATTAAACTAACACCTAACACCCTATACCAAGATAAGATCCAAATGGATACAGGATTTAGACATAAAAAACAATATTATAAGCAAATTAGAAGATCAAGGACTAGTTTACCTGTCAGAATTATGGAAAGGGAAGAAGTTTATGACTAAGGAAGAGATGGAGAACATCACTAAAAACAAACTAGATGATTTTGATTACATTAAATTAAAAAAAGCTTTTGCACAGATCAAACCACTGTAACCAAGATCAAAAGAAATGTAGTAAATTGGGAAACAATCTTTACAACTAATGTTTCTGATAAAGGACTCATTTCTAAAATATACAGAGAATTGAGTCATATTTTTTTTTAAAAAAAGCCATTCCCCAATTAACAAATGGTCAAAGGATATGCAAAGGCAATTTACAGATGAGGAGACCAAAGCAATGCATAGTCATATGAAAAATTGCTCTAAATCATTCCTTATTAGAGAAATGCAAATTAAAGCTTCTCTGAGGTACCACCTCACACCTCTCAGACTGGCCAATATGACCAGAAAGGATAACGATCATTGTTGGAAGGGTTGTAGGAAATCTGAGACACTATTACATTGTTGGTGGAGCTGTGAACTCATCCAACCTTTCTGGAGAACAGTTTGGAACTATGCCCAAAGGGCAACAAAAATGTGCATACCCTTTGATCCAGCAATACCACTTACTGGGTTTATACCTGAAGAGATGATGAAAAAGGGTAAAAACATCACTTGTACAAAAATATTCATAGCAGCCCTGTTTGTGGTGGCAAAGAATTGGAAATCAAGTAAATGTCCTTCAATTGGGGAATGGCTTAGCAAACTGTGGTATGTGTATATCATGGAACACTGTTGTTCTATTACAAACCAGGAGGGATGAGAATTCATTGAAGCCTGGAGGGATTTGCATGAACTGATGCTGAGTGAGATGAACAGAACGAGAAAAACACTGTACACACTAAAAGGACATGGGGGTGAAGATCAACCTTGATGGACTCACTCATTTCATCAGTGCAACAATCAGGGATAATCACTCTCACCATTTTATAGATGAGGAAACTGGAACTTTGGGAATTGAAGAGACTAACCCAAGGTCACCCTGCTAGCTTGTGACTGAAAAACACATGTGACCTAAATCTCTTCTTTCCCAATCCAAGGCTCCTTTCATTATGGTATATTGCACAGACCAGCTTGCTAATTAAGGTTTGTGGTTTTTGCAATTATTGTGTACACTTCAACATTATCTGGTCTAGGGAAGGACTTTGAAAAATATAGAAAGCATAGGTGTGCTATCATGAATAAAATCAACCTATTTATCAGATCCATATAGCATGTAAAACAGAGAACTGATAATCAGAATAGGATCAATAGAGGAGCCAAGCTTGATATTTAAGACCTAAAAATTGAATTATCCAACTTTGATTAGTACATTGATTACATTTCTTGGATAATTAACTGGTTCTATTTTGTTATGTATTTGGTTCAACAGACCCAGTGGGGAAACTAGGTTAGGAGTCTCATACTTGCAGACAAGTTTGTTGGCTCATGGGGAAGAGAATGCTGTAATGATAGCCTAGGGACCCCAGCACTGTGTGGCAAAGGAATAATTTAGATGTCTGGAGTCAAAAAACTGCCTAAGTAGGAGCAGGCAAGCACCAAAGAACCCTTTCCTCTTTGAACCCTTCATAGACCAATGGAGTGTTTTTATTTTTAAAAATAAATTTGCATTACTGTCTTTTGTCTTTTCATCATCTACATTTCCAAATGTGTGTCTCTCATCATCTTAAAGAATAATCTCTTACCATTAAAGAACCAAAGAGAGAGAGGAAGGATAAGCAAACAGTTCATCAAAAATAACCAAAGTATGGCCCCCCCCCCCAAAAAAAAAGATCTGTTAGAATGCAGAATGTATTATACACATGGTCTCCCACCTCCTCAAAGAAGTGAGGAGAGGTTTGTTCCCACATCTGTTTTTTGAGGTCAAGCTTGATCACTATAATTTTACAGCATCAATTTCAGTTGTTTTCATTGTTATTTTTTCATTGTCTTTGCTGAAGTCATTATACATATTGTCTTTCTGGGTTCTCTTTGCAACCATTTATATAGAGTGAAGATATACTTTATAAAATAAACCCAGAAAAATGAAGCTGAGGACAGAAATGGAAATGTCTGGAAAGACATGGGGGGGTAGTGTACTTATAGTTGAGAGTATAAAGTATTTTTCTGAGGTCTACAGAGAAGAAATGGGAGAATTAGAACTCTCTAGGTAATCTTGACTAACACCAAGAGGCTTCTTTAGAATTGCCTTTGTTTCCCTCACTGATTCTTTGCCCCACCCCCATTCTTTTAGCAACCGGGAAGATACTTCCTACATAGGATTGTGTAGATTGGAGTGTGGGGCTAACAGATGCTACATTACCTGTCCCTTTGTACCAGCTATAGGTACAAATAACAATTCTCATGTTTTCCCTTACCCATTTTGTGGATAATAGCAAGCATTAAGTAGGTGTAGTTAGATAAATAGATTCTGTTAACATCTAAAGGTCAGTGGGTGTGCTGATATCCTGAAGGGAAAAGATTCACTTTGCATTTGTGGAGGTTTTGGCATAACTGATCTGGCACAAAGATCCTGGGTTGGGAGGAGCCATCCTTCCTGGCATGTCCTCCTGGACATCCTGCCTAGTAGGTGTGTCTGATATCCAGTCCCATCTCAAATTGAAGGTCATTCCCTTTTTTTTTTGATGGTTAAATAGCTTTTTGTATCCTGTCTTCTGATAGTGAAACTGGATTTTAAAAAATTCTTTCAAAATGTCAAAGTTGGGAGTTTTGTTCTCTAACCAGCAAGCTTAGAGAAACATTAATAAATATGTAAATATATCTAAATCTGTTTTGCTCTTTTTTAAAAGGCCTTTTCTTGGAAGTTAATGATTGTCCCTTATTTGGACAGGTTCTGAATCTTAACACATATTTAACTTAATTCTTATTTTTAAGACCAGACTAACAGAAGAACCTTCCTCAATTCATAAAATACAAGAGCTAGGAGAAACTTCGGCAATCATAGTAGAAAGTGAATTATATTTGTAATCAAAAGAAATCTTAGGTCTGCTCCATATGTGAACTTAGGCAAATAACTTTACTTTTGTAGACCTGGTTCTTCTAAGATGAGAGCCATATGAGATGATGGCTAAGATCTGTTCCAGGTCTAAATTCTATTATGCTGGTCCAAATTCTAATTTTAATAACTAATTTTATTTTTGAAATTATATTGTTAGGTGCTGCTAGGTGGAGCAGTGGATAGAGCACTGGTCCTGGAGTCAGGAGGACTTGAGTTCAAATGTGACCTCAGACACTTAATAATTATCTAGCTGTGTGGCCTTGGGCAAGTCACTTAACCCCATTGCCTTGCAAAAAACAAAAAAGAAATTAAATTGCTGCCTTTATTTTTCACAAAGTTATTTCTCGTTGTTGTTCTACCATGACCATTGAACTTTCCCTTTAGGAAAAAAATAAAAGTAAAACCAATCAACGCAATGGCCCAATATCTTATTCTGTATCCATAATGCCCCAGAAAAGGAAGGTCTTCTCTGGAATTATTGTAATTCTCTTTAATTATTGCCATGATCCATCTGCTTCATTTCCCAGATAAGGAAAGTGAGGCCAAAAAAAGTGGACTTATTTGTGTATACCAGTCTCCCAGTTTATTCTGATGGTCTCTTTTTGAGGTCCATAATATGAATCCTGGTTGTTTTGCTTGTCACCAATGTGGATCCTGGCACAGCAGAACTCTCATTCAACCTTGAAAAGAGCAGGGAAGAAAATGTTTTCTCTTTATATCAGTGAGGAGGGGGAAGGAGCTCTTTTCTCTCTATCTGGTCAAGTTTAGCAATTCACTTTGAGGAATTCAGCTGTACAGTATCTGTTCTGTCATTACCAAGAAAAATCGTTTTCTTTTGCCTGGTTCTCCTTCTCCTTGAATGTTGTGCAATATAGTTATAGATTTATATGTTTATGACTTTGCGACCTGGAGAAAAAGCTTGAAATTCCTCTGTGCCCATTTCCATTCCTGGGTTTTTGTAAAGGTCACAGCAAAATTATTTTATCAAGCACACCACAGAAGGGGGAAAAAATCTTAATCTTATATTATACATATGCAGTACTTGACCTTCTCTTAAGATGTGGCACCTCTTAGCTACACTTACTTAAACATAATGCATCTCTTCCCTGTATGCACACACAAAGAATAATTAGGTTGCCCTAGGTTTCTAAGCCTGGAAGAAAACTGTGGTGTGGGTCAGACAAGGAAAGTGGGAAGACCAGCAAAAGAGCTAGAACAAACAGGGGATGAGCAAAGAGCTATCTCCCTGATTATATCTTGGTATAAGGGACAGTGTGATAGTGAAATACAAAGTCCCATGACTTTAGGACCAGGAAAATTGGGTTCTAATGTCACTTCTAGCATCTTGGGCAAGTGCTCTGATTTCCTGTCTGTAAAATGAAGAGACTAGACATTATCTGGATCATTCCTTCTAGCACTAAAAGTCTATGATCCTGCGATTTGTAGATTCACAAAGGGCTGGGGCTGGAAAAAATACTGGGCCTGTGGAAACAATAATATTACAAAGAGGAAAGTTCTATACCACTTGTCAGATTTTAGGAGGGGAAATGAGATTTCTGTACTGCTTTCAAATGTGCTTATCCTTCCTCTCCACACAAAAAGATAGAAAGGAGGTTAGAAATAAGGGCTTTGGGAATATTCAAGCAAAGGAAATGATGATTCACCCATTTTGATGTGTTTGCAATGAAAATCACTGCTAGGATGGAGAGGCTAAGGAAAGGACCAGTGAAATCCTAGGCAGGCACTGGGTAAGAATCTGAGCTATGGAAAGTGAATGGAAAAAATATCTTCATTTACCCTAAGGAATTAGTGGGGGAGCTGGTGGCAGTGAGAGGGAAAGTAACATACAAGGTCACCCTGTCAGGAGGAGTAATTAAAAATAAAGTAAACATTCAAGCCATGTTTTTTAAATGGGTAAACATTTTATTTTTGAAAGAGGAGAAACTTAGCCTGACTGCCAACATATGTCTCCCTTGCCCTACATTCAAGATTGTTAGAACAGTGCTGTTTTGACTACTGTCAGCCTTTATGTCTTGATACCTTGAGGAGAAATGGGTCTGTGGGCTAGAAATAGGAGTTTCCACCAGCTCCATAGCAGGAGGAGATCCATGAGACAGCACCTTTTTGACCCTGGGGATGGAGAAGATAATTTCAGCTTTTGAAAAGACTGCTCAGATCATGGCCACTCATAGCCTAGCATTTTCTTTGCCCCTTTGAGGGCTTGCTAGGGTAACTGTTCACTGCTGTCTCCAGAGGGGGTAATAATTTAACTCAAAGACCTATGTGCTTCTTCTTCCAGAGGAAGAGGACTTTCAAAACCCACCTTTAAAACCATTCATTTGACTTCCCTAAAACTCAGGTTCTTAGATATGAATTATTTAAACTGTAAAATATGTAAAATATTGGGCTAGACTAGATGAACTCTGAGGGACTTTTTAGCATGATGCTGATTAACTTTAGTTAATTTCTGTCTCCCTTTTCCTCCCTCCCTGCCTTCCTTCTTTCCTTCCTTTCTTCCTTCCTTCCTCCTCCTCCTCCTCTCTCTCTTTCTCTCTCATTCTCTCTCTCTCTCTCTCTCTCTCATCAACTTCTGCTGCTAGCTTCCATAACTTTCCAAACACTTCTGTTTCCACTATTGCATGTTTACACAGATATCCTTGTCTTCCTTTCCAGGTGTGGCCTAAAAGGTAGAGGATTCACAGAATCATGGAGTCTCAGAATAGGAAGGAGCCCCAGAGGTCATGTAATCTAAACTGAACCAAACCTAATATTCCTTCTTCTGGATCCAGACCAAATGGTCATTTTTTCTCTATCTTAATAACTTCAGCTAGTTGAGCTTACTATCTCCCAAGGTAACCAGTTTCTTTGTCCAAAGTTCTAATAATAAGGAATGTTTCTTTACATCAAGCCAAAATCTACCTCTTTACAATTTCTCTCCACTGATCCTTGGCTTAAATTTACAAAAAATTTTGAATATGGGGAAATTTCCCATATTCCCTTTAGCCCCCTAAAATAGCAAGAGTCAGTAGGTCATATTGAAAATATACCCTCATCACTGACCTTAGGTAATGCACTTAAGCTCTCTTGATCTGTTTCAAATGCAAAAAAATGATAGTAGTTGAATTTAATGACCTCAGACATTCCTTCTGGCCTGAAATCTATGATTCACTGATCCTTTGTGTGATGTTTAAAAAGTTCAAGAAACATAATTAGTCATTTTTATTAATAATGCTAGCATTTGCAGTGGCCCTCTTAAATACCAAAGACTTTTACTGTGGAGGGTTCAAAACTTATATGCCTATGGAAAAGTGGGGTTCCTGAATTAGCAATCAATTCTAGTTGGTTAACAACTAATAGGAGAATGAATATTATAATGAGAATTGGGGCTATATTTCAATGAGGTGACTTGGTTCACCCAAGGCTTGGTCAAAAAGACTAATCAGTTTCCATATCACTTCTCTGACAAAAGGGGAAAATTGGGGGGCGGCTAAGATGGCACATTGGATAGAGCACCAACCTGGAGTCAGGAGTATCTGAGTTCAAATCTGGCCTCAGACACTTAATAATTACCTAGCTGTATGGTCTTGGGCAAGTCATTTAACCCCATTGCCTTGCCAAAAAAAAAAACCTTAAAAAAAAAGGGGAGAATCCACATTTTCTCAGACCTATTAGTTTAAACACAATAAGGAAGAATACATTCATTTGCCTAAACTTAGAATTTCTTTTACTGTCTTTGGTTAGATCTTAGTTTGGGCAAATCTTTGCCTAAGATTTCCCACAGTGATTGATTTCTGGATTAGAAAGTAGAAAAGGGGGAAAACCTTGGTCCTAATTCAATAATTAGGCATTGAATTAGGACCAAGGTTTTCCCCCTTTTCTACTTATTTGAGAGAGAAGTAATCTTTTTTCTCAAATAATTCTGACCAAAGACCAAAGACCACAATTTAGTCTATTGGGTATCAGCATATTATTTTCATTGATACTTGTGTGATCTTTTCCTCATCTGTAAAATGAAGGACCAGGACTAGATGGATAGCCTCTAAGATCCCTTCTTACTCAAAATTTATGATTCTAGACCTTTGTAGGAATTCACTCTCCTTTGCATAACCTTGACTTTGATTGTGTCACTTCATAGTCTGGTAATTGGAAGATACTTAAGGGGAAGCTGAAGTCCATTTTTGTTTTTGTATCTGCATGGCACAGTATACTGGTTTCTTGAACTGAATCTAATTGAATTGAATATATACCGCGCCCCCCCCCCCCACCTTTGCTTTCTGCCTTTCCTTTCAAATGCAGGTTCTCTGGGTTAGGAAGGAATACATTGTGCCAGCTTTCTGTACCAAGTAACTTTGACTGGAATTTTTAGATGCTACTGTGCTTACCTACCACTTTGCTTTTTGCTCCCAGAGAATGACTAGGCCAAGTTGTAGGGATGGATGAATGCACATACAACCCTGTCATCTGGAGAACAGAAATCTCTGCAGGGGTTCTTAACTTCCAAGAGGTTCATACATGGCTTGTAGAGGTTTATGAACTTGGATAGAAAAAAATGACATCTTTATTTTCACTAACTTTTAATTTAAATTTAACATATGCTTCAATGATTTAAAAACATTATTATAAAAGAGGTTTCACCAGATGAAGGCATCCATAGCATAAGCAGTTAGGAACCCCTCCTATAGAAGAAGCATCAGGTGTATGTCTTTATGACTTCTGCAGGACAGCAGTACCATATCATGATTATAGATTTGGAGATGATGGAATTGTAAACATTTCATTCAATCCCTCCTTTTCACACGTGAGAAAACTAAGATGAATAGTTTACCCAAGGTTACATAAGTAATAACTAGGAGAGCTAGATTTTGAACTCAAGTACTCCAATTCATAGTACCTTCATGCCTTTTTTGCCCCCCTTTCCTCCATACTGTAATGTAATTTGGGGAATCTGGGAGCCAGGTCTCAAGGGCTCACTTCATCCTTTACTCTACTAAGGATGAATGTCCTGACATAAGTCACAGATGATCCATATGGCTGCATAAGACCTATACCTAGAAGGTGCACCTGATCATGTAATGGTAGAAGTGGGGGTGGCTAGGTGGCACAACCCTGGAGCATCAACCATGGAGTCAGGAGAACCTGAGTTCAAATCCAGCCTCAGACACTTAAAAATTATCTACCTGTGTAACCTTGGGTAAATCACTTAATCCCATTGCTGCAAAAACAAAAAGTGAATGTCTGAAGACAAGATCAGACTACAAAGAAGAGGAGAAGAAGAAAGGAAGGGATGGGACCTCCCAGACCAGAATTCTTTGAACCAGAATTCTTTGAGGATTAGCCTTGGGAAATAAATGATTGAAAGTATTTGTTAATGGGAAATTAGCATTCTTGCTCCCAACACTTTGTACTCCTTTCCAATTTTCTTCCCATTCATTCCAACCATAATTTTTCATTTTTGCCTTATCTCTTCAGTGTCCTTGCTTCCTAATCCTACTTTATTATTTCCTTTATTGCCCTCTAGACTTTGAATCCTCTCTTTCCCTTTCTTACTTCTTTCACTTACCCTCCTTTCACCTAAGCTATACAATGTATATCAAAGTCACCTCAGATATATACAGTGTATGGCAAAGCTGGGCAACTAGGGAATGTAGTGGAGAGAGCACCAACCCTGGAGTAAGGAGGGCTTCAACTCTGACCTCAGATACCCTGACCTAGACACTTACTGGTTGTGTGACTCTGGGCAAGTCATGTAACACTGATTACCTTACATCCAGGGCCATCTCCAATTGTCCTGAGAAAGTGAAGCTAGTGATTTTGCACAGCCTCCCCTCACTCAAATCCAATTTACATGCTTGTCATGGCATCACTTCCCTGATGTCATGGTCTTCTTTGAGAACAAAGAACAAATAACCACAAACAACAACAAGGCTAAAAGGGAGAGAAGAACCTCAACATTCTGAATATATTTATTTGTTGATCCACCCATAAAACAGAATCACAGAACACCATGAGCCAAAGGTATGTTAGTGATCATCTGGAACAATTCCCTTATTTAAGAAAATAATAATAGTATTTATGAAGAGCTTCCAAGTTTATAAAGCGCTTTATAAATATTATCTTACTTTATCCTTGAAATAACCATGGTAGATGTGTACTATTAATATCCCCCTTTTACAAAACAGAAAATTGAAGCAGATAGCAGTTGAGTGATCTGTTCAAGACCACAGAGCTAGTATCAAAGGTTAAATTTGAACTCAGGTCTTCTTGACTCCAAGTTCAGTGCTTTACATTTTGTACCACCTAATTTGAAATCAAAATGACTTTAGCAAAGAGCTTGGATTTGATCTCAAAAATTCTGATTCCAGATTACACTATAATTTATATAAAATGGGATATTTTGAATATTTTAGGAGTAATTTGAGGGCATGGGAAGATCCATTATCATTTGGTGTATTTTAAGGTAAAACCAGTATAGACAAGAGAGGATTCATGGCTTAGAAAATCATTCTGAGATTATTCCTACACCAAGAATGTTCTGATAAAATTCAGACATCTTTCATTCCTCACAATAAAGACTCAGATTATGGCTGAATTTTGCTTGTCACAACTTTTCTTAGGCAAAGCCAAGAATAGACAGACAGATGGATTGTAAATTCTTTCTAGTGGTTCAGGTTTTTCATAGTATTAGAATGCTGATCTGAGCTCTTTTGCCCAGTATGATTCATGTGAACACAACCTCGCCAATGAGATTTTGATTCAGATATGAGCAAGGATATGTCCATACCTTTGGCATTCAAAAAAGGGCAGCATAGCATGACTATGGAGTAAAAGTCAGCCTGCTTGTTGGTATTAGCCAGGTCACTCAGAGACCTTGCTGTTGTAGTGATAATCTTCTTGAGAAAACTTGTAGTCTGACAAAAAAAATATAGAGACCTATACTAAAAAGATATATACTTTGATGTTTATTTAGTATGTATTTATATATACTTATAAATTGTTATGAAGGGGGAACTAGATGCCACATTGGCAAGAATGCTGGGACTGGAGTTGGGAAGAGCTGAGTTTAATAACATTTTCAGACACTTATTAGCTATGTGATTCTGGGTAAGTCACATAACCCTGTTTGTCTCAGTTTCTTCATCTGGAAAATGAGCTGGAGAAGAAACTAGCAAACCATTCCAGTGTCTTCGCCAAGAAAACCCCAAATTGGGGGATTGGACACACGTGAAAAGTTGGACACGCCTGAAATGACTGTGGAGCATATTTATATGTACAGATAGAATGTAAACTCCTCAAAGCTGTTGTTTCTCTCTGGATCTCCACTGCCTACCTGGTACATGATAGACACAATAAATACTCAGTGATGGAGATAGGTCAAACTTAGGTGAGTCAGGTGTTAGCTTGGAATCCCAGCTGCTCAGAGATTTGAAGACTCGTACTTAATGATGCTACCATGGATCCCCTGGAGAACTTTACATCTTGCCAACATTCTTGAGAATGTTGTCTGGTCCCTGGAGGCTGGGAGAGGGCTTCACCTTGCAATTATCTGTAATATCCCTGCTGTCTGGAATGTCCCCAAACTTCTGTGTCTCCCCAAGAGATGTTCTTCTCCTTTGCCCTATGAGTCTTTTACTCCTTGTTCCCCAGTCATAGTCTCTGTAAACTCTCAGGGGCTCAGACTCCTTCCCCTCCCCCTCTGCCCTCCAACAACTTGCACATTGATAGATCATCCACCGAAGTGCTCTTGCCTGTCCAAGCCAGCTTAATAGTGCCGTAAGTTAAAAATCCATTCAACTGTCTGTGACATGGAGCAGGCAACCTCATACATCAATTTCAGTGAGTGTCTCACATGAGTGATGCTTGAATATTGCTAAGTGGCCCCAACTGCACAGACCAGTTAAACATGGCATTGGACATTAAGAGACATTAACTAGAGGCCCATTTAGTTTCACACCAATTGATCTTCAGGGAAGTAATAATTACAGGCACTGCCCAATCATGCTACTTTACCAGTCTCTCTGCCATATTTACTTGGATGTGAACATGACTTTTGAACCTGTTTTTTTCCCTTTTTTCTCAGTATCACCCAATGCATTAAAACACAGGAGAAATAATTGTTGTGGGGGTCATCAGATGGTAGTCCTGAAGTCAAAGTATGGCTATTTCTAGGATAGGACCTTTGGTTTTGTCATAATTCTCAAGGCCAAGTTGTTGATCTGTAGAGCAGGTAGACAGAAACTATGGTCCATAGTCTTGGAGAGGATGCCAGCCTCTCTTCCACCTTAGGTCTGGTTGTAACTAGGCTATTAAGATAAAGTTAATCCAGGTTTCTTACTTAATATTTAATATCTTAATACTTAATATCCTTTTACCCCAAAGCTGATTATATTGAAAGAGGGGAATGCATGATAGTCATATGAGACATTTTCATAGCAGAGCAGTATAGCTCTGAGGTTACTTGGGAGCTCTGATTACTTGCTAGAACTTTTATGTAGTCCCATGTTGTGCTCCTTAGTATTGGAAATGTCCCTAGTGGAAGTTGTAATTGTTGATAGTCTTGTTGTTGTTGATGTTGTTGTTTGTCCTTTGTTCTCAGCAAGAAGGTGATGCCATGACTTGCAGGTGAATTCGATTCAAGTGAGGTCTTAAGGCAAAGTAGAACAGAGAGGTAAAGGATGAGGATGTTGTGCCATGGAGTCAGGGAGAATTGTGTCCCTGGAAACATCTTATGAGCTTTTTTCTATTTTCTCAGAAGTGTCTATGCCAAAGGTCAGAGAGGCTCCTGACATTTGGTTTGAGTAATTACTTGCATAATTTGCATTAAATATTTCCAACATGATCTTGCACAAGTATAGTGCTGATTCATTGTAAACAAATCCCACTTTGTCATCAAATCACAATGGTCTACTAAGTCATTATTCTGCTGGATACCCACCCATTGATAATATGATTTCTATGGTAGTAATTGCCCTAGCTTTCACCTATCACATATTGTTCTAGAAAGAACACCATGATGTAAAGATTGAAGGTCAGCCTTGGAGTCTGGGAAGACCCTTCCTCCTATGCATACATCATACATCCTTGTCCCTTACCCTCTCAGCTCCCCAGCCACATCTCTAGGTTTTATTCATTGTAGATTGTTTACCATTCATTATAGATAGTTTACCATTATAGAGGCAATTGTAGACTATATTTTTTGAACTTTTAACCATGAGAAATAGACACAGTCGGAAATTTCAAGGTCTGGAATTTATTTATATATGGAGATGCATACATATATGTGTATTCATACACAAAATGGAGATGCATACATATATGTGTATTCATGTGGACAATCATATTTGTATATTTATATGTTTTATTTATATATGCCTTATTATGCATACATATAGACATATTTTTGTATATGCCTAGATATAATCATTTTTATTCATGAAACAAATTAAAGACGTTTGACTTACCATCTGTAAGTTATCTAAGGATTTTTTGTTCTATAGTCTAGCTTCCTTTTTTGTTAGTGATATAATATTGTTTTGCTATTTGAGTCACAGACCAAAAGACTGTGAGGGAACTTAATAGATAATCTAATACAACCTTCACATTTTACAGATAAAGAAATACTTGAAATACTTGAAAGATTAGCTAAGGTACTTTATTTATTTAGAGGCAGAATAACTTACAATCTCACCTAAAAATGAAATGTTGAAACAAAAGGCCTCTGTCAACCTATTTGGGGACCTTGAGAAGGTTAGGGAATTTGAACAATTTGTTTCCTAATATTTCTATAATATGAAGGTCTCTTATCTGAACATCATAGATCTCTATTGTGTAGAAAGGAATTTTAATAATAATAATAATAATAATAATAATAATAACCTTTACCTCGTTAAATTTACCAAGCACTTTGTATGCATCATCTCATTTAAGTATCCCTGTGAGGAAAGTGATATTATTATTCTCCTTGCCAGAGGATGAGAAGTTAAGTGAAATGGAGAGTAAGAAGTCAAGCGACTTGCCACAATTAGTAGGTCTCTGAAGCAGGATTTGAATACAAGTCTTCTTGACTTCAGATCTAGCACTCTAATGAGTCCAACTATCCCAATCAGAAAAACCCTGGTGACCTAGCTGGTCTCCTTGATTTTTCTTAAAGAGTCTAAAATTATTAACAATTTTCTTTGTTTTTAAAACTTTTTTATTTATTATTATTATCAGTATAGCACAGGATATTTAAATATTTTAAAATATTTTACAGTTACAAATACTCTCCCTCCTCCTTTCCCATTGAGAAGGCAAGAAAAACAAAATTCATTACAAATATAGTCAAACAAAGTAAATTTCTGCCTTAGTCATTTTTAAAGCAAAGAAAGAAAGAAAGAAAAAAAATCCATGTTTCAATCCATATTCTAAATTTATCAGTTTTCTATCTGGATGTGAATAGCATTTTTCATCATAAGTCCTTTAGAATTATGGTGTGTCATTGTACTGATCAGAGATATTAAGACTTTCAAATTTGATTATTTTTACAATATTGTCATTATTTTGGAGATTATACAATTGTTTCTTTTCATCAGATTTGTGATATCATACAGGGTCAGATAGCTACCATATATGAGAGGGAGAATTTGAACCCAGTTCCTTTTTAATCCAAGGCCAACTTTCTATCCACTACAACATCAGTCTGGAATGTAATAGGTATCTATTAAATGTTTACTGACTGATTCTGATGAGCAAAGCTTTAGTTATATTCCAGAGTTTCTTTTGTAGTTATTGCCTCTAATACTTTTTTTTAATGTTTTTTCTTTAATTTATTTATATATTACTAAAATATCTTGTTTGAGAGTAAACATAATACCACCTTCCCCACAAAAATATATGAGAAATAAAGTAAAAGAAAAGAGGGAAAAAATGTGTTTCAGTCTGTGTTCTGATACCATCAGCTCTTGTCTATGTGGATCACTTTCTTTATCATAAGTCCCTCATAGAACTTACTTCATATTTTTTCCACAGTTGCTATTGCTGATTGTAATTCCCTCCATCCATTCCTCCCCACTACCATCTTTTATATTTTCTCTCTCCTTTCACTCTGTCCCTCTTCAAAAATGTGCTATGAGGCAGCCAAGTGGCATAGCAGACAACACTGGCCCTGGGGCCAAGAGGCCCCAAGCCTACATCTCACCCCAGAGAGTCAGCAACCACCCAGTCCTGTGGTCCTGGACAGACTACCCAATCCCAGCACCTTGCAAAAAGTAAAAAAGAAAATGTGTTATATCTGACTATCCTCTCCTATGATCTACCCTCTCTTCTATCACCCACATCCCCCTCCCCATCCCTCTTCTCTCCCTTTTCTTCTAGGTGTCTACACCCTATTGAGTGTGTATGCTATTTCCTCTCTGAGACATTTCCAATAAGAATGAAGGCTCCCTCATTCCCCCTCACCTCTCCCCTTTCTATACTATTGCAAAAGCTACATGAATTATCTTTTATATGAAATATCTTAGCCTATTCTACCTCTCCTTTCTCATACTCCCAGTACATTTCCCTTTCACCCATTGACTCCATTTTTACTATATATTATATCTTCAAATTCAGCTCCCTCTCCTGTGCCTCATCTATAAAAGCTCCTTCTACCTGCTTTATTAAATGAGAAGGTTCATATGAGTATTACCAGTATGCAGGAATACATGCAGTTCATCATCATTAAGTCCCTCTTACTTTACCCATCTCCTCTATTCTCTATGCTCCACCTAAGTCCTGTATTTGAAGATCAAACTTTCTTTTCAGCTCTGGTTGTTTCAGCAGGAACAACTGAAATTCCCATTTCATTGAAAGTTCATGTTTTCTGCCCTGGAAGAAGATGTTCAGTTTTGCTGGGTAGTTGATTCTTGGTTGCATTCCAAGCTCCTTTTCCTTCCAGAATATTATATTCCAAGCCCTATGAGCCCTTAATGTAGTTGCTGTTAAATCATGTGTGATCCTGACTGCAGCTCCATAATATTTGAATTGTGTCCTTCTGGCAGCTTGTAATATTTTATCTTTGACTTAGGAGTTCTGGATCTTGGCTATAATATTCCTGGGGGTTATTTATCTATCATCTATCTATCTATCTATCTATCTATCTATCTATCTATCTATCTGTCTGTCTGTCTGTCTGTCTATCTATCTATTTATTTTTGGATCTCTTTCTGGGGTAGATTAGTGGATTTTCTCAATTTCTATTTGTCCTTTGCTTCTAGGATATCAGGGCAAATTTTCTGTAGAAATTCTTTAAAAATGAGGTCAAGGCTTTTTTCCTGATCATGATTTTCAGGTACCCCAATAATTTTTAAATTATCTCTTCTGGTTATGTTTTCCTGGATCAGTTGTTTTTTCAAAGATAATTCACATTTTCTTCTAATTTTTTATTCTTTTGGTTTTGAATTATTGTGTCTTGAGTTCTCACAAAGTCATCAGCCTCCTTTAGCTCCATTCTACATCTGAAAGATTTGTTTTCCTCAGAAAGCTTTCTTATCTCATTTTCCTTCTGGCCAATTCTTCTTTTTAAAGCATTCTTCCCCTCAGTAACTTTTTGAACTGTTTTATACATTTGACCTAAGCTGTTTTTTTAGCATGTTATTTTCTTTAGCATTTTTTTAAGCTGCTTACTTCATTTTCATGTTTTTCCTGTATCTCTCTCATTTCTTTTCCCAATTTTTCTTCTATATTCCTTACTTGATTTTCAAAATCTTTGTTCAGCCCCATCATAGCCTGAGCCCAACTTCTATATTTCTTGGAGTCTTTAGATGCAGAAGCTTGGACTTTCTCACCTTCAGATTGAGTATTTTGGTCCTCCATGGGACCAAAGTAGTTGTCTATGGTCAGGTTCCTTTTTTTTCCTTCTGTTTACTCAAATCCCCAGTCTGTGTCTGGTTTGGGGGTACTCCCTGAGCTTTTGAATATTAATGGGACACCCCCCCCACGAGATCCTCAGTATGTGAGGCTCTGACTGCACTCTTGGTCTGTGAATGACCACTAGCTCACCCCTCTGCCCTGGAGGCTATGAGGGGGAGGTCCCTGTTCTATGAGGGGCCTAGACTATGATCAGGGTCTGAATGTGGTCAAAGCCCCAAAGTCCTGTTTCAGACACAGAAGACAGATCTCATTAGTCTCCCTCCACTCCCTTACCTTCCGTAGACTGAGCACTCACTCAGGGCACAGCTGCCTGGAGGCTTCTGCTGGATGGTTCCATGGGCCTACTTCCATTTCTTGGCATCTGGGCTGTGCTGAGTGCCTCCCCATACTGAGGGCCTGGGCTTCATGCTAGGTCTGGCAGAGGTCTCCCTGCTGATTTTCCCAGTTGTGCTTGGTGCTCCCTGGGGTGCAGGTCAAGAAACTGTTTCTGGCTACCTGAAGCTGGCACTCCCAGGTGCCCTGAGGCTGTTTCCTGGAGGTTGAAGCTCCTTTCCTCCAGTTTAGTACCACCCCTCTAACCCTGTGGAACAGAGTTTTTCCTACTATTTACCAGGTTACCTTGGCCTGGAGAATTGCCTCACTGGATCTTTCTGTGAGTTCTGTCTCTTGATAATTTAGTTACAGTAGTAATTTTAAGTTTTTTGAAATATTTTGGAGAGAGCATCTAAGAGAGGCTCTTCTCATGCATCCATCTTGACTCTGCCTCATATTAACAATTTTCTAATCAAAAGTTAAGATAACAAGAATATATAATTTGGAATATTTGTTTTACTGTACATTTTAAGGAAACATTACCTGATGGGGTTAACTGGGATAAAAAGTTTAGGGACTCAAGATCAGTCCATCAAGGCTTATGTAGAGCAAGGGAAACAAGAAAGACTGTGGCATTGTCTTTTTGCACAATTTGATGTAGGAAAATGCCTGCTGATGTTGAAGTCAGAAGATCTGAGTTCAAATGTTGAATCTACTACTACTACTACTTACGAAGTAGCTTGGTCCATGATAGTGATTTCACTCTCTGAGGCCACTAAGGTCAACTTCAATTCTTCAATATTCTAAGGAGTTGTTATTTCACTACTGAGAGAACTGTTTTTAGTCTGTTTCTTTTTTTAACTAATTCATTTTATAAATAAATGTGGCACAATGGAAAGAACATTGGTCCTGAGTCAGAGAACTGGTGTTTGCATCCCACCTCTGACACTTATAATCTTGAGCATGGCTAACCTATTTAAATATATATATATATATATATATATATGCATATATATATATATATATATACACACACACATATCTATCTATCTATCTATATATATGTATGTATAGAACCCTTTATTTTCAAATCTCTGTGTATATGTTGCCTTACTTGATCCACATAGACATTATTATTCCCATTTTATAGATCAAGAAAATAACTGAGAAAAATTAAGTGACTTGCCCTGGATCACATCAGAAATAGGATTTGAACTCAGGTCTTTCTCACTCCAAGTCCACCACTTAATCACTCAGCTACCTAGAAAAATGAGGATGGATTCCTAGGTACTTTCTAGCTCTAAGTCTTTGATCCTATCACCTAACAGATGACCTTTAAATATTTTGATGCTTCAAAAATTTCTCACCTGTAGACAATTTTTTGAGTTCCTACCTCGGTTGGCACTTCAGTTTCAGAGATGCATTTATCCTGGGTCTATACTCAAAAACTTTCCATTTTGGTCAGGTCTGCTAGAGTATGGTCTTCTTGGCACAGCAAACTAGGACTCATCCCTCTAGGAGGCAATGACATAGGACTGAAGTCCTGTGTCCTTCTTGACCTAACTCTCAGGGTCATAATGATGATGAAAATACTTGGTAAATATGAAAAGTCTAAAGAAATATGAGACCTGATTATTCAATTCTCAAAAATATTGCTTCCTCAGATTTTTGTCTATAACACGCCCTGCTGGGTCAATAGCAAATCAGTTTTTTAGCAGTGGGCAAAGTTGATGCCTGTTTCAGTCTCCTTGCTGTTTTTTTCATTATGCCTCCAGAGAGAGGCAATAACAGCAATGTCGGGCTCTCCCATTTAAACCCTGTAGGGAGCATACAGCAGTTCACGGCCATCATTGAGTTTTTGACAGTGTGGCAGGTCTCTTAGCTGAAGGTGCAGAAAATGTCCGTCCATTTTGCCAACCTGCCCAAGGAATCAACCTCTTCCCCTTGCAATGGATGTTTGACAGTCTCTGGTTTTGGTCCTCATCCTAAGGAGGTAAATCGGGGAAGGAATATAAAACTAGAAGCCTGGCTCTGCCTCTTGAAGGGAACAGTGTCTTTATCCTTTAACCAGCTTATGAATATTCATAGACATGAACATTTTATAAACTCATTTTAGAAAAAAAAATTAGATCAGCAAAAGTAATTAGATTATTAAAAAGAATGGAGAGACAAAGAGGTAGGGATAAAGAAGCAAAGTTAACATGCAGAGCTAGATTTTCTTAGTTGAAAATTGTACAATTTCTTCCCCTGAAAAAATTTTTAAGAAAAAAAACAGTTTAACACTCTCATTTGCTTTATCGCTGCATAAAAAAATGTTGATTTTAAAAGTCCTTCTGGGAGAGGGGACACACCCTCCAAATAATAAAATCACAAAATAATGTTTTTGAGGTTTTCATTTTATCTTCTTTCTAGATAAAGAAAAATTGTGAGGGGGAATAAGGTTTCAGTGAGTGCTGAGTGACAGGTTAAAGGGCTCCAATAAAGATTAGATGGTCCACTATCTACTGAGGAAATTGCATAAAAGTGGTTATTCCCTCTTGCTTCTATTAATTTCCTCTTCCTGGCTGCTTGGAGATGCTTCATATCCTGATGCAGCAGATGGGGATGAGAGGTACTTTCCATTATCTCAATCACTGCACTGTTTATGAGACACTTAATCTGTTTCTTTATAAAGTAATAGTATTGTAGGTGATGGATTTAGTGTCAGTAAAAGTCTGTGTATGGGGAGGGATGGAGGGGAGGAAAGGACTTGGGATCATTGTAAGTACCCATCATTTGTTATGGCTTTGAGGCAAGAGAGAAGTTGGATGGATGTTCCAAGGTGACCTTCTGGATGACTGCTAGCTGTAGCCAATTACAGGTCATTTTCTCTTGATGAAGAATGGGAATATAGTTCACTGTGTTTCTGGAGTAGATAATCCTCCATAGGGCACAAAGAAGCTGAAGAATACCATTTTCCCTTGGGACTCAGTCCTGGCAGGGAGCATCTGCCTTGTTAGTGTCCCTCTAAGAAGAAAAGAAAATGCTTTGCTTCCTGATACTCTCAGAACAAAGATCTAATAACAAAAGCATTGGACTTATATTAAAAGAATGAATGAAAGAAAGAAAGAAAGAAAGAAAAAACATTAAGTGCTTAGTAATGCTGAGCACTTGAGAATACAAGGACCAAAAAAGGATAATTTTTACCTTCAAGGTACTTCAGTTCTAAGAGAGGAACTCAAACTTTTCCTCTCTTTTGCTTCCCATAGCTCAGTTCCCCTATGTGTATGTCCTCTTTAATCACATCCTATTCAATATTTTCTACTTTCTTCCCCTTTTCAACTCCAAAATTCTATGATTCTTTCCCAAGTTAACCTCAGGAAAATTTCTCTTTCTCTGTCTCTATCTTTCTGAGTCTCTCTGTCTCTCTGTCTCTCTGTTCTGTCTCTGTCTCTCTCTGATCTATTTCTCCCTCTGTTTTCTCTTTTTTGTCTTTTTCTTCCTTTGCCTCTCTCTCTTTTTATCTCTGTCTTTCTGTCTACCCTCCCCATTTGTGCATTAACTCTCATTCTTCTAGAAGCCCACTAACTCCTAATAATGGATGATATAAGAATAATTCTGGTGACATACCTATATCCAGGAAAAGGAAAACTGTTAAGTTTTGAAGGGAAATTAGGCATAATAAAGAAGCAAGAAGCATATGTGTATCTTGGACAAGTACTACAGATGGATAATGAGCTCTGGCTGTATTACATTTGGGAAACTGTACAGTGCTTTTAATGATCCCAAATTGGCCTCCACTACAGAAGCTCATCTTTTTAATGCCTGGTGATGCTCTGTGACCATGAATTGTGGAGCACCATGAATTTGGAATTGCAATTACAAATAACCTAGAAGGCAATGCAAAGACACATAGTGGTTATAAACAGACTGCAATGAAGTACCAATGACTGCTGGTATGCCAGAAGTGACATAAAAGATGTTACTGAGAATTGTATGATCAGAAAAGGAAGTGGGCCAGTCTTGTAGTAAGAATGAAAGAGAAATCCATTTTTCCAGCCCTGATCTCTCTTCTCCATATCTGTTCCACACCTGTATTTACAGTTGACTAGATATTACCATTCCCCCAATATGACACTGGCACTCCAAACCCAATATGTTATAAAGTCAACTTATATCTCCCCTCCCCCCCCCCCCCTTAACCTACTCGGCAGAAAGGTCTGGGTTCATGTCCTGCCTCTGACACATATCTGCTGTGTTGAACCTAGGCAACTCACAAAGACCATTTTGCAGGTACAATGATGATATGATTCATACTGCTAGAGAGTGTTTCTCACCAGGAGTTTCTTACCTCAATGAAATCACAAGGGTAAGGGGCAGCTAGGTGGTACAGTTGATAGAGCACCGGCCCTGGAGTCAGGAGTACCTGAGTTCAAATTTGGCCTCAGATATTTAATAATTACCTAGCTGTGTGGCCTTGGGCAAGCCACTTAACCCCATTACCTTGCAAAAAAAAAAAGAATCGCAAGGGTGGTCCCAAATATTGATCACACTGGACTCCACAAAAATCTAGAACATCTCTATCTTTTCAGCGTTCTCTTCCTCATATTACTTTCTTCATGAACTCTATGCCAGATGACTTTCATTTCAGCATGGACCATATATTTTTAGATATATTATCACACCCTGGGCTAGCAATATCATTGACCTCTCCCTTCCCCCCCCTTCCCAGGACTCTTTACTGAAAGGGCTAATGGCAATGATTGCCCCAGTCCAGAGTCCATGACTTATTTTCCCCAATCTAACTTAACAATTCTCTTTCTCCTCATATTTCTTCTTGGACTTAGTTTTCTATCATTCTAAAGCATTTACAGTGAGTTATAAAATTCTATAGGTATCTGTGTCAATATATTAACCCCTCTAAACTGTAAACTCCAAGAAGCAAGGGATATGTTTTAACCTAAATTGTATGCTTCTTTCAGTTCCTGGCATGGTATCCTCTATAAATAGGTAATTATTACATCTTAGTTGATTTAAATTGAATTGAATTGAATCTGTTGAAAAGTAGATAATCCAAATAGTACATAGAAATCACTGAGAAACTAGGTATCCCTATGGAGGACTTATGGGGATAAATTCCCAAAACAAACCATGAAAAAAGAATTGTACTGGATAGGTGAGAATATTTGCAATCTTCAATAATGGAGATGATATCAACATTGAAGGTATCAGAGAATAGCATAGTGCAGTAGAGAAAACTCTGAATTTGAAGTTAAATCCCAACACTTCTACTCATATCCTATGTGCCCTTGGGCAAATCATAACTTCTCTGTTTCCTCAATTTCCTTATCTGCAAATTTATGGTAGTGATCTAGATGGTCTCTAATGTTTTCAATGTTTAAATGAAAAAGTACAGTATTTCAGCTCAGTTATGGTTAAGTAGACTTTTGTGGACTAATCAGGATTGATAATATTAAATATGTGACAAAATGCATCTTGAGCACCTCGTAATCAAGTAACAAATTACCTTTTAGAACACAGTTGACACCTAAGTTGGAGGCTGTCTATATAGAGTTTGGTTTCAATTTTCATTTTAATTTAGTATTGATGGTGAAATCTGAAGATAAGTAAATCTACCCCTTTTTATGCTTCAGTAAATTAAAAAAAGCACAGGTATAGCAAAATATTATTTCCTTGAAGTTTTTTTTTAATACATTTACTTCAATGGGATTCTCCTTGACCTAGCAGGACACATACATGATAACCCTTTAGGTCACAACAATCAAGTAATTTCCTCATTAGGAAGGGGAAAAAATGATAATCTAACCCTTCCCTATAGCATCCCCTTCCTTCTTTGCATTCACTCTTATTTCCTTTTCTCTTTTCAAAGTTTCTTCTTTCATTCAGCACTTTCCCTTTCTACTGCCCTTAGGAAGAAAGGAGGACTATTGCCCTAAGATCTGCAGCCCCCTAGGAAGATTCAGAGGAAATTCCTTTTCTTGCTGCTTGTGGATCTCAAAGGCATTTATTTATTCCTTTACTGAAGTCATCAGACTGAAGATAAGGAAGTTTTTGACCACAAAAAGAAGAAAAAAAGCAAAAATATATTTTTTTGGATTAAGGATTTGTAGCAACATAGAGTATTTGAGCCAGAATGAACCTGGAGAATTCATCTACCCTGTCCCTTTGCTTTTCAGAAAAGCACCATTTTCTATCATCCTGACTAGATGACTTCTTATTCCTTGATGTTCTTAGACTCATTGGAATCCCACATAACCCCCCAGTTTCAGCCTTTTACTCTTCATCATCTCAAAAATCAGACATTCAATTTATAAGGATAGATTCCCATTTGCAATTCAATGCAACTAACATTGTATAAAGCATTCTTCTAGGCCTACAGGACACAGAGAGGAACTAAAGATAATCCTTATCCTTAGGGAACTTAAATCTGACAAGAGGAATAAGACAGGTATACTGTCTTTGGTTATACAACTATAATGTGAGTTAGAATATGATAAATGCATAAGACCTAAACAGAGATGAATGAGAGATTTGAGAAAGAAGGGACCATTCTTAGTTGGTAGTAAAGAATGACTTCTTGGTGGAAGTCACATCCTTAATTGGTCCCAGAGGGAAGGAAAGAATTTCAACAGGCAGAGACAGCAGGGACCTGGGTGGTGTCCATTCCTTGCATGGAGACATATTACTTATAAGCACTGAGATATAAGTAGCAAGGACCAAATATGATATTATTGAAAACTTCAGGTTTTCTGAAATAATGAAAGATAATGAAGGAGAATAGTATAAAATGAAGTTAGAAATGCAGGTTAAATCTAGATTATATGGGGAAGGCAGAATGAATGCCAAATTAGACAATGCAGGTTTTTTATTTTGGTAAATTATAGGGAGCCACATAGAAATGTTTTGAGTAAGGGAATAACTTGATTAGAACTGCACTAACAAGGAAGTTCTCAAGGACATTGAGTGAACCCCCTTTGAGAAGAACATGGAAAGAGTCACACTGGGTGGGCAGGCATGGATGGGATGTGTTCCCCATCACTGGAAGAAACTCCTGAAATTGCAGAAGAGTTTGGGGGTGGAAGGCAATAAAGGTCATCATTACAAACCTCTAAGCAAACAGAAAGGAAGCAATATAATCAAAATTGATTCCAACAAGTAAGAAACTTGCTTCTGTGTGAGGAGAAGAGAAGGTGGAAAAGCCAAAGATGACTCGAAAATTTTGTACTTAAGTGACTGCAGGGATAGTGGTACTATGAATACAGATAGGGAACTAAAATAATTTTGGGAGGGCAGCACTGGAATAATGATTTCCTTTAAGAAATAGTGAATTTGAGTTGTTAATGTACATTGAAGGGGAGATTATCCAATAGCCAGTTACAAATGTGGGGGCTCTGGGGAGAGTTTTGGGTTAGATATATATAAAGGAGCCCTCCACATAGAGCTGATAATTGAAGTCACTGGAGTGAATGAGGTACCAAGAATTTAGAGAGTTTTCTTTGGGGAAAAACAAAAACAAAAACAAAACACTTAAGCAGCTAGGGAAGAAAGAGGATCTGGCACAGAGTGTGAAAACATAAGAATAAGAATGATTCAAGGGGTAGAAAGAAACAGGAGTAACTCAAATGCCATGCGAGTTTCAAGAATGTGTATTCCTGAGTAGCATATAATGCCAGGCACTTTGCTAAATGCTTTATAAATATCTCATTTGATCCTCACAGAAACCCTTTGAGACCAGTACTATTATTATTCTTATTTTATGGTCGAAGATACTGAGACAGAGAAAGATTAAGTAACTTGTTTAGGATCATATAGTTGGTAAGTATTTGAAGCTAGATTTCAATTCAGTTCTTCCTGACTCCAGGCCTAGAGTTTTATCAACTATGCCACCTAACAGAATAATGGATAAAGCCCTGCCTAGATTTGGAATTAAGAGATCTGGATCTGGACATACTTCATAGCTATATGTGTTGACAGTAAAATTATTTAACCTTATAGTACTTCACTCTAAAATCAGGATATTATTAATTGCTTTATTTACCTCATAAGGTTATTATGAGGACCAAATGAAATAATATATAAAAAGCAAGGTTTTTACAAACTTTAAAAACATATAAATGTGTTAATTACTCACAGGACAGTAGAAGAACATATGGTAGGTATGAGTAAGCATCGACAAAAAGAGAATTACTTAGAAATAGGAATAAAGAACATCATTGAATAACTATATGAATGAAAACAATGGGCACTAATAAGTCACTGGACAGCCTATGTCCTCTATCGTTTCCAAAGGATGCCAAGACAAAGCAAGAAAAAGCTTCTGGCTCAATGGGTGGACCCTACCTTTCTGCACTCCACTTTCTGCTGTGGCAAACTTATGAAGATAAGAAGATTTGTGTAGAATGAATATGAATGGATCATTTGTAATCTGTGCCCTTGGATTTCCATATTCCTTTCGAGCATGGAGCAAATGAATGGGAGTTGTGATAAATGTCCATATTCATTGGGCAACTTGAGAAAGAAATAC
Source organism: Macrotis lagotis (assembly GCF_037893015.1). Taxonomy (NCBI): domain Eukaryota; kingdom Metazoa; phylum Chordata; class Mammalia; order Peramelemorphia; family Peramelidae; genus Macrotis; species Macrotis lagotis. The sequence continues at coordinate 585,833,846 of NC_133658.1, forward strand.
TGGTTGGTCCTCAGAGAGGAAGACCTGAAATAGATGACAAGGGAGTTTGTGGAATTCCGCCCCCCCACAGGAGACATTAAAAAGGATGTCATCAGTCTGGGGTGGCCCTGCTTGGCAGAGATAAAGAAAAAGATGCCTTAAGTCTCTGACAGTGTAAGAATGGCAACTTTAGAGACTATGAATGTACTATAAGAGAACCACATTATTTCTCTTGTGATTAATTTTCATCTGTTCTTATCTCTTTATGTTCCAGCCTGCCCAGCAGGAATGTTCAAGGCGAATCAGGAAGTGGGGGTCTGTTCTCAGTGTCCATCCAATAGCCGATCTCCTTCGGAGGCCTCTCCCATCTGCACCTGCCGCACAGGTTATTACCGGGCAGACTTTGACCCACCGGAGGTGGCATGTACAAGTGAGTACCTGTTTTGGCTGGCATGGCCTTTGGTTTTCTGGCTGCATCAATAAAGAGGAAATGGTGTGGTTAACACCCCCACTCCCCACTTTTTTCTGAGTTTCAAATATTTTCTTACATAATCTTTTCATCATCCTGCATCAGCAGGAACAACCAAACACAGTTATTCCTATTTTCCTAAAAAAAAAAATCTGAACAAATTTTATTTATATTAATAACATCTATCTCATCCCCATAATCTTATTCCCTACTATAGTTTTTTTTGCTTAATTAAGGAACTATTCTCTTCAGAAGGAAATTGTATAAGGAAGAAAAAATAAAAATACAGTGAGAAGAATATCTAGGAGCAACTTGATCCTCAAAAGGGTAAAGAGATTAAGTTTCTAGGTTTTTCAAAATAAACACCTCCAGTCCTTTGAAGATATTTATTGCAGTGACTGGAACATAGTAGGTTTTTTTTAATAAATGAATATTTATTATTTAATTAAATGATTGATCGAGAATGTGTAAAACTAACATAAGATCAGGGGGAATCTGACTTTTTTTGGGGGGTCCATAAGATGATCTTTATCTTAAACATCAACTGAAACTGGGAACTTCACAGGGACTTGAGGTGTGTGATAGATGATAGGGACCTTAGTAGAAATCTGCTCAAAGACCGTTTTGTACTGAGTCAACAGAGACTGACACTTTGGGAATCTTGTTTTTGGCCTGCTGAGCTGGTCAAGGTCATTTTAGTCCACAATCTCTGGGCAGTGGTTTCTCACATCTTCTAACATGTTGCCAGGTCTACTGGATCTGCTTAATTTATTGGTAGAAGATACCTCTGCCTTTGGCCAGGAGGCACACACCATTCAGTTGCTTGCCTATTTGGGGAAAATGCTTTTCATTCTAGATTTAGTTTAGATCTTCTTTTTCCACCATGAACAATTGGGAGAGAAACTGAGAGAGGGAAGAGTTGTCCCAGATAGGAATAGATTTTGAAAACTGTGCTATGCTATCTGGGGCCATGAATAGTATAGCTGTTAAAAATAGACAAATAGCTTTTTTTTTGTCAACTTTGTATCGATTTCTTAACAGTTTTCTTGTGAAAACTCAAAGAAGAAAGTATAATAATTCCCACCTCTACTTGGACAACACTTGTCCATTGAACAACTACAACAAACAATAACAAACCACACACACAGACATGCACATATGTATATGTGTGTACACACACACACACACACACACACACATATATATATATATATACAAATATACATTTGTACATATATCTATGTATGTATTGGAAATATATAGATCTGTTGCATTTGAATTTTCTTAAGTTTTCACAAGAAAACTGTTAGAAAAATTGTTAAGCGAGTGTATGGATATATATGTGTATATATATATATATATATATATGGAGAGAGAGAGAGAGAGAGAGAGAGAGAGAGAGGTCAGGAAGATGGGAATTCAAATCCGGCCTCAGACACTTGCCACTTATTAACTGTGTGACCTTGGGTAAGTCACTTAATCCTGGTTGCCCTGTATCCAGCTCATCTTCTGATTCATATCTGGCCACTGGACCCAGATAATTCTAGAGGAGAAATGGAGGCTGGTGATTTAGCACAGTCCCCCTCATTCAAATCCAATTCATGTGCTTGTCATGGATTCATCTCCCTAATGTCATGCTCTTATTTAAAAGAGAAGAACAAATATTATAATAAGTATATTGTATATATGCATAGAATGTATATATTTGTGTATACATATACATATATTACAATCTTTCCCAGAAGAAGAATAACTTTCAGGGAATAGGAACAATTAAGAGAACATCAAAAAAAGGTGAACCTGGAAACTTAACTGGAGCTAAATTCATAGAATCACAGGATCACATCAAAGCTATAAAGCAACTTAGAGACCAGCTAGTCAGAGAGTCAATAAACATTTTAAAGAACCTGTTATGTGCCCAACATTATGCTAAACTCTGGAGATACAAAGAAAAGAAAAGAAAAGCAGTTGCTGCTTTCAAGGCACTCACAATCTAAGAGAGGAGACAACATGCCAACAGCTATGTCTAAATAGGAACTATACTGGCTAAAGTAAGAATATTCTCCAACTTACTTTGTATATAGAAGAAAAGCATTAAAATTAGTGTTGTCTGGGAAGTGAGAACTTTTACCTGAGACTTGATGGCAGACAAAGAAAATCTCCATCAGAGCTGGGGAGGGAAAGAATTCCAGGAATGGGAATGTTACTTGGAGAGAAAATACCTAGAGGCAGAAAATAAACTGTCTCCTGTTAGGATCAGCAATGAGGCCAGTGCACTATATGTAGGGGTGGGGAAGTCAATCAGTAAATGGTTATTAGGAATCTACTATGGTCCAGAGATAAAGATAATCCCTGTCCTTAAGAAACATACAATATAATGAGGAGTTTGCAACCTAATGGGGTGTAAAATGTAAAGAAGACTGGAAAGGTGGATTTGTGGGGCTTGTTATGAAGGCCTTTTACCAACCAAATAAAATACTTTATGGAGGCACAAGGAGTCAGCGTAATTTGTTGCATTCTGGGGTGGGGGTGTATGTTGGATTTATATAGTCTTAAATGCCTTAGGAAGATCATTTTGACAGCTGAGTGGAGGATAGATTGGAGAAAGGAAAGATTTTAGAGAGGCCATTGCAATTAGTCCAGGTGTGTGGGAATGAAGGGCAGCCAGCATGGTGCTACAAAAGTATGTATTCAAGAGGTGTTAAAAAGGAGGAATGAAAGGACTCGGGAAATGATTGGATATGGTCATGAGGGGAAAGAGAGTGAGAACTTGTTAAAGATGACTCCTAAATTTTAAGCCTGGCTGAGTGTGAGGATTGTTTGGAACTTTGAAAGAAGGGAGCTTTTTGTGGGAGAAAGATGATATTGAAATTTAATTTTGACCATATTAAGTTTAAGATGAGATATCCAGTTTGGGAAGGCTAATTTTTTTTTGTTCATTTGTCATATCTGACTCTTTATGAACTCCTTTGGGGTTTTTGTGGTAAAGATACTGGACTGGTTTATTATTTTCTAGATGAGGAAATTAAGGCAAACAGAGCTAAGGGATTTTTTGCCCAGGGTCACACAAGTTAAGTCTGAGGTCAAATTTGAACTCAGATCCTCCTGACTCCAGGGCCAATACTTTATCCATGGCTGAATCTAGTGACCCCAAAATGTCTAATAGGTATTTAGAATTGTTAGACTAGATCTTAGGAGAGAGGTTAGGGCTGGATAAAGTGATCTGAAAATCATCTACTGAGATATTAGTTGGAAATTGATGAGATCACAAAGTGAAATAGTATAAAGGGAGAGGAGGGAAAAGGGTCAGGATAGAGTTTGGGGAACCCCAACTGTTAGTGGACATGGATATGGAAATTTAATGTCAGAATCAGAGAAGGAGTTGTATCACAGAAAACTAGGAGAAAGTAGTCTCATAAAAACCTAGATAGAAATGATTATCAAGAAGATGATCAGCAGGATCAAAGTCTACAGCGTGGTCCAGAACTTTGAGAATTGAGAAAGGGCCATTGGATTTGATGATTAAGAGATCTTTGATTACTTTGGAGAGAGCAGTTTCTGTTGAATAATGAAATCAGAAGCCAGACTACAGGAATTTAAAAAGAGAGTGAAAGGAAAGGAGGTAGAGGTAACATTATAGATGGTTTTAGTTACAAAACAGAGGAGAGATATGAGTCAATTGGAGCAGAATTAGATTGATAAAGTGAGAGGATTTTTGAAGATAAGGGAGTCACAGGCATGTTTGTAGGAAGGAAGAAATCAACAGAAGATGGAGATATAGAAGTAAGTGAGAGTGTGGGGATGAAAGAGAGGGTAATATGTTGGAGAAGATGAGATGGAACTGGTTCATTTGGGTATTTACGTGCCTTGGAAAGGAGGACAAACTTTTCATGAGAAACAAACATGAAGAAGGAAAAAGTGGTAGAAGACATCTAAATTATATGAGATGAGGAAGGGAGGAGAAGATGGAGTTCTCAGTGAATGACCCTTTTTTTCAGGGAAATATGAGGAAAGAATCTAGGTAGGGGGGAGAGGAAGGGAGCCACAAGAGATTTGAAGAGAGATGAAAAGGTCTGATAAAACTTCTATGATGAGTACATTAGTGAGTTAGTAAATTATGGAGGTGTAAAACTTTGAACAGAGATTAGAAAAAGAAGAGAGCATATTAGAGAGTATAACTCTGGAGTCAAAGGATTTGAATTCAGATTTCAACTCTGAAGCTTGCTGTCTTTAATATTTTAGATAGCCTGATTACCACCCCTGAGCCTCAGGTCCCTAATCAGGTGGTAGCTAAGTGGCACAATGAGTTAAATCTCTCTGAGTTAAAATCTGGTCTTAGACATTTTCTAGCTGTGTGACCTGGGCAAGTCACTTAACCCTGTTTGCTTCAGTTCCTCATCTGTAAAACGAGCTGGAAAAGGAAATGGCAACCCACTCTAGTATCATTGCCAAAAACACCCCTTGAAGATTCAGACATGAATGAAATAACTGAGCAATATACCAGATGGCCTCTGAGGTTCCTTCCAACTCTAGCTCTAAGATAATTCCATGAACACAGATAATCAATATTCTTATTTTTGTCTCTTCTAACTTGAATGGCAAAGGGATCTGCTTACTTGGGTGGCTAAAGTATCTTAAACCTTGACTTCATCTATATCTTCCTTATTCTTATTTGTTTTGCTGATTCCTGACTTTGCCCTGAAAATAACATGTCCCTGATGTAATATCCATATCCATATCCTCTATATTTTTTGCTCTTCCCCACTACTTGAGCAAATTAAGGAAGGAAAGATTGTCATTTTTATTCCCCAGTTTGAAATCTAGGAGACTATTCCATTATATTCACTCCACTTCAAATTCATATTATCCATCTTTCTTGCCCATTTCAAATCACTACCATTCTCTAAGACCCATTTTTTCTCAGATAATTTTAGCAACTACTCTTTATTTTTTTACCTCACCCTGCACCATTGACCTTGATGATTTCAACATCTATGTTAACAACCCATTGAATGCCTTGATTATATAGTACCTCAGTCTCTTCAGCTTCAACGATATCTGTCTCTACTCATATCATATACTGAGATGTTTTTCTTCTCAGTGTTGAATCTCTAGAATAAAGATGGAGGATAACTTAAACAATAAAACAATTAAAACAATAAAAGTCTAGATAACATAGGCCATAGTAATTTCTGATCAGTGACCATCCATCCAGCAGGTCTAACCAGCTCAGCCTAATTTTCCAGTTGTTTATTATTATACACCAACAGACAGAGATTAATGGCTCCTCTACTCAAGGTTCCCTGCTTTACCACAAATTTGACAGGGGTGACTTTCTCTTAGGTCAATGGGCCATTCCAAAAGGAGGCAGATAAACAGGCAATGAGTCAATTGATGGAAGAGATTACAGATCTTTAAGTAGGGACATTCTATGGTTCACCCACTCTACTGAGGTTAATATTATTGTGGAATTTCATTAAATTTCTGCAGTAACCTCTCAACAATGCCAAGTGATTGGGTAAGTTAAGCAAATTAGGAACACAGAGCTAAGAGTATGAATGTCTCTTTTCTTGTTCTGACTTTGTCAGTAACTATGAAAACTTAAGCAACTGGCAGCCTTTCTGGGTTGCAGTTTTCTCATGTATAAAACAGAGTTGAAGGCAGAGGGCTAGTTGGAGTTGATCTCTCAGGTCTCTTTCATCTGTTCTAATTACCAACATCTATCATCCCTAACACTGATGCTTATAGACCAAGACTACTACATCTAACATGTCTTAATATCTCCACTTTTGTGGTCTCTCTGATGTGAGTTTTTATAGATGTATGAACTTGCTGTGACTGCCAATATGCAAGTTTCTTCACTTTTTCTGGGATATCTTTTAGCCTTGAGACATAACTTTTGTGTGAATCACATTCATTCACTCAGTATCATAGGGTACTGCTCCATAACTTTTCTGAACTTTAGTTTCAATACCCATAATATGAAAACATTAAATTACCCTTTCTCTATGGTCCCTTTAAGCCCTATCTATGACTCTATCTTTCTGTGATCCTAACTTGATACCCTATGATTACCAGCTCTTCATCTGCCATCTTTCCTCTTTATTTAGCATACCCACCTACCCAGAAACCTTCAATCATTAATCTTCCTTTCTATTGACTTTCTCCTCACACATTTGACTCTATCAATATTAGACTTCATCTAAATTACTTCAGAGAATCATAGAAATTAAAATTGGAAAACATTTCAACAATCATGTCCAAACCATACTCCCAAACAATCCTTCCTTGAAACTCTGAGAGGAAACTACCTCTTGAGGCAGCCCATTCTACTTTTGTATAAGTTGAATTCCTAAGTAGTTTTCTTGACATCAACTTGAAACCTGGTACTTTTTATATTACACTCATCACTTCTGGGTCTGTCCTCTGATCCAAGCAGAACAAGTAATATCTCTTTCATATGAAAAACCCTTCAAAACTTTTTTGGATTGCAATCATGCCTCCAGCTCCACTCTGAGTCTTCTTTCTTTACACTAATCATCACTATTTCTTTCACCTGTCCATTATACAACCCACATCTAGGCTCTTCACTCTTAGGGGAAGCTAGTAGCTCAGTGGATAAAACACTAGGTCTGGAGTCAGGAAATCCTCAATTCAAGTCCAGCCTCAGGTAGTTACTAAATCTGTGATCCTGGACAAGTTGCTTAGCCTCTGTCTGTCACTCCTCATCCATAAAATGAAGATAATATCATAAAAAACACCATAAAAATTCTTACGAGGATAAAATGAGATACTATTTATCAAACATTTTGTAAATCTTAAAGTGCTAGTTTTTGTTATTTTTACTATTGCTATCTTTTACAAATATGTATTTATTTTTTCATCAATTACATGTTAAAACAATTTTAACATTTAACAAAAATTGAGTTCCAAATTCTCTCCCTCCCACCTTTCCTCCTTCTCTGAGACTATCAGCAATCAGCTATAAGTTATACATGTGCAACCATATAAAACCTTTTCATATTAGTAATTATGTACAAAGAGGGATTGAATCAAAGAAAAAGAATGAAAGAAAAAAAGTGAAAAATAGCATGTTTCAGTCTGTATTCAAACAGTATCAGCTCTTTCTCTGGAGGTAGATAGTATGCTTTGGTTGAATTCTAGACATTTTCCAAATATGATCTGATGATAATACAGTGGGTCCTTGACTGCTTTAGTTATAGTAGCTTTGAATCTCAATCTCTCTCTCTCTCTCTCTCTCTCTCTCTCTCTCTCTCTCTCTCTCTCTCTCTCTCTGGTTTTGGCAAGGAAATGGGTTTTAGTGTCTTGCCTAAGGTCACCCAGCTAGGTAAGTATTATGTGTATGAGTCCCCATTTGAACTCAGATCCTCCTGACTGTAGGACCAGTGCTCTATCCATAGTGCTACCTAGCTTCCCCCAGCTTTGAATCTTTTAATCTATTCCATGATTACATTAGTATTTTTAGCTGCTATATCATGTCATTAAATTGTATTGGTCCAATCATCCACTAAAAACCCTAAGGACTGTCTAACCCCAGATGCTTCTCCTATCTAGAACTTGTAAAGTTTGTTTTTTTGGAATGGAAAGGCAAGCTTTTATATTTATCTCTACTTATCTTCATCTTATTAGATTCAGTCCAACACTGCCATTGGCAAAGGGGCTTTTTGGATCTAATTTTCTATGTTATCTATTCTTTGGTTAACTTTGTATTTTGTACAAATTTGATGAGCATGCCATTTATAAATCTATCCCATGCTCATTCCCACCCCCATGCCTCTTATTTTGCCATTCTTTTTCCTGAGAACCCCTCATTTCCACACTCTATCCCTGCAAATACTATTCTTCCTTCCAATTTCTTGATGACTGAAGCTCTTCCTCCATAAAATCTCCAACCCTCAGTGATCTCCCCATTTTCTAAACTCCCACTATACTCCCCCACTGTTACTTAGAATTTCATTTTTCTCTAATGATTTCTTGTGTGTTAGTCATGTTGCCCCAAGGAAGTCATCATCCTGTATACAGGGATCATGCCTTGCACTTCTTTGTTTCCTCCACAACGACTAGCTTTCAGCCTAGTCTGGAATAAGTGCTCAATAAATCTTTGGTGATTGACTGATTGATTGAATGCTAGGTGAAGGAATTTACACTTTCAGCTCCTGCAGTAAATCCAGTCTTCACTGCATCAAGGGGAGGACAGACAGATGGCACCTGTAACCTGATAATTGGAATAAAGTCAGTGCAAGGGATTCATAGCCCAGTTGTTTCGTGTTACATATGTCTCTTTTGCAGCTCTCTTCTTTTATTTCATTCAATTCCTTGGTTGAAACGAATGCATTTCCCAGAAACCTGAACAAATTAGTAGTGCAGGTTAGTCTAGTGAAGCAGTTACAGGAATACATTAGCAATAGGATAATAATGAATCAGCACTGAACTTAGAGTTCAAAATCCTAGATTCAAATCCTACCTATTCTTTTTACTCTGTGTGACATGAAAAAAGTCATTTTCCCTCTCAGGGCTCCAGTTTCATCTGTTAAATAATAGCTAAGATTTATAAAGCATTAGAGTTTGCATAGTATTTTACATATATTCTTTCATTTGATGCTCACAATTCAGTGAAGTAGTTTCTGTTAACCTCCCTATTTTATAGATGAGGAAAATGAATTGGTTGGACTAAATTGGAATTCTTAACCTGGGGTCCTTGAACTTACAAAAATATTTTATTCCTATTTTAATATGCTCATCATCCTTTGTATTTTATTTTATGCACATAGCATATATTCAAGTGAGATTTGGACAGCATTTTGCAAATAAAGTTCTTTATGGGTTGTTGTTATTCTGATGAATCTACCAGACAACCAGACAAAAAAGAATAGAGGCCCTGGAGTAAATGATTGTTAAAAGTACTTCTATATAAAGACCCACTATCTATGAAAGAATTGGCTAGTCCAATAAATATCACTATGAGGGCTTAAATACTTCATTTCTATTTATAAATCTAAATATATATATATTTAAATCTCTCTATATAAATCTTAACCTATCTATATAAATCTCAATATTAATATGGTATGTTTACATTCTAAAGTGTCTATTCTCTCAAAAATGCAATATATTTATATATACATCAGTATACATATATCACCTAGGAATGTTTCTGCACACATTATTGAGATAGTAGTGAAAAGAGACATTTAGCAAAGAACTGGCTTTGTCTCTAGGTGGAATAGGCTCTCATTTATGTAATATCTTTGTCCAGAACTTTCTCCTTTGCTGTCCTTTCTTCTATCTTTTTTTCCTTCTTTCTCACTCCTTTTCTTTTCCCTATTCATTTTTGCCTTTGCCCTAGTCTATAACTTGGGCTTTTCAGTGTCCCCCAACAAGGGGACTGTTGAACTATAGGGGTTACCTATTCCCTCAGTAAGCAGGATATTCATGTACAACTGGTCTACCAGCCATTTAGTTAGTAAATGTTTAGCTACATAAGAAGACTACAGGGTAAAGAAGTTCTTATACCTTATACAGTTATAAGGGTGGCTTATACAGTTATAAGGGTGGAATAAGATATAGTATAGAATGCACTGGTGTTTCTTTTAAAAGTGGGAAAAAGTTTCATAATGGAAGTAAATTCTGAAGATTTCTCAATTCCTAGGAGAAGTCTGAAGAGTCCCAATTACCTGATTCAAACCTTTTCACAATAATCTTGTGAAGTATATGCTATTATTATTCCCATTTCACAGATGAGAAAACTGAGGCTAAGAAAGATTGAGTAATTTTCCCAGAGCCTGGAATTATAAAGAATCAAAGAATTTGAGAGTTGGACCACAGCAGTCATTTAGTCCAACTTATAAATTAAAAGAACCCGCATTCTGGCATCCTTGACAAGTGATTGTCTCTACTTGATGATGTCCAGTGAGGTTATGCTCTCCACTCACTCACCACTCATAACTCATACTCACCTGGAGTGAATCAGTCCATTCCACAACCTGGAGGCAGCACATTCCATTTTTGAACCACTATAATTATTAGGAATTTTTTTTCCTGACATCAAGTTTAACGTTGACCCTTTGTGATTTTGTCCCATTACTTCAGTTTCTGCCCTCTGGTCTCTCTTGCACATGATAGTCCTTCAGATGCTTGAAGGCCAGCTGTCACATCTCCAGGAGTTTTCTTTTCTACAAGTCAAACACACCTAGTTTCTTTGGATTAAATTCAGCTCTTCCTGTCACCACTCACTGTGCTAATAACTAACTAGGGAAAGTAGTGGGGTCAGTGAGCACTCTACTCCTTTTCTGCACACTAGCAGCTCTGGAATAGCAAAGGATTTCCTCAGGAAGATCATGTTCATGAGAACCAAAGCTTCTTGATCCCTGTTGCAACCCAGAACTTAGGGGGTTTTCAAGATTTCTTTCAACTGACAGTTTCAACCTGAGGAGTAAAAAAAAGGAAGGATTTCCTGGGAATACTAACTAAATGGCTGGTAGACCAGTTGTTCATGAATATCCTGCTTACTGAGGGAATAGGTAACCCCTATGGTTCAACTCCTATGCATTTCATCATTCCCTTAACTGGCTACAATCTCATAACAATGATTTCTATTTCTATAACTCCTTAAAAACTGACAAAGAGATTCTTGCCAATCTCCTGTGTTACTGTTATGTAAAAAGTACTTTGTAGATGAGGAAACTCTTCATTTTGTAGATGAAGAAACTGAGGCACAAAGCAATAACATAATTTGCAGTTTCACAATTAGCAAAAGTCAGAACCAGTATTTAACCTCTGATCATGGGATGCTAGGATCCATAGATTTAAAGTTGGGGGTGGGGGGAGGTTCCAGAGGCCATCTAGTTCACTACCATGCCTTCATTTTATATACAGCTATAAAACTGAGCCTTATAGATGTGAAGTGGCTTGTTCAAGGTCATGGGATGGTAAGCATCAGTAGCATGAGTTGAGCTCAGAATTTTTTGTTATTCCTTTCAGATGTGACCAATTCTTTGTTATCTCTTTGGGGTTTTCTTGGCAAAGATACTGGAGTGGTTTGCCTTTTCCTTTGCCAGCTCATTTTACAGATGAGAAACTGAGGCAGAAAGGTTTAAGAGACTTGTTCAGTTACAGTTAGTAAGAGACTGACACCAGATTTGAACCCAGGTCTGCCTGACTCCAAACACAGCATTCTTTTCACTGTACTAAGAAGTCTGCTGACTCCAAGTCTACTTTATCTCACAACTGGATCCTATGCCTACTTCCTGCCTGAGGTCTTATTCTAAATTCCCTCCCAACTCAGAAATTCCATGTTTTCCTATTCCAGTCCTATTAGACCTCTCCATTCAGACAACCTCCAGAAGACAAATATGGAATGTTCTTCATGATCCCCTCTGCTCCTTGAAATCTCTATATAGCTTTAAATCTCAGCTCAGATGCCGCCCCTGATATGAGGCTTTTTTACTGATTTTCTACTTCTCCCAAATTACTTTGGACTGATTTGATAAATCTTTTATTGCTGCTTAACGGTTTATATGTTGTATCTCTACAATAGAATGAAAAATTTGTGAGGAAAGAGACAGTTTCCCATCTTTTTATTGTCTGGTTACATTGTTTTCAACTTTGTCCATTTCATTCTGACTCTGGACCATCACGCACTAATACCGTCTATGGGGTTTCCTTGACAAAAAAACTGGAGTGGTTTATTATTTCCTTCTCCACTGTAGTAAAGCAAAGGTTTAGTAACTTGCCCAGGGTCATACAGCTAGTAGGTAACTGAGGCTGCATTTGAACTCAGGTCTTCCTAACTTCAGGCCTAGTATTCTATCCCCTGAGCCACTTAAATACCCTTTTCTGGCACCTAGATGTTGTTAAGCTGAATTATTAGATTGTGTCACATCAAAACTAACCCTTGATTCCCTGTTTTTATATATCAATCAGTCTAATAGTTTCTTTTTTTTTTTTACAAGACAAATGGGGTTAAGTGGCTTGCCCAAGGCCACACAGCTAGGTAATTATTAAGTGTCTGAGGCCGGATTTGAACTCAGGTACTCCTGACTCCAGGGCCGGTGCTCTATCCACTGTGCCACCTAGCCACCCCAGTCTAATAGTTTCTTATGTATATTTCTTGTCTCCCCAACTAGAGTAAAAGCTCCTAAAAGACATCAGTTGTCTTATCTGTTTCTTCTCTGCTTTCTAGTGCACCCAACACAATCCTAGGTATCATGTGTTTGATGAGTGCTCAATTAGATGACTAGCTTGGCAAAAATCGCTGTGAGTGATGGCTATGCACTGATACCAAGTCTCACCTGTTAAACTAAATCATAGACAGCATGGGGTGTTTTTAGTACATTGTCAGCTTACTAAATATCTAAAGATAAACTTCTTTTATCTGAAAAATTATTTACTTTGTTGATGCACAACAGCTTTTAAACAGAACAGATGGCACCTCCAATTAGAATGCGTTAAAAAGAAACCCTAATGAGATTATAAAAGCCAACAAATTGACTTCTTCATACAGTACTTCCCTGGCATGCAATAAATCAAATATATAATGAGACAATAAAATAATGCATTTATTTACATTTGTTCTGTCTAACACTTTTCTTTGCCAACAATAAGTGCATCGATTAGGCCCTATGTAACTTTATAACATTCTTTGAAACTCCTACCCAGAATGCCATTATGAATACATGAAACATCTTGCAAAGTACAGATATATCTATCTATTTATATAGATAGATATGATAAGTATACACCAAAATCTGTTCTAACATGCATTTAATAAGCATTTACTGTTTGCAAGGCATTAATGTGAGAGATACGTGAATTTTTTTTTTTTTAGGTTTTTGCAAGGCAAATGGGGTTAAGTGGCTTGCCCAAGGCCACACAGCAAGGTAATTATTAAGTGTTTGAGACCGGATTTGAACCCAGGTACTCCTGACTCCAGGGCCAGTGCTTTATCCACTGTGCCACCTAGCTGCCCCAAAGATATTTTGTAAAAACAAGTTTTTATTCTCAAGAAGATAATCTTTGGGCAGCTAGCCACCCCAAGGATATTTTTTTAAAAAGAAGTTTTTTTTTTCTCAAGAAGATTATTTTTGGACAGCTAGGTGGCACAGTGGATAGAGCACCGGCTCTGGAGTCAGGAGTACCTGAGTTCAAATCTGGCCTCAGACAGTTAATAATTGCCTAGCTGTGTGGCCTTGGGCAAGCCACTTAACCCCATTTGTCTTGCAAAAAACCTAAAAAAAATAATTTTATTGAAACTTCAAAGTTTTGATAAATTATTTATTTCACCAAATCCCCCACTTCAAAGCTCTTCTGGTAAAATTATGTCTATGTAAAGCTCAACCTCCCTGAAAATACATTCTATGGTCTACTTCTCACTTTCACATTAACTTCCTAACCCACCCAAAGGATGGATATTTATAGGAAAACTTTCTGTTATCCCATGTGAATTTTGTAATTATTCTTTGAGGTAGGTACAGTGCCTATAATACCTATTTTACAGACTGGGAAACAGATCAAGAGCAGTGAGGTGACTTGCCTAGGATCATGTGGTTAAGTGTCAAAAACAGGATTCAGATTCAGGTGTCCCTGACTTATAATTCAACATTATGCCCCTTTAGGCCATGCTTCCTATACCAAAGGCACTTTATTGACAAAGCATAAATCTGATAAAGTAAAAATTAATAGAAATAAATGTAAAGATAGATTCCATACCTTTCTTCCTTCTTTACTCCCTTCCTTTCTCTCTCCCTTTCTTTCTCTTTCTCTTTTCTTATTTCTTTTATTTTTCTTTCTTCTTTTCTTTCCCCAGTTAACAAACATTCTTCATTGGATTGTAACAAGCCTGTAAACTAGATGATACAAAAACTATATAAATTGGAGACATTTAGCCTGGAAATTCAGTCTCAGAGATATTAAATGATTTAAAATTGTTGATTGGAAGCTGGAAGGAAATTTTAGTGTCTTTCTAATCCAACATCCTCATTTTATAGATCTGGAAAGTAAGACCCAAAGAGCTTAAATGATTTACCCAAGACAACACAGTTTAAATAAATAGCAAAGCTAAGATTCACTCAATTCTCCAAATCCTCTGTATCATACTAGATAATAAATAGGAGAGTTAACTTCCAAATGAACTTTCTCATATTTCACACTGCTTTACACTCTTTGGAGTTCTTTGAATCCGGTGATAAGATCTCTCTCCCCTATACCTTTCTTGGTAGTATTTCTATAACCCTCTTTTTCTTGACTCTCTCATTAAACCAGCTCACTTCTATTCACTGTAGCCTTTGAACAGTCATGGGATTGCTTTTTCTGATAATAGCTGATATTTGTATATCATTTTAAGGCTTATAAAGAATTTAATATTCAGCAGCTCATCTGAGCCTCACAACCCTTTGAGTTAGATGCTAGAAATGAACTTATCTTTTAACTGTTTTGCTGACTGTATTTCAATAGGATTGTTTTACTTTGTAATCTTATGTATTTTATTTTATACCTTTAAAAAAATAGAAGTGGACCTTAGGTTTCTCCAAACTGATAAAAGAGTCTATGACATAATAAGGATCCATTCCCTGTTTTAGAGCTATTTAAGTGTCAGGTTGTGATGAGAACCCAGATAATATGACTGCAAGTTCAGTGTCCTCTCTATTCTAGCTCAACTTCCTTTCCAGTAGGAAGGAAAATTCTCAAGATTCAGTCCTTAAAGCCAAAATTTTTCCCAGCTCCCTCTTCCACCTCTGGGAATGAGAAGGGTCGCCTTGTTAAGCCAAATTGTCTGCTGACAAGATCTATTTTTTAACTTAGAAAGAAGAGCTGCTCTTTGGCTCCTTGGAGTGAGACACGCTTCCTTTCCTATGAAGCTTCAGATTGCAGGGCCAGTGTGGCCTGGTCAGGAGTAGAAATGGATGCAGCCAGGAGGCCAGAAAGGCAATACACAAAAAATGCTAAGCCAAGCATTACTGTATCCTTCTCCAATCTTAAATAATTTCTAGTTTACTGGGAGAAAGAATGGAAAGGAGGAATTTATGAAGCAGGCAAAAATAGATAATTATACCTTATAAAATTGCTATCTGTGAAAAACTGTTCTGAAGGACTGGTGTGAAAATAATTACCTTGTTAAATTTCTGACCACAGAAACCTTTCTCCGTCATCCACATGGGAAAAGCATTGATGTGTCACAGGAGAGGTAGCTAGCTTTCTTTTAGTTTCTTTTATTTCATCCTCAAATATGATAGGTCTCCCTCAGAAATTTTAATCATAGAACTGGAGAATTGAAAAGAATCTTCAGAGGTCATGTGATCTAACCCTCTGCCTCAAGGCAAGCAAGTTCATTTTTAAAAGATCCCAAATTAAGTGTGTTGGATAAGGATGAAGAATGAGAAGCGGGGTTGTGTTACTTATGTCACTCTTCAACCTCCCCAAAGAGGAAGAGGATCTGACATTGATTCTCCTATTTTTAAGAACTTTATTCTTTTTTACCATGTTCTTCCCCCAAAACATTCCTTTTGTAACTTAAGCTTATTACCTTTTATTCTGTCTGCAATGGAGGCAGAAAGTAACTGGGCAACATCTTTATAATTAGTTCTGAATGAAAATGATGTTATAGGACTCAGTAAATAGCCTATTTACACCTAAATGGTGTTCATACCTGATACACAGTAACTTTCAAAATCTCTGACAATATTCTTTGGAGAAGAGAAGCGTTTACTATCAAGATTCATGGAAAGAATAAAGATGTTTGAGAATCAAGTACAGAGTAAAGCTCATGTCTCCATACTGAAATTTTCCATTCTGACAAGGGTTACAGGAAACATATTTTTAATAAAGTGGATTGAGCTAGAAGGCTTTCTTCTTCTCTTGGCTATGTCAGAACCCAAAGCATGGAAATTCTTCAGTGGTTGGGAAAAGATCTCTCCTTAGGAGGATTTTTTTAAATTGGTCATGAAAGTCCCTCTGAAAAAGTGTTTGCTGAAATTGGATGTAGACATGAGTTCAGTTTCCTCATCTGTAAAATGGAAATACATAGTTGATGGAGTTGTTTTGAGGATCAAATAGAAGTTTGTGAAAGGATTTTATCAACCTTGAAGTACTCTATTATTATTATTATAATTATTAAATATATGTGAAGTGTCATTATTTGCAGACTTTTGTAGTAATCCTAAGAGCCCAATGAAAATACTATGCCAGCAGTAGCAGATGGATAGATGTTTTTGTTTTTTTTCCTGACATATATACTGTCATAAGTTTTGGGTAGAATTTCTTGTGGACAGATTTTCCTTATCTCCTCATACCCCCCTTTCTTCTTCAGAGTTGGAGAGAACTTCACAAGTTCTCTTGTACAAGCTATCATTTTTTTAAAAGCAAAAAGGAAAGCAGAATCCTTATAACAAATATTTCAATCAGACAAAACAAATTATGTCCAAAATTGCATGCTATTGTTTCAGGTGTGTCTGACTATTTGTGATACCATTTGAGATTTTCTTGGTGAATATACTACAATGGTTTGCTATTTCCTTCCCTAGGCTATTTATAAATGAGAAAACTGAGGCAAACAAGGTTAAGTAACTTGATCAGGGTCACCCAAATTAATAACTCTCTGAGGTTGACTTAAACTTACTAAGATTAATTTGACTCCAGGTCCAGCACCCTAACCACTGTGCAACCTACCTACATATCACATTCTGTATCTTGTTTTCCTCACCTCTCTATCAGGATCAGGAAAGCTTGCTTCTTCATCAATACCTTAGAATTGTGGTTAGTTAGTTCATTGGTCAGAATTCTTAAGACTTTGAAAGTTTTCAACCTGTATTTGAATCCTGCCTACAGAATCTTCAACAAGTGATCATCTGGTCTTTACTTGAAGGCCTTTAGTGAAGAATATCTTTAAGTCCTGAAGCAGCCCATGCTGTTTTTGAATGAATCACTTTCTTAGAAAGTTTGTCCATACCCAGAGCCACAATCTTTGCTTATTGTTTGTTTGATTGCTTGATAAGTTTTATTTTGTGCAAAATCAACTTGTTCTGCCATCAAAGTCCTTTTATGCATCTTTTGCAAGGAGTTTAGCTGTTGTTTCCTGGAGTGATGCTAGTGTAGGGTGAGTTCTGAAATGTCCTCAAAACTGCAATGCCTTTGAGAATGGACCAGAGATGTCTATATTTCTGTCATCCAAGGATCAGCCTAAGTTTAGAGAGGATCATCATTATCCGATTTATTTTAAGGTAGTCCCCCCCCCCCAATATAAATTTTCACAAATTGTCCATAAGGTTGTTTAAGAATATTGACCTTTTTCAGTGGAGAGAGTATAAATACAGGTGAAATTCCAGGTGCTATTAAACCACCAAAACCACCAATCCAATTTTATCATAAGGTTACAGAAGCCACACAGCTGTAGACTGATATATTTGATTCTTCAGACTTAAGAATACACTTACCTGGTTGCCTTAGATGTCTATACACATTATTCCTAAAACCTACATTTTTTTCATATATTTGCAAAATCTTTACTAAATAATACTAAAAATATTTTTAAAAATTACAAGTTTTGGCTTATTTTCTATATTTGCTTTAAAAACAAAAGAGAGAGAGAGAACTTATTATCATGGGTTATGTATGGTAACAGAATTAAGAGTAGATAAAGTGCTAGAGACAGGAAAACCTGAGTTTTTAATCCAATCTCAGATACTAGTTGTGTGATTGGGCAAATTTCTTCACTTGTGTTTGTCTCAGTTTCCTCAATTGTAAAATGAGAATAACAATGACACCTATCTCATAAGGTTGCTGTGATGATCAAATGAGATTATATTTTATAAAGCCTCTTAGCATGGTGCCTGGCTAAGAGTAGACACTTATTACATGCTGATTCCCTTTCTCCTAATTGATAAAAATGTTTAACAGAACAAGACTAAGTGGACATCTCTGGATCACTCCACTGTAAACTCTCTTCCAAGCTTTCATCAAGCCATTAATGTTTTTCAAGTCCAGTTTTTCAACACGTTCCAAATTCATTTGATTGTATTATCACAAAGTCTGCACCTCTAAACTTTTCCACAAGAAAGGCACAATATATTTTATTAAATACTTTGCTAAAATCTAGATAAACTGTCCTTTCAGTATTCCTATGACCTGACAGTTTAATAAAACTTCCCCAAAAGGAGAAATAAGGCTAGCCTTGGATGGCGTTTACTGAATAAAATCTTACTGGCCCTTGGGTTCACCGTATTTCTTTCTAGATGCTCTTTCTCTCTTTAAATAATCTACCCTTGATGGTTTCAGAGTAAACCTGGGAAGATCTGAATTAATGCAGAGTGAAATGAACAGAACCAGAGGAATAAATCATACAATCACAACATGATGAAGAGAAACAATTTTGAAGCAAATGTCCTAAGCAAATATGATTCCAAAGGATTCATGTTGAAAAATGCTTCCCACTTCCTGAGAGAAAAGCAAAGGATTCAGAGTGTAGAAATGAAGTATTCTTTGTCTTATAACAGGATAAATGTGAAAATTTGATTTGCTTGACTATATGTGCTTATAGCAGGTTTTGTTTTTTCATCTTTCTCCATCAGGGAGAAAAGGAAATTGGGAGGAATAGAAGTGAATTTTTGTTAGCTAAAAACATAATTTTAAAATAAATTGTCCTAAAATTTTGGTAGAAAAAAATCAAGTTCATTGACTTGCAGTTTTTTAATTCCATTTGTCTGGGTTTTTTTAAAAATTAAAACTCAAGATAACATTTGTCCTTCTCTGATACCTCACATGTTTTCCATGATCATTCTAATATAACTGACAATGTTATATCACACCCATCAATTCTTTGAGCATCCAAGGAAGTAGTTCATTTGGGAGAAGTAACTTGACCTCATCAAGGGAAATTAGGGACTCATTTACTATTCCCCTCTCACATTAATTAAAATAAGGATCAAAATTTCTACTAAGATTTTTTCTTCGATTCGGTTCTGTTAATAGACCATTTTCCTTGGCAAACAAAAGAGTTTGAACAACTCTGCCTTCTCTCTTTTCAGTTACTGTCCTATTTACACAGAGTAGTAGTCTGACCCCTCCTTTCTTTCTTCTTTTCCCCAATATATGCACCTAAATACAATCATCAGTTTTTGCTGTCCTTTGCTTTCCTCACCAGTTGAAGCTCATGCTGAGGTTTAGCCCTCCTGACATTATTATTACAGGACTAACTATAGTTTTGTATTCATGTTCTGTTACCATATTTTTGTATTCATGTTCCGTTACCTCTTATTTCCATCTTCGTTATGTTTACTTTTTTAAAATTTGGGTTGGTTAGGAGTTTTCTATGCATTTGCATTTGTCTCTCCAGACAACTCTCCTTTTTCCTCCTAATTGAAATTGTCAGCATGCTCAGTGTTGCAATGCTCTAATCTAATGTAATATTCAATATGCTTAAGAGAGCAAGTACAAATAACCAGCATAGGGTGGGGCTCCCCTGCTGGTCTTTAGATGTGACATCTGCCTGTCACAGTAGTGCTACCTCATCCCCTTCCATCCCATTCACCCTATGCCCAACCTCAGCAATTTTTGGAAGTAGTATTTATTTATTTGCAATTAAAGGGTAAGACAGGATGGAGGATGGGATGAGACAAAGTTAAGCTATGTAAGCATCATGACTAGTAGTTTGTTCCAATGTTTGACTATAGTAGAGAGAGCCCTATCTGTGATCTGAATGTAGAAGTGAGTTTGACACTGAGGCAAGGATTTCCTGCTAAAGGAGCCCTTTATGTATAACATATTTAGGATAAAATTAAATAATATGTGTAAGTCTGGTCCTGTGGCTGTTTCAAGACAGAATAACAGTAGCCATTGCTACAAATAGGCCTTAATAAAATTCTTTAATATATTAAAGGAGAGATGTCATGTTCCCAGATATCTAGCTCAGGAAATTAGCACTTTCTCTTCAGACAATTCAGGTATATACAAATACCTATGCATAAACTTGTGTGATATATACATCTCTGTATATGCTTATATACAAGCATACATGTATTTTTATAGATTGTTTGAAATCCAAAGTCATAAATGATAAAGGAAAAATTGAGCTTTGTCACAGGTTAGTGACATGGTAGGATACTTCTTTCATAGTGGGTAAATTTCCTCCTTAGGAGGACAATTCTCCCTACCTTAACATTGTCACACCTCACCTTGTGGTCTTCTAGCATTGAGACTGAACTACTATCCCTAGGGTCCCATCTCAGAAGCATATCTCTCCATTAGTACCCTTTCCTCTTTTTCTTTTTTAAGGCTTTTGCAAGGCAAATAGGGTTAAGTGGCTTGCCTAAGACCACACAGCTAGGTAATTATGAAGTGTCTGAGGCCGGATTTGAACTCAGGTACTCCTGAATCCTGGGTCAGTGCTCTATCTGCTGCACCACCTAGCCACCCTCACTGCGCCACCTAGCTGCCCTGTACCTATTCCTTTTGATCATCACATAGACCAAGGATAAACTCACTTAGCAACAGGTCATTCCCTACCAGTGCAATTGCACTTGTCTATCAGTTTGGGATTGTTGCTTTTGCTTGTTGTTATTTTGGGGTTTTTTTGGATTTCTAATGATATTTCACTAATAGATAGAATATTATAATTTTGATTAGGTTACTAGGTCACCCAGGAAACCAAGTTCACCTTTAATACCAGATTTGGCTTCTAAATATTGTAAAATATATTTAAATCTAACATAATATCTAGTATTTGTATAATACTTTATTTTTGCAAAATACTTTATAAATATCTTATTTTATCTTCACAGCAACTGTAGGAATTAGGTACTATTTTCTACACTTTATAGGGGAAGAAATGGAGACAGGCAAGGAGTAAAGGTGCCTTAACCAGGATCCCACAGTGGAATCAACATCCTTCTGACTCCAAGTCTAGCTTTCTATGCTTACTTAATGCTTAAATTATTTAATATTTACTTAATATAATACTTGAAAATATTTTAATGCATCAATTTACAAAGTGCTTTAAGGCCTATATACAACACAATAAAAAATAGTGAAATTGTTGTTGCCCACATTTTACAGACGGGAAATATTGAAGCTTAAAAGAGAAGACACAAGCAGCAAGTGTTAAAAATGGAATTTGAGTTCAGTTCTCTAAACTATAAATCCAATTTACTATTAACTAAACCATACACAATTTCATGGCATCTTAAAAGAATAGTAATAAAACAAAAACAACAAATTGAATTAGGAATAGATGTTTTAAATTTTATTTATATTGAAAATAGATATATATGAAAAAGGAGATTTAATTAGAAAAGAATGAGGAAGTAGAAAGAAACTTGTATGCAATTTTAAAGGGTTCTCTCAGAAATTTTTTAAAACACAATTTGATTTAAAAATAACCAAAGTTTTTGAGATCATTTGAGAACTTCAGAACACATGTATAGGTTAATGATGCAATTTTAAAAAAATGATTTCTTCAGAGCAGCGCTGATTACAGTTGACATAGGTCAACCTCCTTTGGACTTCACATATTTTCTTTTTTCATATAGTGCATTCAAATTTTGCCTCTGTTGTGACTATAGCTGAGTACCTTCAGTTCTCTGAGTATGTTTCTTCCTCCATAAGATAGAGATACTATCTACATCATAGGTTTATTGTAAGAATCTTTGTGATATTGCATATAATGTCTTTTGCAAACCTTCACATACTATATAATTGCCAATTCTTGGAAATAAACAAATGAATAGATTTCAAAAGAATTTGTAATGTCTTCTCTATATTTCACCAAACAAAGAACTCAAAGCCCAGCATTAGAGGGGCTGAGAGGTGAGGAGGATGGAGAATGCAGCTTAGATCATGATTTTTTTCCCCAAGGCAATGGGGTTAAATGACTTGCCCAAGGTCACACAGTTATGTAATTATCAAGTGTCTGGGGTTGGATTTGAACTTAGGTCCTCCTCACTCCAAGGCACATGCTCTGTCCACTGTGCCACCTAGATGCCTGCTTAGATCATAATCTTATAGAAGGAAGAGTTGAAGTTACAATGATTTCCATTCCACAAATCTGTTCACATAGATGAATATGGTTTTTTTTTTAGGTTTTTGCAAGGCAAACAGGGTTAAGTGGCTTGTACAAGGCCACACAGCTAGGTAATTAATTATTAAGTGTCTGAGACCATATTTGAACCCTGATACTCCTGGCTCCAGGGCCGGTGCTTTATCCACTAGGCCACCTAGCAGCCCCGATGAATATGGTTTTGGTGATGTCTGAATCTGCAAGAAAACTTAGTCTTGCTGAGTCCTTATTAGTCTGAAAGAGTGATGGGACCTATGCAAACCTTTCAATGCATAGATATTTCCACAGATCCTTCCTTAGGATTGGGTACCTCCCAGAGCTCCCTAACCAACCACCTGTTGAAGTGCCTGATTATTGTTCTAAGAACAAGATAATGACTAGCCTTGGCTCATGTCTGATTTCTGTGTGTTCTTCCAAACTTAGTTCTTGCGTTTCTAGAAGACATGTCTCACTCACACTGTCTTATTTCACTCCCTGCAGATGGAGTCTGACTTGGATTGTTTTTCATTGGAATTTGATGATTCTCTTCTTATTTAAAATGATTTTCCTAGTCACTAATTGAGTTTTTTATTGCATCCTGGAGTTTCTGCCAGCTCCTGATTCTTGTCATAGTTCTGTGATACTCCCTACAGCTCTATAGTGCTTGTAGCAACTTCCAAGTGCTCCCTGAAGATCTTCAATGCTCCTCACCTCTCCCTGGCTTGGAAATCTTTCTCTTTCTTCATGATGCTTCTACTTCATGGCTCCTGACATCACAGTCTTCATCTTTCTTATCTACCTTCTATCTTTTTCCTACCTCTTCCATTTCTTACCCCTTCTCTTTGTTTAGGATATATAAGTTGATACTGATGATTTATAATTCAATTCTCCAAATATTTATGTAGCATCTACAATGTCCACATCATCATGCTAGTTACTGGGGATCCAAAAATGAAATAAATTACACATCTTGACATGAAGGAGCTTACAATCTAGGAAAAGAACAAGGCATGTATATAAATAATTATGATAAAAGGAAAAATGTAATAAGTGTTTAGGAAAAATAATTCACATTTACATAGTCCTTTACAGTTTATTTATTGTTGTTGCTACATTAATCCTGTGATGATAGTTGCAAATATTATTATCCTCATTTTACATATGAGGAAACTGAGACTCAAAGATGTTAAGTAATATGCCAAAGACTTCAAATCAGAAGGCCAAAATATCTTCTGAAAGTCTGAAATAGATCATAGAGCCTGAGTGATACCAGTGCCATCCTAGTGGCTCTCCCTTCCATTTCCCCTAATGTGTCAAATTGAAGATCTATAGGATGATAACCATAGTCTCTGATATTCTTTATTGCTATGGGATTTGGCCCTGCAATGGATGCCACATCTGACTTTTGGAGCAGCTTCATCAGTGTCACCCACGTTCCCTCCTGAGCATTAATGTAGTGAGACAGGATCATCAACAACAAGGCCCTGGCATGTGGCCAGTCTGCTGGTATTGAAAGGAAACGATGCTTGCTGCTTCACAGATCCACTGGGCAGGATTCATAGGAAGAATGGATGACAGTGGGGTAATCAAGCAGCTGCTATAGAGTGAGCTGTAAATGATATGGCAATGGGTGACTGGGAAACAATAGCAGCAGACAATTCAGCCTGGTGAGAGCAGCATCAGAATTAGGGAAGTTCTTTTCCAACAAAGACTTTTGCTTGACTGTGAGGCAAAGAAGAAAGTTTGCAATGCTAGAAGGAGGAAGCAACTATAGCTATAAACTACTGGGCTGTCTTTATTGCATGGGGAGTGGAAAGTGCTCCTAGCATGACAATTTTGGTCCCTTTATCCATAGGCTCTGGAAAAAATTGTTAGAAGATGTTGAGCCTGGTGAGCACCAAATAACAGAGCAAAATGAAACTGATTGTGTTTTCACAGGCAGTGGACAATGTGTTACTTATGTGGAAGTCATTTCAAATGATCTGTCTATGTAATCAGACCACCTACTTGTGAGCACAATGATGAAAACTAATACAAAGGTTGAAAAAAGAATAAAAATAAGGGAAATGATCTAGCATACAATTAAAACAAATACAATCTGATCTATTGCTACAACCTATTAAAATGTAAAAAGTGGATGGAAGAATGGATATCAACTAAAACTATTATCATTCTTATATAAGTTTAACTAAAGCAATCATCATATGTGAAGACAAGAAGATTCTAAAATATTTAGAATTTAGCAAACACTTGCTCTACTTGTCAGTCAAGGTATCCACTCATCACCAGTTCAGTATATCAGCTCATTTGTAAAATCCTTTGTAAAAAAACAGTGGAGGATTTTGATCAACATCACTTTGCAAAACAATCAGGGCAAGAAACTTAAGTAAGAAGTCATTCTGAGGCATTTGAAAATAAAATTAGAAAGAAGGCTAAAAAACTGAAAAAAATCTATATATCATCTTATTTTCTCCTTCAAAACGATAAAATCTCCACATGTGGATGCTAAATTCATAATCTTAAATATGCTATATGATAAAGTAGAAATGGCATTGAAAAACAGGAATAATTCAAAGTACACAGTAAAGATGTTTTATTGAAAACAGCTTTTAGCACATTGAGGGATCAAGTCTCAATATCTAAAAGGGAAAAAATTCCAAAGATACAGAAGAAATTTCATTCTTTATTATTGCAAAAATACTATAGTAATATTAATAATCACCAACACATATGTTTATATTCCACATACCTCCTTATGAAAGTTATCTTAACATGCATAGGAGGATATCCTTTATAAAGGTATGGGATGGGAAACTTCAACTTTTGTAAGAGATATTTTACAGTAGACTAAATCTTAACAGTTATAGAATTCTATATGAAAAAGTACACTGTTTATGGAAAAGTATAGAAAATTCAAGATCACATTGTATTTATTTGTTTATTGACTATAAAAATAAGTTGAAATCAACAGTATAAGATACTACTTTAAAGAATCATCTCCAAAATGATGCCTTCTATGTATATGTCAAAAATCATAAATCATATGTGATAATTCTACAGAGATAACTCTATTAAACTTCCAAATGATCAATATCAAGGAAGGCACAACAGTGGAAGACATATGCTCATGAAAGGAGTTTGTCACTGTCATAAAAGATGTCTAATGTAGTAGGTAATTTGAAGAGTTGTCCCCTATATTCCCTATAGATGGCAAAGTGTTCTGTATGCTCTTATTTTCAAATAACATTGTGATGACAACGTCAAGACCTGAAAAATTACATGGCTTTCTGAATACATATTCATTCAAAGAGCTAAGTTTAACTGTTCTACAAGGGAAAATGGCAATCATTCAAATAATGTATACACTGTTGTACAGGCAAGTCATGGAAGTTAACAATGAGTTAATAAATCTTAGATGTTAAAAATGGACAATGAGCTTGGCTCAAAATTAGAAGAATGAACAAGATTGTCATAGGAAAACAGTGCAATTCTTTTTAAAGACCCCAAGCTTTTTCCTGAAACAGAGGTTCATCTTTTCAACACATCATCTTGTGGTGATGTAGTACAACTGCATTTTCTAGAATAGTATAGTCCATAAATAACTGACTGAAGATTCCTAAAGGGACAATTGAGAGTTGCACTACAGTGATGAAAAAACTATACCACATTCCATTTGAGGAAGGCTTAAGAAGAAGCATTTTAAAGGATATCATCAAAAGGAGAAAAGATGATCTAATAGTGTAGTGGGAGTGAGGGAGAACTGATAGCTGACACTCCATTGGTATCTACACATTGTTAGGAGAACTAGGGGACATATCCTAGCATGACAGGTGGATTTCCTGTAGTTGTTTTATAGAAGAACATGGTTAAAAGCAGATCTGGATTAATAGTTCTCTCTATTACTGATGGAAGTACACCCATCAATGAGATTACAGAAACATTAGATTATCACAGTTTTCAAAACCTCACATAGATAAAAGTCTCTACTAGTAGCATTCTCTTCAAATAAGAATGTCTAAGACTATGGGTGGTGAAAAAACACTTTATTTGGAAACAGAGAGCCTAGATCCAAAGCTTTACTCTATTATTTACTTTATGATCTAGGAAAAAAATATTCTATAGATTTTAAAAATCTATGGGCCTTAGTTTCTTCATCTGGAAAATTATGGGGGGGGCAGAAAACTGAAATAGATTATTTTAAAGATTCTTTGAGCACAAATCCTCTGATTCTTAATCTAAAAGTTATTTTCTTTACCTTGGACATATTTACTTTGTGTAGAAAAAACAATTTTGCTAAGGGTTCATAAAGTTATTTGCATACACATTTTGGACAGCTTCTTCTTCATATGCGGGAATAAGAAAACTTTTTATTTTGCCCTAGGGGAAAAGCAACTAGAACTCTATAGAAAAAAATGGAATAGAGTTGTTTTTTTACTTCTTCCCTACCCCTTTCCCTTTCTGTTGAATGATTTGTGAGACTGTCTTGAAAAATCCAACTTAAATGCATGCCTAGACTTTTGAAGGGCCATTCAGTTGCACTTGGAGATTGGCAATGCAGATGTCTTTTGTAGTTGGTATATGACATTTCACATTGACATTTCTGTGAATTCCCAAGTAAAGTCTGATGAAGTCTAGGAAAATTTTACCCATAGTCTTTTCCCACCTGTTACCTAGAGCCTATTCTGATTTATAGCCTCCAAAGTTGTACATGAGTAGAGCACTTGAAATACTTAAAAAAAAAAACATATAGAGAAAAACTGTTTCTAGTTTTTCTATAAAGTAGAAAAAAGCATATATGAATGTTACTCAATTTTTTTGATCATTTTCATATAAGATCATAGAATTGTCATTCTAGATAGAGCCTTGACATGTCATATCAATATATGCCTTGCCTCTGAACCTTGTTATTATAGACTCACCTAATATCAGAAGGTAGAGTCATAGCCAGTTGCTAACCATAGTCACAAGTCAAAGGAAACCCAGGTGAGGTGATGTAGTATGGTATAGTATAATGTAATGGAGTCCATGTACTCCATTGGTATCCAGAAGAAAACTAGAGAAAGGCCTTCAGCATATTGGGTGGATTCCCAGTGATTGATTTATAGGAACGCATGAAAAGAGATATAAAGGAAGAACAGACAGAGATCAATAATCATATGTATCATTAGAGGAAGAACATCCCCCATAAATAAAATGATAGATATAATGGAATATCATAATGTTTATAGTCTTACACAGATAAAAATCTCCACCTTCAAAAGAGAATTTATAATGTTTCTTCTTCATATGGGGGTAAAAAAAAAACTTTCTGTGTTGAAAGTTACATAGAACTTTCCTGGGGGAAAAGAGCATTATTTGAAAACAGAAGATTTAAATTCAAACCTTTACTCTGCTAATTACTGTATGACCTTGGAAAAAATCATTTTACCTCTGTAGACCTTAGTCCACACAAACAGGTACAAATTCTACTCCACTAACCACATTTTCAAGGGCAGGCATTCTAAGAGAGATCTTACAAGGAGTTAAGTGATGCCCTTTCTGGTGTCTTGGAAGTTCACTTGCACCTGAATCACCTCCTGAAGCTTACAGAAACTATGTAAAGCTTTTCAATAGCAGTCAACTTAAATACCAAATATATGATCTGATCTTCCTTCTTCTTAAACTCCCCTAGTGTAGGTTACCTAATCATATCCAAAATGATTCAATTCTCCTGAGAGGGCCTTGGTACTATCCTGAACAAAATACTGATTAATAAATATTAATTAATCAATTCTCTTTGGTAGAAGAGAGAGAGGAAAAAAGGTCTCACAGTAATAAAAATAAAAGTTGGATATTTCTCACTGTAATTCTCACCTCAGGTCATTTTTTGTATTTCTTCTTTGAGCTTGTTACCAACACAGCAACAAATCCCTGGTATGATTCCCATTTAGTGACTTGTGAGAGGATGTAGTGAGATATTTTTGTCCTTCATTCTTGAAGCAGACTATAACATCAATGAAGTGGTGCCATGACAAGCAAGTGAATTAGATTTAACTGAAGGTGGTGTTGTGGTAAGGCACTAGATTCACTTTCTCCTCCAGAATCATCTGGGTCCAGTGGCTATATATGAATCCAAATGACTGGGGATAACCTGGGATGTGAGACAATCCTAAGGTTAAGTGACTTGTCCAAGGTTATACAGTTAGTAAGGTGTCAAGTGTCTAAGGCTGAATTTGACCTCAAATGTTCTTGACTCCAGGGCCACCACTTAACTGCCCTAATGATCCAGGTTTAGGATATAGTTACCTGGAGTTCCTGAATCAATTAGCATTTGGAATGTCTCCCACTTCTGTTTTGATTCTCATGTTATCTGAAGTCCAAGAGTAATAATCACAGAAGGGTTGGTTCTTCTTCCCACATTGGAAATCCTCTTCCTTCAGACCAGGAATTCTTGCCTTATCCTACATTAGTTTTGTTTCTTGGAACTCTGATAACTCCAAGGCATTTTGGAAGGCATCTTGTTTTGAGTCCAGTGGTTAGGATTTGCATATATAAAAAGAAAATTCTTGCTGACCCTAAAACTCCTGCATCTTGGGAGGTGACAGACCCTTATATATTCCTAATTAAGAACTCTCTTGATTCTCCTCTATACCACACCTCTACTCCTGAACTTGGGTCCACCTCTCTTTTTCTTGCCCATTTAAATAGGGAGCTGTTTCTGAAAAGTATACAGCTACAAAATTTCTCATCAGTCTGCCCTTTAACAGCTCATTCAACCACTTTCTATATATTTACCCTAATGCTGATTCTTCCCAAGCCAGCCATTTTTGTTTAAACTTGATAAAGGTTGCTAGTGACTGGGACTCTTGTAATGATTCTTACATTATAAAAACTGCATCACATTTTTTATTATAGTTCTCAAACATGGCTAGGAACTTTCCCTTAAAACACCAATAAGTTTCCAATAGATATTTCCATATCTAATTAGAATTGCTCAATTGAGAGAAACCCCTACATTTCCATCTCCATCCCATAGAGGGACCTCTATGCTTCATCTTCATGTATTCATAAGACTGTTTTTTTGAAGAATATCACACACTAACTTATAATGATCAATGTTTGATTTAACTGACCCTTGAAGATAGATTTGTTTGGCAGGCTATGGTAGGGTTGGGATTATAGATTTGTTTAGCCCTAGAGATTACATTAACAGCCTATTCTACTATAGTATCCCCTTAGAAGTAACCCTCTGCATTATGATTCAATCCACAATCTATTTCAGGCCTGCTAGTGCTTTAGGAAGAGAATTATCTATGGAACTGGAATGAAGTGTGGTTCTAGGGATTCTTTACTCATGAACCTGATAGAGGAAGATTATTAAATAGATACTACTTTAGAGATGCAGCCTTATCTAATGTGACTGATGTTTTTACAGACTCAGCTAGTATCAGATCCCCTAGACAATGGCAAGGAACAAGCACATATATCTCCCATGACCATCTTCCCAAGGATCATAATCCAAGGTGAGACACACAGCAATTTATTCAAAGTAGGGGATTCTCTCAGATACCCTCATAATGTGATCATATCCTTTCCATACTCCAAAGACTTCTCTAGTTCTAAGTCTCCTTCTGAGAGGCATAAGAAGAGCTTCACATTTCCAAAATATCAGCTCTCCTTCCTCCTGTTTAAATCCTTTACTGACTTGTAGCAGCAATTTTGTTCCTAATTTGCTGCTGTCTGTTGAAAGGGGCTGACTTGTCTCAGAGCTTTTGGCCTTCCACTTACCCATCTCTGTTGTACTGGATACAACTGGATACAAACTGAAGAAATAACCTTGAAAGTCCCTGTCCTGAAACCCATCTAAAGCCTATTACCTCCAAATCTGCAAGTGGGTAGGAATGCATAATAAACAATTATTTATTAAAAGAATAAATGTTATGGAACTGAATCTAAATAGGAAGGGATTTAAAATGCTTCCTATGGAAATGACATAGAGAAATTTTTCTTCTCTCAAGCTGACATTCCAAAATGCACATTCAAATCCTTTTCTGTGCCAAATATATATAAAACTCACCCCTAGAAAAACATTGAATATTATCAGAGGAATCAGAAATATTTTAAATGAATGTATTAATCGACATGTGTCATATCCATCTACTAGACTATAAGCATCATGAGGATATGCAATATTATCTAAACTATCTCTCAGGACTTAACATAGAATACTACATACAGCAGGCATGCAACAAATGTTGGTTGAGTTAAATTTAATTGAATCTGACTTCAGCAATGTAGTTTCAGAAAATCAAGCTGAATTATAACTGGTCTTTGGTGCGCTTCCTAAAAGAAAATTATTTAAATATTGTTCCTCAAAGCAAATTCCCAAAGTAAACTTTTTAAAGAATTTTCATTGAGTTACATTGAATGTAGACTTGAAATTATATTAAAAGGGCCTTTTGCTCTAGAGAAGACAAGTATTACATGTTGTATAGACTACTGGTCCTGGAAGTCAAATCTAGCCTCTGACTCTTACAAGTCATGTGGAAAAGGATAGTTGATTTAATTGTCCTCGTTCTCAATTTCCTCACTTAATTTTAGTGCTTATCTCATAGGGATTTTATGAGACTCATGTACTTTGAGGATTTTAAAGCTCTATATAAATGCCCATTATTATTATTACTAAACAAAAAGCAGATACTCTCTCTGGTGCAACATTTTCAAATTATATTCTCATATCTGAGAGCCTATAAAATGTTTAAATCCTGTTGAGGAGAAAGGACCCAGGAAATGTTATTCTTTCTATTGTAATCTATTCAATTGTCAGCAGAGAGATTGTGGAATCATAGATGAGTTAGAATTAACCTCTGGGTTTTATCTTGCCTTGATTTTTTGAATATTGTCCTAGTGATGGAGATGCTATGTTCTTCAGTTTCCCAATCTAGCATTTTGCTCTTTTTATTGCTGGATGGATCTCTTATGAACATTAAGTAAATCCCTCCTTTATGAACTTAATTTTCTGCCTCTGTCCAATCTTTTTTGTTTAGGTTTTTGCAAGACTAATGGGGTTAAGTAGCTTGCCCAAGGCCACACAACTAGGTAATTATTAAGTGTCTGAGACCAGATTTGAACTCAGGTACTCCTGACTCCAGGGCTGGTGCTCTATCCACTGTGCCATCTAGCTGTCCTATCCAATCCTTTTCTAACACACATGTGGAAATAAGTAAGGGATCTTTAAGGTAGTGAGAATTGGTAGTGGTCTAACCTAAAAACCATGTTTCTGTTTCCTGATCCATAAGAATTACAGAATTTCAGAGTTAGAAGAGACCTCAGTCATCATCTTGTCCAGTCCAAGAAAAACATCCTTTCTTCAATTTACTCAACATACAGTCATCCTGTCTTTGCTTAAAGACTTCTAGCGAGAGAAAAACTATGATCTACCAAGGTAGTCCATTCTCTTTGGAAATTCTTAACTATTAAGAAGTTTTTCTTGCATCTTACATAAATTTATCCATTTGAAACTTCAATTCATATCTACTAATCCTACAGGTATAATTTTCCTTTAACATCCTTTCAGAGTTTAAAGATATCATCATGTACTATCAAAGTCTATTCTTCAAATCAAACATCTTCATTTCCTTTAGCCCCAACTGGAGCATGAAAATGGGCTATCCTTTATTACCACTCAAAGCAAAGATCTTTGAAAACTATTGAAGTACACAATCTACCTGGGGAAACAGTACTCCTTCCAGAGTTCCTTATTGCTTTAACCTAAGAGCATGAGAGTTACAGGGCTAGAAAAATTGTATTTAAACTAATATCCCAACAACATCAAAGAGATAGCAGAAAATAATTAATTATTCACCCCAGAGAGATAGCAACAGACTGAGATAGCAATAGACTGATAGGAGGATGGGTTATCAGATACTGAATATGTGTAGTATAGTGGAAAAAGTATTGGTTGTGATATCAGAGATATGAATTCAAATTTAACCTCTGGTGCTTACTATATGTGAATCCTTGAACAATACCTCAGTTTTTTCTTCATTAAGTACTGGGGTTGCATTTGTTGACTTCAGAGGTGTCATTTTAGTATTAGACTATAATTTATTTACTAGATAAGATCACAGGGTAGGAGCCAAACAGGTAGATTTGACATTGTAGGTTAGATTAGAACACAGAAGAAACTATACTGCTGAATTCAAGGTGAGACAGTCAGAGGCAGTTGGAACTGACATATCTTACAATGAAAAGTATCACATTGTCAGCCTTGAGTGGCCTTAGCTTTATCATATCCTTTGGGTCTATTTGGCTAGTCCCTAATAACTTGCTGGAGTCTGAGTTCCTTTGTCTTTAGGCAGTCATGCATCTATCCTAGCCTAAGAATATGGGATTTGTCTCTTCCATAAAAGGTTTTGTCTACTCCTTTCCTCTCACAATTAGCTGCTCTGAATGGGAGAAGCAAGAGGAACTTTAACAAATATTAGTGTTTTGTGAAGTATGTAATACCACACTCTTTGATGTTATGGAAAACCTAAGTAAAACAGAGCATCTCAGCAGGGTCCCACCTTGTTTTGACTAACCATTTCTTTTTATTACTGACTGTTATGATTAGGAGAATTACTTTTGCACAGACCCTGAATTTCCAGAACTTTAATGAGCAGTATGTTTGGATTCATGCCGTATGATAAGTGTAGGCACAGTATTACTATAAGGAAATCACAGAGCCAGTGAAAGAAAATAAAATTTCCTTCTGCAAAAAATAAGGAAAGAAAGAAAAAAGACTAAGTGAACCATAGTCAGAAAAGGCATTTAGATCCATTTTCATCTTACTAAAGCATAATTCAGAAAGAAAAATTCAAATTTTCACTTAAAAGTTCATAATAAATTAATGACAAAATCCTTAGAATTGGTACTATCACAGAAAACACAGTTTAGAGCCCTCTGACTGAGGATTGGTAGATAAGTGAAAAGTGATAGATATTATTTGCTTGAATTTCAGGAAAGCAGTTGACATTATAATGATAACCTTGTGAACAAAGGAGACAGATGTGTACAAGACATTACAGTTATATCTGAAACTAGTAGCATGACTGGACCTCAAAAGTAGTAATTAATGTGTTGATGTCAACCTGGAAGATTGTCTTTTCAGCATCTGTCACATGGTCAGTGTTTGATAAATGCTTGTGGTTGATTGATTGGTTTCTAATGGAGAGTCACAACTACTTAAGCTGGCCCAATGTAGTTAACATTTTTAATCAATGACTTGGATAAAAGCAAATATGTCATGCTCACCAGATTTGCAGATGGCATAAGCTAGGGTGATTTCTAATCTATGGCTAACAGAATCATATGTAGAAAGATACTTCTAGCTTAGAATATCAGGTCAAATGTCATAAACTGTGACTCATTAAGGATGAATTTGAAGCCCTGTACTTAGGTTAAAAAATTGTTTTGACTCAAAAAATGTACATGAATGTTTTAGTGAAATGAAAAGTTTGCCTGTCAATGTTTAACAGCTGAATCTGAAAAAAATAAGGCACACCATACTTTTATTTTAATCTAAATTAACATTGCCTCCATTTTTGTAAGTCTAGACCAATGGTATCAAACTGAAATGGAAACAAGGGTCACAAAATTATGTGTAAAAGATCCCTGCCACAACATATAACTTAGAAAGCAAACTATGAACATTTTCTATGTTCTATTGTGGGCAGCTTGGTAGCATAGTGAATAGAGCATCAGATCTGGTGTCAGGAAGACCTGCGTTCAAATCTAACCTGACATTTCCCAAATGTATAATCTTGGGCTCTGCCTCAGTTTCCTCATCTGTAAAATAAGCTGGAGAAGGAAATGGCAAATCACTCTTGTATCTCTGTCAAGAAAACACCAAATGGGGTCATAAAGAATCTGAAAGGACCAAACCCCAACAAAATGTTCCATTTTTTTGTTAATTTTGCTAAATTTTTCCCAATTCCACTTTAATCTGGTTCACAAGCATTCAAGAGTCTTGTGGTTCAGATAACCATTACTGGCCAAATATTTGACACATCTTGTCTAGACAATCAACAAAACACAAAATCGTGTCCTTATTTGTAGTATTTTTAGAGGTGTAAATGTTCAAGCAGAAAATATAACTATCAGCACTTGTGAGGAGGTATGAACTACTTCAGCATATTACTAAATGAAAATTCAAAATAAGGAAGGCAAAAAAGAACAAAAACACAATAGAACTAATATAATCTATAGAATAATCTATAGAATAATCTTTATAATATAATCTATGGTTGTAGTAACAGCATTATGAAATTTGCAATGGGGACAATGGTGTCCTATTCCACTTTGCTGTGGTCAAATCATATTTGTAGTATTGTTTTCAGTTTTTTAGGAAGCACATTACTAATCTGGAAAACATTTAGCAGAGTGTAATGAGGATGATGAAGGACATTAAGATCATGGCATATAAGAGGAAAATCTCAGAAACTGACATTATTTAGACTGGAGAAGAGCATATGCTATAGAGAGGCCATGATATCTCTCTTCAAGAATTTGAAGAGATATCCTGTGGGACTATGTATTAGAATTGGGCCAGGTTACTTCTGAGGTCATAACTAGTAGTAATAAGTAGAATTGCAGTGAAGGATATTTAGGCTCCAATAATGTTGGTAGAGATGGTAGGATTTCCAATCAATTAGACTAAGTCAAAATAGCATATGATCCCTTGAGAGAATAAAAGATCTTCATGTGGAAAACTGAGTGACCACTTACTTCTTGGAAATATTTTAAAAGAGATTTTTAAACAAATGCAGATTAGGCTGTATGGCCTCTGAGATCCTTCTAATTCTCTAATTCTCTAATTTTATGATGGTTTCCTGTGTATTCTTTGGTAATGATCAGAACTTAATTCTACTGAAAGACAAAAGGAAGAAGTTTTGCTTTTGTTTTTGGCAAGGCAATGTTTTGGCAAGGTTAAGTGACTTGCCCAAAGTCACACAGCTAAGTAATTATTATGTATCTGAGACTGAATTTGAACTCAGGTGCTCCTGATTCCCAGAGCCAGTGCTCTATCCACTGCACCTAGTTGCCCCCTAAGAAGCTATTTTTTAGAAAATTTTTGTTTTGTTTTTTCCATTAGTGTACATGTTGATGGGGTCCCAAAAGTACAAAATGCAGGTCCTTATACCAATCACAAATGGAAGGTGATTACAGTAAGAAATCATGGGGCAGTGTGATATGTTGTATTGACTACTGGATAAGGAGTAAGGAAAACTATATTTTAGCCTTTATTTTAGGCTAGACTACCACTACAGCTGTGTAAACTCAGGCAAGTCATTTCTTCTCTGTAGATCTGAAATGAGGAGATTAAAATGAATTTTCCTGAAGGTCCCTTATTGATACAATCAGGGATGTGCTGGTAAATGCTTAACAACATTTATTCTCTGGAAGGAAAACATTAGTACATGAAATATTTTCAAATTTAATCTGCTTTATTAATTTTTTATACAATACATTCTTAAGTCTAGACAATCAGCAATGTCAAACCATGATTTACAACATTTCTGATTTCTGAGGTAAAAATGCTCATACTGAAAATTTAATGATTGGCTCTTGGGAAATGGTAGGAATTGACTTTAGTACTTTCCTGAATACAACCTTCTATGATTTTTAAAAATAATTAAGTAATCTAATTCATATTTTTTCCAAAGCTTTCCCCTAGAACATCAGTTCTAAATGTTCTCAAAGTATGGTTTGAGCACCCCTGGAAATTTCTCAGATTCTCTTAGAAGGGTCTAATAGGTCAAAATCATTTTTATAATAATACTATGACATTTTAATTAATATTTATTTCTAACATATATAAAACACCTAATATTCCCTCTTTGGAAAATTCTTAGTAAATTTTAAGAGTGTATAGTTCCAAGGATCAAAACTTTTGAGAGTTACTGCTCTAAACATAGTTATGAAATAGGTAAAGTTTGTCTTTGATGCTCTTAGCTCCTTTTTCCTTTCTTCTCCATCCTTGCTGTAATCTAGAAATACCTCAATGCTTATTCTGCTTTTCTCACTATTAAAAACCAACTTCAAGGAAAAGAGCTCATCTTAATCATTTGTATTCTAATGTGAATGCAAAATTTAACTAAATGAGGTAATTTTTCCCAGGGGTAATCGAATTTTGAGAAATTTCCAATTGTGAAAAGAGTTTATCACAGCTGACCAAGCTGCTGTGGCTAGCAGGGTACTGAGTAGGAAGCAAAGGAGAGGAATATGGATGAGAAGCAATGAGGAGAAAGAGCAGGGGCATTCATAAGATCAATTCTCAGTCTTTCACTGGGAATCAATCCATGAAGAAGGGAAAAGGGGAAAATATGGATGCAAAGTGCCAAGAAGGGATTAGAGCAATTAGTTAAGCAAGAGGCCAAGAGAAATGGGAAATTAAACAGACCTGGATTGAATTTTGTGGCATTTGCATTCAGTAGGTTCATATTTTGTTTGCTCAAGGACTTCTGGGAATTGTGTATTTTTCAAGTTTTCCCCACCCAAGCAAAGTTAATAAGAATTAGCAGCACTGACACCATTCTTCCTACTGGAAGCCCGTCCTGACCTCTGTAGACAAGGCTTGTTCAGGTGCTGTTGGTAGAAAAACTGGATTTATTCTCTAACATGCTGCTTCCAGTCAGACTCCCATATATATATAGCCTTCCTAACATACCCAATATATCAACTCACATATGTTGTTCCTATGACTCTAGTACTTTTCTATCCTAAATTCTTCCAGGCTATCCAGTAGCAATAGTAATAGCAGCTCAAATGTACATAAGACTTTATAGAGTACAATGCCTTCTCCTCACAACAATCTTGTGAGGTATATAATGCAAGTTTTACTCTCCCTATTTGATACATGAAGAAAATGAGCCTCAGAGAGGCTGAGTCAATCAATCAACCAGAATTTATCAAGGATCTATTTTGAGATAGGCATTGGGCTATGTCCTGGGATTACAATGACAAAATACACTGACAAATAAATAAATCTATAAATGAAGGAATAAATAATTAAATGAGCAAACCCTATTTTCAAGAAATTTACTTTCTGTCAGAGGAGTAAACATGTACATAAGAATGGGAATAGATTTTGGACCTTTGGTTTCATCAGCAAAGGGAATTCGGCATGCTAATAAATTTAGTGTTATGAGAAAACCTGGGATCATTGAACCCAAATCTTATTC
The DNA here is from genome assembly GCF_037893015.1 of Macrotis lagotis. NCBI lineage: Eukaryota > Metazoa > Chordata > Mammalia > Peramelemorphia > Peramelidae > Macrotis > Macrotis lagotis. The sequence goes on from NC_133658.1 coordinate 585,871,539, forward strand.
TTTGTAGATGAAGAAATTGTGGCCCAAAGATTTAAATGACTGATACAAGGTCACACTAGTAATAAGTGGCAGATTTTTCCCAAGCAATTGTTATAGGAATGAGTGGGACTAATTTCATAGCTGATGGAAGTAATGGGGTGCTCCTGGAGGGTAATTGTATATGTAAACTTATTTCTGGCATTTCAATAAGCACTCAGTCATTTCTAAATGGGGATTAATTGTTAGGTAGCTGCCTGATTTTATAAAAATTGGGGTGACCTAGAATCTCTAAACTCAGGTTTTTATAACAGACTTTTGGCCCACAGGTTTTTACCAAAATTTACTACTACTAGTTTAGGATAGAGGATTAATGGGGGAATGTTTTAGTTTATAATTGCATAGTTGTATGATGATGGGATATCAGATGGACTCCTACCTAGCAATGGAATCAGTTCTTAAAGTTTGCCTTTTTGCAAGCATTTTCTTGCCTCAGTTTGTGTAATTGTGCTATGGGGAAGAAATATGCAGTCATGAAGAAATGTTGTGTGCAGGTTGTTCAAGGAAAAATTCTCACAGAATACCATTTAAGGCAGTAAAGTCCATTATAAAGGGACAATGTACCTTAAGGTAGGGTAGAAAGGTCATGGTTGGGGGAAAATGTGTGAATGAAAGAATGTCTAAGTGAATGAAATTGTTAAGCACTTTCTATGTGTTTAGTAGTATGCTAAGTACTGGAGATAGAAATACAAAAGTAAGACAGTAAGGTTCTCAGTTAGCTTACATTTTAATAGAATGAAACTATGCCTATACTTTCTGGGATCCCTTTCCCAGGCAAAGTTAATGATAACATTGTCTAGGTTTAAATCAAATTAATTAATCAAACATTTATTGAATGAATGTCTGCTGGAGTCAGTGTGAGATAGAAAATGTGTCACTGGACCTGAGCTATCAGGAGACCTGAATTTGAATTATGTCTCCGATATTAGTCAATCATGTGACCATGGGCAAGGTATTTTTATAAGATTTTTAGTTTCTTCATCTCTATATTGGGGTTCTAAATTGTGAGGGGAATATTTTGCAAAACTTACTTTTAAAATATTATCTATTAATGTATAATTCACTATATAAAGATTCTAGGTCTAAAGAAGTAAGAAAAATTATTTTTAAGTATTCCCAATACTTCTAATAATAATATCATATGAAGACTTCCCACCTACAAACTTGTTTTGCCTATATTTTCAACTCTCTGACACTCAAGAAAATTGTTCTATCATGACTCCAAACAGAATGGCATTTATACCAACTATTTTTAAGCAAAGGCAAGGCAAGCAAACAAACAACAAAATGACTATTTAAATTTCCTTTAATACACATACATTTGATGTGTATATACACATTTTGGTTTTGAAAGCATTAAAAATTGAACATTTTTACTATTAAAATAACTTTTCTATGAGATTACAAAAAGTTCTCCCAATGGAAACTGATTACCAACCATTTTGCTACAAAAATGAATGCACAGCAATATTAATCTTGGCAGTTATGGAGAGCTATGTTCATTCATTCATTCACTCATTCATTCATTCAATAACCATTTTGAAGGACCTTTTGTGTGAAAAGTAATGCTCTAGGTTGTCTGGGAGATGCAATGTTTAAATAAGAGTTCCTACTCACAGACAATGACTTCAGAATTTCATGCATGAAGAAACAAACAATTCAAATGAAAGGAAATGAAAATTTTTTGTTTATATAGCACCTAAAGTGTGATTTCTGCCAATGAATTAACCCACTTTTAACTGAATTAGGCCATTGATATAGTAATATTGATCTCATTTAATATATTTATAATTTCATTACATATGTATGTTCCCAAGAAAATACATGAGCCAAAAATTTAAAATTATATATATTTTAGTTTAAATTATATTCAACTATGTCTAATTTCTTTCAAACATTAGAGATACAATCCACTTCTGCATATCACATATCTACATTTTCAATAGCAATAAGAGCAACAGCCATAGAAACTTAGAGTGATATTCACTGAACAATAAAGTGAAGACACATAAAGCATTTTCTGTGGTCATTGGAGAAATACCAAAGACTTAGAGGCCATTCTTCCTTCAAAGAAGCAGATGCCATTCTAGCTTCCTTAGAGCTGTAGAACCTTGTCTGAACCAAATCTCATCATATTTAGACAATTTGTGCTTTTCTTTCTCCACCACTTCCTTCTGTTAAAGGTAGCCAGGGGACATGATATTTAGTGTGTTGAACTTCGAGTCAGAGAGAGCTGAGTTAGAATTCAGCTTCAGACATTTATTAGTTGTTTGACCCTCATCAAGTCATTTAATCTCTGTTTTCCTTAGCTTCCTCATCTGTAAAATGGGGGGGGGGGGGTAATAAAAACATCTGCCTCACAGGTTGTTGTAAAGTATAAAATGGGATAATAATTGTAAAGTGTTTTGAAAATCTTTAAGTATCACATATATGCTAACTATTATTATGCTAGCTATTATTATCACTAGTATTACATTGAATTACATTTATTGATAATTTACAGATTAAATAACATTTCATAGAACTACTAATAGCTTACACACTTTCTAATAGTTTACAATTAAATATAAATATTCTCCATAATATATAAGGATTCCATTGCAAAAGTACTAATCTCTTTATGTGATTCCTACAATGCTCTACAAAAATTAAGAATTCTAAAAGAAGGGGATAGATAAATGAGAGCATTCTAGAAAGGAAGAACAAAGGAAAGATGTGAAATGTCTTGTTCAGAGAATGGTAACAGCCTGTTGGGTAGACTATAGAGTATATGAAGAAAAGTAAAGTGACAGAAGCCTAAGCATGGCCATATTGTCGAGTGTTTTAAATACCAATCTGAGGAATTTTTGTTTTATCCTAGAGGCAATAGAGGGCTACTGAAAACTCTTGAGCAAGACAAATTACATGTTTGGACCTATGCTTAGAAAGATTATTTTGGAAGCTATGTAGAAATTAGATGGGAAATGAGAGGATGCTAGAAGCAAGGGATCCATTAGGAGGCCATTTCAATATATCAAAGGAAACATTATGGGTTCCTGTTCTAGGGCAGTGGTCATATGAGTATGAGTGTTCATATGACTAAAGAAAAGGAGATAGAAACAAGAGATGCTGTGAAAGTAGATTTCACAAGATACAGCAGGGTAGAATGAAGGACAATCAAGGTTGTTTCCAAGTCTACCAACTTGCATGATTAGAAATAGGAATCTTTGGAGGAAGGATAAATTTCAAGGGGAAGATAATGAGTATTGTTTTAGACATATCAAATTTAAGATCCCAGTGAAACATTCAAGTGATTATGTATAGCAGGTAGTTGTTGATGAAGTACAGGAGTTCAAGAAAAAGAAATGAATTGTATAGATAGACATGAGAATCACTTGGATTGACCCAAGCATACCAAGCAGCTGCTGAATTCTTTCCTTAGAAGGAGCTTAAATTTGCATCGTTATTGTATTGTTTCCAGTGACTCCTCTCAGCCACAGACTCACAGGTTCAGATTTCAGTATAAATATGCCTACCCAAATCAAATATAAATGATATCCTGGATTTTCACTACTATTCCTCCATCCCATTAATGGATGCAATTAAAACTTGACTACAAGTATTTTATAATTAATATTTGTTTGAACTGGGGTCAGGAAGAACAATTTTAAGTCTGGTCTTGGATATAGATTAGTTGTGTAACAGTGGGCAAGATAGTTATTCTCTTAATGCCCCAGACTAGGATTGGGTTACACAATAATTGCTAATCTGCTTTAATGTAAATAGTCTTCATACTAAGGATTTCTCTAAAGTAATAAAAATTGCAAGTTTATATGCATATTCACAGAAGCACAGCACATATTTACACATATGCACTGAAATGGCCAATACAAAATATACTCATCGATAGTTTTGCATTTCCATACTCTGTGCATTTTAGTATTATGCTGAGTTAACTAGCATGTTATTCATCTCTAGAACTTGTCTACATTATTACTTTATAGTTTTTCTCCTTTCACTCTGTAACGTCCTTTGTTCTGCAAAGTTAGACACAAGAATGTCATACTGAGAATAAATTCTATCCTTATCAGTGCCTTAGCAGACAGCTAGAGAAGCCTTTGTGCTCTTTCTGAACTGAGAAACCTATATAAGCGACTTCCAGAATGCTGCTAATAGGATCACTAGTGAGGCCAACAGGCAAAGTAAGGGAGCCATGTTAAGTCATTTCCAACTCAGTAAGACTGAACAGGCCTGCCCCAAAATATTTCCATAAATAATTCCAAACCTTTCAAACCTGCTTTGCCTTGAATTTTTTGGTTGCTAAGTTCTTGAAGCAACTTACTAAATTGATGAAAGACCAAAGATTGCAAGATTCCCCAAATTATAGGATGTTACTGTTGGAAGAATTTTAATAGATTATCTGTGCTATAGCATCTTTATTTTTGTTGTTGTTGTTGTTGTTTTTTGCAAGGCAAATGGGGTTAAGTGGCTTGCCCAAGGCCACACAGCTAGGTGATTATTAAATGTCTGAGGCTGGATTTGAATTCAGATACTCCTGACTCCAGGGCCAGTGCTCTATCCACTGTGCCACCTAGCTGCCCCTAGCATCTTTATTTTAAAGAAGAAAGTCAAGCCTGGTCAGTTCCTCTCCCAGATAGGGGAATGGATTTGTCCATGGTCTCACAGAGTTGGGATTAGACTCTATATCTTCTGACTCTCAGGGCAATGAAAGGTTATGGAAAGATCAAAATCCATTGTTATTAGTAGAACAACTGAAATATTAATGACACATACCTGTCTTTATTTACACATGTGCTAGCAAGCATAGATGCAAATACACATAAACACATGCATGGGAACATCATGTATATATGCATCTATGTGTGTGTCTATATATGCTTGCACACATGCACATACACACACACACTAAAGGGGTGACTAGGTGGCACAGTGGGTAGACCTCCAGTCCTTGAGTCAGGAGGACAGGAAGACCTGAACATACCTCTGTCTTTGCCAAGAAAGCCCCAAATGGGGTCACAAAGAGTTGAATACAACTGAAACAACTGAACAACTACTATGTATGAGTATATGTATATATGTTAGTACACACATATAAAATAATAGCATACTATATATATATATATATCCAAGAATATATATACATATTTATGTATGTATACATACACACATATATACATGCACACAGATCCATGTCTTCAATTTTAGAATAATCTCTTATTGCTCTTCCAAATTACCATCTCATATTTTTCCTGACTCTCAAATTCACACTTCTCAAATAATATTTATTACTTTTTCTTTAATCATTTGAAAACTTTCTTCTGGTACTTTACCTGGTAAAATATTTCTATAGTACAGATTATTCAGCCATTCTCTAACTGATGGAAATTCCTTTTCTTTGTATTTTTCCCCACCACAAAAAATATCACTGTGACTATGTTCCTTTACATATATGTAGAATATTTTGGTGGTTAGACTTTAATATATAAAGATAGCTTGGCTCAAGAGCAGATATCTAATCTGGAATCTTGCTCACAACTCTCCCCCCCCCCAACCTCTAAGAGAATATGTGGTTTCCTCTCTTTTTGGGGAGCAGGCCAATACCTAGAGCTGGACATTTACTTCTCTTGCCTATTTCCCAAAGGGGGATTGAAAGATGAATTATAACTCCCTACTACACTTTATGTAAAGGTTGTATAGGGATAGAGTACTTTGTTGCTCAGGATACATGCCACTTTCCATGATTACTCTCAAGGCAAATACTTAACTTCCTATCATCAGCTTATCATCTTCCCACCAAATTCTAGGCATAGGGAATGCCATTACTGATAACTAATAAAGTTCTTTATGAAAATAATTGATAAAAAGACATTAAAAAGGTTATACAAATAGATTGAGCCCTTCCACTTGGGAAGAACATCAAAAAGTCTGAGCTCAACCAAGTAGAAAATGATTTCACAGAAGGGAATTTTCCTTTTTAGTAATCTTGAGCATTGTAAGCTGAAAAAAAGGAATATGGGAGTCAGCTCCCCACATGTCTATAGTTCCAAGGAAGATCTCCAGTCTACCATTCCAAAATCTATACCTTCTCTCTCTAAGGCCTTCAATCATCTGAAGTCACATCTCCCTCATATATGCTAAGCATAATATCATGGGATCAGAGATCTCTCCACCAATAAGGAATAATGACCCTTATGCGTGTGTCTGTGTGTGTGTGTGTGTGTTTGTGTGTAAAATGCACCATGATTATAGGGTTCTACTTCAGAGAACCACTTCATCCAAGGGAGTGAAAATGTTACGTATGGAACAAATGCACTCTTCATTGTCTACAATAATTGACTTTGTTTTCTTCATGAAATTCTTTTCTCCCTTTAGCATACCTTATATTTCATTCCTTTGAATTTTTCCCCAGTTTTGAATTAGGTTTTCTGTTTTTTTATTAATATATCTCTTTCTTTTCCTATATCCAAGCTGTGTATTTCACAAGTTGAACCTAAGGACCTGGATAATACTCCCCAAGAGAGAAAAGGCATTTGATATATAACAATTGTAATTGTTGCACAATAACTTCTCCCTCAATCAAGGAATTCTCACCCTGGATCCATGTGTGTGGTGATTTTGTTTATTTTTTAGAAAGCCTGGCCACCTAAAGTAAGGGTCATTTTCTTATGTGATTTGTCTCATTATGTCTCACCCCAGGACCCTGGGGAAAGAATACTTGACAATTAGATCTGGGCCATAACTAGAGTTGAGAATGGGATAGAAAAGGATTTATTAAATGCTTACTATATATGCCAACACTTCTGAGGATGCAAATAGAAAAGAAACAACCCCTGCACTCAAAGGGCTAATAATCAAACTTGGAGATAGTACACAAAAGGGGATTCATGTTCATATTCAGTTCATGGCAGATGGTAAGGTCAGTTAGTACTTAAGTTCTGATAGGGAAAGTAATAGAACTTTTGCAAAGCCCAAGGACCTTGTGAAGCAATGGATTGTTGATCCCCAAAGAGAGAGCAATTCCAAGTGTCAGAATATAGGAGAACTCAGGATACTTTCTGCCAATGAAAGGGTGTGTGTGTGTGTATGTGTTTGTGTGTTTGTGTGTGTGTGTGTGTGTGTGTGTGTGAGAGAGAGAGAGAGAGAGAGAGAGAGAGACTGAGAGAAAGAGAGAGAGATAAGGGAAAGTCAGCCTTCAGTAAACAGTGAGTAATTTATGTTTGGTGGAAACTGGGCAATATGATCATAAGGTTAGAAAAGAAAGATTCACAGCCCCTCACTAGCCAGTGATGATAGCTGACAATGCTTACCACAAAAAAAACAAAACAAAAGAAAACAAAAAACAAAGAAAATCCTATCACAATCATTCATTAATAAGGACTTAAAACAAGTGGCAGTAACAATTACTTTTATATTCTTCTGGGAGGATAAGACTTAAAAATCATAAAAAACAAGATATTTGCCAGGATTACTAAATGGAATTTTATATTTTACCATGTCTCTGCACTGTTCAAACAATTTCTTCTGTCTATGTTTTCTGACAGGAAAGGACTTGGGCTCATCCTCTTATCATTGGTCATTTTCAGTGAAGAAACTCCTCATCCTGATATCAATCAATTCTAATAAAGGGATTCATTATATATTGGGAATAAACTCCCAGGAAAGTCTTAAACACTGGAAATTTTCATCTCACAATTGCTGCTCGATCACTTACAATCAGGCAAAGCAGCTTCCCCCATCAGACCTTAACACAATGTTTCACACAGAATACTTTATGTGTTCAATATTTGTTTAATTGAATATAAGGTATCAAGACTTGTCCAAGAAAGCCCTGTGCTTTACCTGACTTGTGCCTAGGGATGAAAGGGTGGGGAAAAGGTCCATCCCTCTTCTTTCAAAACAGAGAAATATGTCCCATTAAGTGCAGCTCACTCCCTTTTAAAGATCTATTCAGTCACTAGTAAAAAACTTTATATCTCCTGAGTCTTTCAGCATTGGCTGGAAGCGGGTAAGGCAGTCCAACCCTACATATTATGGGGTTTTTTTAGATTTTTGCAAGGCAAATGGGGTTAAGTGGCTTGCCCAAGGCCACACAGCTAGGTAATTATTAAGTGTCTGAGGTCGGATTTGAAATCAGGTACTCTTGACTCCAGGGCTGATGCTCTATTCACTGTGCCACCTAACTGCCCCTAACCCTACATATTATGTTAAACCTTGTTGGGAGAAGGAATACAGATGAAGAATAAAGCATGATCCTTGAGCTCAAGAAACTAAAATTCTCATTGAAGAGAGAAGGGAAAATCATTTAAGAGTTAGACTGCATAAAATATATGATGATGTATAATTAAGTGAATATGTTTCTTAGCTGATGTTGCAGCCTACTACAATGCATCAATCCTGCAAATTATTGTGCCTTTAGGACTGCTTTCATCATGTAATTCCACTGATCAAAATTCCCTTTAGGTACCCTACTCATTGAATGATATAATCCAAACTCTTCATCTTGCTTTTTAGAACCACTAAATGATCTATCTTAATAGCTAGTCTTCTCATTGTCTTTCATATTCCTCATTTTTATCCTCACCTCCACATTCCTTATTTAAATGACTTTCTCTTGCTCTTTTCCCCTGACTCCATCATTTCTAGCTATTGAATACTATTTCAAGGTATAGTTCAAATTTCACCTCCATGAAGCCTTCCTTAGTCTTCTGGTACATAGAAATCTCCCTCTTCTTCGACCTATGAATCTTATGGTCTGTACCACTCACTTGGGCACTTAATTATACATCATAGTATCTTGTCATGCATAATAACTCAAATATTTTTACCTTGACTCCTTTATGAGACTTTTGGTTTCTTGAGTTAAAGGACCATGATTTATTTTTCTTCTGTGCTTTCCCCCATCAAACCTTAACACAATGTTCACACAGAATATTGTATGTGCTCAATATTTGTTTAATTGAATTCAAGTGGATAGAAAGATTGATCTTTAGGCACTGGAGGAGAACCATGTGGAACAGAATTTGAAGTTTCCTCAGAGACAATATGGAAATCTTTACTCGCACATGGCATTGCAAACATCATTGATCACTGCCACTACCATCATCAGTAGTAGCATCAGAAGTCATTTAGGCAGCCCTCAGAAGCCCATAACATTGTGCTAAAAGCATTTCAGGCTTATCAAGGACAATCAGACTTTTGGGTATTTTGGACCAGCATGAAATTCACTTCCAAATTATTGTAAAAGGCTTTGACCCATCAGAATGTGAACAGTTTGCTTTATTAAGATTCCTGATAAAGGAATTGACTTTGCTGAGCTACCTGTCATTCTGATTACTCAAGAGTACTCCCATTTCCAATCTAATGCCTACAATAAACCCACAAGTTCCTTCCCACATATTTCATTGACGTTCCATTCTCTTAAAAAAATCATCTCTACAAAATCACATTTAAAGAAACAGAGATATTATCTCAACACAGTAACAACCTTAAGCATGCACACTGTTTCAAGTGTCCATTTTGTTGTTGTTATTGTTTTAACCTCTTAGGTACACTAGTGTCTTCTGCACTATTTTCGTTAAAAACCATTCTTAGTGGACAACCCATGGGAAGTACCTTTTCTTTATAAGAGAAAACTCTGAACACCACCCCAAAGGAAAATAGATTAATGTCTTCTTCCTTTTTTAAAAGGACAGAGGTTTCCTAGCCATTTTAACAGAGTGCTTTCATCTGCAGTAACCCTGGCAACGGATCAGAGAGACTCTCAGAAAAGCCTGTCTATACATAATTAAGAAAAAAGAAGACGAGAACATGATATTAAGGAGCTTAGACCCATGGAGACAATGACTCAAAATCCATCTTAATATATTTCACTATGGTTTTATATGAGAAAAGCAGCATATCTCTCTCTCTCACACTCTCACTCTCTCTCTCTCTCTTTTTCTCTGTGTGTGTATGTGTGTATGTGTGTATGTGTATGTGTGTGTGTGTGTGTGTGTGTGTGTGTGTGTGTGTGTGTGAGAGAGACATCTTTAACTCAGTCACCTTGGCTGGCTGCTTTCACTTCTGGGAAAGGTGCCTAAGAAGTACCAATGCTTAATTAACATTCTCTGTCTCCTCAAGCAGAATCATAAACCAAGATGAGAAGGGTCCCACATATACAAAAAAGTAGGAACATGATCTTAGATTGGAGTCTTTCTCTGGAGTAGTTTATTTTGAGATCCATTGAGCTGGCCATAATATTAATTTTTGTCTAAACTAACAAACACAGAGAAGGAGGGGAAATAGACATGCATTATAGAAGTTTTTAAATGACTATCTGATGTAATGAAGAAAATTCTGGAATTTATTTCCAGCTATCTCTTTCTACCTATGTTTCTTCAGATATATCATTTCACCTCTTAAGACTGGATTGGAATAGTAAAATTTTAGGGTCTGTTCTAATTCCAAATTCTGTGACTTGGTCTTATCTGGGGTGGAAATTTCTGCTTGAATCTGTTGACCTTTAGCTCTAAGAGAGACTGGGAAGAATCTTGTAATTAGAAATTTCAAAACCAATTCACATTCTATCTAATGTGCTTAATCATTTCACCCTTTAAACCATTTAAACCCTTCAAATGATAGTAAGTAATTTTCATAAAAATAAGATAACTAAAGAGGCATGGTATGGATGGTAAGACAGTTTCTCAGACTTAGCAAGACATTGGTTCAAGTGTTACGTATTGTAAGTTATATATTGTAATGTACTAGTTGTGTGACTGGGCAAATCATTCAACCTTTCTTAGTACCCCAGTCCGCCTTGTAACACTATATATTGCAGAATAGTTGATGATCTTTTTTAGAAGTGATCTTTTTTTCTCATAGATAGCTCTCTACTAAAATGAAATTTTTAGGTCCAGAGCAAAAAAAGGTAAATGATGTCATCCAGTATCTATATAAGTACTAATTCTGTTTCAAATTTTTTTCAAGTTCTGATCTAAGACCTGGAAAATAACACTCTGCTAGTAATTGAATTTGAAGTCATAGGATATGAATTTAAATTCCAGCTCTGTTGTTTACTATACAAGTAAGGTTGTCTGGCTTAATTTACCTCTCTGGAGCACATTTCTCATTGATAAATAACTTCTGAGGTCACGTTAGCTCTAGATTATGAGATTGCTTTATAGCCTGATGTAATTCTTTGAAGACCTGGGCCTATGGGATTTTACTTTTGTAGGAATAACAGAACTGAAGTTCTGTTTTTGCAAAGGGAGTGTCTATAGCAATGTATCTTAATGAATCACAGGTCTACCTCTTTAGCCCCCTTCTCCCAAGAGTCTAAAGCATTAAGGATTGCATTAGATACTAGGGGATCCAAAGACAAAATGTAAACCAGGCCCTTCTCTTAGAGATCTTGTCCTCCAGTACTTACATGCATGCTTTCTCCTTCTCTGAAATTTCCTCTCTGTGGTCCAGTGTTAGAAGACCTGAGTTCAAATATGGCCTCAGTAACTACGTGACTGGGTAAGTCCCATACCCTTTGCTGACTTCAGTTTCCTCATCTATAAAATGGGTATAATAATAGCACAAGCCTCCAAGGGTTGTTATGAAGGTCAAATGAGATGATATTTGTAAGATGCTTAGTCTGCTACCTGAAAAAATAGTAGGTAATTATTAAATTTTTGTTTTTTTCCTATTCCTACTGCTACCAAAATACAAAACCATTACTGTATACGGTCATGTGATTATATCTCCTATATCCTTCTGACTTGGACTACAGTCAGTCTTAGACTCTCCTCTACCTGTTCAGGCTATCCTCTGCTTATAACCCAATGCTGAATAGTTAAAACTTATTTAGAACAATGCCTTCTCTGAAAATGAAATAGAGTGATTTATTTTTGTGGAGGTATGATATGCACTGTAAAAATTGAATTAAGTAAACAAATCATCTCAGAAGAAGAATAGAACTAACAGGTTATCTGATCTAGTCTCTTATCCAGACAATGAATCCCAACATCTCTGGCAAGGGCAGCTAGGTGGCACAGTGGATAGAGCACCAGCCCTGGAGTCCGGAGTACCTGAGTTCAAATCAAGCCTCAGACCCTTAATAATTACCTAGCTGTGTGGCCTTGGGCAAGTCACTTAACCCTATTGCCTTGCAAAAACTAAGTTAAACTAAAAAATTTTAAAAAAATCTCTGGCAAGTGATTATCCAACCTTCACCTTAGGAACTCCAATAAAAGATTACTCATTCTATTTTAAGATGGTTGTAATTCCTCATACTAAATAAAAATCTGTTTCCCTGTAATTTCCATCTACTTCTTTGTGGCCCTATTTCTGCTCTTAGAGACAGCAAATCTTATCCATGTGGGGTGCCTGACCTTTGTGAAATTCTGATCTAAGACTAAAAGTAATTCATTGTCTCCAAGAAGAGCATTAGTAAAGATAAATAAAAATGTATAAACTGTGAGCAAAGATTGTGCCTATATATCTAGGGCACTACAGTGAATCTATTGTATGTTCCAAATAGTTATTCACCATTCATTACTTCTTTCTGTTTATTGTTATGTAGATGGGTGGGAAATTCTTGAAAGCTATTTGTAAGACTGATAAAAATTCTTCATGAATTCCACCCTGTCAGAAATAAACTTGAAAATTGTACTTTAGCTCAGGTCTAATGGGCTGCACAGAGTACTTGACTGATTTTCTTTCATGTTTTAATAGAATCCTATCTCACACTGACTTTCTACTACAATGTTTTGTCATTGACTGATTTCAACATATAATCCTTCCCCAGTGCCCCATGACCTGGTTGTTATTCCCTCATTTTATACGTTGGCATTTGATTCCTGTCTCCAGTATAAACCACTTTACACACATCCTCATTCAGTTGTAGAGTGTCATGTGGATTGATTCTGAATGCATTACTAATATCAACATCTGCTCAGGCAAATTCTTCCTGTCTAAGGATGATATTTCCAGAGGATGCTGTCGTTCTGTTCACTAAACAGTTAAGAAAATTCAGGAACTTGTTACTTCTGGTTGAACTCCTTCTTTCATCTCTGAAAGAAGAGTTCCTCTCTTGAGACCATGTCCACTGATTTGAGCAGATTACCAATTCCTCAAATGTTACTGACAAGAATACAAGACAAAGGCACCAATTCTACAAATAACACATCATGAAGACCAGGATAGATACGGGACCTGTGATTTCATTTAAAAAAATCCCCAAGTAAGGAATCTCCAATTTGCAGTTGGCACCTTTTCCACTTAAAGTTTACAGAGTTGCCCAGGTGGTTAAATGAGAGGATCAATCAGAGGCAAGGCTTAAGCTCAGTCTTTTTGGTTTGTAGAACAGTTTTCTATCTGCTGGGACACACTGCTTTCCAAAAAGCATTAGACTACCAAATGGGCACTCTTTGGGAACTCTTAGACAAGGAAAGAAGTTCATTTTGCTACTGTCGGTTCTAGATGAGAAGGCCCTGCTGATAAATCATTAGAGATGAATTCTATTACACATCTTAGCTGGGAAATATGGACAAAATAGCTTGGGGGGTTCAAAATCTATTATGGGGTAGGACCAACATACCCATTCCATGTCTTATCATCAGAGGAATAGATTTCAATATATATTCTATCATTCCTATCTCACAAGTCAATGATTTCTTCATTAATAGCACTCTCTCAAAAATTAATCTGGGACTTTTCATAAAATAGCCTTGTTATATCCTTTCTTTTTAGTCTTCTGTCCAAGAACTCCTCAAACATTGGAACTCCCTCTGGATCTATAGAGGTCAATTATAAAGGGTTTTGGGAGCACCATCTTTTGTCTCTAGGAATTTCTTCCCCCTCCTGCACTCTCAGTTTTTGAGAGGCACCAAATTGTGTGAGATTTGGTAAATAATTCCAGGACTCTAGTTTAACATCATAGATCTTGTAGATACTGGAGATTGTAATAGCAGGCACCTCCCAGGGTTGTAAGGATCAAAGGAGATATTTGTAAATGACTTTGCAAAGTGCCTGGTATATACTAGATGGAAATGCTTATTTCTTTTTACTTTTCCCTTTTCCCTTCTTCTTATGAGTACCTAGTTGAACTGTGTATAGCTAAAGTATTATACCCTGGCCAGACACTAGGAAAGCAAGCATGGATAAATATAATGCACTGTCCCCCCCTCTCTAATTTCCTCATAAATCTGGTGATATTTCACATAAATGAATGAATAAATGATTATATTTTTAAAATGTCAAGCAAGTATGTACTTAGCATTGTGCTAAGTGCTTGGGATACAAATAGAAAAGCAGGATGATTCCTATTCTACAAAAAGTTCATTTTCTAACAATAGAGAAAATACATAGACAGTTTCAGGTGTAAGTCAAAGAGAAAGGTTGCTTGCCTCTTGGGGATCCAGCAGCAAAGCAGATGTCAATGCCTCTTCTTTAATGTCATTTCCACTGATAAAATTGCTTGAGGTTCTAATGTTGAATTACTTGACAGTGCCAGGGATTTTAGTGACAAAAGTTTTCTTTTCTGGATGTTGGGAGCAGTCCCAGGCTGCATCTTCAGAGGAGTGGCTTCCCAGGATGATGCCTGACGGTACTGGGCTAGAAGCAGGACTGGTGGGAAAGGGGCATGTTGCCATTCCCAGGACTCTTGGACTTACCTCTCTGTCAGCAACATCTGATCATCAGGTAGTGCTGGGGATTATAAGAAAATTATCCCCTTTTCACAATGATCCTCAGTGATGAATGTGGGTACCAGGCTAGAAAAAGAACTGGAAGCCTAGCAAACACTACCATTTCCAAGGTTTTGGGGTTCAAGATCCTGAACTTTCTTGACTGCAATCCAAGAGGAGGTGGTAGTCAAAGAGGTATTAGTGGATTGAGTTACCATGACACATGACATAAACAGAAGGGACTATAATAGGCACTTGGTGTTGTTATGGATAAGACATTGGGCTTCAAGTTGGAAATTCAAATCCAAATTTTAGATACCTCCTAGTTGCATTATCCTAGGCAAGTCATTCAACCTCCATCTGCACTAGTTTCCTCATTTAAAAAATGGGGATGATAATAGCACTGAACTCTCAGAGTAATTGTGAAGGTAAAATGAAATATTTCATTAATAAATATTGAAGATAATATTTATTGAAAATAATTATTGAAAAATTCAATAAATTCAATAGAAATAAAAAATCAATTAAAAAATTAATAAAATAAAATAAACACTTTGTAAAGTGTAAAGTCCTATATAAATACTATAGTTGCTATTGTTGTTGTTATAATTGTTATCATCATCATCATCTTCATTATTATGAATATGAACAACAAATTTTCTTATAATTTTGCCAGAAGGGTTAAGAGAGAATAGAGAAGAGAGTGTTAGCTATTTTTCTGTTTTGGGAGATGTTGATCTATGACTCCCTTGAGGAAGAAGACCAAGCCCTCTTCTTTTCTTGAAGCCAAAGATATAGATGAGACAGTAGATGTAAGCTCTGTCATTCACTATCTATGTTGACCTAAGTTAAGTCATCTCACTTTTATGGGACTTAGTTTGTACATTTTAAAGTAAAAAGACATGATCTCCAGTTCCCCTTTCAGTTATAACATTCTATAAAATCCATGATGCTGACCTTTTTTTTAATTGCTCTTTACTTGTGACTCTGAATACTGAATCTTTGAGCCTCTGGAGATGCTGTCCCTTAGGTCTTCACTCCCATTTCTTAGGATGCCTAGATTCTCTCAAAGTTTTGTTGTAGCAGCATTTTCCCATGATACTTCCTGTTCTCTGTCTCCTCCTACCCCCACCATCCCTCCCCCACTAACCATGTATTTCTCTAAAAAAAATTATCTGTATTTTATTTTGTACAACAATATGGCAAAATGAACAGAAAACTGGTTTTAGAGACAAAATGACCTTAGTTAGGATCTTATATCTGACATATACTAACTATATCAATTATGCAATCAATTTATAAACATTTATCAAGCACCTACTATCTGTCAGGCAATGTGCTAAATATGGGGAAAGTAAAAAAGAGTCAAAAGACAGTTTCTGCCTTCAAGGAGCTTATAATCTAAGCTACATTCAGGATAAATAGAACATAATTAGCAAAGAGAAGATACTAGAATTAAAAAGGGGTAAGGGAACCTTCTGTAGAAGGTGATATTTTGGTTGGACCTTAAAGGAAGCCAGGCAGGTCAATAGTCAGGACAGAGAAGGGGAGAGCATTCTAAGCATAGGGTTCAACAAGAGAGAATGTCTGGAGCCCAGATGGAGCATTACAGAATCATCACTGTCACTGAATCAAAAAGCAGGAGTCAGGGTGGTAAAGTATAAGAAGGTATGGGGCATAGAATTTTATTCTCAGCATATAGGCAGCTCTCAGACTATAAATTGCAAAGAAGATACTGACTAACCTGCTTTAATAGGAAGTTCCTTATTCTAAGTTTCCTATCAGTAAAATCATAACTCTAATTCCTATGCCTAGTCCTAAATTTTGTATATATGCTTATATACATATACATGTATACACATATATATTGCCCCACCTCCCCTGCTCCCCAACTCTCAGTCATAGAGTAAAACCTTCTTGAAGGCAGGACTATTTCTTTTGTTGTCTTTGTGTTATCAGTGTCTGGTATATTGTAGGCATGAAATAAATGTATGTGGATTAATTGGTTCTATGGTTAGATGATTTCTATAGTTCTTTGTGGATCTGTAACTCTATGATTCTATCTTAAGCCACTTTATAGCTCTGAGAAAATGAAAATATGATGAATCAAAGGGAAAACACACATACCACAATAAGAGCAATGAAAATGTATGTGTCTAGATCATTTCTCAAAATGTGGACCATAGAATCTTACAGGTCTCTGTCATCCTTTCAGAGGGTCTTCAAGGTCCAAATTATTTTCATAATACTATTAAGATGTTATGAGCCTTTTAAAATAATCTTCCTTTTTTCAGCTTCACATCTATGTGAGGACAGATTTTCTTCATATACTTCTACCAAAACAATATATCACAACAGATTGAATATGGAAACAGATATGAAAATCCAGCTGTCTTCTATTAAACCAGACATTAAAGAGATTTTCAAAAATAAATAAAATAATTTCACTACTTTCACTCATTTTTTTGTTTTTGAAAATATAGCTGGTTTTTATAAAACTATGTTATGGTAACATGCTATTGATATTAATTTAAGTGAATTATTACATATTTTAAATTTGTCCATTTTAATTTCTACAGCAAATATAAATAGATAATTTAATCCATGTAAATAAAAGTTCTCTGGGATCCTCAATAATTTTTAAGAATGTAAAATAGGGGCGGCGGTACAGTAGATAGAGCACCAACCCTGGACTCAGAAGTACCTGAGTTCAAATCTAGCTTCAGACACTTAATAATTATCTAGCTGTGTGGCCTTGGGCAAGCCACTTAATCCCATTGCCTTGCAAAAACTAAAAAAAAAGAATGTAAAATAGTCCTAAAGCAAAATCAAAACTACTGATTTATAGTAATGTTATAATTTCTTATCATTTATAGTAAGTACCTGTATGGTAATACATATTCTTTGGAGCAGAAAAAAAACAATTGGTTCTTAACTTCAGGATTTTATGTTATTAAGGGGACAAAATGGATCAGTTCATATGTCTTTTACAATTTTATGGCTAAGATATGGATAATGTTTTGATGATTTTTGTCCTTTATTCTCAAAGAAGGCCATGATATCAGGGTGATTCCATGACAAGCACATGAATTGGCTTTGAATTGAGGGAGTGCCATACTAAGTCATCAGCCTCACTTTCTCCTCTAGAGCATTTGGATACAGTGTCCAGATATGAATCAGGATGACTGGACATGGCCCTGCATGTGAGGCAATCAGGTTTAAGTGACTTAAGTACCAAGTATCTGAGGCTGCATTCGAACTCCAATCCTCCTGACTCCAAGACTAGTGCTCTATCCACTATGCCACCTAGCTACCCTGACTGTGTTTTAATTAATAGGGAGCTAGCATCGGTCATCATAGGTTTTAGGAGTGCAAGGAGGAGAAGGGCCCCAGGTTGTTATTTAATATGGAAATTGAGAATGGCTGGGTGGCCTCTCCCTACTTCCTATACCTCTATAGGGAAGGTATAGTGAAGACTTGAGATTTTTGTCAGGAATAGAAGAGACAAAGGTGTATTAACTATACAATCATACAAAAAAGTCTAGTTATGAAATCTTGAAGAAACATGTTTATCCAAAGGAATAATCATTGAGCAATTCTTTCCTCCCACAGGTGTTCCTTCGGGTCCTCGAAATGTCATCTCAATCGTCAATGAGACATCTATTATTCTGGAGTGGCACCCACCAAGAGAAACAGGAGGGCGCGATGATGTAACCTACAATATTGTCTGTAAAAAATGCCGGGCAGATCGTCGAAGTTGTTCCCGTTGTGATGACAATGTGGAGTTTGTGCCCAGGCAACTGGGTCTGACTGAGAGTCGGGTTTTCATCAGCAGCCTTTGGGCTCATACCCCCTATACCTTTGACATCCAGGCAATCAATGGAGTGTCTGGGAAGAGTCCTTTCCCCCCACAGCATGTCTCAGTCAACATCACTACAAACCAAGCTGGTAAGTCCCAGAGCCACATGGTGTGGCTCTTTGCTATTCTGTTTTGTCTATCTTTCTATCTGTATGGATAATAGATTTGTTCATCTGACTAGTCAAAAATAACATTGAAAT
The DNA here is from genome assembly GCF_037893015.1 of Macrotis lagotis. NCBI lineage: Eukaryota > Metazoa > Chordata > Mammalia > Peramelemorphia > Peramelidae > Macrotis > Macrotis lagotis. The sequence goes on from NC_133658.1 coordinate 585,890,285, forward strand.
TAAACTTTTTTCTTGCACATATCTGGAAACATACGAATAATCACATGACAATGTGATGTCACAATTTCCACTAGGGTAGAAAAGCATGCATTCATGGTGCAGAAGACATAATACCTGTATTTCATTTATATTTCCAAGATGAAAGAATGAGAGAATTTCATTTTCCAAGATTGAAAGTCAGGAAAACCCTGTAGTCAGGGGAAAATAAAAATAAAAAAAAATTTAAATTTAAACTTAAAAAAGATGTCAGGAGGCAAAACAAAAAAGTAAGTAAAATATCCAGGGTCAGGAATTTAGCATAATTCCTTGCATATTATGAAATTCAATGAATATATATGTTGAATAAATGAATGAATGAAAGACTTAACAAGCATTTGCTATGTATCAAGAAATATGTTGTGTTCATGTCCATGCATGTTTGAGAGGCACTAAGCACTGGTACATAAACCCTACTTTAATAGAATACAACTAAAGATGGCTGCCAGGGAAGCCTATCATAAATATATAGCATTTTCTTCATATGTTAAATGTAAGGAATTTGGCCATGTACTTGGAGAACTCAAATTATGAGACTAGATTACTCCTAATTTTCATTTTAAGATGAAATCATAGAACATCTTCCTTTTCTGCTTTTTTCCCCAAATGTCTTTTGCTTTCTAATACTGATACTGATACTTGTCTTCATTTTTCTTTCATTCTCTGCTCATAATCCAGCTATATTTTTGTTCATTGGAATCCATCCATTCAAAAATGTTAATGGAGTATATATTGTATACTTCTGTATACATGAATCTGTTCTGGATGTTTTCAAGATAAAAATAATTGAAGAACATTATGTAAGATATATTCATTTTCCTCCAGGACTTTGTAGTCTAGGTGGAAATATTAATAAAGACAGGTGATGAAATAGCTATGAAACAAGAAAGTATACAATGAAGACTATAGTCAAGGTCAGGGTGGTTTACTGATGTTATCAATAGTAAATTAAAGTCTATATCAATTTAAAAACCTAAGAGGCAATAAAGCTATGAAATCTACCTCTGAGACATATTATTGTTGTCCAGTTGTATCTAGCACTTTGTGACCCCATCTTGGGGTTTTCTTGGCAATGATACTGAAGTCATTTGCCATATCCTTCCCCAACTCATTTTACAGATGAGGAGACAGAGACAAACAGGATTAAGTGACTTGTCCAGGGTCACACAGCTGGAAAGTATTCTGAGATCAGATTTGAACTCAGGAAGATGAGTATTCCTGACTCTAAGCCTGGAAGTCTTTCTACTGTGCCACCTAGTTTGATTAATTGATCGACTATCATTGTGACACATGAGATTCAGCTCTGAGTAGTTTATAAAGCTACTTGTTTTAAAGGATAGGAAATGAGGAATAATCATGAAAGGCCTTCTTGTAGGATGATGTTTTGAATTAGTTCTTGAAACATAAGTAGATTTCAATAGAGAAGAATGTGGAGGTGGGGGAGATCTAATGTGGAGGAAATATCATAAGGACAAAGATTTCTTCCTCCCTCCATCTTTCCCTCTTTTCTTCCATTCCTAATCTTTCCCCTTTTCTTTCCTATATCATTCCCTACTTTCCTACTACACTTTTCCTTTCCTTCCCTCTATTTCTTCCCTGCCCCCATTCCCCCTTTTTCCTTTTCTCTTTTGCTCCCCTTTACCCCCCCCCCATCAAGGTCTCTTTCTGCCTATTTAAATGCCAAACATCTTTGATAGCAGATGATTCTTGGCAATTGATTGTCAAGATGGAGAAGAAAAAGAGGTGTTATAGGAGAATTTTGTCTGCCAGATGGCTGCTTTGGGACAGAGTATGTGTGTGTTCATATGTGCAAATTTTATGTGTGTGTGTGTGTGTATAGTCACACAGTTTTCTGCATACATGTGGAACAATAAAATAAAGGTAGGAGTGTGGAAGTATCCAGTTGGTGACCACAACCTCCAGTGCCATGGAAACAAGGGTCTTTACAATCTATCTTGAGAAAATAAAAGGAAATGATAATTCCTGCATTATGATTGAACATGTAACACAGGCAGCCTTTGTTAACAGTATTTCCCTTGGAGAGTTTAAGGCAGAAAACTGGCTTAAATATTTTAGTGTCCTGACTTCTGGGAATAAGAATTCTGTCAGACTGTCATGTTATGTTCGTGCTTGGCCATCATTTCGAACTTTTTAACCATGTGCTAACAAACCTGCCACTTAGATCTATTAGTTTTTATTCCTACTCCTCCCTCCACATTTTCCCTGTTATTCCCAAACCTGCCCATCTGCTTATCTATGCATCTTCCTTCCACATTGAATCTGAGGAAATTCATGAGTATTCCAAATATTTATTTTTAATCTTCATCATTTGCTTGTGCAGTGATACATATATCAAAATCTTTCTTCTCCATCCACTTCTACTATCCTTTGTTCCCAGACAACTGTAGCTTTTTCAGCCTCTCCATGTCCTTCTCTACCTTCCTTGCCATGTTTCCTTTGATATCCTGACATTTTAGCATTGGGATGTTTGCTCTTAAAGAAAACACCACTATTGCTTAGCTTGAAACTTGGATAAACCCAACCAAAAACAGAAAATACTTATTTGTTGACTGAACACAAAGATTTGCATCAATTTGTCATATGTGAGATGTTGATTTGAGGCACAGAAGAAAGGTAAATGGAATTCACAAAAGATTCCGAGTATTTTTCTACAGTTGTCATTTGACCTTCATTTTCAAAGAGGACCATAGACATTACTTGTTCTATCTTGATTTGACCATTAATTGGATTTGAGTATGGCAGAGTTAAACAAAGTTGTCAGCCTGACTCTTTTTTCCTGAGTCAATGAAGTCTAGTGGCAGCACAAAGATCAAGATGACTGGTGATGACTTGGGATGCTGTGGATGATCTAGGTATCTTCAATGCCAGACTAAGTTCTAGGAGCTCCACAGCACCTACTTCAGCCTCCTCCTTGGCCATTGAAACATATCATTCTCAAATACCTATTCCTCTGGGGAAATTCTTCACATGCATGGGGCAGACACTCCCCAATACAATGATGGCTTTGAGACTATCAGTTACTTTCAGTCTGATTTAACTCATCAGTCAAGATTGTTTCCTGGGATGTGGTTTTTGAACCTCCTACAACTTCTTGGAGTTACAGGTGGGAGGTGGGTGAATCAGGTGGACACCAAAAATGAATGTGCAGCCTTTGAAAGGGGCTATACAAGTTTTCACATCAGAGATGCTAATCCTCATGAACACCTCATTCACCCCTCTTTCTACATAAAAAATAATTACAGATGTGTTTTATCCACCGTTTTTGTCAGAAATTGATCATTATTTAATTCTGATTTATAATTAAGTGAAGTGTTCTCTGAAGTAGGAATCAAAAAACATAGAAGAGTTCAGAGGTTTTGAGAGCTAGAAGGAACCTCTGAGACTAATCAAGACCTGCTGCCTGATTTGGAAGTTGAGAGAATTAAGATCCAGGGAGTTTCAGCCATTTACCCAAAGTAACAAAAACAAAAAGTGTTAAACATAGGATTTGAATTAATTTCCCCAGAGTTCTGGCTTCATCATTTATTGTGTGTACTGAGATAGAAAATAAATAAATAAATAATACTCACAATTGATACACACACACACACACACACACACACACACACACACACACATATATATTTAAGATTTGCAAAATGCTTTACAAGAGGCATTATATCCTTTGAGTTGAAGCCCTGGTAGCTTATATTTGTGTAGCCTTTGGAGCTTTAGAAAGCATTTTACAGACCTTAACATACTTGATTCTCACAATATAACTGTGAGGCAAGTAACATGATTCTTAATATCCATTAATCAGCTAGGTGGCTCATTGGATAGTATGTGGGACTTGGAACCAAAGATCTTGAGTTTAATCGTGCCTTGGAAGCTAACTAGATTGATAATTGCATCTCTCAGAGTTTTTGTTTTCTCATTTGTAAAATGGGCATAATTATAGCTTCTACCTCCCAGGATTGTGGTGAGGATCAAAAGAGATAACATATAAAGTGCTATGTGAGTTTTAAACTACTATATAAGTAGGTTATTATAATAATAATCACAATTATTATTATTATTATTATTATAAAAATGAGCAAATGAAAGCTCAGAGAATTATAATCACAGAGATAGTTAACCTCAATGCCAAAACTGAACTCAAGGCATTCTATTTCTTGTGCTAGGCTGACTCAATTCATTTGGGCATGTTACTTAGGAAAGAATCTTGAAGATCATCTAGTCTAAATAACATTTTATAAATGAGGAAATTTGGTGTAGAAGTAGAAGCAGGAAAAGTGAATTGTCCTAAGGTCACACTACTTTTTAAATTGCAAACCTGGGATTAGGGGGTCTTTTCCAAATTCAATATTCTTGTGCTAACATCTCACAGTTTCTCAATTCTATTTTCCCATTACTTAATTTCACTGCCTATTTAGTAAATGTTTTGTTTTCTTTTAGTTCTTTTCTGTTATTAAGGAGTATGATTTTAATGTTTAGTGAGCTCCTAGGGAAGACCTTTCTCTACCATTGCAGACTGAAATTTCTTTGCATTTTGAGTCTCTTTTCAGACTGCTGCCTAAGGGCACCAAGAGTTTGAGTAACTTGCTTCGGTCACACAGTCAATAAGTGACAGTGTACAACACAGGACTTGAACCCAGGCCTTTCTGACTCAGAGTACAGTGCCTTTTTTACTTTGCTATGCTTTCTACTTTGTGAAATAATTTATTTCATATACAGTGTAATCCATAAACTGTATTCTAAATTGTCATTTTCTTTTTTCTTTTTTTTTTTAGTTTTTTTTTGCAAGGCAATAGGGTTAAGTGGCTTTCCCAAGGTCACGCAGCTAGGTAATTATTAAGTGTCTGAGACCAGATTTGCACTGATGTACTCCTGACTTCAGGGCTGATGCTCTATCCACTGTGTCCCCTAGCTGCCCCTAAATTGTTATTTCAACCACATCACTAATGAAATGAAACATTTCCAGTTTACCTTTACCTATCTGATTCTATTTCATCTAAAATATGAATACAGTAATACTTTTACTTCCTTCTCTCATAGTGTTGAGAAGACCCAAATGAGGCAATTCCTGTTGAATATGCTATAACCATAAAGAGTTTCATAAATAGGTTTTGCAGTCACTATATGTTGAGGATGATTATAATATATTTAGTCATAATATAACATATGTCTACATATTTATAGTATACATATATTTATAATCTCCTCATTTACATTGAATTTTATAGCATTATCCTCTGCAAAACGTAATTGACAGATCAGTGGTATCCACTGATATCCTCAGGTTAGATGTGGTTGTTGAATGTTTGGACTGAGTATCAAGTCGAAGAGATTGAAGGGCAGGGATGATTGACTGCTTCCTCAGATAAATCATTTGGCTCAGATCCAAAAATGAGCAGGTATACATATGAGTGGGCTATGATGTTTTACTGCATGACCATACCTTAAAATCACTACTTTGTTTTTCCATAAGAGAAGTTCTAGAATTTGAGAGACTTTGATTATATATTCTAGGTACTGATATCTGATATGAATTTTGGAATTTAAGTCAAGGGACCTGGATTGAGATTTCAGATCTGTTATTTATTACCATTCAGCTTGTAATGGTTCAGTTTGTAATGAGTGAATGAGCAAGTGAAAGGAAAGGGTCATACAAACTATTACTAGTAGTCTAAAGAGTCAGTAGTAACAGTTTGTATGACTCTTTCCTTTGCTTTTATCTTATACTCTGTTGTGTGTACTCTGTTGTATTAATTACATGTGGACATATTTCCACCATTAAATGATAACTTCTTAGAGTATGTCTCTATTCTATCTCTTGTTCCAAGAAAAATGATTTGCATATAATACATCTTAATAATTATTTGTTGAATGAAATTGGATTATAGTACAATAGAACTGGCAATGAAAAGGGTCTTAGAGATAGCTAAACTCTTATATTTTATAGATGAAGAAACTGAAGTAGAGAAGTCCCAAGCTAATTCAGGTAATTAATAACAACTCCAGCATTTGAACTAAGGTCCTTTGATTCCACTTAGTACTTTTTTCCATGTCACCACTCTCCTAACCTCAGCTATTCTCTTTCTTCAGTATAATGAAGAATATTGGTACTCTAATAGCTCTTAAAATAAATAGTTATATAGATAGATCAAAGGTGAATAAAATGAAGGGGCAAACAACAGAAAAATTATTGATTAAGTTAATGGTTAGGTAAAACAAGTGTGTACTAAAGATTAACCATATGCTCATAACTGTTCAAGGTACTATAAAGTGGTTTCTGATAAGCTCTGCTACTATAGAGATAGCTGTAATCACTGAACAAGGAAATCTTTATTCTTTGATTATCCCACTCACTGTATTGAACAAAAGAAAACAGTGGTTGGATCTAAGGTACCATGACAAGGCCAACTGTGCTAACTGTACTAAATAACATGAATATAAAGACAAAAACAAAGGCAGTCCCTGTTCTTGATGAGTTTTTATCATACATGGGAACCATCATTCATAGAAGAGGAAGGTGCACTTTGAACTGAAAAGTTCTAGGTTTGGTGAGTGGAGCAGTAAATTGAAAGCTCCCATCCTGGTAGGGTGGCAAAGTTGACAGAAAATGCCTGTCACTTTTTTTTTCTTGGGAAGCAAGTATGTATAGTGGGTAAAACACCAAACTTGAGGTCAAGAATTCCTGGGGGATTCTGGATAAACTGCTTAACCTTTGTCATTTTCAATTTTGGAATCTGTGAAATGAACATAAAAATAATAGTACCTCCCATAGGAGGATCCCATGAAATAATATATGTAAAATTAAATATGAATCTTAAAGTGCTTACTTATTATTATTGTTCCTTTATATCTTCCACTCCAGTAATAGGAAGACCCAACCTGATGTCACAGGCTCTTTATTATCTTCTAAATCTCTGAAAATCACAGAGGGCCTAGGTCATGCAATGCAGTTCCTCAAATTGAGCCAATCCATGTGGCCCATCTGAGATTAAATGAGGTCTCTTGGCTGCCACAGTTGCAATCTGTTGTGTGGCATGGTTCAAACAATGGACAGCTTTTCCCTGACATTGGAAAGAAACATTGGTGTGAGTGCCCAGAGCTGAATCTCAGACTGCATGTGTCACATTGCTAGATCTCATATCCAAGAGTGCTTTGGAAGTTTGACTGCCTTGTGGGTCTTTGGCTTGGAGTGAAGCTCATTTCATTATTGATGTCAGACACATTTTGCTGCTGTTCTCAGCAGTATAGAAAGTGGAAAGAACATGTATGGTATTGGAACCTCAAGATCTAGTTCTAGCCCTTGCTGATGTCCCTCTTAGCCTCAGTTTCCTCTATATAAAATGAGGTTACTGGGTTAGATCATTTTTGAGATTCCTTCCCCCTCTAAATTTCTATGGCAACAAGAATTTAGGGAGCAGGATTTATTGGCAGTTGGCCATGAAGTTAAGAACTGAATTCAAATATGGCCTCAGACACTTACTGGTTATGTGACCCCGGACAAGTCACTTAACCTCTATTTTCCTCATTTTCCTCAATTGTAAAATGAGGATCATTAAAAAGTATCTATCATCCAGGGTTGTGATGAGGATTATTTGAGATAATACTCATAAAAACACTTAGCACAGTCCATAGAAATCAATAATTATTTATTCTTTTCTTCTCCCTCAAACCTCCACTATTTGTCTTTAATTTGGGTGTGGGGGGGATCAGGATTAAGTGACTTGCTCAGAGTCACTCAATTTGATCTAGGTTGGATTTGAACTCAGGTCCTCTTGATTCTCAGGTCAATGCTTTATCCATGATGCCATCTAGGTGCCCTTGGCATTTTGCATCTTGAAGTCACTCATGACTGAGTTTAAGATTTGTACCACGTAGGTTACCTCATGTTTTAGTATTGTACAATCTTACAATTACTTACAAGCAATGCTATGTTGGTGTTAACAAATTATTCAGATGAATTTGCATTTTACATGACAGATAATTCTTCTCCAACTCTAGGACCAGAATGATTGAGATTATTATTATTGTTGGGTTAATGCATTAAAATTAGCTATAAGAAAGATTTTCTAGATCACTCAAAGATGTGAGCTAACTGTTCAAGGAGCCATAAATAGAAGTTCTGACAATTGAAGCAAATTAAATTAGAGATGGTGAGGACTCAGAGGACATACTGCCCAAGTCAGACTTGGTGATACTGAAAGAACCTGTGCTCTAGAAGGACAATCCTAAACTCCATGGTACACTTGAAAAACCCCAACTCTATAAATGATACAGAATGTGGGGAGGTAGCACAGAAGACCTGGGAGAAGGATGGAATCTTAAGGTTGGGGTCATGGTTTTCAGGGGACCATCAAGAAAAATAAGACAGGGATCTTCTAAGGGGAGGAAATATGAGCCACTCCCCAAAGAAAGATGTTAGGACTTACATTGCCAAGACAGCAGGGTGAGGAAAGAACCCTCTGAAGCTCTCCCAAATTGATCTCCAAACAAATGGAAAACTGCCTCCCTGAAACAGAGAAGCAACGTTCTAGTTTGGAAAGAAAGGTCTATCCCACTGGGCTGGGAGAGGAGTGAGTTCAAGAGCAGCAGCAGCAGCAACCAGACTCATAGCAAGGGGCCTTCAGTAAGACTCCAATGCATGAACAATCCACCAGAGTCCCTGGCCTCCTCCAATCTGGCAATTCTCCAGGCAAGAAAGCAGTCTGTGCAGCACATCAAAGCCCCACCCCAGTGATACCCCCCAAGTACAAGTTTTGAACACATTACTGACCAATAGTGAAGCCTGCTCTGCTGGAGGCTAACCAACAGCAAGACCTTACCCTTGGGACTCACTAGCAGAGAGACCCTGCTCAATTATATTTCAGTAAATTTGCAACAGGGGCAAATCAGCAACAAAATCCCTTTTCCAGGGTTAGCCACTAGACTCTGTTACCATAGCCACCCAGCAGCAAGACCATACTCCTGGGGAAGGACAACAGCTAAACCCCACACCCAGGGAAGGTCAACAGGAAAATTCTACTCCCACAGTACAAGCCAGAAGGGAATTCTACCTTCCATAGATTGAAAGTTAGCTAAGTACACTGCAGGACCAGAGTAAAACTCTCACATAAAAAGACCAAGTCACAAAAAAGCAGAAAAACGTGAACAATAATAATAATAGCAACAATAGAAAAAACCTTAACTATAGACATTTTTATGGTGACAGGGAGGATCAAGATATAAACTCAGAAGAGAACAATAATGTGGAAATGGCTGCATGTGAAAGCTCAAAAGAAAATGTAATTTAGTTTCAGGCCCAGAAAGAATTCCTGGAATAGCTTAAAAAAGGACTTAAAAAAATTAGAGGAGTAGAAGAAAAATTGAGAAAAGAAATGAGAGGACTGCAAGTGAATCATGGAAAAAAAAATCAATAGATTTGCTGAGGAAACTAAATGCCTAAAAATTAGAAGTGGTCAAATGGAAAAGGAAGTATAAAAACTCACTGAAGAAAATAATTCCTTAAAAATTAGAAATGAACAAGGATTAATGAGTCGATGAAATATCAGGCTATGATAAAGCAAATAAAAAAAAGTTCAAAAAAGGAAGAAAAATTTATCAATGTAACAAACAGTTGACCTAGAAAATAGATTCCAGAGAGATAGAATAAGAATTATTAGACTACCTAAAAGCAATAATTAAAAAAAAAGGTTTGGACAATATCTTTAAAAAATTATCGTGGAAATGTACCCTGATATATTAGAACCAGGGAGCAAAACAGAACTCGAAAAAAATCCACCAATCACCACCAGAAATAGAAACCCAAAGGAAAACTCCTAGGAACATCATAGTCAAGTTCCAGAGCTCACAGTTCAAAAGGAAAGTATTGCAAAAAGCTAAAAAATAACCAATTCAAATATAGAACTAAAGACAAGATTACACAAAATTGGCAACTTCTATGTTAAAGAACTGGAGGGTTTGAAATATTATATACTGAAAAGCAAAAAAGTTATTATTACAACCAAGAATCACCTACCCATCAAGGGTAACTAGATGGTGCAGAGGATAGTTCACTGTCTTTGGAGTCAGGAGGACAGGAGTTTAAATCCTGCCTCAGCTACTTGAATTTACTAGTTTTGTGACCTAGGGAAATTGCCTCACATCTAAGGCTATATCCAATCTCCTGATTTACATCTGACTACTGGACCCAGATGACATAGCAGGAGAAAGTGAGCCTTGTAACTTAGTATAGTATCCCCTCACTCAAATTCATGTTTTTGTCATGGCATCACATTCCTTGATGTCTTGGTCTCCTTTGAGAATGAAAGAAAAACATCATCATCACCTAGCCAGCAAAATTGTGTTATAACCTATAACCTATAATCTATAAACTCAGGGTGGAGGAGGAGGATGAAAACTTAACAAAATAAAGGATTTTCAAGCATTTCCAATGACAAAATCAGAGCTGAAGAAAAATTTTGACCTCTGAATATAAGACTCAAGGGAAACAGAATAAAGAGAAAACAAGAAATTAAATAAGGTCAAACTGTTTATTTTTCTGTATAGTTAGATAATATTTGTAACTATTAACAATATCAGAAAAATTAGGATTATGTGTAGACTGAGGGTGTAGATATAAGGTGACTTTGATGGGAATAAAGGTGCAAGAAAGAAAATTGCACTGGAAGAAGGAGGGGGCATATTGAATGGGATAAATTATTCCTCATAAAAGAGGATTGAAAGAGTTATTATAATGGAAGGCAAGATTGGGGTGCAAGATGGACAATTTCATCAAAATTGTTTCAAAGAAGGAATAACATTCACATTAGAAATCTAGATTACCACATAAGAAAGTAAAAAGGGATGGGGATAATAGAAGGGGGAAAGGGGAATGATAAAAGGGAGATATTGAGGTTGGTGGTGATCAAAAGAAAATCCTTGTGAGAAGGTAAAGGGTGAATGTTAAGGGGAGGGGGAATAAACAAGCAAAAAATAGCATAATGGGAAATAAACAGTTATCATAATTATAAATGTCAATGAGATGAAGTCAGCCATAAAACAGAAGCAGATAGCAGAATGGATTAAAAACCAAAATCATACAATATGTTGTTTACAGGAAACACTTTGAAGCAGAGAAATACACACAGGGTAAAGGAAGGGCCTACAGCAGAATCTATTATGATTCAGCTGAAGTAAAGGAAGTAGAGGTAGCAATCATGATCTCAGATAATGCAAAACCAAAAATAGATATAATTAAAAGAGATAATGAAGGAAACTATATCTTGCTGAAAGGTATTATAGACAATAAAGTCTTATCAATATGAAACATGCACTAAACGTTATAATTTCTAAGTTTTTGAAGATGTTGAATGAATAACTGGAGGAAATAAATAATAAAACTATATTTGTGGGAAACTTCAATTCTTCCCCCTCAGAAGTGGATAAATATAGCCAAAAACTAAATTAGAAAGAAATTAAGGAGGTGAGGGCAATTATGGAAAAGTTAGATATGATAGCTCTCTGGAGAAAATTGAATGAGAAGACAAAGGAATATATGTTTTTCTCAGCTGTACATGACATCTACACAACAACTGAACATGTATTAAGAAATAAAAACCTCACAATTAAAAGCAGAAAAGCAGAAATAGTAAACAGTATTTTCAGACCATAATACAATAAAAATTGCATTCAATAATGGAGACAATGGAGAAATTAAAAATGAATTGTAAATTTAAATAACTTAATCCTAAAAAAAACCAAGTGGATTAAGGAACAAATCATAGAAACAATTGATAATTTCATTAAAAAATGACAATATTGAGAAAACACCAAATTTATATGATGTAGTATAAAGTCAAATTGCTTACCTTAATAAAAACAAGGAAAAAGGAGATCAATGAATTGAACATGCAACTGAAAAAAGTCAAAAAAGAACAAATTAAAAATCCCAATTAAACACAAAATTTAAAATCCTAAAGGTGAGAGGAGAGATCAATAAAAATTAAAAGGAAGAAAACCATAAAAGTAGAAGCTGTTTTATGAAAAAAATCCCAATTAAATAGTTAAATCACTGGGTTAATTTGATTTTTTAAAAAAAAGGAAAGAAGAAAATCAAATTACTTGTATCAAAAATGAAAGAATGAATTTATCGTCAACAAAGATGAAATTAAAACAATTGTTAGGAACTATTTTGCTCAATTATATTCCAAAAAATTGGATGATCTAAATGAAATGGTTGAATATTTACAAAAAATATAAATTACCCAGATTAAAGAAGAAATAAAAGCTTAAATATTGAAACAATTGAACATGAATTAAACAAGAAATCCAACAAACCCTCAATGAACTTTCTAAGAAAAAATCTCCAGAGCCAAATTGATTCATATGAGAATTCTATGATATATTTACAGAACAATCAAACCCAATACTATGAAAACTATTTGGAAAAATAAATGAAGAAGGAGTTTTCCAAATTACTTTCATGTCACAAATATGTTACTGATACCTAAACCAGGAAGAACCAAAGCAGAGAAAGAAAATTATAGATCAATTTTTCTGATGAATATTTACATAGAAATTTGAATAAAATACTAGTAAAGAAATTACAGTAACATATGAAAAGATACACTATGACTAGTTAGAATTTATACTAGAGATACAGGACTGGTTCAATATTAGAAAAACTATCAACATAATTTACCATATCAAGAAAACCAGCAAAAATAGATATAATTGTCTATTCAATAGATGCTGAAAAAAACCTTTGACAAAATACAACACCCCCCCCCATTAAAAACACTGGAAAACAGGAATAAATTGAACTTGCCTTAAAATAAAATAATATTTATCTAAATCCATCAGCTAGCATTATTTACAATGGAGATAAACTAGAAGCCTTTCTAGTAAAATCACAGCTGTTGCATTATCACCTCTTATTATTCAATATTGGTCTAGAAATGTTAACTAGAGCAATAGGAGAAGAAAAAGAAATAAAAGGAATTACAATAGGTAATGAGGAAGCAAAGCACTTTCTCTTTGCAGATGATATGATGATATACTTAGGGAATACTAGAAAATCAATTAAAAGACTACTTGAAATTAACATCAACTTTAACAAAGTTCTTGATATAAAATAAACTCACATAAATCATCATTTCTTTATATTACCAACAAAGTCTAGTAACAAGAGATGGAAAGAGAAATTCCAATTAGAATAACTGTGAATAATATAAAACATGTAGGACCAGAAAAACCCAGAAACTAAATACAACTATAAAACATTTTTCACACAAATAAAGTTAGAGCTAAACAATCGGAAAATTTTCGTTTAATTTTATTTTTTGCAAGGCAAATGGGGTTAAGTGGCTTGCCCAAGGCCATACAGCTAGGTAGTTATTAAGTGTCTGAAGTCAAATCTGAACTCAGGTACTTCTGACTCCAGGGCTGGTGCTCTATCTATTGTGCCACCTAGATGCCCCAACAATTAGAAAATTTTAATTGCTTATAGGCTGACTGAGTCAATATAATAAAAATGACAATTCTATCTAAATGTATCTATCTATTCAGTGCCATGTGAATCAAGCTATCAGAAAGGAATAGAGCTAGGAAAAGTAATATTATAATTTATCTGGAAGAATAAAAGTTTAAGGATATCAAAGGAATTAATGAATTAATTTCTATATCAATATTCATTAGAAAAATTGATCTATAATTTTCTTTCTCTGGTTTGGTTCTTCCTGATTTAGGTATCAGTAATGTGAAAGATGGTGGTCTAGCTGTACCAGATCTTAAAATGGAATATAAAATGGTAATTCTCAAAAGAATCTGTGCTAGCTAAGAAATAAAGTATTGCATTAATAAAATAGATTAGGCACAAGTTACATTATAGTAAACATACATAGTAATCTAGTATATCATAAACCCATTATTTGAAAAAAATTGCTGGGAAAAACTGGAAAAACAGTATGACAGAAACTGAATATAGACCAACATTTCACACTGTATTCCAAAATAAGGTCAAAGTGAATATATGGTTTAAACATAAAGGATGATACCATAACAAAATTAAGAGATCATGGAATAGATTTTCAGATTTATAGATAAGGGAAGAATTTATGACCAAAGAAGCTCTAGAGAAAATTATAAAATATAAAATAGGTAATTTTTATTATGAAAAATTTAAAAAGATTTTGTATAAACTAAACCACTGAAAACAAAATTATAAGGAAACCAAAACTGGGGGGAAACTTTGTTATTAGAATTTCTGATAAAGATCTCATTTCTCACATTTATAGTGAACTGAGTCTTATTAATAAAAATATAAATCATTCCCCAAATGATATGAACAGGCAGTTTTCAGAGAAATCAAAGCTATAATCATATGAAATATGCTCTAAAGCACTTTTGATCAGAGAAATTAAAAATTAAAACAATTATCACCTATCAGGGTGGCTAATATGGCAAAAAAGGAAAATGTTGGCTGTGTCAGGGGGTGTGAAAAAACTGGATAACTAATGAACTGATGGTGGAGTTGTGAACTGATCCAACCATTCTGGTGATTAATTTGGAACTATGCCCAAAGCTTTATAAAACTGTGCATTCCTTTTGATCCAGTAATACTACTACTGGTTCTATATCCCAAACACATCTATAAAGAAGAAATTTGTATAAAAATATTTATGGTAGCTCTTTCTGTGGTAGCTAAAAATTGGAAATCAAAGCATGTCCATCAATTGGGGAATGGATAAACAAGCCATGGTATATGATTGCAATGGAATATTACTGTTTTAAAATAAGTGACAAGCAGGATAGTTTCAGAAATACCTGGAAAATCTTAAATGAATTGACACACAGTTAAGTGAACTGAACCAGGAGAACATTCAACATAATAACAGTGTTATTGTTAGATAAAGAAATTTAAATGACTTAGCTATACTCAGCAATACAATGATCCAAGATAATCCCAAAATGACTAATAATGAAACATATTATCCATCTCCAGAGAAAGAACTGATATTTATTGAATTCGGATTGAAGCATGCTATTTTTTTTTATTCCTTTCTTTCATCTTTTTCTTTTATCTGAATATTCCTATACAAGATGATTTATTTATGACATTTATATACATTTATTACATATTTACATAATTGCACATGTATATTCTATATCTAATTGTTTCCCATGTTAGGGAAGATTAAGGGGAGGGAGTGAGAAAGAGATAGAATTTGGAACTCAAACTTTAAATAAAAAAATGTCAAAAAATTGGGGTGAAGAAAAGAAAAGATTTGATTTACAATCAAATTGTTGTGGACTTACTTTCCTGGAGGTCATTTACTTTGTCTGGTATTGATAATGTCTAATCTTTTTTTCTGACTGCATCAGAAATCAATCAATAAAATTTATTAAGTACCTACTAGTTGCTAGATAAAGTGATTGCTATATTCAAAGACAAAAATGAAAGAGTCCTTGTCTTCTAGGAATATAAATGCCCTTGGGAAAGATGACGAATATAAAAACATAGCAAATATGAAATCAATATGCTTGGGATAACACTTGGAACTGGAGGAGGGTAAGAAAATATTTTATTTTAAATGGTTGTACTTGGAATCAGATTTCAAAGTATTAGGAAAGACATTTAAGCCATGGTAAAAAGAAACAAAGATACAGTATCAAGCTGGGAATGTCAAGAGATCCATTTGACTAGATTGTAGAATGTGTGGAGGGAAGAAATGTATATTATGACTAAAGATATAGCCTGAAATCAGATTGTGAAAGACTTTAAAATACCAAATAAAGTAGTTTATATTTTACCCTAAAGCTAATGAGTAGTCACTGAATGTTTTTGACATGTACTTTAGGATAATCACTTTGGCAGCTATCTGAAGGACAGAATGAAGAGGAGGAAGGCTTTAGAGTGAAGGGACTAATGAGAAGGTCATTGAAGTGATCCAGGAGAAAAGTGATAAGGATATATGAGTAGAGAGGATTCATATGATAGACATGGTAGAGTTGGAAGAGACAAGACTTAGAAACTTGGAAGTGAAAGATGAAGGCAAATGAGGAGTTAAGGATAACTCAGTGATTGTGTACTTGGGTAACTGGAAAAATGGTGGTACCTTATACAATAATAGGAAAAGCTAGAAGAGAGTGGATTCTGTTCTGGTCTGGATATGTTGAGTTTAAGATTCCTGTGGAACAGAACTAGAATTTGAGAGGGATCAAATCTGTATCATCTATATATCTGGGATTCATCTACAAACAAAAAAATCAATTAATGACTAAATCCATGAAAGCTAATGAACTCGCCAAGAGAAAAGATATACAGAAAGAGGGAAAAAAGGAATCCATTTAAACGCTGCCTAAAAACTGACAATGTGATTCTCCAAAGTGACTTTTTGAAAAATGGATTGTGAATAAAAAACAGAAAAGGCATGGCCAATACTCATTCATCCAGTCACTCTAGTGTTGTGGACCAACATCTATCTTTGCAACAACAGCTGTGGTTTAGATTATCCAAGTGGTTTGTTAGTGTCAATCAAATTTAGCTAGAGATTTTGCTTTATTTTGTTCCAAATAGATGCAGCTTGAGGCTCAGGGATAGTTTCAGTATTCACTGTCACTCAGAGAAAGCAAGAGGCAATATTTTTGAAAGATTGAAATGAAGGAGAAATAAGGGTAAAATAGAGGTACATTTATACATCTTAAAGTATATCTCTAAAAAAATAACAAGAATAAATAAAGTGCAACAAAAGGATTATTCAATGAATTGAGAACCAGCTAGATATCAAGTCTGAAGTTCTTGAGTCTTAAAATTTGGCCCTTTTTTTTCCTCCATTACTCAGTAATGACACCACTATTTAAAAAAAATATTTTCCTTCATAGTGTAGACCAGAGGAAATGTTGAATTTTTAAGAGCATAGTTGTCATATAGAACATTTTGGAATAACTTTTGTTTCTAAGAACTTCCAAATTTCCATGATTTGTATCCCAGCTTTAATGTCATCCTCTGGAGGTCAGTAACATAATCAATTTTTCCATTATAAAGAAAAGAAGGGAGGCTCAGAAAAGGGAGATACCATCACTGACTGATGTAAACAAGTAAATAATTAGAATGAGGGAAAAAAGCCCAGAATCCAGAAAATGATAATACAGAAGACACCATAAAATACCTACTATTCTATTTAATTTTGCATATTTTTCCCCTTGGTTTGATGATTCTCCCCCACCCTGCCAAAGGGAAGAAGCCTATATCTGATATTTATTTGCATACAAATTCATATTTAACTCATTTTTCAAATGGCAAAGTATACATTAACATCAGCAGTGACCAAAAACATATTCATTCTTTTTCCAGTTAGATTTATTTTGGTAACCTGTCACTTCTCACCATAGGTGTGATCCTATTTAAATTGTTCATTTAAAAAATAGGAGATGGCTTATAAGAGAACTGACTCTAGAATCAGGTGAGCTGAGTTCAAATTCTGCCTCTAAAACTACCTGTATGTATGACCTTGCAACCGTCACAATCACTCCGGGCTATGGCTCCTTTATCTGTAAAATTAGAGCTTTAGACTAGGTCGCCTCTGCCTCTGATTTCTACTTTCACTCTATGATCCTAAGTTCTAAGGAAATAGAAATTGAGATAAGTATGCTATTTTTTCCCCATAGAAATAAAGAAAAACCTGTGCAAAGTACTAGCTCATTTGAAAATATTGCCTAATTTGCATTATTCCTTGGTTAAATATAGGCTATGTATGTATAAGGGATAATCTTTGGACATAAAAAGAAGTTTTATAATGTAACATGTTAAGCTCTTTGGAATTAAAGATATTCTGTAAATCCAATAATTAAATATTAAACAATATTACATAGCTGCAATTTAAATATTTATGTTAAGACTGAGATGCAGAAATCAGTTCATTTCCTAGTGGACAGGCCTGTCTTCAGACTGATAGATAATACTTAGCAAAATTCAGGGAAGCACACAATTCAATGTTTTAGAAACAATGAGGTTATTAATTTTTTTAAGCAGTAAAGTAAGAAATACAATATAAAATAATTATGTAAATAAATTCCTCACTGTTTTGCATACAGTAATTTTATTAATATAATTGCTTTTTAAATTCAGAATTTATTCTACTCAATGAAAATACTGTTTTTTTAAAATTAAATTCATTGTTTTTTTATTTGAATCCTGAATTGAGTTTTCATTTGGATTTACAAGGTCCTACCTGGCAAAAAGATAAACCAGACACTTCAAGTGGGTCTTAACCTACTTTTTACAGGATGTGGTAATGAAAGTTAGATTAACCAGCAGGTAATTAAGGGATTAGAAACTGAAACTCCTTAGGGATTTTTCATATGACCATAGGAAAATATTGAACTTCTCAGTGACTCAATTTCCTCATAAG
This sequence comes from Macrotis lagotis, assembly GCF_037893015.1. NCBI lineage: Eukaryota > Metazoa > Chordata > Mammalia > Peramelemorphia > Peramelidae > Macrotis > Macrotis lagotis. The sequence continues at coordinate 585,908,722 of NC_133658.1, forward strand.
AACATTAGAATACTTCCTGTTTACATGTTCCATCCTTCCTTTCCTAAATATTTGTTGAGTCTCTCCTTGATCTACCTCATAGAACTAGAATGAAATAGACTGAAAAAAATTTTTTAAAGTTTTTTTCTTAGATACTGGCTTATTTGGAAGGATATAAAATAATATATACGTACATAGTCTGTCCACCAAGACAGATATAATTCTATCTCCCCTTCATATCTTATATGATTCTTGTCCATGAGACTAGACAATCAAGCAGAGCTGTAGAAATTAAAGAAACAAATCAAATGGTTTATGAGGGGAAATTTTACCATTTTGGTGTATTAGTGGTCATGTTTAGTTGAAATTCTTAAGGACAAGGTAGAATGATTCATATTACTGGTGGATATAAGACTGGCCATAAACTTGTTGTTTTTAGGAAGAATGTTTATCAATATAAAGTAGGGTATATCAAAATAAACCTTCAATGAAAATTGAGGGGAAAAAAACCTGACTTTATCTTTATATTAAAGTACTATCTTAATCAAAACAGCATAGCTAGTAGAGTAAAAACATCAACTCCACTCTCAAGGATTTGGGAAGCTGTATAATGCTTACATATTGGCTCCACTCCACTACTGACCTCAGTATATTTCTCAGTTTGGATGTCACATACATTCAAAAAAAGAAGCAGGTGTCTGTATCTCTTTCTGGGTTATGTACTCAAATGTCAGAGTTATCCCCTTCAGCTTGCCAGGAGAATTGAAATCAAACTCATTGAACATCAGCTTTTCACTATACTAAAAATATTTGCTGAACAAAGTTATTAGGACCACTCCTTGTTACTCCATCTTAGCATTCTGATCTATGTTAGGAAATAGCAGCCTGAATTATTTGAGGTATTTGAAAATGATGACCCTGTAAGTGAACTTTTAAAAAAATTTGAAAGTTATTTTAGTTTTTCAATTACATACAAAGATAATTTTCAGCATTTATCTTTTTGTAAGCTTTTGAGTTCTACCTCCTTCCTTTCCCTCTCCCTTCTCCCCATGAGAACTAGTAATCTGATACTGGTTACACATGAATTCTTACACATTTCATCCTAATGCTCTAAAGACAAAAGTACAGTAGATAGTATTGGGTCCTTATCTTTCATTGCAATGAGTTCTGTTTAAAGCCAAGGATCAGAGTTTAGTTGACCTGAGGAATGATTATCTTGGGTTAAGCTTCCAGTTGGAGGAAGCACTTCAATTAAGCATTAAAATAAACTAAAAATTTTTGAAAGGCAGGAGAGGGTATTCCAAGGAAGAATAGTAGTCTATGCTAAGTCATGAGGAAGGAGATGGAAGGTTGTCTTTGATGAGTATCAAGTAGAATGTGTGTGAGGAAGAAAATGGTATAGTAATTGAGTCAGGGTAAACAGCTTCTGATTACAATCCAACAAATATTTTTAATCCAATCCAATGCAAAAAAAAACATTTATTAAGTTCCTACAAACACTACAGATAAAACTGATGAAAAGAAAGTCAATCCATACCATCAAGGAGTTTAAAATCTAAAGGGAGAGATGACACACACAAAAGGAGGCTGGAAAAATGTGAGAGGTAGACACCAGGGTGTACTTCTCCTAGGGCATCTTATTTCTGGAGTTGAAATCAGGAAGCTAGCAGAGTGGATTCTGAAGGATTAAAAAAGGAAATAAACAAATATAGAATTTCTATTTTATCCTAAAGGCAAAGAGGAATCCTTAAATTTCTTGAGCAGATGAGTGACATGGTCAGATCTATGCATTAGGATCATCAATTTGCTACCTGTGGTAAGGGTAGATTGGAAAAAAAGATAGGCTGGAGAGAGAGAAATTTTCAAGATTCTGTCACAATAATCCAGTGAGAAGGGATAAAGAGAGGAAGCAAGAATAGTGGACTTGTTAAATGGAGAAAAGAAGAATGATGTTGAATATGTTGTGGAGATAGAATTTTCAAGGCTGAGTAGGTACATATGAAGGGTGAAGGAGAGAAAAAAGTTGAGGATGACAGAAAAGTTGGTGATGACTTCACCAACAACAGAGAACTTAGGAGATGAGGAGGATTTGGGAGAAAATTAATCTATTCCATTTTGAATTAATTGAGTTTAAAAGGCCAATGAATGATCAATTGAAGACTTCTTACTATCAAGGAGTCGTTGGTGCAGGCCTGAAGTTCTAGAGAAACACTAGGTTCAATATATAGGCTTGAAAGGCATTGGTGTAGAAATAGCAAATGCAGGAAAGTGATTGAAATCACCAAGAATGTACAAAGAAAAGAAGAGAGGGGAGGGGAGGAGAGGACAGGAGAGGAGAAGAGAGAGGAGAAAAAGAGAGGAGAGGGGAAGGGAGGGGAGAGGAAGGAAGACTCAGAAATAAATTTCAAGAAATAATATCAATATGTCCATCACATTACAATAGCCTCAAGCTATCTTCTTAATAGTTTTCAATGCAGGAAATATGGTGATTATATATAATTATAGCTGTAGACATAGTCATACATCTACACACACACACATACATACACACACACACACACACACACACACACACGTGTACACCTGAATCTATATTTAAAAATCTTGATTTTTTTAAGATTCCATGGAAACAGAAAACAAGAAAGGAGCAAGTCATTTTTGCTTCTTTTGCCTTCCCAGGAATTCTGTCAATGCATTGTTGGCTAAATTTAATGATTCACAGGCTTTCAAATGACTCCCATATTTCTGATGTCAAGGGGTTCTGAAATAGACTCTATCTGTGTTTTTCCTTCTCCTCTCCCCTCATGCCACCATGGCATGTTGGGGACTCTTAGACTATATGAGCTCATGTCTACAGTTTGAAGGAACACTGCTGGCTAGTTCCTAGGAGCCTGTAGAGAGTTGGTGGGTGATTTTTAAAGCCGTTGTCTGTCCACCTGCAGGCCAATTTTGTGCCTATAATTTTCACAGCGTTATCCATGTTAAACAGGCAGGAGCACCAGGGGTTTTTGAATGTAGCAATTAACAAAACAGTAATCAAGCTAAGTGTTTAATTTCAGAAAATTAACATCTTCTCTGAGCGGATGTGAAAAGATTTTTTTTAAGGAGGCAGATTAAATATGCCGGGTATATAAAGGCAATACTGGACCACAAACATCTCCCAGTGCAAGGAAGAAACCAGGCCAACATTTAAGAATACGAAATCTATATTCTCCTTAGGACCCCAGAGACAGGATCAATATTAACTCTGGAATACAGAGATAAGGAGCTAAGTCAAGGAATTTTTGGAAAGAATATGTGATAATGTCTATGCTTAATAGAACTCTGCTACTAATTTGGTTTATTAGTGAATAAATCCATTGTTGCTATTTATTATTTCTGCTAAAATGAAGTAAAAATATAACAGCAAAAGATTAATGTAAAGTGAATACATTTTTATGAGCTTCTAAACAAAATCCATGCTATGAATCATATAATTTAATACCTAAGAAGTTCTGTCTTAGATTACCCTCTCATTTTACATCCCTTATAAGACCCTTTCTCCTCAACTAGATAGCAAGCTTTTCTTTCTTGCCCACCTTAGTTCTGGGTACATGGTAGGCTCTAAATAAATACTTAGTTGATTGAAAAATGGGAAGCATAAAAGTTTCTTAAAGAAATATTTTTGAAGATGGCTCTCTCTATATGATTGATTCCATTATTTTTCAGCAAGAATTTATCATTCATAATAATAAAGAAATATAACATTTTTAAAAATAATAATTTTGTTGCAATTTATTATTTATTATATTTCAGGATTAAAAACAAAAAAAACCACTACATCTGGAATCAGAGGCGAATTTTGTTTCTGTCATTTAGTATCTGTGTGACCTTAACAATTTACTTCACCTTTATGGGCCAGTTTCTTTATCTCTAAAAGGATTTGCTTATTTTAAATGGCATTTTTTAGTTACTTCTAGTTGTGAGCTTCTACAATTCTCTGAGAGGGAAGGAACTACCATGAATCAAGCACCATATTAGATCACTTTTGGAAATGTTATCTTATTTGAGCCTCACAATATCCTTGAGAGATAGGTATTCTTATGATCCCCATTTATAGTCAAGGAAACTGAGGCAAATGGAGGTAAGTGACATGTTCAGGGACACAAAGTGAGTATCTGAAACGGAATTTGAATTAAAGTCTTCTTGATTCCCAGGTCCAGCATTCTATTCCCTGAGCTCCCTAGCTGTCTCTCCTGACCATCAACTGTAAGACTAATATTGAATATAAAGACAAAAAGGAAAACATTGACCTTGCTGTCATGGAGTTTACATTTTTCTGGAAAGTTGATGAGTTAGAGATCACAATTAAGTAATAGGACCCCATGGACTTAGATATAGTCACATTTTGCACAAATTAATCTTTCTATGTCAGAATTATAAGGACATATAAGATTATAATGAATCAGTATGGAATTTTAAAGACCACCCTCTATTGACAGAGTTCTATGTTTTTTTTTTTTGTATTGTTTTGTTTTTGCAAGGCAAATGGGGTTCTATGTTTTTTTTTTTGTATTGTTTTGTTTTTGCAAGGCAAATGGGGTTAAGTGGATTGCCCAAGGCCACACAGCTAGGTAATTATTAAGTGTCTGAGACTGGATTTGAACCCGGGTACTCCTGACTCTAAGGCCAATGCTTTATCCACTACACCACCTAGCCGCCCCCAGAGTTCTATGTTTTTATATAATTAATATAGGAAGGCCTGAGGGACAGATTTCCATTGGCTTTCAGGCTAAAGTTTATTACTGTTGTTGTTTGTCCTTCATTCTAAAGGAGAACCATTATATCAGAGATGTGATGCTATTACTTGCAAGTGAATTGGATTTAAGTGGGGAGGGGAGGGCTATGCTAAGTCACCAATCTCACTTTCTATTCTGGAATCATCTGGGTCCAGTGGTCAGATATGGATCAAGATGACTGGAGACAGCTCTGGATGCAGTAGGAGACCTTGACCTTTTTAAGTTATGATCTTTAACAGTATTATAATTTGACTGAAACTATGAAAACAAAATGGAAAAAATAGATACAGGAGAGAAATGGAGTAGAACCAGGGTAGACATACAAATACATGGTTTTACGTACATATACATATATATACATATATGTGTGTGTGTGTGTATATATATATGATTCTTTAAAAGAGTTAAATCAGGAATAGAAAAAATGTTCTAGAAAGTTAGAAATGAATAAGACTTCATTTCCCACTTCAGGCTTTTAAATAAAGTTCAGCCTTTCAGCTAAAATCAAATTCACCAGGTATCTGTTGGGCATAGGTGAGGAAATATCTAGTCACTGATGTTTCAGTTTTTAAATCACCTTTAACTAGATGTGACTATTTGCCCTGCACAGGAACAAAACAAAATTTGAAAGAAAACAAAGAGCCAAGGCCCTGTCATCTCTTAAACCTTTGCTTATTAAATGTGCTAAGAGACCAAGAATAGGACAAAGGTTAGATGGATGAGACTTGAGTATATGAGACCAACCAATATGTGTAAAGCCCTCACAGGGGTATATGACTCTATGTTAGGAAAGAGCAAATAAGCATTTTCCTATTTTCTTTTACTTGGAATTATTTAGCATCTAATTAGATTTTATAGCTTCTCTTTTATTTTCCATAGGTGAGTTTCAATTTATTTATTGGATTTATTGGATTCTATCTTTGTCTTCATTGATGCATGATGTTTAGACAGGGCTTCTGCCCCCCCCCCAAGAAATGAGAAAACGATACATGGATAGAAGCAGACAGAATATTTACTGAATCCCTGAGTGCTGTCCCTGATGCCAAAGGAATTTTGCCAACATGTATATTTATCTTTATCTGAGCTATTAATTGTCCAAATATTCAAAGAAACATGAGATCTACTTCCCCAAGAATAGTTTACTGGTTCTAGTTCCCTTTGTCTACCCCAGCATAAAGCTAAGCAGCCCTGAACATCTATCAACCACCCAGAAAAAGTTGATAGTCTGTAAAAAGACTCTTTTCTTTGAGTACTTACATGTGCTGCTTCATTTCATAGTATTAGACTAAGAATAGGACTGAAAAATGGTGGTGAGGTCATAGCACATATCTCCTTGTATTCTTTTGGTACAAGTAAGTGGGTTTTTTTTAATAGACTATCAGTAGATTCTATAGTTATCATAAGGTGTTTTTTTAAATAGTGTACTTAACTATTAGGATGAGCCTCAACATCCATGTCTTCTAGGCATTCCCTCAATGATATTAGGCTTAGAATAAAAAAAATCTGTTGGTAGATAAAAAATAAAAGTGTCTATGTCCTATTCTTCCTGGTATGAAGCTGTCTAACTTGCCTCACTAGTGTGATATAAACCGAGTCTAGTAGACCTGAACTGGAATTCTTTCTGTATCACATGTCACTGAGATTATTGTCTGAAATAATCCACCATTAAATAATGGTGCAAAATGTATGCAAAGTTGGAAGGAAGGATAAAAGGAAGAAAAGAAGAACGTTAATGACTTTAAGTGCAAAGTGAATCTAGAGAAGTGATTCTTAACCTTTTTAATGTCAAGGACCCCTTTGGCAATTTGGGAATCAATCTATGGATCTATTCTTAGAAAGTTTTAAAAAGCATAAAGCAAAATGTACAAGATTGCAAAGGAAATAGATATGGAATAAAACATGGTACAATTAAAAAAAGGCTGCTTGCACAGGAAATTATAAATCTAATATGTGCAACTTGCTATTCCTTTCAAATATACAACAAAATGAAAAGAAAATATACTGAAATATCTATCAATTTTTTTTTGCATAGTGAGTCATCTTTTGACAGAGTACATTATAGTTTGTTATCCTCTTAACATGCTTTTAATATATAACAACAACAACATAACATCTAATGTCCACACCAGGATAAAAAAAAACAGTAAAACAATTACCCAAATAACTAAGTCTGCTTTTGCATACACGCCTACTCTCAAAGCTAATTATTTGTTTGTTTAATCAACTTTGATCAGAAGTGTTACCACATGAAAATGTTTACTGAACCAGGCTTCTGGGTGTGAAATCCAAGATTTTGAAATTCAAACATACTTGTAGAATTCAATTTTCACTGACCAAGACAGAACTAACAACCTAAAAAACTAATAATTCTGCTCAAAAATACAGTTACATTTGAGGATGGAAATGTAATCAGAAACATGATTCATATATCTTACAATATTTATTCACTACTGAGAACATTAGTATTAGGTCATTAATTTACATGTATATTCAATTAATGGATTCTCACACCCTTTCCTCCCAATGAAATTTATGTAAAGAATAAATATGATCTTTCTTCTTCTATTCTTTCCAAAGAATTTGACCTGTCTACATAAGAAAACAACAAAAACAGCAAGTGAATGAAGAATGTCTATTATCTAGATTAACTGAAAGATCTCATCCACTGGAATAGAGTTCAGATAGTGAAAATGGACTATGAATGAGGTGGGCCTGACATTTAATAGGAAGTGGGGAAGAGGCTGGATTATGTTGGGAATTTCCTTTCTAAATAGCTCCTTTCTCCTCAGACAAGATCTGTCTTTTGAATATCAAAAATTTTAAGTGGTGTTGTATGGTTTTGAGTCATAGACTAAAACCACTGCTGAGAAACTGATGCTGAAGGTTATACAAAAGATGAGAGAAGTCTCTGCTAGGTTTACCACAATAATACATTATTAACAAGGAACTCAGGATAAATGGTCTAAAGAATGTCATCAAGCAAATCAAGAATCAAAAATGGGGATAGATGAGTTATATAGTCATGGGAGAATACTGATGCCTACATGCATCATTAATATCCTTGGAAGATCAACAGAACTTCAGGAAAATGTCAAGTGGAGTTCCTGTGGTAGATTTAGGGGAGGGCATGGACAAGAATCCACACAGGGTAGGTGTCTGGACTTCTCCATAGTACCCTCAGAAAGCTCTTCATCCTGGAAGGTCACTTCAACCCTTGATTAATGCTTCAGAAATCCCTTCTGTTTCTGTATCCCTTCCCATTGATTGGGTGGCACCTCCCAGAATCTTCGTTTAAGAAAGGCACTCAGATCAGTCATACCTTCCTTTCTCACTTGTACTGGATACTTTCATCTCTCCCGACCCTTTTATGTCTGATCATACCCCATTAGAATGTAAACTCCTTGGGATCTTGTATTTGGTTTTTTTCCAGAACTTAGAAGAATATCTGATACAGAGTAAGATCTTAATAAAGCCCTGTTTTAGTAGACTGATTGACTGACTGAAAGGCTAGGCAGGAATAGAGAAGGGCTATGATTTTGCCAATGGAGAGAATCTCCACATCCCTGAAAGGATATGCCCAGGATCAGTGATGTGAATTAGAGATGGGGAAATTAGGAGATGAAAGATCATTTAGATGAAAACTTGAATGTGAAAGGACTTGAAAATATATAGTGACATTGGGAATGAACATGAGTTGGATGCAAGAAACATTTCAAAAGGAAAATGAACAAAGTGATAAATTTGAGGATAAATGTGGGGAAAGGAAGAGACAAATAATACTTTGAGGTTTTAAGATCTGAGTTGGGGGAAGGAGAACTGAAAGAATGTTGATTAACAGAAAGAGGAAAAATAGGGAAGAAGTGTGTTGGTTTTGAAGGGAAGAAAATTATTTCAGTTTTAGACATAATTTGTTTAAGGTAACACATTCAAATAAAATATTCCTATATCCCTTTGCTGACATGTTTGATAGTTCAGAACTCTCCATGGACTCAGATTCCTTAAGAGTTCAATTCCATTTCATAGATGAGGAACACTAAAAAAAAAACATGTAAAAGGTATCATAGGTAGTAGATAGAAAACCAGCCTCAGAGTCAGGGAGACCTGAGTTCAGTTCCCATATCTAAGAAACATTGACTCAGTATGACCCTGGCTAAGTTACATACCCTTTCAATGTTCTAAGCAGCTCTCCAAAACTATGAATTGTTAAAAGGGAGTTTCTTCACTGGGGTTCCTTAGAAGAATGACATCACAGGTTCAGAGCTTATTCCTATCCCTAACTTTCTCATATAAGGTCCTTTACATTACCTTATCTGTGTCCTATATTTGTACTTATCTATCACTTTTCTGCTCTCTTCCACAATTGTTTGAGCTCTCCAGGAAGCTTATCTTCATCTGCTTAATATTTCAGTGCCCAAAAGATTTTAGTGTCATCTGCAGACTTGTAGATTTCCTTTTGCACTCTCTTTGTCCTAATATTTTATAAAGATGTTAACTAAAGCTCATTTCAGTATGGATCCCTGGGGAACCCAGCTGTTTACAATTGTCTATGCAGGGAAGTATCTTTTGTTTTCTTTCTCGAAATCAGTTCCATGACAAAATATTTCTCCCAATCCCATGGGGACACAATTTGTTTTATAGCCTCTGGCAAAACCTTGGCAAAAAACCTTTAGAAAGAGGAAATGAATTCTGATCTGTGGTCCCCTCTTGGCCATAAACTTATTTAACCCTTCAGGGAATTAAAATGAATTAGATGTAACCAAGGAAAATCATAAAATCTCAATTTGCATATAAATCTTGGGTTACTGTGGGAAACTCAGGGTTGTTGCCAGGAGGTTATTTGCTTATTTTCATTGTAGGGAACACAAAAGAAATTAGGCTGAACTATTGACAAATCCTGTAGTTAATTAATGAACTCCTTGTCCACCACTGAAGTCACCATGGAGAAATATAAGAATATGTTCTGAATGAAGTATTTATGAACCTGAGCCCCACCTTAATACCCATCAGTAAAAAGGATAGCATAGTGCCAAGGATTAGGCTGACCTTGAAGTGAAGCAGAAATGAGTTCATATCCTCCTATTTTTAACACGTATTAGCTATATGAACATGGGCAAGTAATCCTGCAGTGTTCCCAGGAAGCTTTCCTTTGTTGTTGTTCTTCAGTAATTTAAGTCATCTCTGACCCTTTGTGACCTTATTTGGGTTTTGAATGAAATGGCAAAGATACTGGAGGGCGTTGCCATTTCCTTCTCCAACTCCTTTTAGAATTGAGGAGGATGATGTTTGTTCTTCATTCTTGAAGAAGGCCATGACATCAGGGAGGTGATGCCAAGATAAGCATCTGAATTGCATTTTGAGGGGGGGCACTGTGCCAAGTCACTGGTCTCACTTTCTCCTCCAGAGTCATCTGGGTCCACTGGCCAGATATGGATCAGGATGATTGGAAATGACCCTGGATGCAAGGTAGTGAGGGTTAAATGACTTGCCCAAGATAACACAGCTAGTGAATATCAAGTGTCTGAGGTTGGATTTGAACTCCAGTCCTCCTGTCCCCAAGGTGAGTGTTTTATTTACAGTTCCATCTGGCTGCTCAAGTTGAGGAATTGAGACAACAAGGTCAAATAACTTGCCCAGGGTCATACAGTTAGTAAATGTCTGGGTTCAAATTGAACTCAGAAGAATGAATCTTTCTGATTTCAGGCCCATCACTCTATTCACTGTGTTACTTCACTGCCCCAGGAAGTGTCATTTACATTGAAGTTGCTGATTACATCATGGAAGGAAACTTCCCTAGTTATCTAATTTGATGAAATCATAGATAACCTGCAAGGAGAGAAAATGAGACAGAAACAGAGAGACAGAAAGACAGAGAAAAACAGAGACACACAGATGTAGATACCTAGATAGATATAGAAACAGAGAAATAGAAAATAACAGAGACAGGACTGGTATCATGTGACAGCATTAACGGTTGTGGATAGATTTCTTTAGTCCTTTTAGAGGAGTTGTAAAAACTCTGTAGATACTTTAGAGACTTCAATAAGGGTGCTAGACCTTATAGAGGGACTGACTACCTTACTTCCCTATGTATAAAACATGCTCTTTTTTGAAAAATTTGAGGTCTAAAAACTGAGAGCATCTTATACAATGATTGTAGGTTTTTTAACTCGCATCTCCAGCTTTTTTGAGCTTGTTGTCTTTGCATTCATTGTTTCACATGTTACTGGTATGTTAGGTTACATTTTACCACATTCTGAAATGGCTCAAAAAAGATTTTCATATGGTGCTGAATTCAAGTTCAAAGTGATACAGTGTGCCAAAGTGAATGGAAATTGTGCTGCTGAATGTCAGTTTGGTCCTTTTTCAACTGAGGAAACAATCTGAGACTGGCTACAGCAAGAAGAAACCCTCCTGAAAACACCCTGGCAAGAGAAGCCATGAGAGGTAGGTCAGTGAAATGGCCTGAGTTAGAGAGGGAATTGGAGATGTGGATTGAAGAGCAAAGGGCCACTGGAATTCCTTTGTCCACAAAGATAGTTCATTAGGAGGCCAGAAGAATTGCTGATGAAAAAGAAGTGACCAATTTCAAAGGAGGATACAATTGGTGCTTCAGGTTCATGTAATAGTATGGACTAAGCACACGTACATGTACCAGACTTGCCCAAAAGAAGCCTGAAAGCTGTGAACAGAAGGTCCTTGAATTTCATGATGAATAAAACTTGAGTTCAATAACTTTATGTGACACATCTTTTTCAAATTTTGGGCCCCAAAATTCAGGTGCATCTTATACATGGGGAAGTTTAGATTAAGGGGTAAATCAGGATGTTAATTGTCTACCCTCAGATAACTGCTTATCTAGAGCATTGGGGAGTGGAACCAGCAACACACTAAGGAAAAGAAGTAGGGATCAACTGATGCAATCACAGCATTTGGATCGATACATCAGGAAGAAATCATGCAACCTGTGGAGACCAAGGGATCCAGGAAACCTATGTGCTATGGAAAGAGGATATCAGGGACTCAGCAGCAATCTATAGGAGGTATAAATTTACAAGAGGTGTGGAACAATTAGAAACATTACATAATAATGTTGGACTCAGGAAAATCTAGAATTCATTCCTTATTTCTTCCTTCAGAGTAGGCTGATAAAGGAGAGTGGGTAAGATTAAAGGCTTTTAAAAAACCTTGCTAATTGGTCAATAGCTGGTCAGTGTTCAAGAAACCCTGGGTAGAGGACTTATGTAAGAAACAGAATATGAACTGTAGGTGGGACACCAGATTTCACATATGGAGATATAGAAGGATGGAGAAAGAAAAGAAGGAAAGAATAAAATTAAGAAGGAAGGAAAGAAACAAGAAAGGAAAGAAGGAAGAGGAAAGAAGAAAGGGAGGAGGAAGGGAGGGGAAAAAAGGAAAGAAGGAAGGAAGGGAGGGATGAAGCAATGAAGGAAGGGAGGGAGGGAGGGAAGGAAGAAGAGAGAAAGGAAGGGAAGAAAGAAGTTTCTTTGATAGGAACTATGAAGGCTTCCCTATTATCAAATCATTTTTGCTTAAATGTTTAGGGAGTCCATCTTGGAAGTCCATTCCAGTGGTTTCTCTACCATTGAACAGAGACATATTGATTTCCAGTTACCCATAATTCTCTATAGAAGTCTCATTTGGATAAGGGTTTGACAAGTTTTCCTTCGTCTGGTATAGTAGCTAGTTGCAAGGATAGGTTATTCCTTTGACTTATGATTGATGACTTACATTGTTTGAAAATTCTTGGTCTTATGTCATCCTGTTCTTGTGATTTATATATGTCTAATTTGTCAATGTGATCTAAGATGTTTTGTACATTTATGCAGCTGTATTTAAAACAAAGCTAAAATATGTCTGCTTCCAAAGCATATCTGGGAGTGGGAATATCCCTCACATCATCACCATTTTAAAGTAAGGCATAGAATTAATTTGAGTGAATTCTGTATTTTCTTTTGCAGAAATGTCATGAGCAAATGATTAGCTTCTCATTTTTGGTATATTTAAGGAACCATTTAATACTGACTTTAAAATTCCTTACAGGAAATTGCTTAATTTCTTTTTGGCCTATTTTATTTTCTATTTTCTGCCTGCCCTGGCACATTTTATGGATTTCTCTGTTTTCTTTGCTTTGGGCAAATGTCTTCCTTTTAAATTGATTAATTTGACTTTGCCACTTAGGCCACCAGTGTTCATGGTGCTATCTTTGGGATCAGCAGCTCCAATTTTCCGGGATTCTTGATATATTGTTTGCTTATTAAAAAAAGAATAATGGATGATTTCCTGTTGGATTTTTAAAATTTCCTTTTAGGATGGTGGTACTTCTTGCCCAGTTTCTTCATGTTGTAATGACTTTCTTTTCTAAAATGGAAAAAAAAAATCCTCAGTAGCTATATGTAAGTCTTTGTTTTATTTTCTTCTTCTGCCAGAATGCTGAACTTCATCAACTTGTGATCTTTCTTATATTATAGTTCATCCATTTCCTGTTCACAACTCAGAATGAAGCTCACTGCTTTCCTTACCTGGGGAGAATTTAAAACTTTATGTCTTGGGAAACACTCATCCTATCTGAATGCCTTGCTTCCATAAGCTGTTCCCCCAAACAGAATACTTGAAATTCTCATCAATTACTATTGTGGACTAATTTTTCCATCTTCAATTTCACTTATCATTTTCAAGTAACACTTATTAATTGGTTATGTGGCCAACTTCATAAACCATGACTACTTTTTTAAAATTTAAGAATCATCAAAATCCACAAAGAGGTTATTTCCTTTGTTCTATAAAATTTCAGATTGTTACTCTTGATTTTCTCCACATACAGCAATATACCTCTTCTTCTCTTCTTCCTCTCTACTCTTATAGAAATTGTAACCTGGCATCAATGTATTTCATGGGTTATTCATTTCTACTTATTATGTCAAGTTTTCACTTACTAAAGAGTTCCAACTAATATGCATCATTATTTAGCCTTAACTCAATCAACATGTCTAAAATGAAACTGATTATATTTTCCCCATACTCATTCCTTATGACTTCCCTATTCCTGTTGAGGTCACCAAGATCCTTAAAGTCAGCCAGGTTGATAGTTTTCAAGTTATCCCTTTCCTTCATCACCCATATCAGTCGCCTGTCTCTAGTCTTTCCCTTCTCCAAGTAACCCTTCACAATTTGTTTAATTGATATTCCTACAATACCTCTCTGACTGTATAGCTCTACTTCTCAAAAATTTTCAGGGGTTCCTTTTGTGGTTAGAATAAAATGCAATTTTCTCATTCTAGCATGTTTAGCCCTTCACTCTACCTCCCAGCTATAGAATGCTCTAAACATTCTATATTACTCCACTCCACATGATTTCCAGTCTAATCACACTGTACTATTAGTAGTTCCATGTTGTTGCTATTCAGCCTTTCTTTTTTTTAAATTTTTATTAAAGACATTATTTGAGTTTTACAGTTTTCCCCCAATCTTGCTTCCCTCCCTCCATCCCCACCCCACAGATAGCACTCCATCAGTCTTTACTTTGTTTCCATGTTGTACCTCCATCCAAATTGGGTGTGATGAGAGAGAAATCATATCCTTAATTCTCAGAATTCTCAGAGGTAACAAGATCAAACCATAAGACATCTGGGTTCTTTTCAGAATTAAAGGGAATAGTCCTTGTACTTTGTTCAAACTCCACAGCTCCTTATCTGGATACAGATGGTACTCTCCTTTGCAGACAGCCAAAAATTGTTCCCAATTGTTGCGCTGATGGAATGAGCAAGTCCTTCAAGGTTGAACATCACTCCCATGTTGCTGTTAGGGTGTACAGTGTTTTTCTGGTTCTGCTCATCTCACTCAGCATCAGTTCATGCAAATCCCTCCAGGTTTCCCTGAAATCCCATCCCTCCTGATTTCTAATAGAACAATAGTATTCCATGACATACACATACCACAGTTTGCTAAACCATTCCCCAATTGAAGGACATTTACTGGATTTCCAATTCTTTGCCACCACAAACAGGGCTGCTATAAATATTTTTGTACAAGGAATGTTTTTACCCTTTTCTTCATCTCTTCAGGGTATAGACCCAGTAGTGGTATTGCTGGGTCAAAGGGTATGCACATTTTTGTTGCCCTTTGGGCATAGTTCCAAATAGCTCTCCAGAAGGGTTGGATGAGTTCACAGCTCCACCAACAATGTAAAAGTGTCCCAGATTTCCCACATCCCTTCCAACAATGATCATTATCCTTCCTGGTCATACTGGCCAATCTGAGAGGTGTGAGGTGGTACCTCAACGAAGCTTGAATTTGCATTTCTCTAATAATTAATGATTTAGAGCATTTTTTTCATATGGCTATGGATTGCTTTGATCTCCTCATCTGTAAATTGCCTTTGCATATCCTTTGACCATTTGTCAATTGGGGAATGGCTTTTTGTTTTAAAAATATCACTCAGTTCTCTGTATATTTTAGAAATGAGTCCTTTGTCAGAATCATTAGTTGTAAAGATTGTTTCCCAATTTACTACTTTTCTTTTGATTTTGATTACATTGGTTTAACCTGTGCAAAAACTTTTTAATTTAATGTAATTGAAATCATCTAATTGGTTTTTAGTGATGTTCTCCAACTCTTCCTTAGTCATAAACTGTTCCCCTTTCCATAGATCTGACAGGTAGACTAGTCCTTGATCTTCTAATTTGCTTATAGTATTGTTTTTTATGTCTATGTCCTGTAACCATTTGGATCTTATCTTGGTAAACGGTGTGAGGTGTTGGTCTAATCTAAGTTTCTTCCATACTAACTTCCAATTATCCCAGCAGTTTTTATCAAAGAGGGAGTTTTTATCCCAGTGGCCTGACTCTTTGGGTTCAGCCTTTCTTTTCTAAGAGAATAAATGACAATGTGAGGGTTCCATGCATAAGACATTCCAGCTTTTTTCCATACATGTGACATTCCCACTTCCACTCTCATACCTTTACAAAGATGTTCTACCATTTATGTGTTCTTAAAATCTCTAGTTTTCTATAGAAATGGTGCTGTGTATGGTAAAGATTCTTATAACATTTTAATATTTCATTGATTTTTCTGTGTCATTAAATTTCTTCTTGATATTCAGTAAAAAAAAATCTCTAGATTTCTTATCTTTTAATAAGGTCTTCCCTAATTACTACTGTTGTTAGTGTTCTCCCCTTCTTGAATCTACTTTGTATCAACTTAAAAATATATTTTGCTTACTTATCTGTATACATATTGTAGGAGGAGCATAATTTTTTTAATGTATACCAGAAGTGTCCTTTATCAAGACCATCCTCAAAACTTGATTAGTACTGGAGACTGGGTCTTGAACCATTGACATTACTTCCATGTAACCAAATACAAAAACAAACAAATAAACAAGCAAACTAACTAAATTCTGAGGTAAAGAATTCATTTGAGTCCATTTGTTATTTTTTTCTCATTGCTGAAGTGTCATGAGCCAAATGTTGATTTCTTGCTTTTAGTGAATTTGAAGAATCATTAACCACAACTTTTAGATTCCCTTACTAGAAAGAAAGTCCAGTCTATGAGAAAATGGTATGCTTGAGGTTTAGTAAATTTCTTCCTGGCCTGTGAGACATCTTTCATATCTACTATTGCCATCACATTGAATATAGAGACTAAGTATAGCAATAGTTATTTTAATTATTTCCTTTTGATCTCTTCTAAGAGATTTTAAAACAATTTACAAGTATTTATTTTTATTCCAGTCACAAAAATAGTATGACTGTGCTGAACTAAAGAAAGTTTGGCTTAGAATGTTAGGTTTCCCAGTAAGTGCCACCTGACATAATTTTTTTTTCTGTATTTCTCTAGCACCTAGGACAGTGTTTTATATATAATAAGTGGTTCAAAAATGTTTGTTGAATTCACTTGAATTCCTTTTGTCTCTATATTCTCTCTTACCATCATAGTGTCCAATATATAATATATAGTTTAAAAATAAAAATACATAGTTAATAAATACTGGTTGATTGATTAGCTTTCCGTAAATTTCTATTTTAAAAACCCAGATTTCCACTTTTGTAAATTTTGTATCTTTATCTTCATTTATTTATTTGTTTATTTTCACATTACTACAATAGTTTTGTTGTAAAAGTAAACATAATCCCCCCTCCCTCACAAAGATAGAGAAACCTCAAGAACAGTAAAGTGAGGGGGAAAAAATGTACTTCAGTCTTTGTTCATATACCATCAGCTCTGTTTCTGGGATGGATAACATTCTTTGTCATAAGTGCATCAGATAAGTTGTTTCAATATTTTCTTCCCACAGTTACTATTGCTAACTGTATTTCCTTCTACCCTATTCCTCTCTGTCCCCATTTATTCTATTCTACCTCTCCTTTCATCCCATCTTCCCTCAAAAGTATATTGTATCTTACTACCCTCTCCCAAGATCTTCCCTCTCTTTTACCACCTACATCCTTATCCCCTTTCTCCCATCCCTTTCCTCTCTTTTTTCCCTCAGGATAAGACAGATTCCTATACCCTATTGAGTATTCATGTTATTTCCTCTCTGAGCCACTCCTGCTTCCCCTTCCCCTTTTCTCCCTTCCACTCTATTGGACAAGCTTTTTCCTTGTCTCTTTTACATGAAATATCTTAGCCCATTCTACCTCTCCTGTCCCTTTCTCCCAGTACATTCCTCTCTCACCCATTAACTCCATTTTTATAATATATTATAACTTCATATTCAGGTCCCTCTTGTGCCTTATCTATCTATGTTCCTTCTAATTGCTCTAAGAAATGAGAAATTTCATATGAGTTATCACTATCATCTTTTCCTACAGGAATAGAAGCAGTTAAATATCATTGAATCCCTCATAATTTGCCTTTCCCACCCAACTTCTCTATGCTTCACCTGAATCCTGTACTTGAAAATCAAACTTTCTGATCAGCTCTGGTCATTTCAACAGGAAAGTTTGAAAGGCCCCTATTTCATTGAATGTCCATCTTTTTTCCCCTGAAAGAAGATGTTCATTTTTACTGTGTAGTTGATTCTCAGTTGTAATCTAAATTCTTTTGCCTTCTATAATATCATATTCCAAGGCCTATGAGCCCTTAATGTAGACACCGTTAAATATTGTTTTATCCTGAGTATTATTCCATGATATTTGACTTACTTCTTTCTGGATGCTTATATAATATTTCCTCCTTGACTTGGAAATTCTAGAATTTGGCTATGATATTTCTAGGAGTTTTTATTTTGGGATCTCTTTCAGGAAGTGATAGGTGGTTTCTCTGAATTTATATTTTACCCTTTGTTTCTAGAATGTCAAGAAATTTTCCTAGAGAATTTGTCGAAAAAATGAAGTCTAGACTCTTTCCCTGAGATGACTTTAACTTAGCCGAATAATTTTTGAATTAGCTCTCCTTGATCTATTTTCCAGGCCAGTTGTTTATCCAGTGAAATATTTTGCATTTTCTTCTAGTTTTTCATTCTTTGGGTTTTGTTTAAATGTTTCTTGATTTGTCACAAAGTTATCAGCTTTCCTTAGCTCCATTCTCTATTTGAAAGAATTATTTTCTTCAGAGAGCTTTTTTAATCACCTTTTTCCTTCCATTATTCTTCTCCTCATTGATGTTTTGGAACACTTTTTCCATTTGACCTAAACTGGTTTTTAAGATGTTAATTTTCTTCAGGACTTTTTTTGTATCTACTTCACCAAGTTGCTGGTTTGGTTTTCATGAATTTCCTGCATCGCTCTCATTTGTCTTCCCAATTTTCCCTCTACCTTCCTTACTTTATTTTCAAATTCTTTTTGAACTCTGTCATATCCTGAGACCAATTCATATTTTTCTTGGAGATTTTGGATACAGAAGATTTGATTTTATCATCTTCTGAGTGTATATTTTGATCCTCCATGGGACCAAAGTAATTGTCCATGGTCAGATTTTTTTTCTATTGTTTGCTCATTTCCCCAGCCTATAACTTGATTTTAACTCTTTGTTTAGGTAGAGCACTGCTTCTGGGGTAAAAGTCATATTTTCTCAAGCTTTTAAGGGTTTTTGCAGCAACCCCCCCCATTCCCCAGGGACCTCAATTTCTTCTAGCTCTTATGAGAGGCTCTGTGCTCTGGTCTGTGGATGACCATAAGCCACTCCCCTCTACTCTGGAACTATAAGGAGGGTCCCTGCTTTGCTATGGCAGCATGGGGCCACAGACTGACTTGGATCTGAATATGGGCAAAGCAACAGAGTCCTGCCCCAGGTATAGCAGAGAGAGACCTCTACAGTTTCTCCCAATTCACTTACCATCAGTAGGCTGAGTGCTCTGGAAGAAGCTGTTGGGTAGCTCTGCAGGTTCCCAAACCAGGGCTGCACTGAGGCCTGCACTGGCCTGGGCTCTGCATTCACTCTGGTGTGGCTGAGTTTTCCCCTTGATCTTCCAAGTTGTACTTAGCTATCCTCTGGGCTAAGCGGTCTGGAAACTACCTCAGACCCAAGTACCTCCAGGGACCCAGGTGCCCCACAGGCTTTTCCTGAATGGTTGGAACTGGTTCTCTCCTGTATAGCCTGGGTTGTGTGTGACCCTTTCCAACCCCAGTGAAACAGACCCTTCTTGAGGGTCTTCCAAGTTGGCTTGGGATGGAAAATTGTTTCACTCAGTTTTTCTGTGAGTTCTGCCACTCTAGAATTTGGTCAGAGACATAATTTTAAGGCATTTGGAGTGATCTGAGGTAGAGTTTCTGGGATTTCCTGCCTTCATTCCAACATTTTAGCTCCACCCTGCCACATTTATAATTTTAATGTTAGTATTTTGCATGGTTCAGATACTGCCTCTCTTTCCTTGATGTGATCACCTGCCCCCCCAAAGGTCCTTTATTTATTTTTAATGAATTGGAAGTCATTTTCTTTGCCCTATAGTCTACTTGCTAAAACCTCTAGAACTCTTCCTGTTACCTAATTTCTCTTTGTGGAATAGCCATTATCTCAGAAAATTTCACATTAGAACATGGGAGATTGTGAGATTTTTTTCCCCTAAGCTAGGAGCAAAGGAAAAATACCTGAGATATTTTTAAGAATAGAAAGAAATATAATCCTGTATTAGTTACTTGAAGGGAAGAGACTGCCTGGAAGAATAATCAATGAGGTTGGGGAGAGGTTAGAATATAGATTGTACCATACTACAATATTTCATCAATAGTTAAAAAACCTAACCTGTACTTTAGGTACTCTGAATTTGTCATTTTTTCTAGAAATGAGAAAGTCTTATGAATCTCAGTAGCATAGTGTGGTGATAAATGTGTTGGCTTTAGATTCAAAAGATGTTGGTTCATATGCCAGCTCTCACCTGTATAACCTTGAAAAGTCACTTAATCTTTTGGGCCCCCAGTTTCCTTATCTAGAAAATGACAGCATTATATTAGATGACCTCTGAGGTTGCTCCTGTTTTGATCTGTCATCCTGAAGAGAATTGTGTTCAATTAATGAAAATATTTTATTAAATATCTTCTAAATTATTATATAAATATTTTAGTCTAAAATATTTATATAGACACATATGTATTTATATGTGGGAAGACACATATTTTAGTCTAAAATATTTCCATTAATTGAATATTTTCATTATTGAACACTATATAATATGTGTGTAAAATATGTATATATATACTTTTTTATATGCATATAAACTTGTTTGATTCACTGTTTCCTATCTTGAATAAGGAAGAGATGTTTTCCCCCCTCCTTAAAAAAGCCATTTTTTAAGAAATAGTTTACCACAGATCTTCATTGACTGTTTTCATCTGAACTGGATAGTTAGTGACTTAAGGCAAAATTGTAAATTCTTTATCAGTAGAAGAGTGATAATGATGACATCCAGTCCTTCTGAATATACTTCTAGTATCTTCTGCTTGTGATTATCTTATATAACACTGGCCAAGGAAATGGCTGATCCTGGTCTTATTGTTCTAAATTTCTGTCTTTCAATGCCTCTTGACAAAAGTTTGAAATGAGTATCATCTATTAAGGTTTTTTTTTTTTAATTTTACCATAAGGCCTTCCCAAAAACCTCAATTAGCAAGGAGTGAGAGTTGTGGCATGAGGAGGAAGGGGCTCTCTTTTCCTGGGTGCCTCTTCAGACCTTCCATAGGAATCTACAGATGTTTTATGATGAGTCAATTCTTTCTCATTTTGCCTTTTTACTCTATTTCTGCTTGAACTCTGTATGAAGAAGTTAATCTTTTAATAGACCCTGCAGTCATTTCTGCCTTTGATTTTATTTAATGGTTTCATGAGTACTCAGGAGGCTATGGTGTGATAAGAACACTAAAATCAGAGTGAGAAAAGACCTGGATTTATCCCATTCCTATCATCTTCCAGCTGTGTGATCGTGTTGCTTTTGTTCAGCCATTTCAGTCATGTCTGACTCTCCATGACCCATTTAGGGTTTTCTTCATAAAGATACTACACTGGCTTGCCATTTCCTTCTCCAGCTCATTTTTCAGATGAGGAAACAGAGGCAAACGGGGATAAGTGACTTGCCCAGAGTCATGTAGCTAGGGTCTGAGACCTGAATGCATCTTTATGATTCCCAGGTCAGTGCTCTATCCACTGCACCAGCTAGATGACCCTGCAACTCGCATGTTTCTGAGCCTCAGCCTGCTTATTTATGAGAAAGATAATAATACCTGTTGTATCTGCCTTCTAGATATTGTCATGCATATTTTCATCAGAATTTCAGTAAATGACACAGAGCTACATTGGGATGGGTTAAAATAGTATGTTGATACAGACAGCCAAATAGCATAGAAAAGTATAGTAATTTAGTCAGGGATAGAACCACAGATGGTCTCCATTGTTGCATGAGACAATATGCAAGGTGGACCTGGATCAATAATGAGATGTGCTCTCTGGTAGAAAGCTCAGATTCCCCTGGGGGCCTTAGTTTACATAGAATTTTCGAATGAAATGCCTGCTGTTGAAGCTAAGTAATACAGTAAGTAAGGTGATGGGGTCAGAGAGCATGAGCCAAAAGTAAAAGAAGCAAGGAAGAACTAAATCCTAACTATGCTGCATCAGCAAGTTTATAAGAGAGTTTTAGTGGCTAGTTATAACTGAAATTGAGTATGATTTAAATTGTAAGTTTACTGGAGTTGTATAACAGGAGACAGCCTTAGAAGAGTCGGGCCATAGATTCTTCTAGTTATTCAGGTACTTCTTGTAATATTTACCTTAAGGAGTTTTTGCAGGAATCAAATGAGGTAATATGTATGTATGTGCAAGTTCTTGGTAAACCTTGAAACACTATATAAATACAAACTCTTATTTTTACTTTCTATAATTATTCATAGTAAACAGAAAAGCAAATTCTGTGGTGGCACTTTTACTGAGAGAAGAAACAAATACAAGAATTGCTGTAGATAAACAAACAAGAGACAGGATCAGGTGTAAAACCCATCCTATTTTCATAGTAACAGAGTTTCCTTATTTTTCTGCATAAAAGTTATTTTGTCTCTTTGTTAAATTTTAAAATACTTAAAATAACTTCTGCTCATTCATAAGGATAATCAGCAAGGTGGCCTTTGATTATTCTATCACCAGCCTGGGCCAAGACAGGAAGCAATTATATTTACCCTTTGAAATCTGTAGGGATGGGTGTGAAGCTTCTGATTGGTCCTGGTGAGACAATTAATCATTTGTAATAACAGGAGAAATACTTCTCAAATCGATTTTCTTTTGATTCATGGCCTTGGACATTAAAGTTGCCCAGAGATTGGAGCTGGGGAAAAAAACCAATCACATAGAGATACACATTGATTGATTGATCTCTCCTGATTCTAATATTAGATGTTTCAACATCCAAAACAATGGATCCCAGGAACCAATATGGATTTAGACATTATCGCTGTTGTTTGTCACAAAAGAGGCATTTGAAAAACCTTACATACATCATCTTATTTGACCCTTGCATCAACTCTAGGATATAGGTGCTATGGTTAATCCCATTATATAGATAAAGAAACTGAGACTCATAGAAGTTATAAGTGGTTCACTCAGGGTTATATAGTTCATAATAAAGTCTTCACAGTCATTTGACTGTCAATTACTTTCAGGTATATATAGATTAGGTGGGCAGCTCATCTGATTTGTAAGCCTTGTTAATACAAATCTAATCTTGACCTACTAGGTAGGAAAGTTGAAGGTCCAAAGTTATACACGTGGCATAAGAGAATATGCAATTTATGGTCAAAATTTGTTTCTAAAAGTGCTAAGACTGGAGACATGATCTCTATAGATCATGTAGATCTACATTTCTACAGATCACTGTAGAAATGATCTCTCTAGGATGAATATTGACTTAACCACAAATTAACATTATCTATGTTATATTTTTATTTATTTTGTAAAATATTTCCCAATGATATTTCAATCTTGTTTAAACTGCAGATCCAAACCTTTGCTATAGACAATGAAGTTTACCCTAAAGTCAGACTTTTTTTATATTTTGTAGATCAATAGTTTGCTCTCACCACCTTGCATCCCTAAGTGGCAAGACCCTATTCATATCCTGAAGTTTGATTAAAGGCAATAGGGAACAGAGTCCACTATTACTCCTTTAGAAATGGTAAGGTGAACAGATTAAGGGGGCATCTAGGTGATGCAGTGGATAGAGCACCAGCTCTGGAGTTAGGAGGATCTGAGTTCAAATCCAGCATCAGACACTTAAAATTGCCTAGCTGTGTGACCTTGGGCAAGTCACTTAACCCCCATTGCCTTAAATAAATTTTAGAAAAGGAAAAAAATTTAAAAAGGTGAACAGATTAATATTATATTAATAGCAAGACAAGGGGATCCCTTGAAAGGGTCCTAAAAGCACTCAGCATTAACAGAAAATATAAAAGGCAAAAAAGAGATCCATGAAAATTATAGTATAGGTTCAAAGGAGATACCAGAGCAAATGAGATACAGAAGTGAAAATTAGTAGAGTTATTTCAATACATTTAAGAGAGGTATCATGAGACTCAATTACTGAGTAAGGAAGAAGGTTCAGAGCAAGAGTACAGAGAATCTAAGTTAAATTTTCTAATAGAATTATCCAAAAATTTTAAAAATTGGTAATAGATACCCCCTTGGTTGAGACTTTCAAATGAAAATAAGATGATCCCTTTTTTAATTCTTTTTTGGAGAATGGATTTCCTTATAGCATTCCCTAACTAGTGGACAAACTAGTACTGAATCCAACACTAATAAGCACAGAAGCTTTGGTCCTTCCTTATCCTGATAGTTGTTTAGAACTTCTCCCATTGTTGTTTAGAAGTTTCAGTCAAGTCTAACTCAGTTAGCACCATTTGGGATTTTCTTGGCAAAGATAATGGAGTGGTTTGCCATTTCATTCTCCAATTCATTTTACAGTCAGAAACTGAGGCAAACAGGTTAAGTGACTTGCCCATGGTCATACAGTTAGTATGTGTCTGAGGCCAGATTTGACCTCATGAAGATAAGTCTGCCTGACTCCTGGTCTGGTGTTACCCCAACACCTAACTGCTCATGATAATGGTGCCAGACTTAGTGTGGTCATCTGATTGGCTGCTGTCCTACTTCAACTCTGAACTCCCCAGTTCAAGTAATCTATTAGCTTCAGAGATTATCTTTGAGTCAAGTTGAGCCTGAGTTAAGAACAGGTTATATACATCTTTATTTTAAAATGTAAACTGCATGCTATTTCCAGAGTATTAGAAACTTTCTTTCCTCATATAAGCTTTTATATATCATTTTAAAACTTTAAATTATTCCTATAAAATTAACTATACCTTAAAATAAGCATAATCATCAGGAGTGATGGGATTTTATTTAAAAGGAGACAAAAGTGGGTTTTTTTTTCAATTTTGTTCATCTTGTAATATAAATGAAAAAAAATTCTTAGCTTTCTGGCCATACAAATGAGAATGCAGGTTGTATTTGACCCATCAACTGTAGCTGTTCAACTTCTGCACTAAACCTTCTTGCCCTGTGAATTTTTCAGAATTTAAAAATCATGTTTCCTTAATTATGCATAGATTCAATAAATAACCCCACAAACATTTCATCCAAGAAAGTATCAAAAAGTAAAGGAACACACAAAATATATGAACTGGTGGTTGAATAAAGTCCACAACCTATTATGACAGGTCCTTCTAATAAATGTCAAGTCTTCCCATTTGTTAGCTCAGAACAGTCTCTAACAGGAAGGCTGGCGTCAATCATTGGTCTCAGGGTCTGTCTGAATCTGTATATGTTAAGCTCAGCATCCAGATGTCCTTTTGTTTATATATATATATATATATATATATATATATATATATATATATATGCATCCAGTTCATTGTCAAGCTGATCCTTAGCTATCTATCCCACAGGATGAGGAAAGATTTGTTATCTGAGTTTCTTTAAGTCCCAGAGAATATAGAACAGGGAGCATTGTAGAGATTCAATGGTTAGGGAGTTACCCAGTTGATCAATCCAATCCAATGAATAGTTATAAAACCAGGTACTATACTAAGTGCTAGGGATACACTTAATAAAAAGAAAAACATTCCCTGCCCTCAACAAGTTTATAGTCTAAAAGGGAAGACATCTCAAACCATATGCTAAGATAATGTCAACATGAATGAATGATTTAGACATAAAGGATAATATGAATAAATTAGGGAAGCATGGAAAAATATACCTTTAAGATCTATGGAGAAGGACAAAATAATATGTTCAAAACAAGAAATGGAGTTGATCATAAGAAATAAAGTGTACAATTATGATTACATGAAATTAAAAGATTTTCTATTTTAAAAAAGTATGCCACCAAAATGAGAAGAAAAATAGGAAAAAATGGAAAAAAACTTTTGCATGTTTTTTCTTATAAAAGCTTTATTTTTTAAATAAATTGGGAACTGAGTCAAACCATTCTCCAACTGATAAATGTTCAAGGTATATAAACAGTTTTCCAAAGAAGAAATCAAAGCTATCAAAGGTCACATTAAAAAAAAGCTCTCAATAACTTTTGATTACAGAAATTCAAATTAAAGCATCTCTGAGATACTTATATCTCCTAGAATGGCTAACAAGATACAGAAGGAAATTGACAAATGCTGGAGGGAATGTAGAAAAATTGGGACATCAATGTACTGCTGGTGGAATTATGAATTAGTCCAACTATTCTGGAGAATAAAACTGTGTATACCCTATGCCCTAGCAATACCACTACTGGATTTGTATATCATAGAGATTTGAGAAAAGGGATAAGGATTTATTTATAAAAATTATTGAGAGCAACTCTTTTTTTGTGGCAAGGAATTGGAAGACATTAGAATGGCCATCAATTGGGTATATGATTGTGATGGAATACTATCATACAATAAGAAATGATCAGCAGCATAGTTCCAGAAAATCCTGGTAAGACTTATATAGAACTGATATAAATTGAAATGATCAGAATCACAAGAAAATTATAAACAGTAATTGCAATATTATGATAATGATAAACTTGGGAAGACAGCTATTTTGATTAAGACAGTTAGTTCCAAAGAAGCCATGATGAAAAATGCTATGCACTTCCAGAGAGAGAACTAATGAACTCTGGGTGCAGTTTGAGGCATACCTTAAAAAAAGAAACAAATAACTTTATTTTTCTTATGTGTGTGTGTGTGTGTGTGTGTGTGTGTTTTCTTTTCAACATGACTGTCATGAAACATGTTTTACATGACTTCATCTACATAAAGAATATCATATTGCTTTCCTTGTTAAGGAATAGAAAAAAGGGGAAATAAGGAAAAAGATAATTTGGAACTCAAAATTTTTTGAAAAAGTTTAAAATTTTTTGAATAATTGAGAAATATTTAACAAAATAAAAATTTTAAATTTTGCCCTAAAGGGGCAAGTTTTTCTTATAAGAATTCAGCTTTCTGATTCTCAGTTAAACAAAACCCATAAGACATAAGTGGCCACTGGTAACCCATCAAGGGAGCTCTCTATGTTCTCTTGGCAACAAGGCACAGGTGAATCACTAAGGTAGGCAATGTGTCCTCTGATCTCTGCCAATTGATTGGGAGAACTTATCATATTGATTAAGAGGTCACTTGGTCATTCCTCTTACACTCAAAAGATTCTACAACATAGTGATTTCTTTGTTTAAGGTCCAGTTGGCAATGGACTTTGTCCATAAAGTCTCTACTTTGTCCATAAAGATATTGTGAAAGACCTTGATAAACGCTTTGCTTAAACTTACATGTATAACAGAGCTACTGAAATCCCCTCTACTTGTTTAATAACCCTTTCAAAAAAGGAAATGGAGTTGATCTGGCATATTTTCATTTTTAATGAACACACGCTGGGTTTTAGTGATAATCATTGTACTTTCTAAGGTTCAGAAACCATTGCTTTAATGGTCTATTCTAGATAGTATATGAAACTTCAGCTACCATTCTGTATAGACTTTATCCAAGCTACTTTTATGTAGTTTCATTTATGGAAAGAATTAAAATATGATCAACTTTAAATTATTATTACCAAATGTAGAGTAGGTGATTAATTGTTGTTTATCCTTCATTTTCAAAGAAGTCTAATGATATCACTGTGGGGTGAAGGTTCATTGTATTCAGCTGCATTTGATCAGTCTAATCTTGGAAGGCTTCTGCCACAGATCAGGCACATGTAGTCTTTTACATTTGAAATGGAGACATCTATGGATTTACACAATTTATATTTCCTTTCTGCTAAATAAGTGCTTAATAAATGATTATTCTATACATGAATGAATTTTCATGCTAATGAAGGTGATGATTCAGAAATTCAGATAATTCTTAAGTTATATGTGATTTTAAGATAGTATTTATATTTCATTATGGACCTATCTGAAGTTCTAATAATTAAAATAAATAAAGCCACATTATGAAGTTCTGTAATGGAAAAGCAGCACCATTTTCCATATTGCCTCCTTCTTGCCTTGTTCCAAGAGGGATGTTAGTATCACTTCTCAAAATGATGCTCCATTCCTCTGTCTCTTGAAGACCAATCTGTCTGACTTATATATTCCCTCAAGATAATGCACTGACATAATTATTTCAGTTTATGAGTTCTTTCCTGAGAGCTAAACCAGATACAATGCTCTGGTTTTAATTTAAACAAGAGACAACAAAATACTAAAGGGGCAATCCATTTTGCATATGAGGAAGTTGAGACTTAGAGAGGTTAAGTAACTTGCTGAAGGTCACACAGGTATTTAATACCAGAGCTAAGTTTTGAATCCAATTCCTTTCACTCTACAGCCCATTTTCTTTCCACTACATCATTTAACTTAGTAATGTGGTTTTATTTAGAGACAAATCAAGAGGAGATGAAAAAAGAACAAAATAGATTTTTCCTCCATAAGCTATGCAAAATGGAGAGATCATCTAGCTATATTTTTTAAACTTAAAAATAAATTTAATTTCATTGTTTCAGCTAAGCTGATCCATTGTCAATGCAGATCACTACCACTCCAGTCTCCATGGTTGCTTTGATTAAAATGAAAAAAAAAATCAACACTTCTTGCTAAATGACAATGACTATTTCAAAGCTCAACTATCCTGGTTCCTTAAATTCAGTCTATCATTACAAATCTGGCCTCAGTCACTTATTAGCTGGGTGACCTCGGAAAGTCACTTAACCCCGATTGCTTTGCATCCAGGGCCATCTCCAGTTGTCCTAATTCACATCTGGTCACTGGACCCAGAGGGCACTGGAGAAGAAAGTGAGAAGGCAGCTAGGTGGTACAGTGGATAGAGCACTTGGCCCTGGAGTCAGGAAGACCTGAGTTTAAATCTGGCCTCAGACACTTAATAAATACCTAGCTGTGTGACCTTAGCTAAGTCACTTAACCCCACTGCCTTGCCCAAAAAAACCCCCAAAAAACAAAAACAAAAGAAAGTGAAGCTGGTGACTTAGTACAACCCCTCTCCTCCACTCAGATTCAATTCCTGTGCTTATCATGGCATCACCTCCCTGTTGCCATGATCTTCTTGGAAAATGAAGGACAAATACAAACCTTTCTACCTGAATTTCAAGCTTATTGGTATTGTGGATAAAGTGTAGAACTTGGAGTGGGGAAGAAACTGTTCATTGTTTTACTGCAGACACTAATATGCAAATATAGATGGGGCATACATATATGAATATATACATATATTTATACATGTGATATGCAAAGTATGAATATGTATATGCATATATGTGTGCATGGGTATCATGTCAGATTTATACATGCATATATATGCATGAATATATAGGTATCACTTTCCTGACATGCTATGGTCCATGAGGTCACAAAGAGTCAGGCATAATTGAAAAACAACAAATAATAACATGCATGTGTAAATTTTAAATCTATGTTAATTTCCATCTTTTGATGAGGCAGGGGAGCAAGCAGGGCCTAGGAACCTAGATAAGCATGGGTTGACAACATATCAAGTTTATTTCATTATTTACATTTTATGACTAGAGCCTGGCATGGCCCCTGGCTCATTGAGGGACTTCCATCAGTGTTTGCTGATTGATTGATTGGTTAACTTTGATCCTTTTCTGATGTCTGTGTCTAAATGACAAAATTGAGGTATGTGAAAGACTAGGAACACATATTTTAGAATACACACTTTACATGGACTCCAGTCATTCTCTTGTTTTGGATGACATACTATCATGTATATAGTAGGCCCTTACTAAATGGTAATGGTTATTTCCATTCCAACTGAATGGAAATGGACTACAGGAATCCTGGCAGGAGAGGACAGGGTGCTCTATTTTCTTTTATAACAACATTGATCCATTCATCATAACTCTTTGGGTTCATTCAATCTGTTAATCGCTAGAATTCTTAGTTTCCTTCAAGGTTCAGTTTAGATGCCTTTTTCTATGAGAAGTCTTCCCTCCTCTTCCCCAAGTATTTGTGTTCTCTCCATCCTCAAATCATTTTTGTATTTACTTATCTGAGAACATATTATCTCACCCTCAACATGCTTGATTTCAAGAACCATTTTCCTTGTTTGTCTTGTATCACTAATGACTGACCCATACTACATACTTAATACATTTTTAAAGAACTGAATTATTAAAATCAATATGGCAATAGTTTTTAGAGAAACATAGAATTTAATTTTCAGTAGCAACTGGTTTGAATCTATAAGATTGTTTGGAGAAGCTATTTCTCTTGAAAAGAGGAAAAAATTTTCTTCAATTTGGAAGAAAAAAGATATCACAGAGTTTTATTTTTCTCCAGACACCGTTTTTCCTTTGTTCATTGGCAGAAAGGAAAACAATGGAGGGCACTTAAAAAGGGGATAAAAACAGAGAGATCCTTTCTTTCTCTACCAGAAGTTTCTTGTGAAGCAAAGGGTTCCGCATGTGTATAGAGGTTCATGTATGGTGAGATGTGTAACTCTAAGGAAGGAAGATAGACATTTCTAGTCTCTTCTCCTTCCCTGCCTTCTCCAAAGGAAATTTTCATTCTTGCCGACAGGGGAAGCAGCAAGTTAGAATGAGGCAACTGTACAGTAATTAGAGAGGGCTCCTGGGCTAGAAGTATAATTATTATCTACTCCCTTAAATATAACCTAAGTAATATGATTGTGTTCCTTTTAACTTTGTAATTTTGTAATTTCTGGGGGAAAAGAGGATCCCAAGGTCTATGTCTGAGGCTTGACTCCTTTTCCATCAAATACCAGTTCTACATCAAATAAATGTAGCAAATAGCAAAGAAATCCTTTCATATATATATATACAAAACAGCAATCAGAAAAGGTAGACATAGGAAGATACTTATCAGACAACATAGAATGAATGACCTCTCCCATTCAACTCAACTGAAAAAGAGCTTCTTGGATTTCACCCAAGGAAAATTCCTCAAGGTCTCTAGTGTAGTAAAAAAGGAATAGAGCATGTGCCAATTCCCCTCATGTCTTCCCAGAGACTTTTCTTTCAGTTTCAAATGCAGATGGCCTCTTCCATCTTCCTTCCCAAAGATGAAAATTAGGAGACACAAAGTAACTCCATGCTGGAAATTTGAAGTTTGATGAATCCCAAAGAGGATTCATGCTGGAGTCTCAAAAAAGTCCAAAGACTGGAGCTCTCTCAACTCTCAGCAGCAATACTCAACTCCTCCTGCAGGCAAGGGTCTTCATCTCTACCAATAAAGAGAGTCCAATACCAATGGACTTTGGGACAGGGGTTACACTTGTATAAACTAAAAGAGTAGAGACTGGAAAAATTGATAGTGAATGTTCTAAGGAACTTCTCTGAAATAAGGGCTTTTGATGACAACTTGATCTTAAAGTCAAACAAATGTAGAAAATTTGGGAGTGGACTAATTCCAAGATAAGTATACCCAGAGAATTAGAATGAAACATTGTAATTCACTTTGCTAGTAAAAGCAGGATTGCATTAAGCTATGATTGATTCTAATCAGTGATGAGTGAAAAAGGTACCAAATTGTAACCTGGGCTTTGTATTCTTTAAAAACTTGCTTTTTTTATTGTTCAACAAAATATTATAATGTATAGGTTAAATTTAGTTGCATCAATAATACTGTTAGTAAAATTAGTGAAAACATATAAAACTTTCATTTATTTGAGAATCGGCATTTGCCAATACAATGTACTATATACTCTAATTGATGCTCATTTCTTTGAATGATGGAAAAAACTGCTGAAAGCAAAATTGCAATCCTAAATTTATAAAGTGACAACAGTAAATGTCACATAGATATATTCCACAGAGACTCTGAAGGTACAGTATAGAATGTGGAAGCAATGACCTTCATCACAGCTAACGTGGCAGGACTAAACTGAACAACCTTCTATGTTAGAACACTTACTGAAGACTCATCAATTACCCGCCTTTTCTAAGAGAAAGACAACACACATTTATTATTTCCAGCCTGTTTTCATTTCATGATGCTATATGAAAAACATTTGAAATGGGAAATAAATAATATTATTTCCAAACATAGATTTCTGAATCACTTACAGATTTTGAAATTATTACCCTTCTTCTCTCAAGTGCTTTTGTTTATGCCATCTTTTCTTCATTTGCATTCTCAACTTCATTATTGCCAAATGTCTTATTGTGGAAACTGTTCTATTGTAACAATGCTTTCTTGAGAGATAATTTTCCTTTGAAGTACAATGAAACCCTAAGTCCAACCTTAAGCAACTAGAGAGGATTTTTTGTTTTATTTTGTTTTTGTTTTATTGGAAATGTCTCCCTACTCTGCTATATTTTAGTATATATATATATGGGTTCTTTCTTTTGTGGTTTTTATTTCCTCCTTTCTAATACACACACACATGTTTATGTGTATGTATATATGCATATATATATAGTTTATATATATTATATATTTGTGTGTATCCTTCTAGATGAATATATACATATCTGCATACATACATATATATATATATATATGTACACATATACACATTTGTCTAGGAGATACAATATATATGTATAGATGCAACATATTTATTTGTACACTCAAATATATAAATTTATATACATATGTATATAGAGATAGATTGTGTGTGCTTCTCTTCTAGGATAATCTTCAAAGCTTTTAACACTAGATACACCCTCACTAAATCCTACCATGCCAACTGACTCTAAAATATATATCTTTCTTCTCATTGGCAAAGCTCCTTAAAAAATAAGACTATACTTTGTGCCTGCACTTGTTTCTCTTCTGAATCCTTTACAATCCAACTTCCAACCATTCCAACTTCATCATTCAATCCAAAGTATTTTCTCCCAAGTTACCCATGATTTGTTAAATGCAATGTTTCTTCTCAACTTCTTTTTTTCCTTGACTTCTCTGTATTTTGCATTTTGCATTAATAACCTGATTCCTTTCCCAGATTTAGTTTTTGTGATCACCCTCTTTCCTGCTTCTCTCCATGACCTGTGTGATTGTTCTTTCTCAATATCCTTGGCTAGATCTTTTTCATGTCCACTACTAAAAGGAAGTATCTCCCAAGACTTTGTCTAGACCCATTTCTCTTATCTCTCTATAATCTCTAACTTGATGATCTCATTAACTCCTGATGATCTAGTTATATTTATGCTGATGGCTTTCAGAAGTCTATATCCAACCCTAGATTCTCTCCAGTATTGTATTACCAACTGTCTTTTGGACATTTTAAACTTGATGTCTCACAGGCATATTAAACTCAAGTTCTTCCTCTCTAACCATACCAAAATCCTCTCCTTTCCTCAACTTTTCTTTACAGCTGAAGGCATCACCCATTCTTCTAGTCACTTAGGTTCAAAATCCTGGAGTCAGTGTGTGCTCCTCAATCTCACTCACTGCAAATAGTTATCACATTGAGATGTTAACAATGGGCTCTCAACAGTCAGTATGAACTTGTTTTGTCTTTGGACTAGCTGTTCTCCCAATGCTTGGAACACTCTTCTTTCTCACCTTTTCCTCTTTCAGTTCATTTTATTTTTGAGGGCTCAACTCAAACATTATCAAGTGTATATATATATATATATATATATATATATATATATATATATATATATATACATATATATATATATCTTGCTAATATGTTATACTTAGGGTTACTTTGTTTTTTCTATATATGTGTACTTATGAGTGAGTGTATAGATATGTATATATAAAATGTATGTATATTATATATGAATATAGGTATTTGTATGACTATATAGGGAAAATATAATTATTGCATGGAGTACATATACATATATGCATATATCTATATATAAATGTATTTTGCATGCAACTTGTTTAGACCTATAGGTTAAAGAAAACAATGTGGAGGGAATGGGAATGGGAGGGAGGGAGGGAGGGAGGGGGGAGGCAAGAGGGAGAGAGAGAGAGAGAGAGAGAGAGAGAGAGAGAGCCTGTTTCTATTAGAATTTAAGATTCTTGAAGATAGGGATCTTTTGGGATTTTTTTTTAATTTTCATCTAAGCTCTTTCCTATCACAGTATTTGGCACATAAGTAGCAACTATTTGAAAATGCTTGTTATTTAATTTATCAGGCCACTCCTCCATTCAAAAATATTTAGTTTTGTTTTTCCACTCAGTAGGATCTCTATTTTTAAACATGCTCAGTCCTGTTCAAGGACATTACCTCTTCCTCTCCTCATACATTTAAATATCACCACTTTTTGAAGCCTGCCTGAAGTCCCAACATCTCTGTAAAATCTCTTCTGACCACTTCATCTCAGTTTAATCTCCCTGTCATCTCAGCTCCTACAACATTTATAAGTGAGAAAGCTTAGATCACCAAGCTCAATACCCTCAATTTACAGATGAGGAAACAGAGTTCAAGGGAGAGGCAAGTTACTTGTCCAGTGAATATACCTGTGCCAATAAAGGAGGGCAAAAGCTTATCTTCTTATTCTTTCAATCAATGTGGCTAATAGTAGCAGCATTAGCTACAGTGGCAGCCAATGAAACAATTCAGTGGATGGAATGCTGGACCCAAAGTCAGTAACATTTGGGTTCAAATGTTTTAATCCATTGGAGATGATGGTAAACCACTCCAGTATGCTGGTCATGAAAAACCCATACAGGGTCACAAAGAGCTGTATGTGACTAAAAAACAACAGTAGTATTAGTAGCTGTATACAACTGTCCTAATTCAAGTACTTGTGGAAAGATAAATTTTATATTTATATTAAAGATGAGAGATAATAGTTACAAATTCAGAGAGGGTGGTCAAGTATACTGGAAAAAAATATTAAAGGTAGAGTCAGAGGACCTAGGTTTGGATTTTAGTTCTGCCATTTTCTATCTGTTTGACCTTTGTGCAAATCATGTCTCTGGGCCCCAACTTCTCTATGTGTGGAAAGGGTATTATTAGTGTCCTCAAGGTCTCTTTCAATTCTAAATAAAAAATTTGAAGTTCCTATGAAGGAAGCCTATGCTTTCTTTAAGAAAGAGAAGAAAGTACTACTAAATGCTTCTGTCTAGAAACTTTCTGATAAAGGAACTGGATAGAATCAAAGCTATAATTTCAACTCTTTCTAGACTCCCCTTTCCCCCAACTCTGAATATGCCAGGGTAATCCTGGAGAAGAAAGAAACAGAGGGGAGATTTGTTGTTTTTCTTGTTTCTTACATTCAGATATCTGAGTTTAATCTGTCACTATAAAGATGTTCACTTCCACCTGTCCTATCCTGTTCTCTCTCCCCAGCTCCCTCTACAGTCCCCATCATGCACCAGGTAAGTGCCACCATGAGGAGCATCACCCTGTCATGGCCACAGCCGGAGCAGCCCAATGGCATTATCCTGGACTATGAGATCCGTTATTATGAGAAGGTGAGCCGGATCTGCACTCCTGACATTAGCAGCACTGTGGGCTCAAGACCAGCCACCGTAAGCCTGAATATCATCAGAAGGGCAATGGGGAGGGCTTGGAGGAGAGTTCCTGAAGGAGGGAAAAGGCAGTGACCTAAGGCTCTCAAGAATTATTTCTTGATGCAGGACTATTTCTATACAGGCAAAAATGAAGTATCCATATATACACATGAACATTCCACAATATACAAATAGATATATATATATATATATATATATATAATTATATACTACAGATAATATAAATATAAATAAATAACTTACTTGGTTTATGCACCACACACATATACACACACACACATAAAACTGAAAGATATGATGGTTCCATATTTTTCTTTACATGCCTAGCAAAATATTTACCTTACAACTGACTACTCTGATATACTTTACTTTCAATAATTCAGTGGCACAGTAGGGAAAGGAACATATTTCTCAAATCACGTACTGAAGTAGAAATAACAATGCTATAGAAACTCTCTAGGAAGAGTCAACAGTTTTATTGAAAATATAGCTATATCATTGCTACTTGCCTTCTAGGAGAGATTTGCTAGGATAATGGCATCAGAAAGTGAAATAAGTGAAATTACTTGCAAACTTATTTTTTTTTGTAGAAGCAGCTGCCCCCAAACCAGGAGAGCTAACTCTGAACATGCTCCATGGGATAACTTTTATAACACTTTCCATTCTAATATCAAATTATTTGAACAAAAAAACACACACAAGAGAAATGAAATTACTTAGGAGTTGTATGACCTTGGGCAAGTCAATTCATTTTCTATGGGCTTCATTATCTTTGCCTCTAAACTGAGGGTCTTGAATTGTTATTTCTAAGATTCCTTCCAGTTCCGAGATCTTCTTTGATATTCATGTGATATAATAAGAAAAAGTACTGCCTTAAGAAATCAGAACCTAAA
This sequence comes from Macrotis lagotis, assembly GCF_037893015.1. Classification (NCBI taxonomy): domain Eukaryota; kingdom Metazoa; phylum Chordata; class Mammalia; order Peramelemorphia; family Peramelidae; genus Macrotis; species Macrotis lagotis. Next base: position 585,944,766 of record NC_133658.1, read on the forward strand.
GGTCTAGCTCCCTCCTCTTGGTCCCCCACCATCCCATTCCACAACTATTGTTAGTTCTACATCTTGTAATGTGGAACATTGGACTCATCGCTTTGTTTCTCTAGACCTTATTTTTCTCATCTATAAAGTGGAGGTAATTTTATGTTATTATGGTACCCTATAATTATGGAAGGTAAGGGATGGCTGTACCATACAATCACTCAAAATTCTTTTCAACTCTAGAATCTCATAAATCTGAAGTTTTATGAGAAATTTGTGAAAAGATATTATTCTATGAGAAAGTGAGCAATTTACCTATGTCTAGACAACATGAGCAATGCACAAGGTTAGGTGGTTATCTGCTATTGCCTACAGCCCTTTGCAAACTTTAAAGTCTTACATAAATGTTAACTCTTTTCTATTATTTTTAAACTATAAACTTCTCAAAGGCCAGGAGAGATTTTATATTATTGAAACTTTCTATTTTACCCATCACAGGATTCTGAACACAGCAGGTTCCTAATACATGTTTGCTGAATTTAAAACCCATCTGCTGAACTTGGACTGGAAGCACAATTGATCCAAATAATTCAGGGCTTTTGAAGAAGTTAAAATAAACCTGAATCCACAATTTTTAAGTGTTACTCAAGTGATAGAACACTATATGGAGAGGATGTCCTAAAAGGGGAATTTTATTTTTTTGATATATGCTAGAGATGTCTTTATTTGAAAACCAAAGAGCCTTCTGAGCTTGAGCTTGCAAGAATGGATTTTAGACTAATACCATCATCTAAATTAATTATATCTATATAGTTCAAATTTATCAATAACTTATAGGAGATAATTTAAGTATTACTAAAAACCAAATACATAAAATCTTCCACGAAATACAAACAAGCTAAAAACCAAAACAACAGCAAAAAGTAAAAACAAAACTTTCCTTTCCACAGCCCTATAATTAGCTATTTGTTACTTTTGATTAAGTAGATGTTTGTTTTACCACCAAAAATAACTCAAGGTATCATTGTATTAGAACTCAAAAACAACTTTCAAAGACATCCATTCCAATCCTTTCACAGGATGAGAGAATTGAAACTAGGAGAAGTTAAATGACTTGCCCAGGCTCACCCAGGTAGTGTCTGAGATAGAATTTGAATCTACTTATTCTCCAAATACCATTTATCAGTCCCCTTTATCCAGTAAGGTAATTTGGTTAATGAGATTAAATTTTGAAAAGGAGAGGGTGAAGAAAACAAGGCCATGACAATTAAGTACACTTGAGGATATGGGGAGAAGGGGACCCTTGGGGGAGGAGAAAAAAGGCAGAAAGAAGAGCAAAAGGTCAATTGAAGAAGATAAAATGTATTTATTGCATTGGAAGAAGAATGGAATTGTGGGAAGACAATGGAATCAGAGGACTTGGATTTGCATCTGCTCACTTGCTATTTGTTTGCCCTTGAGTAGTCAGCCTCATCTCTATTAGCCTCAGTTTCTTCATCTGTAAAATAGGTTAAAGTAAAAGCTCTCTGAATTTCCTTCCAAGTGTAAATTTCCATGTTTGCCCAGAGCAGCCCATTTATCACCTCTATACTCCATAAACAGGGCTGATAGGTTCTTGAATAAAATGTTGAAACACACTTGTTATCACCTTCTCACCCCTATACTATCCCACCACACTGATAGAAGTCAAAACCTCCTTCAGGTGCAAGCTGCAATTGCTTTTAATTCCTGCTACTGAAGGAAGGCTTATTTTCTCTGTTAATGCAACTTCTCCTGCTTGTCTATAATTTATACTAATTACCAACATGGGCATGCAACAGCTCACTGCCTGAGGCAGTTTCTACACCTCAGTGAAGCACATTATTTCTCTAAACTCCAGAGAATAGAGGAATTTTCTTCAGAGACAGAGGGATTTCTGTGCCAAAGCACCAGCCTGCTCAGCAGTATTTTGGCAAATGATCCTATAAGTTCTTCCTTTGTATGTGGAACTTTTTGATTCCATTTTGAAATATAAATCTTTGGCTATTAAATTCATGAAGCTGCCCCAAATCAATCTCAATGTGATACAAGGAAAGGAATATAGGGTGTAAGTTCTTCTAAAAGATATGACGGGCTGTGTAAATGGATGTAGTGGTATTACTATTTGTATTATTACTATAATTTTACTAATAACAACAATAATACTTCGTTCTTCACAAAACCCAAGATTTCAATGGAGGGGCCATTCCCTTTACTGGTAAAGATCACTAAAGCTCTATGTCTAATAAGACACTCTCTATTGCTATTAAAAATGTACTCATCTAATGTCCATCTTTCTGATAAAAAGCTTTTCTAAACTAAGTTAGACCAGTCTTCTGAGGACCAACACAAAGTCTGAGGACCATCAGAACATTGGTGCATATTGAAATTCTTTACAGAAGGAAAGCTGTCAGTTAGCTGGTATGGTGGACTAGAAAACAAGTTCAAATTCTTATTGTTCATTTTATTTTCGCCACCATTATTATTAATTTATCCAGTGTCCTAAATGAATAGTCATGTAACTGCAATGAGAAAGACCTCAATTCAAATCCTAATTCAGATCCTTACTTGTGACCTTGGGCAATTCACTTAATCTCTTTCTGTCTCAGTTTCCTCATTTGTAAATAGGGATGATAATAGCTTCTAGGTCCCAGGGTTGTTGTATCAAATGAGATAATAACTGTGAAACATTATTCATCTTCATGTTACATAGTAGGTGCTATATAAATACTAGCTATCATTAGTCATATTTATTCATTCAATTTATTTATTTATGCTCAATGGGAATGTATTAAGTATAAATTTTGTCCTTTATTAAGAATGAACATTATACTAGGCACCCAGGATACAAAGACAGAAATAAAAGTCCTTGCCATTCAGATTACATTCTACTAGTTTTTAAAAAATAATTTAACACTATTGTCACTTAACAATATTGTCACTTCAGTATTTCCATCCTTCAGGAAGCGAGCATCCCTTTGGATTATTGCAATCACCCATGGAACTGACCCTGTACTCCTAGCTTTAGATGACTGTCTGAGATTCTTAAAATTCAATTCAGTTAATGCTCATGACTCTAGTTCTAAATTACAAAGGCTACCCCAAAGGAAAAAATTCCTTTTGTGGATTTTCTTTTTTAAAAATGTGCTTGCTATCACTAAGAATATATATTTGTGACTTTGTAGCTTTTGTCTTTTATAGGCATTTTCTCATTGAATCCTTACAATAAAAGGCTTGCAATAAGGCATCTGAGGCCCCAGGTTCAAATCCTACTTCTCACATTAATCCATATGATTTGGAAGTACAGGTCCTGTGAGACCTGATTTAAGATTAGGTGAATATGAGGGTTATTTCTGCATTTATAATTTAGGAAACTGAGGCTTAAGAAGTTGGAGTTTTGACTTACTCAAAACCCCTAATGACTCATGAATGGCATACCTGTAACTTAAACTTGAATCTTTTAACACTAAGTCAGATGTTCTTTCATTTACAGGACACAACTTCCTTATTAATTATTCCTGCTTAGACTCCCCCCGCCCCGTGAAAATAGATTTTTTTTTTATTATTTTGAATCCCATGTTGTTATGCTCCTGTTCCCATTTTTAATCTCTTAGGCTTCCTTCTCCCTCTGATGCTTTCTCTTCACTCATGCCTTTGTCACTTCTCAGTTTCATCACCCTTGAACAGAATTAATATGCTTCTCACCTCCCTACAAGCTCATTAATAAAGAAGTCAAATGGTACCAAGTTAATGACAGTCCCTGTGGCTCTATCCTGTTCATCTCCTTTCCCATTTTAACACATTTTCATTTATCTTCCCCTTTTGTTTACTCTTGTCACACTTTTTCCTCCTTATGTCAGTGATCATAGGCAAACCATGGCTGGAGAAACCACATTTGCTCTTGGCTGCTTCAAAGATTAAGCATTTAGAGGTTTAATATATCTTTATAATAATCTCTACTAGTCTGGGCTGGTTCTGACTCTGGGAATTTCAACCCTTTAAATTCCAAGCTCATATTCCCAATGAAACTCTATTTCAGTGCCTGATAATGTCTTATTCTTGATAGGTTGAATCAAATGATGAGACTCTTGAGCATGGTATGCTCCTATGTGTTTGTGAAACTAGCTTTGGCATATATAGTCTTGCCAATCAATTTGCTTTCATTTCCCAAGTCTAATAACAGTATGAGGTAATATAGTATAGGGGATAAAGAGAACTGGCTTTAAGTCCAGGAGCACCTTTGTTCAAATCCCACCGTTGAAGAGATATAATCTTGAACAATTTATTTACCTTTTGAGCTGTAGGTAATTCACTAAGATCTCCTTTGGTAAAAAGGGTTTCCTCATTTGTTATTTCCCTTCTTGGATGTCCAACCTTTTAGTTTCTGGTTCACACTGACTGACAAAAAAAGTTGTCAAGGGCCACATATACAATTTAGCATTTATTTATGATTACAATGTAACTTACTACCAATGGGCAATGGGTACCAATGAATATCAAGTCTTATGATTGGGCTTTGAGGGCTGCAGGTTAGACATACCTGCCTAAGGCAAATGAAATTCAACTTCTAAATATAATTTGATCTTTATTCTAAATTCAGCCACATGGAAGAAGGGATGGATTAAATTAAACATTGTGAACTAACATTTAGTAAGAGGCAGTGAGGCATAATGGATTAAGTAGGCAGACAATGAAGTAAGAACATCTAGGATCATCTGTTGAACTCTGACACATGCTAGTTGTATGACCCTACATAAATCACTTAAATTCTGAATGACTTGGTGCAAATCTTAATAGTATAAATTGCAGACTTAATCTATATTGGGAGGAGGGAGTTTCTTCACTAGGAGTTTTCCATAGACATCCATCTACCATTTGTCCCTATTGCTAAAAAGTTTGGTATTCAAACAGAAATCCCATGACACTAAATGTTTTTATAAAAAGACTTCCAAATCTCAAATAATGCTCCATTTATCCAAATGAATAGTGGATTCAGTAAGAGTCTATTAAAACAAAAGGACTTAACTTGTTGTTTAAATGTAATTTAAACCATATTTTTAAGACTACCTATGGCTTGACTGTTTCTGTTGTATTAGTAGAAAAAGAGTCATGATAGATACGTCAAAAATGACTCTGTTGTCAGTGATGGTAAAGGGACATAGATGCTAAGAATTAGAAATAGAAATGGTATGAGAGATCCCCTTATTCAAATTTTTATAAAGTGAGCATAGCCTTTTTAACCTCTGTTTGTAGCCTCTGTTTGTATATGCCTAATAAAGACTTTACTTCTGTATGGAGAATTTACTCCACTGTGGACAGCTCTGGTTGTTAGAAAATCCATTTTTATATAAAGTCCAAAACACTTTGCAAAGCCTACTCATTGGCTTTATTGAAAATAGCATAGGGGCAGCTAGGTGGCATAGCAGATAGAGCATGATCCCTAGGGTCAGGAGGACCTGAGTTGAAATCTGACCTCAGACACTTAAAAATTACCTGGCTGTGTGATATGGGGCAAGTCATTTAATCCTACTGCCTTGCAAAAAACCCAAAATAATAAATAAACACTTAATTCATTAAAAAAAGAAAATAGAATAAAGTCAAATCCTTCTTCTACAAAACTAATCCTTCAAATATTTGAAGACAGAAATCATCTTCTATTTTTCTTTCTTAGTTCTTTAGTTCATTCATCTGTTCCTAGGACATGATTTCCATTTTCCATCTTATGTACATTGAGTCTCTCAAAATGTAATACCTAGGAATTAAATAGTATATTAAAGGTGTATTCTGAGTAGAACAAAGTAGAGAGGGATACTTAAATCACTTGTAATCTAAGAACATAGATCTGTAATCTAACTATAATTCTATTAAGGCTAAGATTTCAAGATTTCAAGTCATATCACACTGTTGACTCATGTTAAGTTTACCATCCTAAAACCCTAGTCGTTTTATAAAAATCTTGGGATCAAGTCAGGCCTCCTTCATCTTCTAGTTCTGTAATTAATTAATTTTAGAACCTAAATCCTAGGTTTAATATTTATTCCCTAGTGAATTTTATTTTATTGACTTTTATTGACCTTTTTTAACTTATTGAGATCATTTTGAATCTAGATTTTGTCTTTTCTGTTATTAGCAGCAAATACATTTCTCAGTCCTTCTACATATGTGTCTTCTTCTAAATCACCCATTAAAATGTTAGCCAGAAAAGGTAGAGCTCTGGGAGGACTTTGGTATTCCAAGTGAGAGCTCCCTTGTGATGAACAAAGCTTGCTCCAGAAGTTTCTTGGCTAAAATGTCTTAATAAATTTGTTTTAGATTTTTCAAGGCAATAGGGTTAAGTGGCTTGCCCAAGGCCACACAGCTAGGTAATTATTAAGTGTCTGAGGTCAGATTTGAACCCAGGTACTCCTGACTTCAAGGCCGGTACTCTATCCACTGCGCCACCTAGCTGCCCCAAAAAATGTCTTAATAAATTAAAAAACAAAATCAAACTAAACCCCTTTTTATTGAAACCTTTTATGGGTGAGGTACTATGTTAAAGAGAAGGAGTGAGGGTTCCAAAGAAGTATAAGTGATGAGAAATATAAATCATGGTTCTGTACACTAGAGGCTTCTAATCTACTTAGGAAGAAGAGATATACTCATGAAACAATTAGAGAACAAGATAATTTATGCCACAGTGCTAAACTGTGTAGTACAGACAATTAACTCAAAAGATATTGTCTAATAAGGTGCTGATTTCACAACACAGTTAATAAGCATGAAAGGAGTTAGAGAAGATCTTATGAGCTAGAATAATGAGAGAAGGATTTACAGAAGCTAGGAATTGAAGGGCCAATGAATTTACAGGATGGAGATAATAACATTAAGCAGAAATAGTAACCAGTACAACCAAATACAATCGATATTTAAGTGCCTTCTATGTGACAGGCAGTGAGAGTACAGAGACAAAAATGAAACAATCTCCAACTTTCTAGACTGCATTGCATTCCTTCTATTGGAGGAAAAGTCTAGAGGAGAATTTATTAGATGCAACAGGTAATAGAATGATAAGGGGACTGGTAGAGAGTTCATATTAGGGAATGGTGTGAGAAGATTTTATACATTAGATTGTACAGATAAGAGGCGATCAGATAATAAAAGAGTTTCCAATGTTAAATGCAAGAATTTGGAGCTCATCCATAGGAAATAGGGAGCTATTTGTTAAGTTTCTATTTAAATAACTTGATGAAAAATATTTTGGGAGAAGTAATCTAGTGATCTCTTTACCCTCCCTCCCTGATTTCAACAGTGTTAATAACTGCCTGTTCTAGACCATGTCCAAACATTAATTTAACTTATGGCATATTTAATATGAGATCTTTGTCCAACTATTAGTAAGCTGATATACTTCCCAAGTCATTGACATTCTTGCTATAAATGAACCTTAAAGACACATAGGAGTTAGAGCTATGGTAAAGGCAGATCACAAGTTCTACTCATGGCAGCAAATAAAGAAGTTGGTGGGGTTCTGATCTGAATCAGGTGAGAGAATATAGCTACCAGAGAAACTGTTGATCCATAAAAGTGTCTGTGTCCATGTGGACAGGATAAATGGGAGGGAATGCAGGTGTAATCAAATTGTTCAAAAAGAGAAGCATCCACTCAAAGAAAAGGGATAGAATAGAGACTTGTAGGGTTACAGGGACAGCTCAATGTTAAGTCCAAAAAATCATACATGTTCAGTATCATGAGGGAAATAGTCAGTAGAGAGGGAGAAATTGGAGATGTGAGAGAGATAGAAGGAGAGGGGAGATATTAAGGTCAAGAAATAGGTACATGCAGTAAATGACAGAATGTTTTCAGCCTTTATGGCAAAGTATGAGGAAGATTGAGAGGGAGAGCCAAAGAGAGACAGCAGAGACAGTGAAAGAGAGAGAGAGAGAGAGAGAGAGAGAGAGAGAGAGAGAGAGAGAGATTAAATGATTTACAAGAATTATCAAGATACCAAGTTGAAATTTATTGACATGAATTTAAGATAAGTTCTCTTTTTTTGTTGTAATAATGACAGCTAACATTTATTAAGTACTTGAAGGTTTGCAAAATACTCTAGATGTATTAACTCATTTTAATGCATGTAAAAGCACTTTTTAAAAAACAGAAATCATATCATCTCTGTATTCAATAAAGCTCAGCCAATTCCCCAGGTTCCTTTTATCCCAGAGAAAATATCTCTGCTCAAGTAGCAAGACATAGTGAATAGTGAGTAAAGTCAGTCTCAAGTCGGGATGACCTGGATTCTAATGTCATATATTCACTATGTGACCCTGAATAAATCACTTATATTTCCAATGTTCCCTGGCAAATCTTTAAAAGCACTGATTATTCTGCATTGCTTTGGAGAGTTTTTTCTCACAAACCATTGTAATCACAGGTATAGACCAAAAGAAAAACCTAAATTCAAACAAAACATAAATATCCATGGAAAGTAAAAGAGAATGATCATGTTGACACATTTTAGATAAACGTTCTTACTCTTTGAATCGATCCAATCATCTTTATGAGAGGCAATGCTTCAGGCAAGTCTCTAAAATGTAATGCTATGGAGACAGAAAAGATGCTGACCTACATCCTTATGGCATATCCCTACACCACTGAAATCCCAGGACCAGTACCCATCTCTGTTCTACAATTTATCAGATACCAGTGGTGATAAAATGGTTGTCTTACTCTATGTATTTTAGAGGTAAATAAGATGTATGATATAAGTTTTTGTGGGTGGATACATTTCTTGCTTCTCTATGAGATCAAGGAAGACTTTTTTTTTCTCCCTCTCTATATTATGAAGGAACAGAATGAATACAACTCTTCAATGGCAAAGAGTCAGACCAATACAGCTCGGATTGATGGGCTTCGACCTGGCATGGTTTATGTGGTTCAAGTGAGAGCTCGAACAGTCGCTGGTTATGGCAAATACAGTGGGAAAATGTGCTTCCAGACACTGACAGATGGTGAGTGGGGTGTTTGGCCAGTGGAAGAAGAGGGTGGGGAGAAAATGTAGAAGAGGACAGAGAGAAATTGCAATGCCTGCTAAAATGTCAACCTGTAATTGAGTTTAAGTTAAATTTTCTCTTCAGAGGCCATTTCCCAATAGGACAACTTGGAAAGGACCTAGCGGAGTACAGGGATATTTGATTAATCACCAGCTGGAAGAAGAATCTGTTTTCAATCTTTTAGCTATGTTTCCCCTCCTTCCTACTTTATCCCCAGCATCTAATTGAATTTGGGTTTCAAGCTTCTTTCCACATGGTGAACATATGGGAATCTGTTTACTTGTATATCAGAACTGACCTGAACATTCCTACTATCCTAAAGCAGAGATAAAAATAGGGAAGAGGGCACTTTTAGAATGGTGGCTTTTGAGTGAATGTCAACCCAATCCCAATTCTTCAAATTGCTGCTCATTTAAGGGATAACATGATGAACCTAGAGTTAGAGTACCTTGGTTCAAAACCTGTATCTGATGCTACTTGTATTAGATAGCGCAAAACATTTAACACTTCTGGAACTCACTTTCCTCTTCTGTAAAAATGATAGGATTGACTAATCTGACTTCTTAGGTCTTTTCTGGTTCTAGAGCTATTATCCTATCATCCATCACTTCATTATGGTCCTGTGTACAATACTAATAAGAATATTAACAACCACAATAGAATGTATATAGTACTTTTAGTTTTCAAATATTATTTCATTTTATCCATACAATAATTCTTGAAGGCAGGTACTAGCACTATTTCCATCTTATAGTCAAGCTATTTGAGACAGATAGAGATTATTTGACTTGTCCAGGGTCAGACAGCTAGCAAATATCTGAGGCCAAATTTGAACTCAAGTCTCCTAGCTGCCTGATCCTAGAAGTCATCAGGAAGGAGCTTGCAGACTTGACTTCCTAAGGATCTGACCAGTGTAACAGAGTTCAAATTCGGCCTCAGATATTTAGTAGTTGTGTGACCCTGGAGTAATCAATTAATCACTGTCTGCCTGAGTTACATCATGTGTTAAAAAAAATTGGCCTAATAACAGCCAGCACCTAATTTCCAGGATTTCTGTGAGGACAAAATGAGGTAATATTTGTAAATTGTTTTGTGAACTTTAAATATATATGTAATTATATATATATATATATTTAATATTATATATAGTACATCATATACAATTCTTTATAATTACTAGCTATTATAATTTCACTCCCCCCAAAACCAGAGTTTTAGTTCAAAGAACTCTACTATGACATAATCACCAGTTTTCTACTGAAACTTCCCAATGCTACGAATGAGGTTTCTAAAGAGAAAAAAATTTTCACCTTGCTTTTTCTCAATCTAGTACTTTCTTGCCTTTTATTTGTAAGGATTCTCATTAATAATTCTTAAAATCTTATTTCCCTAGTTAGCGTTTTCTTTCTTTGTAGCTTTGCCAATGGTTATTTTGTGTGTTCAGATGCCTTCTCCTTAAGTAGAGGATCAGCAGGGTCTTCCTTTGAGGTATTCAAATTAATCAACTGGGATCCAATCAGCCTCACTCCTTAAGCATTTTAACTTTCATAGAAAGCAGTAAAGAAAGTGAAGGAAGGATATTGATCTTCAGCTCTTACCTAACATTCTTTTAAGGTGAATACTGTGTCCCTTTAGAAAAAAAAAAAAGGGGAAGACTGCAGTACTGAAATTAGACAAATTACTAAGGAGCACTTATGATACTGAAAGTCCTAAAATGTGCTCTTCTAGAATAATTGGACCTTTACATAAACATTGGCTTCATGGAATTATCCAGGATTCACTTCATGGAATTACCCAGGATTCATAGTCAAAGATCTGATGCAGGGATGCCCTAAAGAACTATTTTCTACTAGATTCACTGAGACAAATCAAAAAGTAACACATTTCTCTCAAGAAGGCTATTCTTAAAGTTGGTAGCTAAGTTGAATAAATTCATTTGAGAGAAAACTGAAAAATGGTTAAATTGGAGATATTATTTTTAGTTCTACTAAAACATTTTCTTTTTTTTTAGAAAGATTTTATTTATTTTGAGTTTTACAATTCCCCCCCATCTTGCTTCCCTCCACCCACCCCTCACAGAAGGCATTCTGTTAGTCTTTATATTGTTTCCATGGTATACATTGATTTCTTGAATGTGATGAGAGAGAAATCATATCCTTAAGGAAGAAAAATAAAGTATAAGATATAGCAAAATTACATAATAAGATAACAAAAACATTTTCTTTTTTGAATTTCACGTCAATGGATTGTATTTCTCAGGTTTGATCCTTCTCGTTGCTGTCTATTAGGCAGTAGAATGAATTCTCCCCCTTTCCTCAATCATTTCAGTACTTCTCTATTTCTAACTCAGAAACTTCAGAATTCAGATATATGACTTCTATTTTCCTGACTTCTCAATTCATCAGCTTCCTCAACTACACAAACATTTCTTGGATATTGACCCCTTGACCCCTACCCAGAGGAGTATCAGTATCAGACCTCAGTATCACCCTGACTAGCTTCCAACCCCCAAGAATTTGAATTTGTAAATCTTCCTCTGTGCCTTTACACCTTATTCTCTCGTCTTTGTTCTGCTCCTTTTCTGCTTTGTAACCCTGTTCCCATTCCCACTCCATCCCCCGCCCAGTGTTGCTATTTCATTAGTCTTGTTATAGTTCCATTCCCCCATTTAGTCTGAACCTAAAGATACCTAACTTCAACAGGAGCTTATTTTTGTTTTCCATATCCTACTGTTTTCTCATACTGACTTCAACATTTCCTTCCACAACATCAACTTTCCATTACTTGTCTCTGTTTTTAACACAGGCCACTCCACATTCCTAGAGTGTTGTTCTTCCTCATTTTTACCTCTTGAAACTTCTAGCTCCACATAGAACTTAGTTGAAATACTACCTTATATAAGAGACATTTTATGATTGTCCTAGATGTTCCTGCCCTCCTCCCCATGAAATTACTATGAAATTAGCATTTAATAGCATCACAGTTCTGGAAAGAACTGAAGAGGTCATCTAGTCCAATGTCATTATGCTGTAAATGATGAAACACGTTTAGTGACTGGCCTAGGATCATGCAGCTATCAAGTGACAGAGGTGATATTTCTTTTGTAGGAAACTAGCCCTGCAATTTCATTGGAATAAAGTTTCTCAAATGGGGAGTTTAATGCAGATTAGTACTTTACAATTTACTATCATTCTAGACAAAATCTAGATCTAGGATATTGAGAGGTGAAGTGATTCAGCTAGGACAAATAGTCCTTAAGTGTCAGAGTCAGGATTAGTGATTTCGAGGATAGTTCTCTATCTAGTAGCCCTATGATTTATATACTTTCTATTAGATTTTAAATTCCTCAAGAGAAATAACTGTGTTGGCTTTCATCTCTGCATTTACATAGGCACATAGGCACATACATTTAGAAAATATATGTTAGAAAAAATTAATTAAAATATAAAATTAAAAAAAAAGATTTATGTTGAATTTAACTATTGAAGTTTACATGTGTCTCCTTTAATTATAGTCACATTCATGTACAGTTTAGTTTGCCTAGTTAAGTCAATTTGAAAGTTGATGTAATCATCCTTGTAATTAAAGTTGCATATGGGGAGTTGTTGGGGGTCATTAACCCAAGAAATGGCAAAGTAGTTTGGTGATGATGCTTGAAGTTGAAAAGATATGAATTCAAATTCCACCTCTAAAATTTATTAAAATTGGATGACTTTGAAAAGGTAATGGACCTTTCTAAGCCACTAATCAATGAGTAAAACAATCCTTATTAAAATAGCTCCTTCACAGAATGATTAGGATCATATAGAGAAAGGGACTGGATCTAAGATTTCACTGGTGTAGGGAAATTCCTTCTACAAATTCAGATTGCAACCTTCTTTGCAAATGAGGAGAAATATCTAGAACATGACTTGACTAGAATCACAGAACCAGTATATTACATCCATATGGAACCCAGATTTTCCTGAATCTAAGAAGTTCTCTATCTGTGACATAATACTCCCTCTGCAAGGCATTACTAGGGAAGTGACACAAATAGTGAACAGAGAAGACTGGGAGTAGTGTCAAAAGATCAGGGTTCCAGTTCCAACTTATAACATAGGTTAAAACTATGGAAATCCATTTACTTTTTTTCTACAATAAGTCACATGACTTGATCTTGTTATTTAATCTCATTTGACCAAACCCTTTATTTATAAAAATGGTCAGTCTAGAAGATCTCTAATCCTTTTTCTGTTCCAACATTTTATGGTTCCACTTTCAAATTTTCAAAGAAAACAAACAAAAAAAAAAACACCACCACAACAACAAGAACAAAAACCTTTGACACATGTCACTAAACAAAAATTATAACGTAAAGAAGTGGGGTGGCTATGTGGCACAGTGGATAGAGCACTGGCCCTGGAGTGTTCCTGAGTTCAAATGTGGCCTCAGACACTTACTAATTACCTAATTGTGTGGCCTTGGGCAAGCCACTTAACCCCATTGCCTTGCAAAAAAACCTAAAAAAAAATAACATAAAGAAGTTAGGAAGTTCAGGTGCCAGCAGGCCTTTGCTATTACATAAGCTTCTGACTAGATGACTGATGAAACTCTAATTAGTGGCCTTTCAGGTGGAATTCCAGATATTTACCCAATTTGTGTAAGGCTATGTTATAGATATTGGAGACACAATGGTAAAAATAAATGAACTCCTCAACTTAAGGAATTTACATTTGATATGGGGTGGTATTGGTTAAAATCTAGATGGTATAAGGTAGTAAAGACAGCATAATTTGAGAAAGTGGGACACACTAATGATTGTTCAGGGTAGTTTGGGGTAACTAGGAAAGAGTTTACATAATTGGCACTTAAACTGAAATCAAAAGAAAATAAAGTAGATGAGACTAGAGTATAATCTAGGCAAAGGAGAGTGGGAAGAAGAAGGCAAATTGTGGAAAAGAAGACATGAGATAGAAGGAAAAACTTGAGAACAACTAGCACTCTCAGTTGGTTGGACTGTTATATGTGAAAAAAGAATTTAGGTGAAATGTCTAGAAAGGCAAATAGGACCTAGATCATTCAGATCTTTCAGAGTCATACTTAAGAGTCTATTTTCCTAAGAAGGGTGCTAAAGTTTTTGAGAGGGGGATTGACATGGCCAGACCTGTACTTTAAGATGATTTAGAATTTACAAACTGCTCAGTGGAGAGTTTTTTCAGAACACAGTTGCTTTATTAAAAGGACAGTTTTCATTTTTGACATAGGAAAGTCAATGTTTATTGTATGGATAGTCCTATATTGCTTGTGCAGGCTACTGGTAAGTAAGTTTTCCCAGTAAAAAAGAGAGATTAGACTATGCTAGTATGAATTAATAAATGGATCAAATGTTTCTCATGGAACTTTCTCTCCTAGATGATTACAAGTCAGAACTGAGGGAGCAGCTGCCCCTGATTGCTGGTTCTGCAGCTGCTGGAGTGGTATTCATCGTGTCACTAGTGGCCATTTCCATTGTCTGTAGCAGGTATGTAGGTTTCCTTTTCTTTCTTTTAGTCTTTTCCATTGTTTCCTAGACATCTCCAGAGATGAATGATACTGTGGGGTTAAGTTTGGGCAAACTATCTTTGAACTTGTTTCTTTATCTGAAGGGCACTTGATCTGGAGTCAGGAAGACTTGAATTCAAATCCCAGTCTCAGTCTTTGGGCTGTGTGATCTTGAGCAAGTCACTTAACCCTGTTTGCCTCAGTTTCCTCATATATAAAATAAGCTGGATAAGGAATGGCAAATCATTCTAGTATCTTTGCCTAGAAAACCCTGGCTGGGGTCACAAAGAGTCAGACAAGAATGAAAAACAACTGAACAATCTCAGTGGATTATGTATTTATCCTATACTGACAGTCAATGAAACCAGAAATGGGGTGAGGAGGAGCCAGAATACCAGAGACACAAGAGTTATCAGGGAAAGGAGCTAGGGCATCAAAGACATAGGAGTAAACAGGAGCAAAGAGAAGGGAAGAGAGGGTCTAAGGAGTCCCTCAGCTGTGCTTTCATTTCTGGTAGAAAAATTAAAAAAGACAATTTGGCATGAAACACCTTTGCGTGGCTTCTTCTTTTTAACAGTAAATTTAGGCATTCTAGCTCCAGCACTTCTTTTGTCTTAAAGAGAAAGGAAGTGATGGAAACAAACATTTATAAGGAACCTAATATATATCAGGCTATGTGCTAAGAATTTTATCTCATTTGATCTCTCAGCATCTATTATCATCGCTTCCATTTTTACTTGTGGAAACAGAGTAAGTGTCTTATCCAGGACCACATAGATGGTCTATCTGAAGTTATATTTGAACTCAGACCTTCCTTGCCAGTTATATATCTACTCTGCCATCTAGCTGCCTCTGGATGTGCTCGAGAATTTAATAGTGAATGCATGAAAGAAAAGGTATGTCCCATTTACTAGAAACCAGCATGAGTTCACTAGGAAAAGAAGGGTGACACAGCAGGGAATCTTGAGTCAAGATGACCTGAGTTCAAATTTGACCTCAGACATTTGCTAGCTGTGTGACCCTGGACAAGTAACTAAACCTTTGTTATTCTAAGTTTTCTCATCTGTAAAACTGGAATGTTAATAATACCTACCTCCCAAGATTATTGTAAGGATCAGCTGAGATAATAATTGTGAGCAATTACGACAGTGTCTAGCACAGGGTAAGTTCTATATAAATATTAACTATCATCATCTTTATATTAACTCACCTAATTTTATTTATCAAAAAGAACCTGGAAAACTAGGAAAATGCTATTTTGGCAAAATATTTCATGACATCCCTGTGGACAAGATATTTTAATGTTTCGCATAATATTTAATTTCCCCAATTACATGCAAAAACAATTTTATTATTCATTTAAAAAATGATTTCCATATTCTTTTCCTACTTCCCTCTCCTTCTCCCTCCCTGAGATGGTAAGTAATCTGATATAGGTTATATGTGTGTAATCATGTAAAACTTATTTCCATATTAATCATGTTGTGAAAAAAAACAGACTAAAAAAGAAAACCCCACTAAAAAGAAAGTAAAAAATTCATTCAGACTTCATCAGCTCTTCTGGAAATGAATAGCATTTTTCGTCATGAGTCCTTTGGAATTGTCATGAATCATTGCACTGCTGAGAAAATCTAAGTCATTTAAAGTTGATTATCATACAATATCAATGCTTCTGTGTGCAACCCTCTCCTGATCATGCTCATTTCACTTTGCATTAGTTCATGTAAGTTTTCCAGGCTTTTCTGAAATCATCCTGCTGATATTTTATTATAACATAATACTGTTCCATCATAATCATATTTTCCAACTTGTTCAGCCATTCCCCAATTGATATACATTCCCTCAGTTTCCAATTCTTTGCCACCACTAAAAGAACTACTATAAGTATTTTTGTGAAAATAGGTTCTTTTCCTTTTTGTTTGATCTTTTTATGATACAAACATAATAGCTGTATTGCTGGATCAAAAGTTTCAAACAGTTTTATAGCCAACCTTTGGGGCATAAGCTCCAAATTGCTCTCCAGAACAGACCAATTCACAGTTCCACCAACAGTGCATTTAGTGTTTGATTTTCACACACCCCCTCCAACATTTATCATTTTCTTTTCTGGTGGACAAAATAAATGTATGAGTTTAATTATAGTACAGTTAAATAGAATCCTAATTGGTTGAATGATAAAAGTCAAATACCCTTGGTAATGGATTAATATCAATAGAGAGGGATGTTATAATGGTGTAGCATAGGATTCTATACTCTTTTTTTAAATTCAATAATCATATAGATGGCATGCTTACTACATTTTCATATGACTCAAAAAGGAGCAATGATATAGTAAATAACATTAAATAACAGAATCAAGATTCAGAAAAGACCTCAGAGCGTTGGTCTGTTAGACTGAAACTAATTAGAATGGAAAATTTTTGTATTTAAGTTTAAAAAATTAGGATAGGATGGGAGAAATGTGACTAGAAATATTATCACAAATATAAGACCTAAAGTTTTATTTAATTAATACAGAATTACTACTAATCAATACTATTAGGTGACCACTGAAATACTTAGAGCAATCTTGGACTCTTTAAAAGAAATTTAATGACCAAAACAGGGGCATATTTCTAATGTATTTTATCCTCCATAATCTACACCTGGAAAACTTTATTCAGGGTCATGTTTTAAATGGGACATTGAAAAACAAAAACAGAAATAGAGGAAGGTTGCCAGAATGTCATAGGAAGGGTAGCTGAAGGATAGAACTGGCATTTAAACTATAGAACAATAGTTTGGGAGATACAACAACCACCCTCTTAAATAAAAAACAATACCACATCTAGAAGAGGGATTGATGTGGTTATAAAGTAGGTAAGTTGAAGAAGCCTTGGAATCAGACCTGAGTTCAAGCACTAATTTTACCACTTATTAGTTATTTGATCTTAGAAAAGCTAATTCATCTGAGCCTCAGTTTTCTTACCTCTAAAAGGGAGATAATAATATTTTGTACTGTCTTCATCTCAGGGTAGTTTGAGGATATATTTTTGCAGACTGGAAATTATTAAATTAGTGTGAGTTGTTATTATGTCATACATGGGTCTAGAAAATATAATTAAGAACTAGAAATAAGGCAATTTAGTGCACCCCCCAAAAAATGTAGAACTTTGAGACTGTTTAGGAATGGATTGGCTGTCTCCTGAGAGTATGAATTCTGCATCAATGTATTCTACATAAGTCTGTTTGACAATCATTTGAGTAGTTGCTAAAAGAAATCCTATGCTGGGAAGAAAACTAAATTTGTTGTTGTTGTTCTTTGTTTTTGAACAGGACAAATGGCATCACAAAGGTGGAAACTAGAGAACTACTAAAGACCCTTAAACCTTTTTATCAAAATTCTATTCTCACACAATCTAATTTAAGTCAATAAACTTCCATTCTGCTGCTAGTGTGTAACAGTATTTCATCCATTTTAGTTTTTTTCCCTCTTATCTTAGTTTTATCTTTTGTTGTCATTGTTGTTGTTGTTGTAGTTGGGGTGCTAATAAAAAGAAGACTATAGGGCAGGTGGAATGGGAGTAGAAACAAAGGTCCCGAGTCACTGTACAAATGGGATTGACCCTGAAATCATTACAAGGTTTTATTACCATTTTTATCATCTTCATCCTCATGCTACACAAGCATCATCAGGCTAAACACCCCAGTCTCCATAGCCAAGGGCAATTCCATAATGCAAAGCTGACGACCTGCTAGGTGCCCTTGCTGTTTTTTTCAGGGCCTGGCTGTGATCGATGGACAACCCCAGAGAAGTGCTTTGTCAAATCTCCAAGCCAGTTTTCATTCTAGGTCAAGGCCTCTGTTGATCTTTGAAAAACTGTTACATACCCTAACCTTTTTTTATCTGAGTGAGAACTGATGAGTATTTTTAAAGTATTTTTAAAGTCTTGTAAAATAAATTGTGCACAGATTTACAATCCTGTTCCCCGATTTTGAGCATTTTGTATTACTGTAGAAAGAGATCTATTGTAATAGATATTGTAATAATGCTGCTAACTAAATTAAGAGAGATCATTTTTCTCTGTTCTCAGGAAACGTGCTTATAGCAAAGAGGCTGTGTATAGTGATAAGTTGCAGCATTACAGCACAGGACGGGGTAAGTAAAAAGGACACTCCTTCTGTCCAGACTCATGTATGAGCCACCCACCAGCCCAGATAGAAGTCCCCTAACCCTTCAAAGTGAAAGTTGTCCTTTATGCACATCACACTATTTGTGTTCACACATACACACTCCCTTTTTCAAGATACCCAATCACTCAAAATTGCCCTTGTCCTCTTTACGTATCTAGGGCACATACACACTTGCATGTTCCTGATTTTATATGTCTTCATTTCTGTCAGGTTGGAAGATATCCTGCTGGTTTTAAATTATCTGTTGCATTGATAGCCAGGCCTCTATGACACCTACAGTAGAAAATGATTGGCTTTTGCAAGTCAATGAATCTTGAAATCAGACTCAGTAGGATAAGACAGCAGACTGTATATTAACATCTCTTTCTTTTTTTTTTAATACAACTGGTTTGGGCAACATAGTAATAAAATTAAGATGATTAACTCTATCTGTCTATCTATCTATCTATCTATCTATCTATCTATCTAATTTATATTCCTATCTATATTCTCTCTCTTTTTTCTACATTTCTTTCTCTTTTTTCTCTATCGCTTTATCTTTTACAAATATTGAGAAGTGAAGAAAATAAGAGAGCCCAAGTAGCTAAAGGCATTATTATATGTTCTGGGATTTTTCTTTTAAATGACTTCTTCAAAAATATTTCTCACTCAATGTTCTTTCTTTTCTCTCACCCGTATGTCAATTCTCTGTAGTGTGGAGAAATTCTGGTCATATTTCTTTAACATGTCTGACATATAGTACTTTGGTAGAATTGTTGTTTCACTCACACAATCATAGAAACACAGAAATATGGCCTTCAAAAGACCTCAGTACATCACCTCATCTCTTCCCCTGACTTCAGGTAGGATAGGACCTAAATTGCTACAGCCTGATGAGTGGATATACTATTCTAAATTATTTCTAGAGAAATTCCATGGCCTTTCTTAGAAACTTGTTCCCAATGCTTTACAGAGTATACTATTCTGGACTTCTCCCTTAGATAGTATCCAGATTAAATTACTTCATTTACAAAATAGGTCCTTTTCTTCTTGCTTGGTCAGCATGGTGAACAGAAAGAAATCAAGAAAGAGAGGCAGGGAGAGAGGGGGTGGGGGGCAGGGTAAAATAAACTTTACTTAATTTTTTTTTGGTATATCACTTCCTTGGCTTACCCTTTTCCTTTCCTAGCTTTATTTGACTCAGGAGAAGAAAAATGCTAGATTTTGGTGATTCAAGTAGATATGACAAATCACTCAATTTCTCTAGGGAAGGGGTAAGAAAGGAATAGAAATTTATTAAGTATTTATTATAGAGTATAAAATTGCCAAAAACTTTACAAAAATTATTTCATTCAACCCTCACAATAACTTTGGAAGGTAAATACTATTATTATTATTATTCCATTTTACATTTAAGGAAACTGAGGTTGACAGAGTTTACATAACTTGCTCAAGGTCATCCAGCTAATATTACCTGGAAAAAGTTTTTAACTCAGTTCTTTTTGACTCCTGTTCCACCTTCTCTCAGCCCTAGTTTTCAGACCTATAAAATAAATATTATAGGAAGTATAACTATTTATATTTCATAAGATTATTGTGATGATCAGTGCAGTGAATGTTTGTAAAGTGCCATGTAATTAAGATGCTATGTAAATATCTAGTTTTGTTATTTTTGCCATTATCATGTCTGTCTCTGTCTCTGTTTCTTTGTCTCTATCTATTTCTTTGTGTCTCTATCTCTGTCTCTCTGACTCACCATGAAATACAGAGAGAGCCAGCCAGGGTGATAAGAGGACATTCCTTCTATCAATGTGATATATTTCCAGGGACTCAAGTCTGATTTAAAGATTTTTTTACTATCAGTTTCACTACACTCTGGACTCTATGAAGGGCATTTCAAACAAGATACACATAAAGGGATACATTGATGATACCCTTTATTTTGGTAACACAGTCATTTATGCATATTTTACCATGACTCAACTCCAGAATTTAATTCTGGAACTGCTCCCCTCCTCCCATAAAGTAACAAAGAAAAACAGTTAAATAAAAGCAACTGAGCCAGTGATCACACACAATAATGCATAATAATTCTGTCCTTTGTATTCTTCCACCTTGCTAACAAGAAGATGGAGGGATATTTTATTATCCTGAATAAGAACTTCCAAGGACCATCCTGAGAGAGAGAGAGAGAGAGAGAGAGAGAGAGAGAGAGAGAGAGAGAGAGAGAGAGAGAGAGAGAGAGAGAGAGAGAATGAGAGAGAATGAGAATGAGGTGTTTGATTACAGGGCCAAAACTAGACAAAGATTGAAACTAAGTTGTATTTGCCTATATTCTCCATGAGGAAGATGTCAATGCATATCAGGACCTTCTGTTCAATTCACAGTCTTAGAAAATTGTGTATGGCACTGAAAAGTTAAGTCACTTACTCAAGGACACACAATAATGTGGAGTGACTAAACTTGAATCAGAGTTCTTGATTCTGAGGTGGGGTTTCTATCTATTGCCCAAGCTAGATTTATTTATCTGTGTTCTTTGCTTTAGGATTTTCTTTTCTCCTTGAGGAAAGGAGTTATTTTACATTCTTGTATTCCCAATGCTGAAGATGTGAAAACTAAAGCATGCAGGATTAGGATTAAGTGACTTGCCCAGGTCACACAGCTAGTAATATCTGAGGCCAAATTTGAACTCAGGAATATGAGTCTTCCTGACTTCAAGTCCAGTGTTCTATCTATTGTACCAACTTTGATACACCTTAGGTACTTTAAAAGGGACCTTAAAAAAATGAAAGTGTGTTTATATGTTCCTTTCTCTTTGAGTTCTGTCTTATCAGATTTGATGCTTATCTGTGCAAATGTTATAACTAATTTTTGATGATATTTGTGTCACTTGCCTTCTTGGAGAGGTACACTTTAATAGCAGACTTTGTTTGCAAAGCCTTAATCCAGTGATGAGTTGACTGAGGTGTTGGGAATTGTTATGCCTTAGTAGAAGGACTGAGAAGTAAGTTGACCTTGTAGCCCCTCCCACACACTCCATATAGTTTGTAATCTACTATACCTGTATAGAGATGGCTCTATCATATCCAGACAATATAGAATAAAATTCTCAAGTAGCATAAAACTGGGAAAATCTTGTCTATCTCAAGGTCAAGCATCAAAACATACAGAGTCCAGGTGTATCTTTAACCTTTCCTTGAGTTTTTTTAGAAGCTGTTAGGATCAGAATCAGAATGATAGAATGTCAAAATTAAAAGGACTTCAAAGTTGATCTAAATCAGCCTATAGTTGAGTATGAAACTTGAAATGACCTTGATAAGTGACCATTTAGTACCTTCTTGAATACCTCCAATGACAGAGAACTCACAATCATTCAAGACAGTCCATGACTTCTTTTAAATTACTGCTGTAATGCCGTTTCTACAGTTTCTAAGGCACATTATTGATCAATTATCCAGGGTGACCATGAACAGCCACAGCAATCCACAAGAATGGATGAGGAGTATCATGAGGAATTGCTACTTCTGCTGATCAAGAAAAGGGGAAAGAGTGCCTAGGAGGTGCCATAAAGTTTATGTTAGGTGCCCTATGTGCTCTCTAAGAGGGACCTGAGTGTCAAGTAAATTGATACTTGACTTCGGCTGACACATTGCTAATTGCTAACAGTCAGTAGCAAGTTAACAGCTACGAGAAAAAGCTAAGCAGCTTTTTAAAAGCAGCCTTCCCATGAGTATCTGGGTGCTTTGGAAATCTGCAGATGTTCTCTCTAAATTGCTGAGAAGAATTTTTTAGTAGTCTTAGAAAATGTTGTGGTTGAAGATCATAAACAATCATGGCCAAATTTTCAAATGAGGAAGAGGGTAAATAGGATTTCCAAATTTGTAATATTACCATTGATTTCTCAGCAAAAGTTTTACAGTAGATTACTGAGCAGATGATTTGTGGGGCTGTGGAAAAAATTGTTTATCATTAGACATCAAAATTAGTTATCAATTTGTTTATAAGAATGAGTCACATTAGGCTAAGCTAGATTATTAATGATAGGGTTATTGGATTGATAAGGACTATTATAAACAAAGTATTTTGATTTCTGTCAAACATTTGATCAAGTTTCCTGTGATAACCTTGTGAAAAGATAAAATATGGTTTTGCATTATAGTTCTTAGATGCAATAATATTAATAACTAACATTTATATAGCATTTTAAAGTTTGCAAAGCACTTTAGAGGTACTATCTCATTTGATCCTCAAAACAACCTGTAAACTTTGTTATTATTTTTGTTGTTGTTTCTATTCTATAGATGAGTAAGCCAAGATTCAGAGGATTCAGATTTCCTGACTACAAGTCCCATACTCTATCACTATGAAACCCAGCTGTGAATAATTGCTAGCTAAAGACCAACATCTTAATAAGATTGATTTATGATTCTGGGTCATTCTAGAAGCTATCTGATGGAATCTGTCAGTCAAGTAACTATTAAATGCCTTCTATGTTTAGGTACTTTGCTAAGGGATAGCTGGATACAAAAAAAGGAAAAGACAATCCTGCTCTCTAGGATCTCATTATCAGAATGGGTCAGACAATATACAAACAACTAGGTGCAAATATGATATATATGTATGTGGTATATGTGTATGTATATATACATATATATATATATGTAAAAATTAAAGAGAATACTCAGAGAGAAGGTACCACTAGTATTATATTTTATGGGATTGGGAAAAGATTTTTTTCAGAGGGTGGATTTTTAACTGGAAACTAAAGGAAGCTGGGAAAACCTGAAGACAGAAATAAAGAGGAAGAGCATTCCAAGTATAGTCAGTAAAAATATCCAGTGACTTCAGTGGAAAAGTCCAGAGTGAAGAGAAGGGCAACTAGGCAGCACAGTTGATAGAGCACTGACCTTGGAGTCAGGAGGTTGGAATTTCACATCCAGTCTCAGAAGTTTGCCACTTCTAAGCTATGTGACCTTGGCCAAGTCACTTGACCCTGATTGCCTCTCATCCATGGCCATCTCCAGTCATCCTGATTCCTATCTGACTGCTGAATTCAGATGACTCTAGAGGAAAAAGTGAGACTGGTGACATCACAGCATCTCCTCACTCAAATCCAATTCATGTGCTTGTCATGGCACCTGCCTGATGTCATGATTTTCTTTGAGCATGAAGGACAAACATTGCTCCAGAGTACAGAGATAGAGGGTCTCATGGGAGAACAGAAAGGAGAGCAGTGTCATTGGATCTCAGAGTACATGGAGTGACTTGGAAATCATATGTAAGAAGACTGTAAAGGTGGAGAGTAGTTTAAAGGGTTTTTGAATGTCAAAGGCATTTTGAATTTGATGCTGGAAGTGATAGGGAGTCATTGGAGTAAATGGCATTAAGGTAGGATTTCTTTGGCAGCTGAATGGATGATGGACTGGAGTGGGGAGAGATCTGTGGTAGGGAGATCAACTAGCAGGTGTTGGAATGTGCCAGGTGCAAGGTGATAAGTGGCTCACCAAGGTAGGGGCTGTGTCAAAAACAAGAAGGGGTTATGTGTGAAATATTTTATAAAGATAAAATTGTTAGGCATCAGCAACACAATTGTATATGGGCAGTGAAAGAGAATGGAGCTGGATGATACCAAAGTTACAAGTTTGGGTGACTGAGAAATTGTGACTCCTGAAATAGTAATTTCTGAAAGTTAGGAAGAGGGAATGATATGTGGGGGAATGATAATAGCTCAGTTTTGGACATGTTAATTTGTGTTTGAGATTTCCAGTAGATAGTAGGATGCAAAATTGGAGGTCAGCAGACAAGTAAGGATATTCATAAGGCTCCTCCTTTGTCCTTTCACAGTCATTTCAATATTCAAAGGCAGCTAAGTGACACAGGAGACAGAGCACTGGGACTGGAGGAATTGTGTTCAAATTTGACCTCAGACATTTAATAGCTCTGTGGCAGCAGACAAGCTATCTAATCCTGATTACCTCCCTACCAAATTTCAATATTCAATATTCACATGTATGACTGATTATATGTGTATGTATACATATATGACATTTTGTGTCTATATATGTGTATGCATATACATATGAATATGGGTACCATGCTCTGTTTTGTTGAGACTACATCTGTAGTATTAGTTTTAATTCTATATGGTTCTTATTTCGTGATTTGTAAACTTGGAGATTCTCAAAGATAGTTCAAGTCATTTAAGTTAAAAATTCTTAAGTGATACCTTATGCAGTAAATAATTACAAGCTGTGATGAGTAGTATATTAAATTGCCCAGAGGATTCATAAAATATTTTTTGTTGCTGTTGAAAGAGTCATGGAACAAAGATGATGGGCATCACTTCTGTAGGCCATATGTTAAAAAGACACAATAATAAAAGAATTTGTATCAAACAGGGAAAGTAATAAAATAATTAATAGCAATAGTCATAATAGCATTTATATAGAACTTTATGGTTTGAAAATGACTTTAAAATATTGTCTTATCCTTATAACAGTGATATTATTAACTTCATTTAGCAGTTTGAGAAACTGAAATAGAAAACATTTAAGTGACCTGCCCAGGGTCACACGGGTATTTTTTGAGGTCAAATTTCTACTCAGATCACCCTGATTCTCGGATCAGCATTCTATCTACTCAGTCATGTAGCTACCAACATGCAGGCTTTCAAAGAGTCTGGAAACCATATTCTGTGAGAAACAATTAAAAAAACTTTAGCTTTGTGGGAGAATGTCAAAGATGGGTTTGTGTATATGGAAGGATGGATACCAAAATAATAATTATCTCCAAATAATTGAAGAAACAGTAGACTTGTTTTGTGAAAGCTGCAAATGATAGAAGACCAGCAAATAGAAGGTCAAAGAATTCCCATTTCAACTCAGTTTAAGAAGGAACTTTATAACAGAACTGGTGAATAGATTTCCATGGATAATAGTGAGCTCTCTGTCCTTAAAGAAATTTAAGCAAAACCTAGGTCACCATCTCCCAAGGATGCCATAGAAAAGAATCTTCAAATGATTGAGAGATTGGGACAAATGAGCTTTGAAATTCATTATGGTAGATAGAACACTGGAACTGAAGTCCAGAATAAAAAAACTGCTAAGTACATTACAAATTTTATTTTCTTTGGTGCAGCTAGCTGGAGCAGTAGATGGAGCAGAACACTGGTCTTGGAGTCTGGAGGATGAGTTCAACTTTGACCACAGATGTCACTTAAGTCAAGTCACTTAACTCTGATTGTCTTTTTTCCCTTTTATTGTTTATTTATTTTATATTATTATGAAAATCTTGCTGTGAAAATAAACATAAACCTCCCTCCCTCCCAAAAAAGATAGAGAAATCTCAAGAATAGTGAGAGAGAAAAAAAAACTGTATTTCATTCTGTGTTCAGATTCTAATGGCTTTATCTCTGGGATGAGTTGCTTTCATTATCATAAGTCCACCAGAGAAGCTGCTTCGATATCTTTTTCCAAAGACACTATTAATAGCTATATTTCCCTCCATTCTATTCCTCTCCACTCTCATTTATTCTATTCTCTATCTCCTGTCACCCTGCCCTGCTCAGAAGTGTGTTTTATCTGATTATTTTCTCCCACAATCTTCCCTCTCTTCTATCACCTACTTCCCCCCTTCCCTCCTCCATCCCTTTCCTCTCATTTTTCTCTAGGGTAAGATAGATTTCTATATCCTATTAAGTGTGTATGTCATTTCCTCTCTGAACTACTTCTGATGAGAATGAAGGCTCACTCATTCCCCCTCGCCTTCCTCCATTCCACTCCATTGCAAAAGCTTTTTCTTGACTCTTTTATGTGAAATATCTTAGCCCATTCTTCCTCTCCTTTCTCTTCCTCCCAGTACTTTCCCTTTATCACCCATTGACTCCATCTTTATACTATATTATGCCATTATATTCAATATCCTCCTGTGCCTTATATATGCTCCTTCTAACTGCTCTTATAAATGAGATGGTTCATATGATTTAACAGTATCTTCTTCCCATGCAGGAACACTCACAGTTCATCATCATTAAATCCCTCATAATTTACCCTTCTCACCTACTTTCTCTATATCTTTCACCTGAGTCCTGTACTTGGAGATCAAACTTTCTGTTCAACTCTGGTCATTTCAACAGGAAAGTTTGACTGTTCCCTATTTCACTGAAAATCCATCTTTTCCTCTAAAAGGGGATGTTCAGTTTTGCTGGGTGGTTGATTCTCAGTTTTAATCCAAGCTCTTTTGCCTTAAAAATATCATATTCCAAGCTGTACAAACCTTTAATGTAGATGCTGCCAAATCCTGTGAAATTCTAGATGTAGAGCCATGGTAGTTGAATTGTTTGTTTCTGACAGCTTTTAGTATTTTCTTTTTGACTTAGGAGTTTTTGAGTTTGGCTATAATATTCCTGGGAGTTTTTCTTTGGGGATCTCTTTCAGGAAGTGATCAGTAAATTCCCTCAATTTCTATTTTACCCTCTGCTTCTAGGATCTCAGGGCAATTTTTCTCCATTATTTCTTTATTTAAAAACTTTTAAAAAATTTTTTTAAGTCAATGGTATTAAGTGACTTGCCCAAAGTCACACAGCTAGGCAATTATTAAGTGTTTGGAGCTGGATTTGAACTCAGGTCCTCCTGACTCCAGGGTTGGTGCTCTATTCACTGAGCTACCTAGCTGCCCCTGCATTATTTCTTGAAAAATGAAGTCTAGGTTCTTTTTCCGGTCATGACTTTCAGGTATCCCAATAATTTTTAATTATCTCTTCTGGATCTGTTTTCTAGGTCAGTTGTTTTTCCAGTGAGATATTTCATATTTTCCTTCCTTTGATTTTCTCATTTTTTCATTCTTTTGGTTTTGTTTTATTGCTTCTTGATTTCTCACAAAATCATCAGCTTCCCTTAGCTCTATTTTACATTTGAAGGAGATAGTTTCTTCAGAGAGCATTTTTATCTCCTTTTCCAGCTGGCCAATTCTGCTTTTTAGGGCATTCTTCTCCTTATTTGCCTTTTGGCTTGTTTTTTGCATTTAGCCTAAACTGATTTTTAACCTGTTATTTTCTTTAGTAAATTTTTTTGTATTTCTTTCACCAAGCTGCTGATTTGGTTTTCATGATTTACCTGCATCACTCTCATTTCTCTTTCCAATTTTTCTTCCACCTCCGTTACTTGTGTTTCAAAGTCTTTTTTGAGCTCTTCTATTGTCTGAGCCCATTTTCTATTTCTCTTGGAGGCTTTGGATACAGAAGCATCAACTTTGTTATGTTCTGACTGTGTATTTTGATCCTCCATGGAACCAAAGTAATTTTCTATGGTCAGATTCTTCTTTTTCTTTGTTCATTTCTTCAGCCTATAACCAATTTACCACACTTCCAAGGCTTTTTTGGGGGGCTGGGGTGGGACACTCCACAAGAACTTTAATTCCTCTAAGGTCTTATGAGAGATTCTGACTACTCTCTTGCCTGTGCTCTGGTCTGTGGATGACAACAGGCTTTCCCCTCTGTCCTGGATTTGTGAGGAGAGCCCCTGCTCCACTATGGTTGTATGGGGGCCCAGACTGCAACATGGATCTGAGTGTGGGCAAACAGCAGAGTGCTGCCCCTAGAGAGAGCAGAGACTTCTGCAGTTCCCCCCACCCCAACATCTGTGAGCCAGGAGCTCTGGAATTGCTGTGTGGCTCTGCCTATTCCCACTGCAGGTTCTCACCACAGGGCTGCTCTGAGGTTGGTACTCTGCTCTGTGCTCACTCTGGTGTGGCAAAGCTCTCTCAGCCCCCCTTCAGGTTGTCCCCAGTGATCCCTGGGCCAAGAGGTCTGAAAACTGCCCCCTCTGCCACAGACCCAGGTGTCTCCAGAGACCCAGGGTATTCCTCAAAGACTGGAGCAGGTTTGCTTCACCCAGCTGCACCACACTATGGCTCTTTCCAACCCCAGTCTTGGTGAAGTTCCTGTGGCACTTCAAGTTGTCTTGGACTGGGAAATTATATCATTCAGTCTTTTGGTGGGTTCTGCCCCCTCTAGATTTTGGCTAGAGTTATAATTTGACAGCTTTTGGAGATTTTGGAGAATGAGTTTCTGAGAATTCCTGCCTTCACACTGACATCTTGGCTCCTCCCTCTGATCATCTTTAAAAAAATTCATTTGATCTTTACAACAATCCTGTAAAATAGTTGCTATTATTATTCCTATTTCACAGAAAGAAAACTGAGACTAATGGAGGTTAAGTGACTTAACATTAGAATCATACTTACATAACCACAGTCACAGGGCTAGTAAGAGGAATAAAAAAAACCTGAGTTTGAATCCCCTCTTCAGTCACATACTAATTGGGTGGTGTCAATTTTCTTATCTATAAAATAAGAACAGGATTGACATATAGGTTGTTACAGGATTAAATGAGATAATGAATTGAAATCACTTTTTAAATATTAAAGTCCTATCTCTGTCAATGTGAAGTTATAATTTTTTATTATTATTATAATGATGATGATTTTCAATTTTATAATCATGACCCCCTGATTCTAATTACATATAGACAGTGTATATATACATATGTATAGTATATTAATGTACCAGAAATCATCTTGACATTGTGAATCTCTGTGGTACAGACAAAGCAAACTCTTCCAGTTAAGGAAGCAGGGCCCTGTCACTGTTTCCTCAAAGGCAGTGTTTGGGTAGCCTCATCTTACAGGTGATAAGTACCTCAATAACTGTGAGGGAGTCCTGGTGGGCAAGATATGTGGAAGCCTCTATGAAGAAGGTGGTTGAATTTACCATGAAGGCTTAATAAGTGTCAAATAAATATAATCAGACAGCAATCTCTGTGGTAAAAACAAAGCAAACTCTTCCAGTTAAGGAAACAGGGCCTTGTCACTGTTCCCTCAAAGTAGTGTTTGGGTAGACTCAGCTTACAGGTGATAAGAACCTCAGTAACTGTGAGGGAATCCTGGTGGGCAAGATATATGGAAGCCTCTATGCAGAAGGTGGTTGAGTTTACATGAAGGCTTATTAAGTGTCAAATAAACATAATCGGACAGCAATATGAAAGTGCCTAATGTACTGGCTCTAAGTTAAATGCCTTCAGTGCCTACATTTGTTCTTTCAGCTTATTACCAGGTTGTCATTCCTGTTTTATCATAGATATTACTACTCTTGGCTTTTACCCAATGGCTCATCAGGATGCCCATGCTTCCTCCTGAGAGATTCACACAAATGGTCCCTTTGATCGCCCTCTTTGGCACTTCCCTCTGCCTTCCACTGAAGGGACCAGCTCTGCCACAATAGTTATTTGGAACCGTTGCTACATTTAAGTAGTAAGAGAAAGCAAGTCAGAATCCTTCTTTCCTTAGTTGGGAAATAACATTCTGCAAGAATAATCACATCTATAAAGGACACTTCTTGAGGTTTTCTAGGAGCATATGCTCAAAGCACAATAAATATTGTCAAAGTAAGTAATGTCAGTTTAAATATCAGGCCCTCAAGAAAAGTTATTTTAAAAAAAATCCCTTCCTTGTTGATGCTTCTGGGATTACCTTGGCTGTTCAGGGAGGTATCTTCATGTACCCAAAGTAGGGGTTGATGTGGGATGTAGCTTCTAGTCATCTTATAAAAGAAAGAAAGGGCAGTATCTGAAACTAGGTAACCATGGTCAGTGGGTTTTTGTTTTTGTTTTTGGTTTTTTTTTTGAGACAGGTCTTCCTTTATTACACAAGTCAAAACCATAGTGGGCCACTCCCAGCCACTCTGACTTCTCAGAGAATTCAGGTGTATGCTTTAGCCCCAAAATGTGTCTTAGAATCTGATAATTTTTTTTAGAAATTTTTTCAGGAAAAATTATCATGCTTTATTTAGTTTTTCAGAGGTGGGAATCTGACACATTCTGGTTGTATAAATATGATTCTAAGCAACTTTATGAGACTTTTAAATTGTAGAAAATGGACTAATTTGTATTAGTAAAGGGGATCTCCTCTCTCCTCCAGCACTGCCTTTTATAAATGAAATTATCAGGTCATTTCCAATATATTTTTTCTCTTTTTCAGTGATTCAATAGAGTCATTGATCTTTCCAATATAGTTTATCCAACAGATTTTTATCTTCTTACTTTGTGCCACTATAATTCATTTATTTTGGAGTAGGGAAGGCAGGTAGGAAAAATAATATGGTAGATTAGATACAAGGTTAACTTTGGAATCAGGAAGACATGAGTTAAATTCTTATCTCTGATATATTCTGCCTGTGATCTTGGACAAATGGCTTAATCTCCCGGGTTATTCTCTAAAATAACTAAGGAGTCCATCTTCTGTATCAGAGAAAAAAATTATCATACCAGGAAAACTTTGCACCATCTCTGAAAGGATCCCAGGATTCTTGTCCATGCCCTTCCATAAATCCTTCATAATATCTACTCAATGCACTGAAGGTCTTCTGAAGTGAGGTGGCACAACTAAGTGGTGCCATAGTATATGGAGCTGTGGGTCTGGAGTCAGGAATACCTGAGTAAGAACTGTGGCCCAGACATTTCCTAGCTGGGTGATCTTGGGTAAGTCACTGAAACTCTATTAACCACAGTTTCCTAAATTGCAAAATGGTGACAGTATCATCTCAAGGTTGTAGTGAGGATCAAATCAGTTAACAATTGTAAAATATCAGGCACTTAGTGGTTTCTTAATAAGTGTTATCTGTTATTATTATTATTATTATTACAAGAGAAGAAAAAAGTTGTGCAATGCTAGTAAAATAATGATATTCAAAGCAAATAAAAAGCCTGTCTTTCTGTTAAAAAAAATCTTGTACTGAAATTCTTCATTCTTATTATGATGACAATAGCTGTTTATCTAAGTAATTATCTTCCCTAAAGACATTAGAATCTTGATAACTTTAGGAGAAATAAATGAGACTCTAATAGCACAATTTCAGCAACTCAGCCTCTATGAGGCAGAGAGTTTGGGTGAAAGTGTATTCCTTGTAATATGTGATGGTGGAGTAGTGGATAGAGCACTAACCCTGGAGTCAGGAGGATGGAAGTTCAAATCTAATCTTAGACACTTGATACTCACTAGCTGTGATCCTGAGCAAGTCACTCAAACCTGATGGCCTCCCATCCAAGGCCATCTCCTGCCATCATGATTCATATATTACCACTGGACCCACATGGCTCAGGAGGAGAAAGAGAGACTAGTGACTTAGCTCAGCCCTCCCTTACTTGAATCCAATTCAGGTGTTTATCATGCTGATGTCTCCCTGATATCATGGTCCTCTATGAGAACAAAGGACAAGCATTGATATCAAATCAAATGGACAATAGTCAACAATTAAATCTATTATTAGAACATCAAACCTCTGAGGACTATTGGACTTTTGGAGTTACAAGAAGCATGAGGAAGACTCTTTTTTTCCATCTTCAGCATTTTTCTACTGCAAACCTTCTCCTAACTAAAATTGACTGTATTTCCCATATCTCCTCTAATGACTGCTATGCCCTGAAACCTTGGCAACCCCTTTTCAACTAAATCTAGCTTTGCAAATATGTCTTAATCATCAAACAACTAATACGAAATCTGCCAGACCTTGATGCTTTTACCTTTGTTACACTCGTTTTATTCTGTAGTGAAAAGACACTCAGGGGAAGGGAGCAGTTCCTTGGAGCAAACTCTGGAAGGCCCTTCTCTCCTAGAAAGGCTTTAGGTACAAACCAGGTGATGGACTGAGATAGATTGGCTTTCCAATGAATTTCTTGACCATAGAAACAGTTAAAGGGACTGTGATTTATAGCTGGTGAAGAAGCCTTGGAGGTCTTCAAATTCAAAACCATCATTTTAGAAATGAGGGAACTGAGAACCAAGAAGGCACAACTAAGAATTATCTGAGGCAGGATATGAATTTAGGTCTTCCTGATACAGTTTCCAAAGTGACACCACATTTATTGTCATTGTGTACAATTCCATCAAGGGCAATGAGGTGACACAGTAGATAGAGTGCTGTATCTGGAGTCGAGAAGACCTGAGTTCAAAAGCAGACTCAGATTCTTACTAGCTTTGTGATCCTGGGCAAGTCACTTCACCCTGTTTGTCTCTGTTCTCATCTATAAAATCAATTGAAGAAGGAAATGGCAAACCACTCTAGTATCTTTGCCAAGAAAGCCCCAAATGGCGTCATGAAGAATCAAACACAACTGAATAACGAAAAGTACTCTGTCATGATGTTCCTGAAAATACTGAGATTTGGTAACCCAAAGGTCAGAAAAACACCATGATTAGAATATGTCAAATTAAATCTAATTTTATCTGCTGTAATCCAGTTATTTATTGTTTAGTCATTCCTGATTGCTTTCAGGCAATGGGATCTATGATCCTGTGCCAGTTTATGTTGCCTACCTTAGTGTAGTTAGGAATCTAGTGTAATTAGGAATCTAGCTTCCAGAGCATACTCTGTTTGGCACATTGGGGCTTGACTTGAGAGGGACAACACAGGACATTGTTGCTGGGTAAGTCACCAGGTGGAGGAGGAACTGAGTGGGCTCAGCTGAGCCAGAAAGCTCTCTTTCAGGGTGGGAAGATCTCAGAATCCCTGACCACTTCCACAATAAGAATGTCAACTCCCTGAGAAAAGTGATTGTTCTTTGTTTATAATACCCCTAGCATACAACATGGCGTCTGCCTACCACAGACTTTTAATAAATGCTTGCTAATTGATTGAGCCATTGATTCAGTTTTAGTATGCCAAGAATGGCTTTCGTGAAGGTCTCATTTCAGTTCGGTAAAAATGCTCTGAGAAAGGAAAACTATAATGATGGAACCGTGGAAGAACTGGCCCAGGGCTGGGTAATGAAATGGAAGTCATTTTGCCTTGCAGCATGGGGCTGGTACTCTACCATGGAGAAGAAGCAGCTCTCAATTTTGTTGCTTATCCACCCCAGCCTAGTTACTTTTCTGAACTGCTGTTTGGTTAAAGAATCAAAATATGTTTCTTTTCTTTTTTATAAGCTGAGACCTTACCATGATCTTCAAAAGCCTGGTTAGGGTTTCAGTCACACTTATAAATTTGTTTATAGAACAATTAATATGCACAAGCCTTACAGTTATTGTAAAATTTCATGAACAGAACTGCAAGTGAAAAAAACTAATTTTATTCCCTCTGGAATAACTTGGAAAGCATAAAGCTTCTACCTATAGCATTTTTGCAGAAATGTAGGTTCTAACTAGTCTTTGAATTTCCAAATCATCCCAAACTAAGAACTATTTTTTTCTGAATCATGTTTTCAGTTGTTCTGCTCCAACTGCTTCCACAGATGACTGGAATTCCTTGTTTACTGCAGGATGATTCATTGCCCTAAATGCCACTTTCCTGATAATTAAAAATTATTCCCTCATATGTTCAAGGAGAAATAGACCATTTTGGTATGTTAGCTTATGGAAAAGGCATAAAAAAAGGATCCAAATACAAATAACCTATCATCCTTGCCAAGCTTTTATTATCTTCTGGTACTGGAAGGAATCCAGATAAGTTGCTAGAGAGAGAGAACTGAACAAAAGTGTCATTCAAAAGTGAGTGGGCTCTATCCACTTGCTTTATTTACTATATGAGGTTTTCTTACCACCTGTCAGATGAATTGCCTTTGGTCTATTTTTCCAAGCCCATATTAGCAGCCTTAATTAGAGTAAAGGCCTTTATTTGTATGAGACTTTTTTTGCCTTCCAATTTTGTATTCTCCCTTTACCTTCTTTAGTAGTGGAACCAAACAACCTTGGGGAGATCCAAATGCCAGTATGTGTATTCCCATAGACAATTTATTTGGCCTGCTTTGAATTTTACCTCCTGTGAAATCAATCATAATTTAACATGAGTTAAATTTCTCTTTCCCTTTATTACAAAATCTTGAGAGACATCACAGAGTAATAAATAGAGAGATGGCCTCAAATCCAGAAAGACTTAGGGTCAAGGATGACTCTGAGCAATCCCAATGTCCTAAGCAATTCTCTAAAGACTATAAATTGTAGAGTAGGTGTTGACTGCTATTAGCAAAGGGAATTTCTTCACTTGGATATTCCCTTTGCCAAGGAAATAAAAGATCCATTCCTTATGTGAAAGGTCTCCTTTTGAAATAAAGTTGCTTTCCCCAGTATCCATACA
Source organism: Macrotis lagotis (assembly GCF_037893015.1). Classification (NCBI taxonomy): domain Eukaryota; kingdom Metazoa; phylum Chordata; class Mammalia; order Peramelemorphia; family Peramelidae; genus Macrotis; species Macrotis lagotis. Next base: position 585,979,590 of record NC_133658.1, read on the forward strand.
TATACATATTATAGTCGGCCTTACTTGTGAAGAAGTCAGCAAAGCTATTCTTTGTGAGTAAAGTACTTCGCTTAACAAATAGCATGAAGTCTTTCTGGTGGGGTATACTAGGAGGTACATTTGAGGCCTAAAGGAATTAACCAACCTAAAGGAATTCACCAAGATAAATGATTTCTTCCTAGGGAATAGATTTTCTCCAAATCTGTTTGGGTACAATGACTATAAACCTCATTAACACAGGATTCTACCCCCAACTATCTTTGTTTTGTAATTTTGGTTTGTAACCTTCTATTAAAGCATATTCTGGACAGTTTAGTTTTGTTGAAGGAATTTCTATTCTAGAACTTAGAATATTTCACTTATAAGCACTAGGTCTTAAACACCAAAAGAGTCATTTGAAAAGCATTTGATGAAGATCTAAACTAGCTGATCTCTCTTCCCACTCATTCACTTTCCTCAAACAGTTTTTGAAACAAGTAGTTCCTTAAACACTAGAGGACTAGGAATACAACTACTCTGGATGCTTAAAAAGGTTGACATACTTGAATAATTCTCTAGAAAGAAATTGATTTGGGTCCCACAGAACTTTTCAGATCAATTTCATCAACCCTCACCTGCTCTTTTGTCATGGTGTGCTACCAATATATACTAAGATCATCAATTGCTCTCCAATTTTATGAAATATTGAGAAGTTAAAAAAAAGTGTGGTCCATCAATAACCTTCATCTTTCCCTTCCCCTTTCTTGTCATCAGTTAAAATGCAGTGACTCTCCTGGGAGGGGAATATTGATAGTAGAAACAAGATGATCAATCCATTTCCTCTATTCTCATGTCAGTGACCAAGTTCCTGTTTTCAATATTATTCAGAGATTTTTATAAATTAATTTTTGAATAATTTGAAAATAATATTTATAGGAGGATATGTTATCCAGAATACCATTATTGATTTGTTATTCTTGAGTGTTTTCCATTTTTGTGATTAGTTTTTGAATAAATCAGATTTCAGTGAAATTTGATATATGAGTGGTCTAGCTAGTTCTCTCAAATTCTCTCCTAATATACTTTCTTCTTTTGACTTGACTCAATTAGTTTCTTCCTTCTTCCCTTCCTTTCTCTCTTCCTCCCTTCTTTCCAACTATCTGTAGCTTACCACACTATTGGTATGGGGGGAGGTATGGAAACTTCATCTTCCATTCCAGGAATTGAACCCTGTTCTTTAAGGAAGATTATAAAGCTTGTATAACAAATGTAGTATAAATTAAGTAGGAATTACAAAGTTACCAAAATAATTCCTTAATATGAAGCCTTTGCTGTGCTATATATGAAAGATGAAAAAGGTTGTCAAAGACTAGAATGGTGTAGAAAGCAACCTGAAGAAATATCAAATTTCTTATTTCTTCTTATTTGCCATACTGTGAGGTCAGTTTTAGATTAGTCCTTTACTGATTACCTTTAATCTGATCTGGAGACAACCAGAAATAAGTATTTTTTTTTAAAGGCACTATTAAAGGAATAGTACTTTCCCCTACAACTATGTCCTCACCACCAAAAAAAAGTCCATATGTTGTTTACAGCTTAATGATATATCAAGAATGTTGAAAAATTACAGTTGTGAATGAAACCATTTATTTTTAGGGTTCCATTTACTTTTTTTGTCCTCTTTCTTCTACTCCTTGAATGTATCTTTCCTGCGATGACAATTCTCTATTTTCTCTCTGTGCACACCTATTTATCTTGCCACTGTATTTATCAGTGACAGTCTATATTCTTTTATGTATTTCTCTTTCATTATTTTATTCTTCTTTATATACTTTTGTGTATCTGAAGGCATGGAACTTCAACTACTATTTTTTTTCATTGTATCTAATGTGTCTTTTTTGTTGATTTTGTTCTGTTTTTCTATTAGGAGTTTTCGAGACTTTCTATTCACTTTTCTTCTGTTCTTTTTCTGGCACTTCCACGTTTTCTGTGTACTTCTGGCACATCTTGTTGATTTTCTAATAGCAATTTCTTTTTTTAATCTGTCCCCATCCCTCTTTCAGTCCTGGACCAGGAACCGTCAGTTATAACCTTAACAGTGGCCTCCACTCAGGAAAGTTGTCAAGTTGATAAATATTGATATCTACCCTACCATTTTCCCACCACTTTTCTGCTAATGCATTTGACGTGACATCAATCACCTTCCTGGCTTCTGTGAGCAACTCGATGTGGGGGACTGGTCCCAATCTGTCACTTATAACTAATCTGCTCCACAGTTCAAGAAGAACTTGAGAAGAGAAGAAAATATTGAGGAGAAGTAGAGGACGGAGAAGCAAAAGCAGTCAATCAATTAATAAACTATTTATTAAGCACCTACAATATACCAGAAAAGATACTAAATGCCAGTGATACAATTACCAATTAAAAAGACAGTCCCTGCCCTCTAAGAGCTTACAATCTAATTCAAGGAGTTTGCAGACAACTTAGAAAGGCTGATAGGATGGGATATGGGGAGGCGAGATAAAATGAGAGAAGAAATCAAAATGATGTTTTTGGAAAGTGATATACAGAAGGGACCTATCAAAAACAGTCATAGTATATAACTCTAGTATCTTCAGTCATGTTCATAACACAAAGCATTTCCTCTTTGGGTTGTTAACCCTTCTTATCTCCTCTAACAAGGCTCCCCAGGTATGAAGATCTACATTGATCCCTTCACTTATGAGGATCCCAATGAAGCTGTTCGGGAATTTGCCAAGGAAATTGATGTGTCTTTTGTGAAAATTGAAGAGGTCATTGGAGCAGGTATGATTCTCTCTCCATCTCTTTTGTTCATCCTCTCTGTCTTATACATCTTTTCTATTGTTCCAAGTATCCTTAACCACAAAGACAATAACCATCTAGGGGAATAACCCAGACTTGTATACGTATAACTGATAGAGAATTAAATGACTGGGATTCATTTGTGAATATTTGAAACTGTCTGAGATTAGACTGTTTTGGAAGTGATTCAATCATTATCTAGAAAATAAACAAGGAATTCTAAGGAATTCATTAAAACTCAAATAAGGTGGGGAAGAAATTGGTAGGTTAGTGATTACCTCAAGAGAAAATGTGAATTATTAGGATAGTGGACTCAGGACCTGATCCATCTCATATTCTTCCCTAAAGGCCTAAGCCTAAGATTTCACCTTAAAATTTACTGCTTCCCTTTTCTCACTTAAACTGCAATTATATTTGGTGACAAATCCAAATGTGGAGCTCAGATCACTTTCTCCTTCACTTTTATTCCTTTACATATACGTTTTAGAAAGTGTTACCAGTAAAAAATGACCTATGCTACTCGGGAATTGTGTCCCCTCTTGCTGATTGGAAGTATAGATAAGTGTAGAATGGTGTGAAATATTTTAAGGAAATCAGATTGAACTCTTACACTATGTTTTTATTTAATCCAAAGAGATGTGGTTAATTTAGAACATGGACTTAAACTTTATTTCCTCTACTTTTCACTAATCTGTTTTCTTCTGATTGCTCCTATATCTGTATTCAATGGTGTCTCCTTTGTCTTATTTTCTTCCTTTATATTCTTCCATACTTTTTCATCTTCTTCTTCCATGATAGTTCTATTCTGCTGAGTTGTTTTCCAACATTCTTGAAAATCTATCCATTTTTATGTCTTTTCCACCTCTAATACCTACAACCATTGTCTTTTCTACCTTAAGAGGAAATAGATGGATTTGCATCTCTTTATACTAGTTGAGCACAGGAAACTATTTAATCAAACTACTACTTGGCAGTAACTCTGTGTTATTTAACATAAGAATGTTAGCACATTACATCCATCACCTCACTTAATACACTATGAGATCAAACAGCTGCCAGGGAAATTGAAAGTCACATTTGAAAACCTTATTAGACCACCCATTTTCATGCTCTAGGACTCAGACAACTTTATGGTTTCCTTCTTAACTAGTTACGGCTTCACACTTCCATTGGTGCCATACCTGGATATGTTTGAAATCTCCCTATAATGAAATATAGTTTTGGTCCCATAAGACCCCTTGGGATTTCTCAGAAGACTAGCCATACTCTGAGCCACATGAGTCTTTACATATCTCCCATTGACTTTCATTAAATATGTTACTGAACCAAGACTTTAACTTCTGTGCAGATAATTTTCTCTATCTCCTTAGACTCTGAAATATTTAAGGAGCAGGCTCTGGAAGGATGGTCTCCTGATAAATTGGATTATAGTGAAACACCTAGATTTCCCCTTATAAATCTGAAAGATGATGTTGGAAGATAGCTCTCCATTCAGCTCCTTATTTCCCCATGCTATTAATTGTTATGATCCATTGGTAATGGCTTTAGTGATTTTAATGTTATTTATTTAATATGCCCTGTGCAATGTGTTGTCAACCTGCATTTCATCATAGAAAGCACACATTAGTTCCTTTGCCTCTTTTGAATAAAGAGTAAAGATTCCTCTTCCTTTATGAATCTATCTTAGAGTGGCAATTTGGGGGTGAGCTCATGAAATATTAGAAGCCCGTAAAGTAACAATTGATGAAGTTCCACCAATTTTACTTTCTGTTTCCATGCAGCATTTGTGGTCAAGACTAGAAATGCTTATGTGCTCAGCTCAGAAGAGATCTGCACACTTAACAGGTGTGAGTCACATGATTTTGGTGGTTGAGAGCTTTAAAAGACCATGGCACCCAGCACAACAGGCCTCTATAAATTTAGTATTTCCTTCCCCCTACTAGTAGTCACCCATCTAATTCCACAAACATAACCAAGTTATTTTTTCTCCAGTGATATTCATTCAATTGGCATAATTTGCCATAGCTCTAAAAATAAAGGAGATAACACTCCTGACTGGAAAAGTGATTTTTCCTGGTTTTCTTTTCATAATTTTTCTTTCTATTTTACTCAGAGATTACCCCTCTTCTGTTAATTCTTTTTTTTAAGATTGTATTTATTTTGAGTTTTACAATTTTACCCTAATCTTTCTTCCCTCCTCCACCCTCCACAGAAGGCAATTTGCCAGTCTTTACATTGTTTACATGGTATATATTGATCCAAATTGAATGTGATGAGAGAGAAATCATATCCTTAAGGAAGAAACATTAAGTATAAGAGATAGCAAGATTGGACAATAAGATATGTTTTTTTTCTAGTTTAAAGGTAAATAGTCCTTGATCTTTGTTCAAACTTCACACTTCTTTCTCTGGATACAGATGGTATTGAAGACAGCCCCAAATTTCTTCTGTTAATTCTACAGTAAAAGTTTCCAGTGAAGTTTGTGCAGAGAAATAACAATTGAATAGATTGAGGAAAAATGATAGTGAGTGGTGAGGTTCCATTTTAGTCACTATGGATATTGAAGCTTGGAAGAAAACTGGGATGCAAGAAGTCACCAAATCTCCTGAAATCTAATTCAAAGTGATGTTGATTCTTGTCCTTCCTTATTAAAGAAGACCAAAATGACATCACTATGTTTGAGACAAATTACAGTGTGTCTGATTGTGACTGATCAGATCAATATGAGCTTCGAATGCTCTACCACAGGTTGTGCACAAATAGTCTGTGTGAACACTTGGGACAGATACTCTAAACTTATGGATGTCACGTTTCCTTTGAGCTGCTTTAATTCTGCCTTCCTCATAGAATACAGCTATGAGGGCATGACATGCTAGGTGGTCCTGTGCCAGTGTCTACCATTCTGTATAATCACTTCTAAAGTTCTTCAAGGAGACCTTCAGCGTGTCTCAGTATCACTTCTTCTGACCCTTCGTGAGCTCCTGCCCTGTGTGAGTTCTCCATAAAATATATATATTTTTTGGCAAGAGTACATCTGGAATTCTAACTTGTCCAGCCCATTTTTAGTTGCACTCTCTGTAGTAATGTTGGCATGTCAGGCAGTTTAGCTAGAGAAAGGACTTCAGTGTCTGGTATCTTCTCCTGCCAGGTGATCTTCAGAATCTTCCTAATACAATTTAAATACAATTGAAATGGAAATAATTCAGTTTCCTGACATGGCACTGGTAGAGTATCCAGATTTCAAAGGTATAAATCAATGAAGTCAGCACAATGGTTCTGTAGACTTTCAGTTTTGTAGTCAGTTTGATATCCTTTTTCTCCCAAACTTTCTTTTGGAGCCTCTCAAATACTGAGCTAGCTCTGGCAATGTGAGTGTCAACCTCATTGTCAATGTGTACCTCGCTGGAAAGGTAAGTGGTAGGTAAGGGAAGGTAAGTGGACTTGTCCACAGTACTCAATACTTCTCTATTTGCTGGAATTGACAGTTCCACAGATGGATGGTGGTGCTGGCTGATGGAGCACCTGGGTTTTCTTGGTGATAATTGTTAGACCAAAATGAGTACAAGCAGCTTACATCTCAGCTTCAGAGGCTGCATTGAGTATACAAATCATCAACAAACAGAAGATCATGTGTCAATATTCCTTCCACTTTGGTATTGGCTTGTAGCTTTTTCAAATCAAAGAATTTGCCATTAGTGCTATAGCTGACCTTGAGTCCATGTTCATCCTCAGTGAAAGTATTTGATACATGGCTGAAAATATCATGATAAAAAGTATGGGAGCAAGGACAAAGCCTTGTTTTCTTCCATTGGTGACTGGGAAATCTTGAAAGCAACATCCACTATCCAGAACCTGGGTATGCATACTGTTATGAGATTGTGGTACAAAATTGATGAACTTCTCTGGGCAACCAAATTTTGACATTCAAGCAAAATTCTCAAGAGGTCAAATAAAGGTAGTTGTGGTTTGAGTGAATAGAAAGCCCCAGGAAGACTTGTCATCTTACTGCAGAATCAAGGGCAAATCTCCAAGTCTCTCATTCTAGTACAACAGTGTATTTGCATATGCATAGGCAACTTTCATAACAGAATTTCTCTGCATTTGTAAAATCATAAGTCAGAAGAGAAAGAAGAGAGAAAGACATAGAAGAGAAGATGAAGAACAAAAGGAAAATGAGGAAGAGTAAGAGGAGGAAGAGGGGGAAATAGGAAAGAGTAAGAGAAAAAGTAAACTTACTTTTACATTAACATTTTATAATGCATATTTATATTAATTTTTATGAAAACTATTAGAGGAAATAGGTAAGAATACAAATCATTTTAATTTAGAGAGTAAGCACCACAGAGGACATAGGGCTAAGAAAACAAAAAGAATTTAGCATCTGATGAATGATTATTTTAAAATAGATAGTGATGGTCTAATCCCATTTCCAGAAGAGGATAAAAGAGGAAATGGATTAAATGGTTAGCAGGGAAGATTAAGTTTAGATATTAGGAAGAATTTTCTTCATTCATTAGTCCAGTCTTAATTGACTGCCTACAGAGAGTTCAATATAAGTAGCAAGCAACATTCCTAAAAACCAATCCTAGCTAGGGAAGACTGAAGTCACAATTAAGTACTTTTGCCATTTATTTATTGTGTAGCCTTAGGAAAGAGACTCCATCTCTAGTGCCCCTATTTTCTCATTTACAATAGGAAAATTGGACTTTCAGATCTTTAAGATTCCTTCCAAATCTAAATTTATGATTCTCTAATAAATTATAATTCAAGACAGTATGTGATCAAGTACAAAAAAAAGCATAGAAATTATGACTCTCAGAATTTAAGAACTGGAAGACACCTTTGTTCAGTCATTTTTTCAGTCATTTGACTATGACCCCATTTAAAGCTTTCTTGGCACTTTACCATTTCTTTCTACAGCTCATTTTACAGATGAAGAAACTGAGGCAAACAGTTAAGGCACTTTGCCTAGGATCTTACAGTAAGTGTCTGAGGCCAGATTTGAACTTAGGAAGAGGAGTCTTCCTGATTCCAGTTCTGGCATTCCATCCCCTATGCCAAACAACTTCCCTTAGGAGTTCATCTAGTCCAATAAAGCACCCTCCTATCTATTCAGTTTCTATGTGAAGAAACTTGGGGCCTAAAATATTCAATGATATGTCTAAAGCTATATGACCAGTAGAGTTCCATTTTATATTGTATGTGATCTAGTCATAGGAAATTTCTTAGTGAGATTCATAGGATTGGAGCTAGAAGGAAGCCTGTCCAAATCTTTGATTTTAAAAATGAAGAACCTGAGGACCAGAAAAGTTATGTGACTTGCCTAATGTCACACATAGAACTTAATGCAAAAACTATACTTCAAACCTAGGTCTTCTGACTTCCAGGTCAAGGCTGTTTCTACTACATTCTGCAAGAATCTAGCTAGGTGGCACAGTGGATAGAACACCAGCCCTGAAGTCAGGAGGACCTGAGTTCAAATTTGGCCTCAGACACTTAATATTTACCTAATTGTGTGACTTTGGGCAAGTCACTTAACCCATTGCCTTGAAAAAAATAACAAAAAAAGGAGTTCCACCTTATTCCTTTGCCTTGGGGAATGAGGACTGTCATTTTCAAAATCCTTAGGACTCTCACCATTTTGCTCTGCTTCCTGATAACTCCTGGGGCTATACAGTTATGGAACCCATGTGGGAGGAATCAAAGGATTGACTGAGGAAGTTGAATCTAGTTGAGGTTCAGTAGTGGGAATCTCTAGTAGGCCATGTCTCTATTGTTCTGAATCTTTCATGGAAGACTTTGATAAAGGTGAATATTATTGACTCCAGAATCAAAGAATATGAGTTCAAATTCTGCCTCTGTAACTTGCTCCCTGTGTGCCTTGGGCAAGTCATTTAAACTCCTTGGGACTGTTTTCATTATCTAAAATTAAGGAGTTGGACTAGATAGTCTGTGAGGTCACATGAAGATCCCATGAGCCAACGATGCTGCATTATTCAAAAACAGTAGCAGAAAAAATGAATGATGGTAGTAACTTAAAGGGTGAGTATTGTATGAGGCAAAATAATTAGAGAATGAGAGTATTTTAGATGATAGAGACGACAACAGTAGAGCAGTTAAGTCCTGAGTAAAGTTTGCGGATAGATTCAATTATAGTTAAAAGAGGTGTCTATAGAAACCCTCATTTGGTAAAAACAAAAAAACAAAACCAAACCAAAAAACCTCTGAATTTGGAATCAAGAAGCCTGCATTTGAACCCAGTCTTTGTTGATTATGACCTTTGTTACTGACCTTGGGTAAATCACTTAACCTCTACTCCTCAGAATTTTGCAAACTTTAAAGCACATTATGAAAGTTAGTTATTATTATCTACAAAATGAGAGGAGATGGTCTCACCTGTTCCTTTTGACTTTAAATCGTGTAGTTCTAATAACAGAATAAAAGGTTTCACCTTCAAACATTCCCATTCTCCTGCTAACATTCCCTTTCTTCCAGTCACTGAGGTTCAAAATTTCTGTACCAGCTTAACTCCCTACCTCAAGGAACAGAAACACAGTCCCATATTCCTTCAAAATAACTAAATAAATTATTGATGACATATATAATGGTATAATTAATACTAAGAAAAAAGATGAAAAGACAATATAATTTGTTTCATTGTCATGTGAATTTTGGTCTTCCTCTAATAAAGAGTGAAGAAGTAATATGTGCAACAGTATCCCAGGAAATCCCACCCAGAAGTACAAGAAAGACCTAAGCATCCTGAACAGGGCTATTATCTCTTGTACTCAAAAGACCAAAAGGACAAATGCACTATCTTAGGGTAACAAACAACATGGACTATAGCTATTGCCAGTAGCCAAGATGGAGAGTACAATGGAGAGGGCACTGAATTTGTGCCAGAGGAACTGGGTTGGATTGTAGTTCAGGGACCTTGAACAGATTATTAGCTTCTCTGGGCCTCAGTTTCCTTATCTCCAAAAAAGAGGGGATTGGACTGAAAGGTGTCTAACATTCATTCTAACTCTGAACTTATGACATAGTAGAGAAGTTAAAATACAAAGGTTGGTAGAATTCCTTTGTGACAAAGTAAAAAGGGCTGGGGAAAGTACCATGAAGAATTCAAGATCTTTGAATATGTATATTGGGGAGTGAAAAATATAGAAAAGATTTCTTAAAGATATGACACCTAAATTTGACCTTGAAGGAGGGGAGGTTTGGGAGGTTATGTGAGTAAGACAATACAGGGCTAGGGGAGAATGGAAGAAAGGAAGAGAAGGCAACAAAATTTATACAATACTATGTTTCAGTCACTGGTCTATTAATAGCAGCAGCAACAACAATAATAATAAAGACATTTCTATGATACCTAATTTGTGCCAGAAATGTGCTAAGCACTTTGCACATATTATTTAATTTGATCTTAACCACTGCCCTGGAAATTAGGTTCTATTATTAGTCCCATTTTACCACTGAAGAAACTGAAGCAGACAGAAGCTAAATGACTTATCCAAGGTCACATAGCTAGTAGCAAGTATCTGAAATTAGATTTGAACATAGATTTTTCTTGTTCCAAGACCAACACTATACACACCACACCACTTATCTTCTGGATGTTAAAGTTGTCCAGTTTGTCTATAAAGGAAAGAGTCATTGTTTGAAAATATTGAGAGGACTGAATACCTGCATAAATTTTTTTATTTATTTTTCTTTTTTCAGTAGGCAGTAGGGAGTCATTGATAGTATGGGGCCAAAAGAGTGAGGAGGTATATTAGGAATATCTTGTTATTTGCATAGTGTGAAAGTAGATTGGAAAGTGGATAGATGAAGGCCAAAAGTTAGGAGGCTAAGTGTGAAGTCTCTGAACAAGCTTGGTGACAATAAAAAATCAAGAAGTGAGTAAAATAGAGATAGCATTGATAAGTTATAAGTTTTGGCAATTGATTTATTGTGAAGGATGAAGTAGACAGGTAAGGTAAAAATGACTGAAGTTCTGAGTCTGTGATTACTGGGAAGATAGTTGTGCCTTTAACAATAATCTGAAAGATGAAAGTTTTGAGAAAGAAAGATGATTGTAAGCTTATTTCTCTACATATCAAATATAAGATGTTGGTGGAGATACCCAATTTGAAATGCTGACCTTAAGACTTAGAGATTTTGGTGTTACCTGTGAACAAATGACAGATGAAGTCACGGGAATAGATAAAAATGTCCAAAGAAGAGAGGAGATAGAAATGAAAGAAGAAGGCTAAAGATAGAACTTGGAAGGATACACATGCATAAGGGATTGGAAGATAAGGATTTGAGAGAGAGAGAGAGAGAGAGAGAGTGAGTGAGTACAGTTACATAAGAAGAGAACCATGAACTTGGAAAAACAACAGAGAAGAGGAGGTATTAAGAACAAGAACAATGTTAATATCAAAAAAGAATTCAAGAAAGAAAAACATTAAAAAAATCTATTTCATAGGGTGATAAGCTACAATAGAATGGGAAGGAGGGATAGGAAAGATGAGATGGACTTTGTATTGCAAAGGATCAAGAAATGATTAGGAATGAGGAATAAATTATACTACTCTGGAGCAAAGAGAGGGATAAAAGAGAAAACAATTATCTAAGAGAGTGTCGAGATCAAGGGAAGAACTCATAGTTGTAAGAGAAAGTATAAAAAACAAAATATTCCTCTGTACTTCTGGAAAAGAATAACTAGGTATAGAGAATGATGTTAAGCATATGATACTAAACTCCATAAAATTAATTCATTTTTAGCTCAAGCAAATTCCCAAAGAGTAAGATATTAGAATATTGTGATAATTTAAATATCTTTTTACTTATTAATCAATATTACCTCTTTTCTCATGTGGATATTGAAAGAACAAAATTCTTGAATGGAGAATTGCTCCTTAATTAACTTCTTCTCTTTCCTAATATATAATGGCTTCATACCCTAGAACCCTCCCTTCTTACTTTTTCTTGCTTCCAGTTGTTTTTCATTCATGTCTGATTCTAAGTAACCACATTTGGGTTTTTGTGACAAAGATACTGGAGTTATTTGCCATTTCCTTCTCCAGTTCATTTGACAGATGAGAAAACTGAGGTAAACAAGGTTAAATGATGTTCCCAGGGTCATACAACTATTAAGTGTGAGATCATATTTGAACTCAGGAAAATGAGTCTTCTTGACTCTAGCCCTGTCACTCCATCCACTGCACTGCCTAGCTGCCCCATAACTTTTCTTAGATAATTAACTAATTCTTTATCTGCTCCTATATGTTGCTATAAAGACAATTCAAACCCAATACTTTTTTCTGTTTAATTATGTATACTTGAAGGGAAACTGAGCAGGAAGAAAACACTGTAGTGTAGTGAATCTTAAGCCCTAGAAGACCTGGATTGAAGTTCTATCTTTAACACATTGGTTGTGGGACATCAGATAAATTCACTTAACTTCTTAACGTCCCAGTCAACTCTCTAAGATCCTAAAAGTTCCCTATACCAATGAAGTCAGGTGCAACTAGTAGGTGCAGCGGATAGAATATTGGCATTGGATTCAGGAGGACCTAAGTTCAAATCTGGCCTAGATACTTGACACTAGCTCTGTGATCTTAGACAAGCCACTTAACCCTGATTGCCTCATATCCATGGTATCTCCAGTTGTCCTGATCCATATTTGGCCACTGGATTCAGATGATTCCAGAGGATAAAGTCAGGCTAATGACTTAGCACAGCACCCACCTCACTCAATCCAATTCACAGACTCTTCTTGGGATCACCTTCCCAATGTCATGCATGGTCTTCTTTGAGAAAGAAGGACAAACAAACATCATCAGATATTTAACCCCAACCATGATAAGGACTGGGGAGGCAGTGTCAAAGAAAAAGCTTAATCCAACATCACGTTGACAAGTGTAAATAAATCAGCATTTATTTGACAACATCAAGCAGCTAGATGAAAAATGAAAGAAGCATCCAATCAACCAGATGTTTCTCATCATCGGGATTTTACTATCATATCAATGATAACCTAGTTCTGTCTGGAGAGGGAATAAAATATCAATGGATGGGGATCTGGCAAACCCTAGTTAAAATACCATGTGAGAAGCATATTACCTATATGTTCATGAACAAATCACATAACTTATCAGATCCTCAATTTCCATATCTAAGAAATGGTATCATAGTTATATGGCATACCTCGTCAAGCTATTGTGAAGTACTTAGTCAACCTTGAAGTTCCAGAAAGCCCTACAGATGTGAATTGTTATTATTTTATGTGCTGGGTCTACAGCAGTCATTTAAATTTCAATTTAAAATTCACATTTACTTTGTAAAATGCTTAATTTCTATAGAACTAGATTTCTACATGACTAGAAACTATGAAACCATACAAGCAAGAAGAAAATTGAGGGAGGGCAGTTTGTGAGTACAAGCTGTTACTAGGAGTGTTACCAGGAGAATTGTCATTTCATGAGGATTCAATTTGCATCTAGCCAGCAGTTACAACTGGAAATATTTGCTAGGTGACTCAATCTCTCTCTCTCTCTCTCTCTCTCTCTCTCTCTCTCTCTCTCTCTCTCTCTCTCTCTCCCTCCCTCTCTCTCTCTCTCTCCCTCCCTCCCTCTCATCCCCCACTCCCTCTCCTCTTTCTTCCCATAGCTCTGCCTCTTTCTATACACATATAAACTACATATATGTATATAAATTATACACATATATAAAATATGTGATTACAAATGTGTTGATTGTCCTTATATGTGTGTATACATGCATCTATATACATCTATATATACATGTATACATCTGAGTAGCTAAATTCTTGAGAGAAGGAATTTTCTTTACTTTTCATCTTTAGCACTTAGCACAGTGTTTTGTCTGACTCATAGCACATGCTTAATAAATACTTATTGATAGATGAGGTACGGTGCTCAATTTGTTTTCTTTTTTTAAATTTTCTCATGGGGGACATGGAATAACCAATTCTATTCTAACCTTTGGCAATAAACTCTGCTTGACAGTGGCCCCTAAGTCTCACTTTCTTGTGGTATTGTGGGTAAAATTTTAGACTTAGAGTGAAAAAGCCATAAATTCAAATCTGACCTCTGTTGCTATTATGCAAACTAGGCAAGTCATTTAACTTCTGCTTGCCTCAGTTATACCATCAATAAAATAGTGATAATAATAGTAACACCTACATCCCAAGGTTAGTATAAGGATAAAATTAAATGATATTTATAAAGTGCTTTACAAATTTTATTTTGCATTATTGAATGCTTATTTAAAGCATAGAAAGAGACAAGACATTTCCTTCTTTAGCTCACTTTACAAATAATAAAAATGAAGAAAACAGGTTAAGTGACTTGGCCAGTCATACAGCTAGTAAGGGCCAGAGACAGAATTTGAACCCAGATCTTCCTGACTCCAAGGTAAGCCATTGAGTTGTTCATTTCAATGTTAGTGTTATTAATTTGTTGAATAGAAATAATATAGTTCCATCATTCTTTATAGGAAGTTATAAAGCTAAAATAAGATAATGCATGGTCATTTCTCCTAAAACCAAAATATACTACACAAATTCAAGTTGTAGATATGCAATAAGCATGTAATAAATATCTTTTGAATATAATTGAACTGGAAATTCTGTGAATGTACATGGATATAGATCATGGCTATATAAGCAATACCTAATAATGATACAGTTCCTAAAAGCAGAATAGTCTGCCTTTATAGATAGTGAGCTCCCTATCACTATAGCTTCAGATCACGATTTTTGGGGGATTTTCGGAAAAGGATCATTTTCAGGTCAACATTGGATCATATCATTTCTGTGATCCCTTCCAATTCTGAGATGCTCTGATAAAAGCAAGTTTCTTTTAAAAGTTTATTCTCTCAGTGTTATCTTAAAATAGAATTTTGCTAATATCTAATTCTATATTTCTATATATCTCTCTCTCTATCTGCGCTCTCTCTCTCTCTCTCTCTCTCTCTCTCTCTCTCTCTCTCTCTCTCTCTCTCTCTCTCTCTCTCTCTCTCTCTCTCTCTCTCTCTCTCTCCCTCCCTCCCTCTCTCTCAAATGAGTTTTCAAGCTTGGCATCTGAACCTTGGAAAGTAAGTATCATTTCATTCTGATCAGGAGAAGGAAGGTACTTCCTGTCACTTGGTTGAGATGCAGGAAAACCACTTAAAGAGAAGAGGTGAACTCATCTTCTTTGAAGCTGATCTTGCAAACTTAAAATTTTAAAAGGAGACAAATGTCTCAATAATATGTTAGATTGTAAGTTTACTGGAGGTAGAGATTTTGATGTTCTGTTTATTTACAGTAAGGGCAATACATTGAGTCATTCCTTGGTGACCTGTGCTAAATGCTCGGGACTGGAAAGAGACAAATCATTGCAGGCTGGAATAGATATTCTTTACAGTCTTTTTCCATAATCAGTAGGCTGTTTTCCATCCATGATGTATTTGCAAACTACTCCCGTATAAGAACTTCATTGGCCATTTAAGAGAGTTAAGATTTAATGAAAGTTTCAGTGCCCATGGCAATATTGGCACTATTGATGGCAACTTGGATAAAAAGTTCACTTTGGATAGATGTGCCTCATAAAAAGAAATCCCAATACATAAAAATCAACCAACAAGATATAAATTAAAAGCTGATTAAATAGGGTGTCTCAAAAGACAGTGCATTTTAAGCTATTAAAAGTGTAAGCTTTTGAGATATGCTGTATTTAAATTACAAAAGATTCTTGCCCTTAGAATCTCGTATACCCTATAAAAAGAATTACAGTATGTATCATCATACTCAGTTTTCCCCCAAGTTATTATGTTATTATAAATCCCAGGTTATGTCGTTATTAGGGGCAGCTAGGTGGTATAGGGAATGCTAGACTAAAAACCAGGAGGACCCGAATTTACATGTGATTTCAGACACTATCTCTGTGACCCTGCCAAGTCATTTAATCTCCATGTGCCTCAGTTTCCCCATCTAACAAGTGGGGATAATAACAGCAACAATCTCACAGGATTATTGTGAGGACAAATGAGATATTTGTAAAGTACTTAAAACAGTGCCTGGCATATGGGAGATTCAATATAAATGTTAGCTATCATTATTGTTACTTCTGTTATTCTACTTCTATAGGTAACTGCACCAGGGTCAGATGGATGTCCTTTCAGTCCCAGGGTTATTCATTTCAATTCTGTATTCCATAGTTAAACGAAAAATGCTGAAAAACTGGAAAGCGTCCCAAGAGGACAAGCAGGATAGCCAGGAAAAGAAGAGGCTTGGTTCTATGCCCTATGCAAATCAATTGAAGGAATCAAGGCTAATTTAGCTCAAAGAAGAAAAGACTCAGGAGGGACATGGAGGTTCTTTTCAAGTATTTGAGGGGCTGTCATGTGGAAGAGGGATTACATTTCCAGAGAACAGAGCCAGGGGCAATGGACTGAAAGAGCAATGAGACAAATTTATGCTGATGTCATAAAAGCTTCCCAACAATTAGAAATATTCATATTTGGAGAAGCCTACTTCCACTGTAATGGGTTAATGTGCTTTTAAAAACGACAGGATAACCATTTACAAAATATGTTGTGATAGAAATTTATTAGTTCTGAGTTGAATGAAATCGTCGCTGAGGTTCAATTCTAAAATTCTAGATTCTCTTGTTCTTCTGGAGCTAAGAACTTTGCAGCTGAGATTCTGATAGAGACTCTGATAAAATGACAATGGCAAAGAAGAAGAGAAAAAAGGACAAGAAGAAAGAGAAAGAGAAAGAAAAGAAGGAAGAGGAGGAGTAGAAGAAGCACTAATACTTCAAATTACAGAACCAATGTTTAAACTATCTAAAGGGATCATAATATTGATAACTATTAAAATAAAACATGTAAGAATAAATTAAAATATTGAACATAGGGTTTTTTTTTTAAATAGAGTATCCATGTAGATGGGAAGGCAAGTTTAAAAAGTATTTTATAAAGAAAAAACCCTTAGTTTTATTTGACTAAAAACTCAATATGAATCAATTGAGATAACTGAAACAGCCTTCTTTTTTAAAAAAAATGTTCATGTTAGCCAGTATCCAATAAATTTAAAACTCTTTGAGAGATGGGAGTATTTCATTTTTAAAATCCTATCTCAAGCACCAAGTACATTCTTCAGTTTGTCATATGAGGAACAGTCAAAGAAAGTGAGTTGTTTAGATTCAATAAGAAATATCTTGGGGTTGAAATGACAGTTATCTTCAAGTATTTGAAGAGCCATCTTGTGGAAGAGTGGATTCAGACATTTTCTGTGTAATTCAAAAGGGCCAAGCAAGAGTAATTATGGAAAATTACTTGGGAAGGCATAGTATTTTGATTTAATATATTTTTAACAATTAGAGATATCTAAAATGTAGAGTAAGTTTTCTATCACTAGAATTTTTAAAGTATAAATTGGATAATTATAGATCAAAATAGTGCAGAAGAGATTATTTCACTAAGTGAAAGATTATTCTAAGTGGTCTCTTAGGTTTTTTCTTTTGTTGTTGTGGTTGCTGTTGTTACTTTCTGTAGCTCTAAGAATCTATGACTCTTTGCCCAAGACAGTGATACAGATAACATGTACAATTGTAATTCATAGTACTGTTTGGTACTTTTCCAATATTTTCAAGCAACTTAACTGAATAATGGTTCTATCCAAGTTTGAGAATCATTCACTCACCATGAATCTTTCAGGGAATCAAAACCTAAATATAGTCAGTTTTAAGCATTTTACATGTGGAAGAGGGATTGTATTCTCAGAGAACAGAGCCAGTGGCAATAGGCTGAAAGATCAATGAGGCAAATTTATATTGATATCATAAAAACTTCCCAACAATTAGAAATATTCATATTTGGGGTAGCTTACTTCAGTTTTCTATAAAAGGTCCTTGTATCTATTCTATGATTTTCCCTCTAGTGAAAGACCAGATATTTTCTAATTTAATAAGTTAGAGGTGGCTTTCCCCCAGAATTAGGAATAAATTATATAACTGTTAAGTGTTAAGGAAAGAAGAAAAAAAGCAAAAGAACACATCCTTATGCTTGCCTGGATAGCACTTTGTTATTTTTTCTTTCTTATTAGAGTAAGGTTTTTCTCTGCCAGATTCTCTCTCTGAAAAGTAGCACTTTAATTTTTGAAGTTAGAGCTATTATTAATTTTCTATTGAATGGTCATTTGACTACCATCACACATAAAATCAGGTACAAAATTACTCTCTGTAGTTACAAAGTAGCCAATGAAAACACAGTGCTTTTAATTAGAGAACTGCTGCTTCTGTAAGCAGAATCAAAATGGTGTGTTTTTTTTTTTTACTGTGACTGACTTGACTGCAATCGTGTTGAATCCCTTTCAATCTAATGCTTGAATATTGCTCAGTATCATTTATTCAATAGATCACAATACCTGAAAATAACAGCAGTAATCCTGGATAGTCCTAGTTCAATCTCTGCTAAGAAAGAACCATGGTATCAATAAAAAGGAAAGCCATTATTGCAATTTCTATTATTCAATTGGAATGCAAATCAAAAATGAAATGAAATTAATATTTTGAAATTGACTTTTGGTTAAAGGAACTTTATATAATAGCAGAGGTAGGAACTTTATTTTGGTTTTTCTTCTGTATGTTTAATTGGAACAGATGAAAGATTTGATATTGTACTTTTAATGAATACTCCCATCTTTATCACCTTAATCTAAATTCTACTTAGAAGTTATCATTCTTGGTAAGTTATCTTTCCTTCTCCTCCAAATAACTGAAAAAGAAGAGAGTGTTAACTGAAATCTTACCATTGCAGGAGAATTTGGAGAGGTATACAAAGGACGTCTGAAATTGCCAGGAAAGAGGGAGATCTATGTGGCCATCAAGACACTGAAGGCAGGATACTCAGAGAAGCAGCGCCGGGACTTCTTGAGTGAGGCCAGCATCATGGGGCAGTTTGACCATCCTAATATAATAAGACTAGAAGGGGTGGTGACCAAGAGCCGTCCTGTCATGATAATCACAGAATTTATGGAGAATGGAGCATTGGATTCCTTCCTCAGGGTAAGAATAGATCTAGTGACTGTCCTGGCAAAGACAGAGGTGACTGGGGTAAAGCACTTATATCCATATGGAAGATGGATATGCTCTAGACAACCTTATTGTAAGATTAAGAATAACAACAATGATGAAGAGGAGAAAGCAGGTAGTGCAACATAAATGCTCACATTTATATCGTATTTTAAACTTTGCAAAATGTTAGACAGATATTATGTCTTTTGGTCCTCATAACAAGTCTAAGAAGTAGTTATTATTATTATTCTCATTTTATAGATGAGGAAACTGAGACTGAGAGAGGTTAAAGTGACTTGTCCAGAGTCACATAACTAGTCATACAGACTTACAGAATCAGGAACTGAACTCAGAAACTGTACCACCTAACTTCATAGGTGTCTTTGTATGACCTAAGGAAACATCCAGTGCACACTGAAAGAAAATCAGTGATAGGGTAGCAAGACCTGGGCAAAGCAGAATGAAAGGAAAGTAGAAGGAAAGTAATAGATTAAAAACAAAATTTCTAAACACATGCAGAGCCTTCTTTAAGATAATGCAGCTTTGATTGGGGAATTAAAGAATCCATTTTTCTGAAAGTTCTCCACAGGAAACAGGAAATTCCATCAAGGCTTCTAAATGTCCACTGACCACACTATTTTCAGACATCTGCTCTAAAGGCTTAGTAAACTATGACGAGTTCACTTACATTCCAGAGCAATTCCAAGATAGAAGATTGGTAATGTCAGAATAGGTTGTCATTGTTGGCAAAATTCATGATCTCTGATGTCCAGTCATTTTTGCATGGATGGAGAGCTCAGTCACTTGTGACCAAGAGTAAGTCACTTAAGAACTATGAACTTGTTTCCTCATTAGTAATATGAGGATAAACCAAGTACAATTGTATAAATGTAATTTATGTTACTTGAGAAGGCTTGAGGCTAGTGGATCACTTGAGTTCTGAAGTTCTGAACTTTAGTAGGGCTAAAACTGAAATAAGAATGGTGCCAATATTGTGAGTTTCCTGAAACAGGGGTTCCCTAGACTTCTAAAAGAGGAAGAAACTGGTTGGTCTAAGTCAGAAGCAGTAAGTACTTCTTTTTTATTAAACTCAAGTTTTTATTCATTACAAAATTCATACAGCTCCTCATCAATGTCAAAACTCCCATCTATTAGCTCATCCTCATCTGTGTTTGATGACAAATCACTGACTTAGGAGAAGCTCTGACTGCTCTCCTGACTGTGGTCTGGTCTAGGGTAGACCACAAGCACTCCCTGGGCAAGTCTAGTGTGTGGACTCATTGTTTCATGACGCACCAACTGTGTCCTCCTTTGAAATTAGTCACTTCTTTTTCAACAGCAATTCTTCTTGCCTTCTGCTGAAACGTTTTGTGGAGACAGAAATTCCATTGGCCCTTCACAGTTCAATCCATCTCTCAATCTCTCTCTAAATCAGGCCATTTGGCTGACTTGCCTCTCATGACCTTCTTCTACAGGGGTGTTTGCTGTAGGATTTCTTCTTCTGGTAGACAGTATTACATTCTTTTCTCTTTTGGAGGAGAACCAAACTGATATTCAGCAGCACAGTTTCCATTCACTTTTGCAAACTGGATCACTTTGAACTTGAATTCAGCACTATATGAAAATCTTTTCTGAGACATTACTGGGCAGAACATGGCAAAAAATAACCTAATATACTGGTAACAAATGTGACACAATGAGCACAAATACAAGAAGTATGAAAAAGCAGGAAATGCAAGTAAAAAAATCTACAACCACTGTATAAGAAAGACATTCCCAGTTTTTAGACCTCAAATTTTTCAAAAAAGGGTTTGTCTTATACATGTGGAAATATGGTGTCTGAGACTGGATTTGAACTCAGGTTCTTCAGACTACAGGATTAGTGCTCTATCCATTGCACTATCTAGTTTACTCCAGGATTTTTCATTCTTGTTAACTTTTTGTTACTCCTGTGGCAATTAAATTGTTCCACATTAAATAAAAGAGCCTGAGATAGAACTCTGAGTCAATGCTACTTCATTAAAGGGTCCATAGTCCCCTTAATGAATGGGACCTCAAATCTTCCTCATGATGGGATATGCTACCTCTTTTCAGGGCCCTCTTTTAATGTGGATTGATACCTACACATTCAAGAATGACTGTATAAAATATAGAATAATTCCAATGTTTGACATATGACACATAAACTAAAACAGGAAAAAGCAATATATCAGCACAGTCATGAGTTGGGTGAAATATATGGCATTTCCACTGACTAAGTGGTCATAAGATGAATGGGCTACTCTTTAAACAGATTTTTGGGGGCCTTTTTTTAAGAAAGATTTTTTTTGAGTTTTACAATTTTGCCCCCATTCTTGCTTCCCTTCCCCTACCCCCCACAGAAGGCATGCTGTTAGTATTTATATTGGTTCCATGTTATACATTGATCTCAGTTGAATGTGATGACAGATAAATCATATCCTTAAGGAAGAAAAATAAAGTATGAGATAGTAAAATTACATAATAACATAATGCTTTTTTCTCTAATTTGACGGTAATAGTCTTTGGTCTTTGTTCAAAGTCCATAATTCTTTCTCTGGATACAGATGGTATTTTCCATTGCAGATAGCCCAGAATTGTCCCTGGTTGTTGCACTGAAGGGATGAGCAAGTCCATCAGGGTTGATCATCACCCCCATGTTGCTGTTAGGGTGTACACTGTTTTTCTGGTTCTGCTCATCTCATTCAGCATCAGCTCATGCAAATCTTTCCAGGCTTCCCTGAAGTCCCATCCCTCCTGGTTTCTAATAAAACAATAGTGTTCCATGACATACATCTGACACAGTTTGTTAAACTATTCCCCAATTGAAGGACATTCACTTAATTTCTCATTTTTTTTTCCACCACAAACAGGGCTGCTATAAATATTTTTGTACAAGTGATGTTTTTACCCTTTTTCATCATCTCTTCAGGGTATAGACCCAGTAGTGGTATTGCTGGGGCAAAGGGTAGGCACATTTTTGTTGCCCTTTGGGCATAATCCCAAATTGCTCTCCAGAAAGGTTGGATGAGTTCACAGCTTCATAGTGTTCCAGACTTCCTGCATCCTTTCCAGCATTGATCATTGTCCTTTCTGGTCATATTGGCCAGTCTGAAAGGTGTAAGGTGGTATCTCAGAGATGATTTAATTTGCATTTCTCTAATAAGTAGTGATTTAGAGCAATTTTTCATATGACTATGGATTGCTTTGATTTCCTCAGCTGTAAATTGCCTTTGCATATCCTTTGACCATTTGTCAATGGGGGAGTGACTTGATTTTTTGAAAATTTGACTGAGTTCTCTATATATCCTTTGTCAGAAATACTAGTTGCAAAAATTGTTTCCCAATTTACTATATTTCTTTTGATCTTGCTTACAGTGGTTTTGTCTGTGCAAAAGCTTTTTAATTTAATGTAGTCAAAATTATCTAGTTTGTTTTAAATGATGTTCTCCATCTCTTCCTTAATTATAAACTGCTTCCCTTTCCATAGATCTGACAGGTTAACTAGTCCTTGATCTTCTAGTTTGCTTATAGTATTGTTTTTTATGTCTAAATCCTGTAACCATTTGGATCTTATCTTGGTATAGGATGTGAGGCATTGGTCTAATCTAAGTTTCTTCCATACTAACTTCCAATTTTCCCAACAGTTTGTGTCGAAGAGAATTTTTATCCCAAAAGCTGAACTCTTTGGGTTTATCAAAAAGCAGATTACTATAATCATTTCCTGCTATTGCACCTAGTTTTATTCCACTGATCCACAACTCTATTTCTTAGCCAATACCAGACAGATCTGAACAGTAAGTTTTTTTTTTAAAAAAAGCTCCTGTGCTGATCAGCAGTAGAATTGGGCCCTGAGTAGTCTCTGGCCTTACTGCTTGGGTGAAATAAAATGACCTAGCTTAAAAAAATGCCAAGCACTATTCCTTTATCTGGAAAATTATCTCTTTTTCTAAAGCAGTGAGTTAACTTCTTAAAAAGATAGTTTCCCAAAGAAAGTAGATAAACCTATCTCAAAGAATTTGATGAGAACCAAATGAGATAGCCTATAAAATTTTTTGCAAACTCTAAAATGCTTTAAATTTAGCCATAAAGATTACTATTGTTATTGTTTAACATAATGCCATATGTCCATAAAATACTTTATATATAATCTCATTTGATTTTTATGATAATCATCTGAGAAAGATAGTACAAATATTTCTAACTCCACCTTCATAAATAGGAACCAAAACTCAAAGGGATTTTTGTGGTTCCTCCCCTCTGCCTCTTCAAATTTCTAATTTCCCTTAAGATTCAATTAAAATTATTCTTGTATATCTCACCTTCCCTGATACTATAAACTACTACTACTATTACTACTACTACTACTACTACTACTACTACTACTACTACTACTACTACTACTACTCTATCCCTAATTACATTGTTTCTATTGTTTACTTTCTTAGAAATGTGAACATTGTCTTCCCTAGTAGATTAGAAATACTCCAAGGGCTGGGATTGCTTCATTTAATTCATTGAATTCCCAACAGCTAACTCAATGTCTTGTTTATAATTTGTGCCTTAAGACATGCTCATTCTTAATTTACCAGTTAATCTGAAGCAAGGGTATGTCTGCCTGAAACAGTACCACTCAATACACAAGACATGATGGTTAAATTTTCAGCATTAGCATCTAGAAATGGACAAATTCCACAAGTGTAGCAAGTGTTAATAATGCAGATTAAATTTCAAAGTTAATTTCTAAGTAAACTTAAAGTGGGTGCATTTTATTCTTTTTTTCCCTTGGAGAGCTAGTTGGTTTAAAGTTGATCAACACGTTCCTGTCTTATAGTTAATCATGGTCTACTTTGTAGAGTCAAATGAGTACTACAGTGATCATAATAAACCTGAAAAAAACAATGGTTGTGAATCAGCCTGTTGTAAACAACTTTACTATGGGATCAGAATTTGGTCAAACAGCAACAATAATAACAAAAACACAAACCAAATGTGTCTTTACAGTTTGTTTCACAAGTAGCACATTGCCTAATGAGGCACCAATAGTGAGAGAAAAAAATGAATGTAGAAGATTGGCCAGTTCACTACAGGATTGAAAGATCATTCATTGCCCTTACTTGGCATCTGAAACTCCATGGAGTCTGACTATAGTGTCTGATATCCTATGGTTTGATAGATGATTCTCTTATAAAAGAATACATCTTCCATCTCCATGTATTTTAATGTCTGCAATGGATTCCCATTTCTCTTCCACCCTATAGAATCCTTTGCTTTCTTCAAAGCACAGCTTAGACATTTTTCTAACACTTTTAACCTTTTCTAACACTCACCCTCAAATCCAGTTATTCACTCTCAAAAAATTACTTTGTATTTATTTGTATGCAGGTTGTAGTCTCCCCTCATATAAGGCAAACGCTTTGAGGACAGAGACTGATTCATTTTTTTCCCCCTAGTACCCAACATAGTACCTTGCACATAGTAGGAATTTATTTTTTGTGTTGTTATTTAAATGGAATCATGGCTGACACACTTAAACAGGATTAGGAATAATTAAGTCCTGATTTGGAGCCAGACAGTCCACTGATACTGAACCAATCCTCATTGCTATGCAAGTTCACTGGACTAGCCATGTGTAGAGAATAGATGATAGCAGAATCCCCATGTAGCTGCTCTGTGGATAGCTGAAGGTTGGGAGAAGAGAATATTCTGAGGACATCGTTTTACTGCCAACTGTGTGATGCCATTGTGGCCTGCTGGAAAAACTAAGCAGCACATAAGTTATCCTGTCTCAAAATGATGAGGAATAGGAGAGATCTTTGGGAACAAACACTTCAGGATGATCATAATCCCACCTCAGCAGGCACAAATAAAACAAAAATGAACAAAAACCCCATCATCAACAACCACTGTAGCTACCAATCAATGTATAATCTACCTCTAGGGATATTGTGGACCACCTTCCTCACCTCTGCACACATAATAATCAGTTGTTCTTAGACTTGCGCTACATATGTGAAACAGGTCTTTCTGTATATTGCTTAGGAACCTGGGATTTGAGTAAATGATATTCATTTCTGTGCTGGTACATAATGAAGCCAGTACAGAAAAGCACATGTAAGAACCCCTACCCCTTTTGCTTCTTTCATGAATAGGAATCAATTTATAAAACAAAGCATTCTTGGAAACTGTTTACCTTATCAGTTACTTTTGGTTGGGATTTTATTATGTTTTTCTAGAAAACATGAACATGAACTGGAGGCAACCTAACAGATCCCCTATAAGGAGCATGCTCCAGGGAATCATTCTTTAAGACTAGAAAGAAAGCAAAAATGGTAACAAAGAAAACAGTATTGGGTCACAGAGACATTTTTCGACATTTTTCCCCCTATGTAAAAGTGAGACCCAATATATAATAGTGAGACACCCCAAAACAAAATCAAAACAGAGAAAGGAGAGCAAAAAAGATGAATAAGTTAAACAAATTAAGAAAGAAATAGAATATCTCTCACTTTTTCTTTCCAAAGCAAGAAGGCAAGTAATCTATAAATGTAATTTCAGGCTTAATACCAAACCCTGGAGTATACCAACATTAATTGATATATCTAGGACTTGATAAAATTGAGAAGTAGGTCATCAGTTCAGTTCTGTGGGGCCCATCTTTTGAGGAAAAGCATAAATTGGGATTGCATTTCAGAGTAATACAAAAAAGGTCTTAAGTTATACATCTTTCTTTTAGTTCTTGACTTTCTTTTAATTTTAGTTTCTTTCAGAGCAGCAGTGGCTTTAGGTTCAATTCAGCTTTCTGGGATCCCTATATACCCAATTAGACACTCAACATAGAAGAAATAATCCTACTCTTTTCCCACTTTTTTTGGCTAATCACATTCACTCTTACCTTCTAGAGAGATTATAGAAAAAAATTATTTGATTGTTCATTAAAATGGTTCATTTTGTATTCCTAAATTATCCATGCTTGGGTCATACAGAGAATACATGCATATTTAAACATTTACTTTCTATAACTCAACCCATGACTTTTAATTTGATAACCCTTCCAAAATCATAGGTCCAATATTCAAAAATTCTTGAAAAGTTGGCCCAAGGAAGATTAACTGATGCCAGGGTATCTTGATGGGCAACACCTCTGTCTTATTGTCAATTGATGTCCCAAATTCAAGGAAAAGTAAAGACTGAATGAAACTCTATGAGTTATCTAGTCAAAATAAAATGGAGACATCCCCACTGTAAGCCAAGATTTCTCATTCTAAGTGGGAAAAAATACATGGAATGGAATATCATAAGAATAGTACTCTTCCACTTACCAAGAACAAGTGAATTTACTGGGAGAAGTCAGGTCCCCATTTTCTTTATCAGTACAATGATGGAGTTAGATTAGATGATATATAAGCCTCTTCCAATTCTAATATTTAATAATAAGCTTTCCTTAAATTAAAAGGAGTTTCATGTTTCCAAATATATTTGAAAACATCTGAATCATTTCTGTCTAGGATGGAATCAGAAAGTAACTCCAATAGTAATTTCAGTTTAAAAATGGTTAACTTATAGAGAAGAAAATTCAGATTTATATTGCTCAGAATATATCCATCCATCTATCCATCCAAATATTTATTGACATTTTTAGTACTCAACCATTCCAGATCCTTTCCCAAAGTAAAATGCAGGAAGGTAATCATCCATTTAACTGAATTTTAATTTTTTAAGCTGATGCTGGTAGTGTGAGAAGTTTGTTATACATTAATAAAATCAGCTTGTAACAGTAAATAAGTTTGCTTTTCATGGATATTTGTCCCATATCTGCAAATAAGTTATAAGATGTACATGGGCATGATGATGTCATATCTTCCTTTAATATCCCTCATGGTACCTAAAATACTGTTCAATAAATATATTCTGACTACTTCATTGTTTATAAATTGATTCAAAAACCAGAATCTCATGGACAAACAGACCCTTATTTCACACAATACTGAATGACCTAACACACGAGGGTTATAGATTCCAATCTGCTGAGGTCGGGATGCACTTTCATCTCAGGAAAGAGGAACCATGAGGTTTAGAGGTCAAAGCTTCACCTGAGAATGTCCTGCCCCATCAATTTCATTTTGACAGACCTCCCTTGGGAAGTCTTTTAATAAACCTATGCCTTTTGCAGGGAAGAAGTTCCTTGTAACTTCAGGGTCACTCTTGTATGTCCTCAGTACATCTCATCTTGCCTCTGAAGTAATACAAAGAAGTGCTTTTCTGTTTGACGGGCTGACCTTTGCTGGCACTAGGACCCTATGAGAAACTGATTTTAATTTGAAAAAAGAAAGAAAACAGAAAGCAATTCTCCAAAGGTTCAAGAGCTGTTATCCTAGAATAAAGTAGTTAGATGAAGAGACATAGCAAACACGGTTGGATATGTTTGTAAAAAATGGGCCTTTACAAAACTGTTAAAGTTTTTTAAAAAATTAAATCCTCAAAAAGTTTCCCTGGGTCATTTCAACTATATATTGTCTGCTTTCATAGGAAGCCAAGGAAAACACTGATTCAGAACTAGCAATTCATTCAAATACTTAGTTGTAAGTGGCTACTATGGGAAATGCTATAACAGAGAAGATAAAAGGTGGCTGCCCTCAAGGACTTTACAGCTGAATGAGAGCAGAAAGTAAACTATATAAATATAATGCATGGTAGAATATGATAATTACAAAAAGAAAAGTAGATAATGCCATGAGAGCAAATGTGAAACATTGCTTCCAGATGGGTAAGCTTGAAGTTGAAGGAAAAAATAATTTTTATTATATGTGAAAGCATTGAAAAATCATGCTTCCTATTCATTTTTCATCCAATTTGTTGACACATTCCCCCATCTTTTTACAATGAAGAGAAAATTAAAAATATGAAATAGTTAAAGATATGTGGTATAAGTCCATGTTGAAAAGGAGTGACTTTAAAATTTGCACAGGAAAAATTGGAACAGGATGAGGTTGTACTAATATGTAATAATTCAATATTTATTATATTTATTTATTTTATTTTATTATATTTTTATTGATTTTAAGAAAAAGAATTTTTAAATCAATTATTGGTCCTTATATTTTTTTAATTTGAACAAAATATCTTAACTCACATTGATGTAGTATTTTTGTTGCTGTTATTCAATTGTATCTGACTATGACCTCATTTGGGGCTTTCTCAGCAAAGATACTATAGTGGTTTGCCATTTCCTTCTCCATCTCACTTGACAGCTGAGGAAATTGAGGTAAACATGGAAAAGTGACTTGCCAAGGGTCTCAGTTCCTAAGTGTCCAAGGCCAGATTTAAGTTCAGGACTTCCTGACTCCAGGCTCAGTTCTCTCTCCTCTGTGTCACCTAGCTGCCCAATAAAATATATACATACTTAGTGCATCCTTTAAAATTTAAGGGAGGTGGGGAATAGGATCTGGTCCTATGATTTCAATGGTATTGAAATTCCAGGTAGAGAAACTTTCTTCATCAATGGAGATAAGCATATTTTCTATAATTTACAGTCTAAGAGAGTTGTCTGAGGCACTAAAAGTGTAAGCAACTCATCCAAGGCAACCCAGGCCATAGGTTTCAGAGGTAGAGGATTTACCTTTGTTTCAAGGTAAATATTAATTCCTCTCTTTTTGCACCTGAGAAAAATAAAACAAAGAGTGAAGAAATGGAACTCAGGTCATATAATCAATGACAGAACTAGACCAAAATTCAAAGGTCCTGTCTCCAGTGAGGTCCTTTCACTGATTAGTATCTGTTGCTATCTTAAAGCATAACAATGGGGAACAGATGGGAACCATGATGGTGGCAAGCATAGAGGGAAAGAATCAATGCTACATTTTTGTTAATTAACCTTATCTATTGACTACTGTATGAAGTAGGGTACAAGAAGCTGTGGGGAGATGTGACACAAATGAAAATCAGATTTCCTGTGTTTAAAATTTCTCCCTATGCCAGTCTTTCCTCTATTTAGTTATCAAAAGTTTCTTCCTAAAGCTTAGTTCTAACCATGTCATTCACCTACCCAATAAATTCCACTAGTTCTCTATCAACATCAGGTTCATACAGGAAATCAATTTGTTATTCAGAGCCCATTCTAACATGATCTCCACTTTCCAGCTATCTAGTCTTAGTACACTCTATAGTCCACACCAGCATATTCTAAGATCCAGTGACACCAGCCTCCTTGCTTTTCTTGTCATCTCCCTATTCTGGGCATTTTTTTCTGGCTGTCCCCCATGGTTGATGGGTGGATTTACCTTTTGTCTTCTTTTAGAAGCTAGCTAAATTCCGACCTTCTTTAGAAAGATTTTCCTCATTTCCTGTATTGCTAGTGCCTTCCCTCTTTTAATTATTTCTGATTTATCCTGAATATATTTTGTTTATACATAGTTCTTTGCAAATTGTTTCCACTATTAGATTGTGAGCTCCTTTAGGGCAGGGATTGGTTTTTGCTTGTTTGTTGGTTGGTTTTTATCTTTCTTGTATCCCCAGTACACATAGTCATGCTTAATTAATATCTATTGACTAACTTTCTGAAAAAGAACATAATATAATAAGAATAAATAATATACACATTAAAAGGATACAGGGATGAAAACTAATCAATGTAGCAGTGGAAAAATTGAGGAGCTTTCCAGTGAGAGGACCAGGACTTTACTATAGTAGTACTTGCCATCTGTGTCATCTTAGGAAAATTCTTTAGCCCCTCTAGTTCTTTCTTCATCTGAAAAATAAAACAATGGTACTAAATGATCTCCCTGGTTCTTTTTAGCTCTAAATTGATGATTCATTGCTATAATATCCCTGAGGGGGATTAAATTCATAGCCACTAAATAACTCATCTTGCCTGGGTCATGTTAGTCAAGAGAGACATGGTAAGGGGAGATGGACTTTGGTTTGAACAGCAAAATATCCCCCAAAAGGAGAACAACATGAGGGGAGTCTTGAAGAAAGGGATGCCCAAATTACAGGGAGCAGCTTTAAATTGTAGGATATGTGCTGGGCCTAGATTCAAGAAAGAATCTATGGATTACATCCTTTTCTGCCACTTAACTAGGTAAGTCAATTCATCTCTCTCTCTCAACATCATCTCAATTTTCTCATCTTCAAAATGGAGCTAATAATATCCACTTGGTGCTGTTATGAAGATCAAATGAGATAATTCTTATCTGTCTTAAGGAGCTCAATGAATGTTGCCTATTTCCTTGGCCTTTGGGGAAAGTCTGCAATAAGGTGTAATGAAAAATGGGTTTTACAATTTCTAATTTTTCCTTTTTTTTTGTTATGATGACCTAAGTACTTTTTAAAATTTCTAATTACAGCAAAATGATGGGCAGTTCACAGTGATCCAGCTTGTGGGAATGCTCAGGGGTATTGCTGCTGGTATGAAGTACCTATCGGAGATGAATTATGTACACCGGGACCTGGCTGCTAGGAATATTCTTGTCAATAGTAACCTAGTGTGCAAAGTATCTGACTTTGGCCTCTCCCGCTACCTACAGGATGATACCTCGGACCCCACCTACACTAGCTCCTTGGTGAGTCTGCACTTTGTTCCTAGATCTTATGACAAAATATTAACAGTGCTGTTCTAGTCATTCTTATATGAAGGCAACCCTGCTTAGCCATCATCAAAGAGATATACTCTGTTTCCCAGCAGTTGATGTAGGTTTGTATAGAACTAGCCATCTGGCACCTAACAACATAAATTAACTAGGAACACATCTGTAAAATGGCTAGCAAGAGACAGTGAGAGAGTAAAGGATAGATGGTTCTATGACTTTATATAGTTCAAGGTTAACTGATTCTCAAGGGCATCAGACTCAAAAACTTTCTCCATCACCCTGATGTACTAGCACAACAATGTGAGTGGATTCTCACATCATAGAAGTCTCTTAGTTCATCCATTGACCTCTAGGCATGACTGGCCCCAGACCATATTGGATTGAGGCTGATCTATTCTTACATTGATTCTAAATGTGAAACATCATCTGAATAAATATAGCTTTCTTACTTTTGCTGAATTTTCCCTTATATTTCAGTAGGTTCTTAAATTGATCCCTTTTTCCTGTAATCTCCACCGCAACCTTCAGTCAGATTATTTAGATAAATCAACAAGTATGCATTCATTGTTTCATATGGGCCAAAATGGTGCTAGATATGGAATAAAAAAGACAGAAGTAAAATAGTTCCTGTCTTCAAGGGATTTATATCTTTTGGGGAATGAGAGGTAATATGAATGTGCATATATATACACAATTCACAATACACATATATGCATACACATAATATATATGTGTCTATGCTCAAATGTAGATATATATGGTATATATATAGTCTTTTGTGACCCTATTTGGGATTTTCTTGGCAATGATACTAGAGTACTTTGCCATTTTCTTCTTCAGCTCATTTTTCATAAGAGGAAACTGAGGTGACATGTCCAGGGTCACATAGCTAGTAAGTGTCTGAGATATGAACTCAGGAAGATGAGTCTTCCTGACCAGCCCAGTCTTCTATCTATGCTGCCTAGTTTCCCTATGTGTGTGTATATATACATATATGTATATGTATATATACATATATCAAACTATATATACACATATATTTACATATACACACAAACACATATGTACACACACTACCTGTTCACATATACATACATATACAATGTGAACAGGTAGTGTGTGCACATATATTTTTTGAAGATTTTTTTGAGGTGAGAAGATAGTAGTGTATATCTTCAGCTGTTTTATAAATTAGACAATTAATTAATAACAATACCAATATTTTGAATTCTTATAGTACTTGAGTGAGCATTTTAATATTTTACAAAGTATTTACCTTATAATAACCTCTATTATAATAAGTAGGTAGTTTATTCCCCACTCTACAGCACAGGATATTGAGTTTCACTTAAATGAATTGAATTGAACTGAATTGGAGCACTAAATGAGTTTAAGTAGCATTGCATCTCAAGAAGGGGTTAGTCTGATGGGTCAGCTATACTCCTGAATCTGACTGAATTCTGTAAGATTTTTGAGAAGGTCCTCACAATTAGGGCCTTGGAGAAAGGACCTACTGATATACAGGAAAATGTCTAGGAGGAGTTGGCTATATA
This sequence comes from Macrotis lagotis, assembly GCF_037893015.1. Classification (NCBI taxonomy): domain Eukaryota; kingdom Metazoa; phylum Chordata; class Mammalia; order Peramelemorphia; family Peramelidae; genus Macrotis; species Macrotis lagotis. Next base: position 586,011,618 of record NC_133658.1, read on the forward strand.
GAGGCCCTGAAAAAAATAGAGAAGGATAGGAAAGAGAGGAATCTGAATCAGCATTAACTAAATATTCTTTGCCATGACTTTGCAGAGATTTTGCAAAGTGTAGTAAGAATAGCAGATGAGTTGATAGACAGAGGTGTGCCCTCAAGGGACAAAAGATAATTAATAGTTTGGTGAACCTAAGAGATATTATAGGACATACCAAAGATGAAAGCATATCTAGTAAATTAGGATTAAGAAACAGTTTTGGATTGCTGGACAAGTCATGATTTTCTTTTCTTGCCCCTGGCTATATAGTTCTGACTGTTAGAGCTAGAATTCAAACTTAGGTCCTGTAGATTTAAGTCCAACCCTCTTTCAAACTATATCAAGCTGTTTTCTCAATATTAAAGTGCTTGATTTTTTTTAGTGATCATCACTAATTGTTTTCCTTCACAGATAGATATAGGAACTATATGTTTTAAGATGTCTCTTATAGTTTTCTATAGGAAGAAAGACTAGATTTGTGATACTATTGTGTATAGGATAGTTCTATACTTCTGAGAAAATTTCCTCTATCAAAATGGGTCAAAACCTTCTTTGCAACTTAGTATTAGAGAGTTTCCCAGAATAATGAGAGCCTGGGTAATCCACAGAGGGTCATACAGCTAGCACAGATGTGACATGAACCCAAGAGTTCCTGATTTCATGATCAACCCTCTGTTCATAATTCTATGTATCTCTCATAGTTTTCCATAAGATTATTGAAATAAGTCTAGACCTGGAAAACTCCCCAACCTGGTGATAGAAATCTTATTTAGAGAGGGTCTTATCTTTGATTTCATAAATGCCATTGTCCAGGTTAACTGAAGTTCTTATTTACTATTCCTTCATATTCTTTAAACTCCAACCAATGGATCCTGGGATTGATTTCTCCCTGAGCAAAAAAACAAGTAGAATTTTTTTTCTATTTGAGGTAAAGTTGTGAGGTAGGCAGAAAATTTATTAGGGTGAGATCAGAGAATAATATGTGGTTGGGCAAAACATTTTTCCCTTGCCTACAGTTATACACTCTTACTGAATACTTGGTCTCTGATCAAAACTTTACCTTTATCTTTGGATAGGCTTTCTAACTCTTGGCTTCTGATATCTAGTCTGATCACCAGCCAATAAGGTACATTATGGAACCTGACCTAACATTCCCTTTCTATCCTTACTTTCACTCTCCCACATACCCAATCTTATGCTCTGTCTTAGAATTTACAGCTTCCCATACCAATAGCATGATACTTCCTTACAATTAGAATTGTCCAAAAGTGGAATTGTTGCCTTTGGTATTAGTGGCTTCCCCATCAGTGGAAGACTTTAAGAAAAAGCTAAATGACCTCTTGTCAGGAAGCTGTAGAGGTCATGTTTCCTTATAATTTCATTGATATAGAGAACTCACAGATTAGAAAATTTTCTATTCCAGTACATTACTGTCAACACATTCCCTGTTAATTTATAGTTTCAGTGAGTTTCCTGAAAAAACAGAGAGGAAGGATGACTTGTTTGGGTTCAAAAAGACAGTATTTGTCAGAGGCTGACCCCAAGGTCAGCATACTAACCTTGATGCTTTTCCCTCCATATGTAATGTATAGGGAAAAGGCAGATACTACAGTTTCTTGGAGTCATAGGTGAGAACTGGGTGACAAGTCAATGCCAAAATGACCCTCAAAGAACAAGACCTCACAAAAGAGGTACTAGTCCTAGAAAACCTCATACATCCCAGCACACTCCAGTAAAACCATTTTAGCAGAGGGGCTAAACCAGATTGAGACCAACGGATGGCCTCAGACCCATTGATGAATTAGGGTACTATATCTACTCTAAGCATGTAAATATTTCCCCAACCAAATGGGCAGAATAGAACAAATCATTCCAGTGGCCATTAAGTAGGCTGAAGTAGGCTTTATAATAGTCCAAGATTAACTGATTCTCAAGGACATCAGACTTGAAACCTTACCCCCATCACCCTGAGGTTCTATCATAATAATGTGAGTGGATTTTCACATTGTGGAAGTCTCTTAGTTCATCCTTTGACCTCTAGGCAGGAATGGCCCTAAGCCATATTGGATTGAGGTTGGTCTATTCTTTTTTTTTTTTTGCAAGGCAAATGGGGTTAAGTGGCTTACGCAAGGCCACACAGCTAGGTCATTGTTAAGTGTCTGAGACCATATTTGAACCCAGGTACTCCTGACTCCAGGGCTGGTGCTTTATCTACTATGCCAACTAGCCTCCCTGAGGTTGACCTATTCTTACATTGATTCTATATGTGAAACATAATCTGAATAAATATATATACAGCTCTCTTACTTTTGCTGAATTTTCCCTGATATTTCAGTAGGTTCTTAAATTGCTCCTTCTTGCCTTCATTACCTGTAATCCCCACTGCAACCCCCAGTCAATAAGATTATTTAGATCAATCAACAAGTGTCTATTCATTGTTTACTACATTGTGTTAGATATGGAATAAAAAAGATACAAGTGAAATAATTTAGAGACTGTCAGAAACTGAAAATTAACTATCACTTTGACTTGTTTTGCCAGTGGACTTTGATGTTGCAGAAAGAGAGAGTGAGGCTGATAGACTTTGCTCATCTCTGTCTCACTTAAATCAAATTCACACACAAGTTATCACCCAATAATACCATTGGTCCTATTTGAAAATGGAGAAATAATAGTAGAAAGAATGGCAACAGACATGACTTGACCAGTATTATAGAATTTTTTAAAGATGATTTCTAAATCTCCCACATACTAGGGTTTCGCTGCTTCCTTTAATTCCCCAATTCCTTTTTTTGCATCTTTCCCTACCTACTATGAGGAATTATTATTATTATTATTCCTTATTATGATGAATACATTCTGATATCCTTACACATCTGGGTATCTTCTCAAGGCACTTCCCATCTCTGCATAGCCTTGGAAAGAAAAACCATGGATTCTCTAATCAAAAATGGTTCCCTTATCTAAACTTACTAAATATTCTTCTCACCTCACATACTCTGTCATTTCTCTTTTGATTCACCAGTCAGTTATTTTCTTCCCTTGGAGGGTACATCTCTGCCTATCATTCCACCTGCTATTCTCACTAGACTTTGCAAAAAAGATCCTGCCAAAAACCTTGTAAATCATTTTTAGGAATTCCATTTACTTCAAATTTTTAAAATCATATTTTTCCTATTTGAAATGCCATTGTCTTGGTCATTTCCTCATCTTCTAGGGAAAATATCCTATTCTCTCATATGCCAGCAGACTGCTGCCAAAAATTTTGGTCAGTCTACCCCCTCAGGTCTTTTTTTTTATTTTTTAAATTTTATTTATTTATTTTCATCCATTTGTACATGTATATTCCTAAGTTACAAAGTTTCCCTCTACCTTCCCTTCCCACCCCCCAGGAGGGAATAGTTGGTTTAGCATTTTACATTCATATTTTGTTAAACATATGTACAAATTAGTAATTTTTGGCATGAGGAATTAGGATTAAAGGAAAAAGATATGTAAGAGATAATTTTTATAAAGTGTTCATCAGATTTGGTAGGGGTTTTTTTCTGTATGTTTTGTTTTGTTCTGTTTTTCTTCCTCTGGTTGGGGATAATATAGTCCATTATCTGTCAAATATGGTTGTCCTAGCTCTCTGGACTGCCGAGAAGGGTTGGTTCCATCAAGGTTGTTCATCTTATAATATTGATGTGTAAATTGTTCTCTTGGCTCTACTCCTCTTCCTCAGCATCTGATCCTGTAAGTCATTCATGTTTCTTTAGAGTCTGACCATTTATAGTTTCTTATAGAAAAATAATATTCCATAGTATTCATGTACCATAACTTGTTTAGCCATTCCCCAATTGATGGGCATCACCTCAATTTCCAATTCTTTGCCACTACAAAAAGGGCTGCTATGAATACCTCTCAGGTCTTAAAGAGATTAGTCACAAAAATCTCCAACTCAGAGAAGTTTTCCCATCTCCAATAAATAGCTTAGTCAGGCCAAGCCCTTTTAAAATTCATTTGTGTCTCCAATTCAATTGAACAAACATTTATTAAATGTCTATATTGAAGATCTGTACCTGGTGATTAAATTGCTTTTGTTTCCTCAAAATACATCCTGAAACTCTCAGAAAGGGATGAGAACATGATAAATGTCTTTTCTCCCCCCTGCTTTCTACCATCTCTCTCTTTCTATCTCTCTGACCTTTCATTTCCAAGTCCACATGCCCAGTCACATCACGGTCTTTCCCTAGGCTTCTCTATGAATTCATTTTTAGAACTCAGTTACTTTTTGCCTCAAAGCCTTCTAGAAAGGGTAGTTCATGGATGTTTAGGCCCAAGTCTGAGACAGGATGGTCAGGTGGTTCAGGCTTAGGGCTGGAATGAAATAAGTTATTCATGGACATACTTTTCACCAAAGGAAGTTTGCTTTGCAATAACATAGGAAGGATATTCATGAGACCAGAACATGCATTCTGTTGGTTTCAGCTCTATTGTTTCTGCCCTGGTGACATGCTAGCATTATATGTCAACACATAAAAAAGCACCCATTCCATGTGGCCTGAGGCCTTGTCCTTAGAAAACCAGGAAGCTACACTTGGCAGCTTGAGTCTTAGTTCACTGTACTAAGGGAACTAGTCTCAACAATTACTCCATTGCCTGTGGGGTAAAAAATCAGTCTCACACACCTGGCAGGGATTTTAGTAGAAATTTTAGTAGTAGTAGTTCTACCATAAGGAAGAAAAGCAAGGAAACCCTAGGTATTGGCCCTCTACTATGTGTAAGACCCTCTTGGCTGGGAGGTTGGCTGGGTTTTTCCCCCTCACCCCTGGCTATTCTTGAACTGCTCCCCTAGCTTTTATCTCAGTGCCATCTTCATCTGTATTTATTGTTTAACCTTACTATCTTTCTCTCTTCTTTTTGTGCAAGCTGGAATGTTTGTAGTTAGACTCCTGCAAGAATTTCAATCATTTTCCTCACCACATTGATTCCTCATTCATTTTTACTTTGTCTTCCTGGCTTATATTTTTCTCTAATATTCTTTTTCTTTTTTTCTGTTTTATTTATTTGGTAACTTCTTCACTAGGGAATTTTTTTCTTAATGTTAAGAATATTGGCTTTCTTCTCCTTAAGAACTTTTTTTTTCAGAAAATTCTTTAATAACATGTTCCATCAGTATCTCAAATCTTGAAAGGGGAATAAATCTTTCCATTGATTATCCCTCTTACCATTATTAAAAAAAAGTTCATCCTCTCCTCTGCTCCTTTTTTTGTTTCTTTTATTATTTCTTTCAGTAAACCTGACTTGTTACTTCCCTTGTCTGTCCCAGCCCCAGGTGGCTTCCCTGAATTGAACTGGGTAGAGCCAGCTACCAGCTCAGTTTCATAATCTTCCAGCAGATTTACAAGTTTTTAAGAAACTTATTTTAATGATTTCCCTAACATCATCAGAAAGGAAGGTCTCTCTTATTAGCCACAACCTCTCCTGTTTTTAGCAAATGGATTTTTTTAGGTTTTTTTCCAAGGCAAATGGGGTTAAGTGGTTTGCCCAAGGCCAGACAGCTAGGTACTTATTAAGTGTCTGAGAGGGGATTTGAGCCCAGGTATTCCTGACTCCAGGGCTGGTGCTTTATCCACTGCACCACCTAGCCACCCCAGCAAATGGATTTTCTTTGTCATATCAATCCATTTTGTTTTTTGTAAAAGTATACTTCAGAATGAGTATCCAAGTAAGCTTGTTATATGTTTATAGACCAATTCTAATTAGCTAACTTCATGTCTCACTTTCTGGTTACTTTATTTATTACTTTTTCTGTCCTGCTTTAGATTCACATACACACTTCCCTATCCACTATCCCCCACACTCTTTTTTTTTGTTATTGTTGTTGTAAGAAAAGCATGGTGCCTCTAAATAATATGTACCTTTCAAGTTTCTTTACAGGGAAATAAATGTTTACAAATGTGATCTTTTCTTTCACATTAATCCATGTGCAGAAACTGCCTTTTCTGGAACAAATGGGGCCATCCCTTAGAATCTTCGTCCAGGCATCATCCAAACCAAATTTCATAACTTTAGAACATCCGTATCATTTATTCAAAAAGTAACTTAACCTTACATGGTTTTCTGTTCTTTCTGACTAACAGAAAGACTCAAATTATATTCCAATAGATACAGGAATAAAAAAAAACCTACTTTCCAGGACTTTTTAGAAGATATGATAGGTGGAAATAACTTCGTCCAACTCTAGTACTTTTGGTGAACAAAATATTTCATCTTTGTTGTCCAGCCTGTTTTGATGTTGTTCTTTTAAAACTAAAATTCAAGTTCTCCTTCCTTCAGAGTCCTAGAGACTGCTGCATATTCAACTTTCTGCATCCTTAGACTATCCATATTAAACATCTCTACCTTATGTCTTACTCAATTGTGTATTCAGGTGGATCTGTTTCATGACTTTAATGAATTCTTTCAATTCTGTCCCATCTTCCCAGATTTAAGCCAAATTCTGTTCTTTGTCCCTTTCTTATATTTTGAGTTCTTTGGGGTCTTGGTTTCCATCTTAGCAGATCAATTATCTTTATCTTCTTTGCTCCTTCTCTCCATGAAGTTCTCTTAATGTTGTCTGTTTCATTTCTTTTTCACTCTGTGAACATATATAAACCAACTCAACCTATCCCCTTTCCTACTGTTTTCTCCTTTCTCTTTTTTCACATCTCTTGATACTTTATCTCCTTTACTATTCTTTTTATTCTAACCAACCTGTCTTAATACCTACATCCAACAGGGCAGAGTCTAATGGTACCATTTCAACTATTTCCTCTCCTCTTTTACTTTGGGTTCCTGGAGCTGGCCTAGCTGTTGTGTCTATTTTATGTTCATTGTGCCCCATTATATAAAGTTTTCCTAGCTAGCTCCAAAGTCCCTTGTAGCCATCACAATATTCGCTTCATATCTGTCCTTGATTCTTCTCATCTTATTTTGGTATTGTGGAAAGAATGCTGGATTTGGAATAAAAGGAACTAGGTTCCAAAGGTGGCTATCTCTGTGACCTAGGGACAGTCATCTAACCTTTTTGCATTGTAGTTTATTTCCAGCTTGTCCTTGATCAAGTCGTTCTTCTGTCCTAGAAGGTAATTTAACCTGGGGTTCATGAACTTGTTTTAATGGATAGAAAGAAAAATAGATAGATGGATAGATAGATAGATAGAAAATAGACATAGACAGAGATAGATAAATATACAAAGATAAATTGTTTCAATATGATTGATTTCCTTTGTTATTGCACAGAACAATGTCTGGCACATAGCAGACACTTAAATGCTTATCTACTTTATCTTATGCATTTAATAGCCTGATTCTGGAAAATGGGACACAGGCTTGACCAGACTGTGAAAGAGGCCTATGACTCAGAAAAGACTGAGAACATCTTCCCTAAAAAAATCTCTACCAATGTGACATGGAAGATTTCCAGTTGCTCTATGGCTCCAGTTTCATTGTCTGCTATTTGCTTATCATTTTAAGCATCAACAATCTTATCACAGCATCTTAGTTAGAAAACACCCCAGAGTCTATTTAGTACAACCCTTTCTCCTATAATTTTTATCATTATCTCCAGAATAGATCAGACTGAATAAAACAGGATGAAGCAGACACATTTTGGGAAGCCCTAGCTGCATCCCAGCTCTCCTAAACTCCTTCCAGTCTCTGCCTCAGCCCCATCTCTTTCCAATGGTAATGGACCTAGACCTATCAAGTTCCCAAGCTATGCCAACCATAATCCTTTCGATAAGGTGGAATACCATTAGGCATTACTACCTATTTTACCATTATCCCCTCAAGACCAACAGACACTGTTGTATTTTTTTTAATATTCTGCTGCACTGACAACCTCTGAATCTTTATTCCTTGTAGCTTGAACCTACCTATTTTGCATCACCTGATAAATATGTGAGCTTTTTGAGAACAAAGTCTGCCTTGCTTTTCTGTTTGTAGCCATAGCACTTAATATATTGCCCATTTCTTATAAACACTTAATAAATTATTTTTATTCATTTACTCATCCATAACTAAAATGAAGGAGCTTGCCAATGAGATGATGCATTTCTATACTCCCCTGCTACCTGGGAGGCCAAAGTGCATGGATCTCTCAAGCTCAGGAGTTCTGAGGCTTAGTAGGACTAAAGTTGATAGGATGCCCCTCTATATATGACACCAATATAGTGAGGCTCTGAGACCTAAGGACTCCCATAACTCAAAAGGAGAGGTGATCCTCTCTAGGCCAATCAGAAACCAATTAGGTAAAAGTTTACCTGCCAATTAGCAGATGGATCAGGCTCAGAAGTGACCAATATTCATCTACCCCAAAGAAGAAAAAGCAATTAAATGGTGCAGTAGACAGAGCACTGGGGTTAGAATTAGGAATATTCATCTTCAGGAGTTCAAATCTGACCTCAGATACTTACTAGCTGTGTGACCTTGGGTAAGTCAATTAACCCTGTTTGCCTCAGTTTTCTCATCTGTTAAATGAACTGTAAAATAAAGGAAATGGAAAACTGCTCCAGCATCTTTATCAATAATATGCCAAATGGAATTAGGAATAGTCAAACTTGACTGAAACTGAATGAACAACAGTCTCAAAAAATAAAATAAAACAACTTTCCTAGATGACCTCTAAGTCCCATTGAATCGTTTTTCTATGGTCCTACAAGATGGTAAATGCAATTGATTATATATAAATTAATATAGACTTAAGGGTTATTCTTTATTTCTCCCATGGAAACTTACCATATCATGAATTATTTTCTCATATTCTAACTTCATTTATCACTGCACTTTTGAAGGTAACAGACATCATTACTTATTATGAATATTGGGCTTTTTGCTAGGACACAACTCGGGTAAACTATTCAGTCTCATGCTGTGATCTAACATCCAGTAACTTGGTTTTTATTGACCCAATGTGGAAAGCTCAGAAACAGAAAGCCTTTTTCCTTGATTAACTCTGATTTCAAATCTCTCAGAATTCAAAACTTCTGGCATGAGTAACCAAGACCTAAATTGCACAAACTCAATCATGTAACTGATTCGGTTGACTCTTCTCTGTAATCCTAGGATCATAGGGTTTAGAGCCCAGTGACTTTTGTGATCATCTAATCCAAACCCCTCATTTTTTCAAATGTAGTGAAATGAAAAGGGCATTAGCTTTGAAGCTAGAAAACTCAGGGTTTGAATCCCCATCCATAGCGCTTACAAGTTATCATGGGCATGCCACTTAAATTCCCGAGTCCTCAGTTTCCTCATCAGCCTTCATGGAGCTGTTGTGAGGATTGAGTGAGGGAGTGCAGGCAAAGTGATGCTGATGCCAGCACATATTATTCGTAAATGGGAAAAAGAATAAGTTTTTATATGATGCCTACTATATGTACAGGTTTTCTGCTAAGAGTTTCACAACTTTAATTTCATTTGATCCTCACAAAATTCCATAAGCCGATGATGTTAATGTTCCCATTTTATAACTAAGGGAATTTAGACAAATTAAGTGACTAGCCTAGGGAATACCTTTTGCATTCCTGGTTTCTTTCAAGGCAGAACTCAAATACCAACAGCCCCCCCAAATGCTAGGACCCCTCATTAGCTTTTATTTTATTTCATCTGTACTTATGTTCCTTAATAGAATATAAATTTCTTGAAGGCAAGTATTATTTTTTATTTTTATCTTTGTATCCCCAGAGACTAACAATAATAACAACAAATAATATTTATGAAACACTTTTAGGTTTGCAAAGCACTTCACATATTTGTTAATTCAATTGATACTTACTGAGGATGGGGTTATTATTATCCCCATTTCATAGAGGAGGGAACTAAGGCAATGAGAAATTAAATGACTTGCTCAGGATTACATAACTAGCAAGTCACTGAGCAGGATTGGGGAATCTGATCTTCTTGACTCTAAATCCCAGGGTGTCAGCTGCCTGCCCATTATAGTGTCTGGCACATTAAATAGGTACTGAATAAATGCATATTGATTGTTTTCTTGATTAATGGAGTAGACAATGTCAATGTTGCACCCCCTTATCAGAATTTTTCTAATAGGAGCAACAAAATAGAAAAGGCATGAAGATACTCACAGTTCTCAAATCAATCTTCCTAATGACCAGTTCTAACAACACTCCCCAGTTCAAAATTATTTTTTTAAGATTTTATTTATTTTGAGTTTTACAGTTTTTCCCCTAATCTTACTTCCCTCCCCCATCCCCCATAGAAGTCAATTTGCCAGTCTTTACATTGTTTCCATGGTAGACATTGATTCAAAATGAGTATGATGAGAGAGAAATTACATCCTTAAGGAAGAAACATAAAGTATAAGAGATAGCAAGATCAAACAATAAGATATCAGGCATTTTTTTCTAAATTAAAGGTAATAGTCCTTGGTCTTTGTTCAAACTCCACTTTGTCCAAACTCTCTGGATACAGATGGTATTCTCCATTTCACAGCCCCAAATTGTCACTGATTATTGCACTGATGGAATGAGTGAGTCCATCAAGGTTGATCATCACCCCATGTTGCTGTTAGGGTGTACAGTGTTTTTCTGGTTCTGCTCATCTTACTCAGCATCAGTTCATGCAAATCCCTCCAGGCTTCTCAGTTCAAACTTCTTTAGTAGTTCCTTATTATATGTAGACCAGAATACAAATTTCTTAGCATGATATTTAAAGCCCCCCACAAATCTGAATTAAAAACAACTTTCAAACTGCCTAGTGGATAGAGCACTTGCCTCAGAGTCAATAAAACTTTGGTTGGACATGCACTAGTTGTGAGAACCTGGGCAAATCTGTTAAGCTCTCTTCTGTGACTCAGTTCTTTCATCTACAAAATGAGGAAGTTGGCCTCGATGGAGTGCTTTCCAGTTATAAATCTACTATTCTAAGTATTCTACTTTGTAGGCAAACTGGTCTATTAATTGCTCTTAAATCATATTCTATTGTGTCCTGTTTCTGTCCATTCATAGACTATGGCCTAGGCCAGTAGCACACTCCCTCCAAATCTCTGCTTCTTGAAATCTCTTCTCTTCTTTCAAGGCTCAGCTCCAGAGATATTTTCACTATGAAGCTTCCCTGATTCCTCCAGAATAAAATAATTTCTTTTTACTCAGATTTCCCCAGAGCACTTGGTTTGGATTTCTTCTTTGCCTTTATCACACTCATTTCATTCTTATTTGGGTGACCTGGTATTTGAAGCCATTTACCACCTAGCTTTGACCCACCTATCTATCCTTATAGTGGTCTATTTACTATCCAAATAAACCAGGAATTTTTTTCTTATACTTTAATAGAAGAGAGAAAAAAGATATCATTTTAAAGATAATTCTTTTTGCAACTCCCCCCATAAGTGGGAAATGTCCTAGAGGGTGGAAACTATGTCATTTTTTTCATATTTGAATCTTGCATATAGTCAGAGCTTGTTAATTGAATTCAATTTCAGGATTATTATTCTCTCCTTGGTCTCAAAGAACAGGGTAGGCACTCAACAGTCAATCAACTAGCTTTTATTAGTACCTGTCCTAAGGCCCTGTCCTAAGCCCTGAGAATATAAAGGACAAAAAATAGTCCCTGCTTGCAAGGAACTAATAGTCTAATGGAGGGAGACAACATGCAAACAGTTATGTACTAATGAAATATATACATGATAAATTGGAGATAATTTCAGAGGGAAGGCATTATTATTATGGGAGTTAGGAAAGTCTTGCAGAAGGTAGGACTTCAGCTGAGATATTTTTTAAAAAGCCAGGAGGCAAAGACAAGGAAGGATATACTTTCATGCATAGGAAACAGCCTATAAAAATGATCAAAATTAGGAGAAGGGGTGTGGAGATGGAGGAGCAGCATCTCTGCCAGATCTGGGCCCTGGCCCAGCCTTGAATTATACCATTCCTGGAAACAGCACCCTTGCCTCATTCTTCTTCTTTTTTTTTTAGATTTTTTTTCAAGGCAAATGGGGTTAAGTGGCTTGCCCAAGGCCACACAGCTAGGTAATTATTAAGTGTCTGAGAGCAGATTTGGACCCAGGTACTCCTGACTCTAGGGCCAGTGCTTTATCCACTACTCCACCTACCTGCCCCTGCCTCCTTCTTCTTAATCATTATCCCTGCTCCCTAGACCTAAGAAGATCAGAACTTACTGCCCCCCCCCAGTGCCTCTGTGTTCCAGCTGAATTTATTGATAGGAGTTCTGCAGAATAGCATTAGAGCTGGAAAGGACCATAAAGATCACCTTTGTTCCCAGAAGATTTATTAATCACTCAATCAACAAACATTATGATGCATCTACTACAATGTTCTAGATGTTGTGCTAGAGACTGGGAAGACAAAATAAAAAATGAAATTTCTCCTTCCCTTTAAGGATTTTGTATTCTTTCAGGTATGAAACATCTGATTTGCTAGAATCCAATGGAGAAGATATAAAATACCTGAACAAGCACTAAGTATTTCTTCCAAACTGTTACTAGTATTCCTCCTCTCCCAAACATTATCCATTTTATTTAACAGGTAATAAAATAATAAGGGGAAAATGTTAGCAAAAGGAACTGTTTTTACAGTATGTATTTTTTGGAGGGAGGATGTTAGTAGCAAGAAGCTTAGAAGAAAAAAGTAAGGGCTTCAATCATCTCAGGACAGAGAGTTTACCACTGGGGCCAAAGCCCAATGCTAAAGTTTTGTCATCTTTGGGGTTTCAAGGGGCTGACCATTCTGCTTTCTAAGTGTGCTGTAATTCATTTATCACCTAAACATTAGAACATAAACAAACATATATATTTACACACATACACACACACACACAAAGCCAATGTATAATAATAGACATGCCTTTGCCTTCCCCTGTCCTCAAGAAGGCTGTTTATCTGTACAACATGACTGTTTGGGGATTTTTTTCTTATAATTTAGTACTTAGATGATAGAAAGAAGAGAAAAAAATTCATCTCAAAGATAATCCTTGTTGTAAACCTCTCAAAAAAGGTCTCTTTATCTGCAACTCCCTGCTTTCCTTAAAAAAGTTGCCTCTAAGTAAGTTTTATTTCTCTCGCTGGTAGATGTTCAAGCCCCAGATATTGCTTTCATCCTTCAAAAAGATAACATTTTTTTTCTCCTCTCGGTCCATCTCCCTTAGGTCTGTCTTACTTCTCTCCTTCTTCTGACTGTTTTTTTTTCATTTATATATTCTTACTATACTTCTCTCTCTCTTTTCTGTTGTTTTGTTTTTCCTTCCCCCTTGAGACAGTTTTCAAATTATGACTTCTCACTGTTCTTGCAGTAATTGAGCTTGGGAACAATTTTCCATTGGATGGAATGGACTTGGAACAGAAAGAAGGCAAGGAAGGAGAGTTATCTACCTAGGGGAGGCCTTTTAATTGCAAGGAGAGGAAAACTCCAGGCATAGTCCCTTGGAAATTCTCCTGTAGCATTAATTAAGCTGCAGAAAGACTAATTCAAATGCCATTCTACACGCTACTCCTCCTCACCCCCATATATGAATGCCCCCCCCCATGCTCCCAGCTCTCAAATAACTTCTTTTAAGATAATCCAGTTGGACTCTATTCCTTTGCTGAACACATCAGTCACCCAAAGCTTGGTTTTAGATGCAAGCACCTTAGTACATTGGCCACTGCGGAGGCAGGGAGAACCTTCCTTGCTTTTCTAATTATTATTGGAAAGGTCTTTGTATTATTAGGATTTATATTACAAGCACCAGAGTACAGTGCCTGAGGATGATAGCATGCTGACTCAGATAAGGAGTTAGCTATGTTTCTTCTCTTCCTACTGAAGTAGACTAGGTGCCAAAGCAGAGATGACCAGTAAATCAAAGACTGGCTATCTTCTGGAATTTTTAAATGTGTCCTTCCACAGAGACAGTGCCTATATTTTGACTGAAGGTTTTGCAATCATCCCCTGGCTGGGTAACTTTTGAACAAATTGCTTTACATTTCTCATTCTCAGTTTACATTTCTGAAAATGAGGGGGGTTCTAGATAATCTCTAAGATCTAGTCCAAATTTAGCATTCTTTGATTCTGTGAAATCCTGATCTAGCCATTAGTCCTAGTTTAGTCAAAGCTTTGGAATTGTTTGGGTTTGTTTGTTCATTTTGTTGAGTCACGTCTGACTCTTCATGACCCAATTTGAGATTTTCTTGGCAAGGATACTAGAGTGGTTTGTCATTTCTTTCTCCAACTCATTTTACAGTTGAGAAAATTATGGCAAACAGGGTTAAGCAAATAGCCCAGGGTCACATAGTAAGTATTAGAGGTCAAATTTGAACTCAGATCTTGCTGATTCCAGCAACAGTATTTTATCCACAGTGCTACCTAACTGACCCTTCAAAGTAGTGAGGTTGAATTAATACCAATTATAAACTTGGATTAAACTATACAAAGAATCCTGACATCAGTTATCAGAGATTGTGGGGTAGTAAAGATGACTTTAGCACCTTTTGTGTATAGTAGACTGTAGTTACTTATTTCTGTTGATTCACCACTTGGTAACCTAAGTTAAAAGAATTATCTTATTTAATCATTGAACCTCAGTGTTGGAAAGTCCCTCAGAGATCAACTAGTCCAACCATATGTTTAATACAGGAGCTTTACTTTACAAAGGCTTAACAAAGGTTTACCCAGTCTCTGCTTGAAATCACTTAACAGTTAATAATATAGTCCATCCACAAATATTTATTAAGTGCCAGCTGGATAAGAACTGGAGCTATGATTTCATTGCTCTAAGGCAATGATATCAAATTCAAATAGAAATAAAGGCCACTAAACCTAAGGACCCTTGCAGATGGTTTATAAGTTAGAAAAACATGTTATCATCATCTATATTCTTTTGTATTCTTATTTATTTCCCAATTACATTTTAATCTTGTTACAAAAGTACTCAGTGAGAATGCTGAGGATAGCATGGTTGATACCTCTAGGGTAGGGAACTAGTAAGGATCTTCTAACAATTCAGGAGAACAATTCTCTACAAGCAAGTTGCTTAACCCTCTTTGCCACAGTTTTCTCATCTATAAAAGGAGCTGGAAAACTAAATGGCAAACAACGCTAATATCTTGATTCAACAAAACAAACAAAAAACCCAAAGCTTTGACTCTTCTAGGACTGACTTATAACCAGCATCAATGTTTCACAGAATCAAAGGATGCTAAATTTGTAATAGTTTAGTGATTAACTAATTACATTTACAGAGAAGCAAACTGAAGCTGAGAGAAGTAAAGCAATTTGCTCAAAAGTAATACCACCAGGAGGTGAGTACTCAGAAGTTAAGAGACTTTCCCAATGTTACACAGCTGATCTTTATTAAAATCGAGTTTGCAGCCCAGGTTTCCTAACTTTGAGACCAATTCTCTATCCATCAAGACATTTTTTTCTGTTCAGTTGTTTTCCAGTTATATCTGATTCATGTGACCCCATTTAGTGTTTTCTTGGCAAAGATTCCAGACTGCTTTGCCATTTCCATCTTCCATTCATTTGACAGATAAGGAAATTCTTGTTAACATGATTAAGTGACTTGCCCAGGGTCACACAAGTAGTCAGTATCTGAGACTGGATTTGAACTCAGAAAGATGAGCCTTTGCCCAGTACTTATCCACCTAGCTGCCCCCTTATCTCTTACCAATTGTCTATAAAAAGAAGAATTGAATTGCATTGTCTCTAAGATCCCTTCCAACTCTAAATATCGATTCCACTCTTTTCTTGAATATACTACAAACACACACACACACACAGACCCATCCTGCCCTGCTTTTACTCCTGCTTAGAATGCTCTACCTTCTTCTCTACCTCCTAACAACTTTTAATATTAATCCTTTATATTAACAGTGCTCTGTAATTAAAAATTACTTTAAATGATATCTCATGGCCTCTGAAGAAGATAATGTAACCTTGATTATTCCATTTTACAGATGAAAAATCAAGGTTATTAAGAGGAAAACCTTGTTGCTTAAGTTCACTCAGCCATTAAGTGGCAGGACTGGAATTTGAACATAGTTTGAATATAGCCAGATTCTCTCTCCAAATACTGAGGGCAATCTTTTCAATGAAGCCTCCTCTTACTTCCCTAGTATCCAGACTTTTCCCTTCTCTGGACTCTAAAAGTACTATCTTAGACACTCATTTGATATTTAGCATTTTCTACCTTATAGCATTAGTTGTTTGTCCTGTCCTCCCTCCCACTCCACCCCCCCCCCAGATTATTTTGTATCTCCTCAATTAGGCTTTTTTTTTCCCAGTAGGGTCCATGCTGGAGGTATGCTGGAGCCAGCCCATACAGTCTCCAGAGAATCCATTGTTTAATTTTTGGATGTGAGCATTTATACCTCTGAAATCTGCAGTTACAGATTTGAACTTGCTTAAATGTTTCTGTTAACCATCTAGATTTAAGAAAGTGATGGAGAAGATGTTAATAGCCTAAAATAATGTCATGCTTCCATGGCACACCCCTAGTCCTTGTTTCATACCTCTTTGTTTCTTCTCTCCTTCACTTCTCTCTGTACATCCAGTATAGAGGGTTCAATAAATACCTGTGGATTGGTTGATAGCTCACTTATTATAATGATGTCTTGATCCCCAAGAGAAAGAAAGACAAAATGATTGCTTGCTTAGTCTTCAGTGGAAAAGGGGGAAAAAAGCTCTTTGTTCTCCTGTGCTAAGAAAGAGCCCTCCATACACTTGAAGTCCAGCATTCAGTAGTCTGTTAGCTTATTTCTTTCTAAGTTCAATATAACCTTCCATTATTGGCCTTATTTTCAAACCCTTCATTTATCTTTGAGGCTAATCACTGAAGCTTTCCCCAAGTTATCAATGTACCTTCTTGTTTGTGGAGCTTAGAGCTAGATATAGAAACCCTCCAAATACAGACCACTGCTGGTCGAATGGAAGGATTATGTCATGATGCAATATGTACTCACTGATTTGTATAATGTTTATCTGCTTCTAATCCCAGCTCTGCTCTGCTCTGTTCATGTATAGCTAGTTTTCCCTCATCCTCTTCTTGGTATTTGTTACACTTACCCCATGGAACTCACTATCTTTTCCTGACAATTTGGCTAACTTATTTTTAGATGGTTAAAATGCTCCTTGGCTTTAGAAAGATTTCTTTTAGGCTCTGGCTACAAGTGCTAATGTAATTTTCTTGGATTTCCTGTTAGAGAGATGCAGCATGTCTTAGTGGGGCAGCTAGGTGGTGCAAGGGCTCGAGTGCTGTGACTGGACTCAGGAAGACAAATCTTCCAGTTCAAATCTAGTCTTACACACACACTAATGTTTGCATTAATTTTCTTATCTGTAAAATGAAGGAAATGGCAAGCCAGTCCAATATCTTCGCCAAGAAAGTCCCAAATGGTACAGAAAGACTGGAGAAGATAAACAAAATAAGACCAATCCCAACTCCACCCCATCCTAGTTCATTTCTTGGAGCTACAGGGCCTAAGGAGGAGAGGGTATTTTCTCTCATCCAGTTTAGTGCATAGGGCCAATTCTGTGGGTTAACAAGAACAATTGTGCTTCTGTCAAATTTAAGCATGTAACATTCAGTTCAAGCTACCCAGCCATTGGAAAGACATTATTCCTACCTACATAGTAGGATAACATAGAATATTTCTCCTAGAAGTAGGTCATTGGTATCTTTAAGGGTAGATGACTCCATCTTAGGCAGTCTGTATATGTATTAAAGCCCTGGCATACATACATTGTGGGAAAGTTATCCCAATACATGTAGGATCAGTGTGTTTCATAAGGTAGCAGGTCATTGGGTCCCATTATGGAAGCAGGACTTTCACCCAATACAGAAATCAAGAGAGCAAAGAATTATAGGTCTAATAAATATTTATTACTTGATTTGTTTATCTAGTAAATGGCTCCTAGATCCTTTAACATAAGAACTATGTTAGTAAATAAAGGTGATAATAATTTTCTAAACAGACCCAAGCAACTTGAATATACCAGGATCTAAGAAAGGACATGTTATAGTTCTCCTGGGAAAGAAAAATTCAGAAATCTGAGCAAAGAATTTTTCATAAGATGCAGGAAGTAGAGATAGCAGAGGAGGGAGTAGATACAGACAGAGACAATAGAGTCAGAAAGAGGGGGAGAAGACAGATTGAGAGAGAGAGAGAGAGAGAGAGAGAGAGAGAGAGAGAGAGAATAAGGGGGGCAGGAGAATAGCTGATCAAAGGGTATCCCGATAACTTTCACTCTTCAGCTCCTTTAGCTGCAGGGGGAATATGTGGGAAGGGTTTTTCAGTTGAAGATTTCATTTTAATCCTCCCACAAAAGCATTCAAGTAAACCCTTTCCCTGTGAGAAAGCATGAAGGGAAGAAACAGAAGAGAAGATTTTCAGTGGAAAATATCCATGTAGAATACAACTAATATGGTTCACTTAGAGAATACAAGCCATCTGGGCATTTGATAAAAGGAAAAAAGGGGCACGTAAATTATAAGTAGTATCTTAGTCTGCTTATGAGTACAAGACATTTCACCCCACTAGCAGCTTGGCTTTTCGGAAATGGGGATTTTCTGTGTCCAGGTGGAAAACCTTTCTTATTGAACATGCCATGCTTTCATTTTTTCCTCTCCCTAGCAAATTTGGATGCAGGTAGAGTACTTTTCAGATAGACCTCTAAGAAGTCCTTCTATTTTCTAAGTTTTGAAGATGTTTTCATTTTCAAGAAGTACCTAACTTTCTAAATCTATCATCTGATAAATAAATGTATACAAATTCATAAAGAATCTCTAATTTCATCAACATAAGGAACTCCCAATATAGGCTTCTACCATCAAGATTCCAATCCATGTATCATTTTATATGCTTTGTAGATAAATTCAAGGGAGTGGTTTGAAGCACTTAGAGATTTAGTGACTTGCCAAGAATCACAAGGTAAACAAATTATCAAAGATAGGATTTGAACCTGGATCTTTGTGATTTCAAGCTTTACCTAATATATAAGGTGAATTGATAATTTATGAAATTAGGAAATGGGGGCAGGCACACTTGGTTCTTTGAGTATTTATTCACTGAGGATGATCATGATTGGCTGTGGGAAAGTGGGCATTTTAATTAAACACAGAGGTCATGAGGCCAAAAGCCCATAGTGGTACAGAAGCAGACAGGGGATGAAGACAGGGAATAGAAGGGTGGAAGAAAGCAGGCAGTGTGGAGAAGGAGAGACAGAGTATCATTCACTTAACCATGGATTCACAGAAGGAGTAGTAGGCAATATGAACCTTGAGAGGATGTAAGAGTGGGGGATAGAGGAGTTTGAGGTCTCATTTATCTAGTGCTAGTTTTTTTGGGGGGGGTTGTTGTTTGGGGTTATTTTTGGAAACAATCTGCTATCTGAACCAACTTATAGTTATTTCAATAACACATCCAAACCATCTCAAATTTATGAACAAAACTTAAGACATCACCCCAAAGTTATTAGCACATTTTTGATGTTCTGTTGTTCTGGAACTGTAGAGGTCTGAATTTTGTCTGAAATTTATATAGTATAGATCCAGAAACTTTGACAAGCAGTGGCCAAATGATTTACTCTGAATCAACACATATTATCATAATATGAATTTTAGCTATATATGATAAAATTTGTAGATTATGTTCCTTTGATTTATGGGACAGTCTGTATGCTCTTTCCAACTTCTCCTTTGCAATCTTACTTCCTGCTAAAATTTTCTGACTAGAGGGGAAGAGGGGGGTCAAGGGGATCAGAATATAATACAGTTTTAACATACTAAGTGACTGAAGATATGATATGGAACAATGTTATATAATTAATATAACACAATACCATTTTCCATAATCCACTGGAGAAGAAAATGGCAAACCACCCCATTATCTTTATCAAGTAAACCCCATAAAATGGAGTCAGACATATGAACATCAATAATAATAATAATATAAAATGCTATAATGTAGCATATTGCAATATAGCTTGTACAGAAAAAAAGTACTCTGAGATGAGTTATGAAGGAGAATATCATCATTGACAGGGAAGATCATGGAAGCCTTCTTCTAGGAAGTGATGATGAATCAGGATGTGTGGGGATTTAGCAGAAAAAATTCTAGGATTAAGAGAATGCTGTTACCTCTACACTCCTTTCTATACTAATATCTATTATTGATGTAGTACTTTAGATATATATTACTTCTTTTGATCCTTAGAATAACCCTGGAACTTGCTGAAGATCATAGAGCTAATATGTGGTTATCACCTTCTGACAATATGGTAACATTCTAGGATTAAGCAATGGAGATTCGAAAGTTCAGTGCATGTTCAAGAGATGAAAACAGGATACATGGATGAGAATAATATAAAGAAAGGCAGGAAAGCTTGGGAGAGACAAGATTATAGAGATCCTAGAAAACAAAAATTATAAACTTTGTAAGAGCAAAAGGGAACTTGGAAAGATTTTTAAGTTGAAGAATATCGGGAGCAGACCTAGGTATAAGTGATTAATTTGTCAGAGGGTGATAATTGAAGTAAAATAACTGCTAGATAGTACAATAAATGGAGCACTAAATTTGCTATCAGAGAGACTTGTATTCAAATTCTGCTTCAACCACATATTAGCTCTATGATCTTCAGCAAGTTACAGGGTTATTGTAAGGATCAAAGGAAATAATATATCTAAAGTACTATATCAATATTAGATATTAGTGCAGAAGAGAAAGTAGATGTAACAAAAACATCAGAATACAGCTTCAGTAGCTTAGATAGATGACAATAAATGTCTTATTAAGATGGGGGGGTAGAGTAAGATAAAAGATACAAGTCATGTTGCAAAGGTGAACAGAGAAGAATTAATGACAGTTGAGTTAAGTGAGCAAGCTTCTATCTTAATATATGCTAGGCATTGTCTTAAGTTCTGGGTATGTAAATAAAGGCAGAAAGCGTCCCCACACTTAAAGAGATCACATTCAGGTCAGTAAGACAAAATGCAAATAGCTTATTGTAGTGAGTTGGAAGGAATCTCACAGGGAATGTGTTAAGTATGAGGGTGACTAGGAAAGGCTTTTGCAGAAAGCAGCCTCTGAACTGAGTCTTGAAAGAAGCCAGAAATGCTAGGGAGCAGTGATGAGGAGGAAGATCTTTCCGGGTACAACCAATGAAAAGTCCACAGAGGAGGGGGATAGACACTTATGGATGAGAAATAACCAAGAAATCCAGTTTCACTGTATTGGATAGTACTTGGAGTATAAGACTATTAGAGAGATAGGAAGGCACTAGATTATGAAGGACTTTGAATGACTCACATAGGATATCATGTTTGATCACAGAGGTGATAGAAAACTAATAGAATTTATTAAATAGAGAATGAAATGGTTAAATCTATGCTGTAGGAAGATCAATTTGACAGGTGATTGGAGGATGGATGGAAGAGGGGAGAGTCTTGAGGTAGGGCAAAGGTAACATTAAAACAAATTATTGTACTAGTCAATGTATACTGGATTTGAACCACAGTAATGGATTTGTTTAAAAAAGAAGGGAGCATATATGACAGATGTTATGATAGTAATGTCATCAGGAACGGGCAAAAGATCAGACATAGGAAGAAAGGAATAAGGACTCTAGAATAACAACCAGGTTGTGGACCCTTGGGTAATGGGGAATACGGCTGTGCCCTGGACAGTAATAGGAAATTTTGGAGGCAGGGAGAATTTTAGAGTAAATTAATTGAGTTTGACTTTGGGCATATTTTGTTTAAAATATCTATAGAATAATCCAATTTGAGATGTACCATTGGCAAGATCAGAGGTCAGGAGAGAGGGAAGGATAAATCTGAGAAGAGTTTGCATAAAGATGATCAATGAATCTATCTATGGCAGTTCAAGAAATCAGTAGGGAGAATATAAAGAGAAAAGAAAAGAGGACCCAGGGTCAGACCTTAGAGGATACCTATGGTTACCAGGCATGATTCTGTTGATGATGCAACCAAGGAAACTCAGAAGAAGTGTTCAGAGAAGTAGGAGGAGAAACAGAAGTGTCATAAACATCTCAAAGAGGCAAAAGTATCAAAGAGAGGATGAATGACATTGTCAATCAATCAATTGACATTGTTAAAGAGGGGGTTAAGAAAAATGGATTAAGAAAAGGCTTTGATAGTTGAGGGATTATTACTTACAGTGCAGAACAGTTTCAATTGAATGATGATGAGGACAGAAGCAAATTATAGAAAGTTTAGAGAATGAGGATGAAGGAAAAATTAAATATAAAGGGAAACTTTCAAAGTAAGGATAATGGATGAATGGTGATAGCTTTGACTAAGTGTAATGTCAGAAGGAAGGAATTATGGGAAAAGTTAATAAACTCAGTTTTATATTTAATGAGCATGAGCTAAAGTGGGAGAACCATTGTCACTTATGACATATTTATTGAATTCAGTTGTTAATTTTTATTCATTATTTTACCAATAAAGGGTTAAAATATCAAAGTAGCCATTTATTACAAACCTGTTTGCTAAGTTAAGTAATTGTGAGATATCCATATGTATAAAAGAGATGTGCAAATGTAGAGACAACTCCATTCCAAATGTTCATATGTGCACCACCTGTGTTCCTCATTTCCCAGAAGTCTGGCTTTATTATTGAAGGGCGCAGTACATAGGCCTGAGAAGCTTAACACACTGAAGCTCTGGACTGCCAAGCTCAGTCTTAATAGGAGGAATTACAGACATATGCCACACTCAGTCCAACTTCCTATTTCTGAGTAGATTATTTAATCTAAATGTTAAATAAAGGGAAATAGAAACATTAGAAACTTAGCATCTTCAAAACTGTCCTCTTAGATGTTATTATATCACTAAATTTAACTGTTGGAGAAAAGGTCAATTTTTAGTCTTTAGACAATTGATTGAATTCAAAGAAAAGGTGAAAGTTGCATCTTTTATTCAATTAGTCTATCGAAAAAAGCTAATTATAACACGTAAAATTTTCCTGGTGCTATGGACTTAAAAAAAATATTGTCTCCTCTGTCCCTCCCAGCCCCACTCCACAAAAAAAATATTCCCTTGATTAACCTTACCTTTCTCAAGCTCAGACAGGCCTTTGCAGTATTCTATTTTCATATTTTTGCACTCTGGAGGGCAGATATCATTGATCTCTTCTAACTCAGCAAATCTCTCTCTGTGAAGCCCCTGAGGTGGAGACTCTTCCTTCCATTTCATGTTTTATTTTGTTCTATGAATCAGAAATCCCACTAGAAGTTTAGTAATTATTCTAACACATCTGAGAACAATTTCAGAAAAGGCATGTTAATTTCTGACACCTACATATTTGTAATTTTTTTTATATCAAAGTCAGGTTTGCTTCTATGAGAAACGGGAGGAATTCAGTAAGGAGGGAACAACACAAGTGGGAAACAAATGCCATTAGCCCAAATCCCTAAGCAAAGTTCAAGGGTCAGAAAATCTTACCAAGAAAGAACAGAGCAAGTGATCAAAGATCCAAGAAAGTAATCACCAGAAGCACAGATAGGCAGGGTTTAGTATCAAGAAATGGAGAAACTACTAAGCTCAGGCAGAAAATCTATTTCTACTGGGGATTAAGGGAAAATAAGGAATAACTGGATCAGGATAGGATCAGAAATGAGAATGGCTGGAAATGAATGTAAAACTAAGGAAAGCTTCTTTTAGTTTCTTTGTCTAAGGATGGGATTAGTCATCCAAATCTGGAGTGAGGCTGAACACAGAGGTGGGAATTGAAGTTTCATGAATTGTTCTGTTCAAAGAATTTTATTATCTAGTGGCCAATCTTCTGGTGATTGTTCACCTGCATGCCACAATGAGGCATTGAATGAAGATTAATGGTTACTGGGTTATTTAAAAAAAAAAAATATATATATATATATATATATATATATATATATATATATATATATATTTATATGTCATTCTGTTTAAAATCAAGTATCCTCAAACCAAAAAAGAACAACCCAAATATATGAGATATTTTGTAGCTCAAAATTAATTTTGGAAGCTATTTTGTTGATTATGTTTCAAAGTTAATGGGATAGATTACATGTAAGACATTCTTGAAAGAGTCTGGAATTTTGAGTCAAAAGACCTGAATTCAGTTCTGGTGTTGATAGAGTTATTTGGATTTAGGCAAACCACTTTAACCCCTTTGAGTCTTGGGTTCTTCATCTGTAAACTGGGAATGAAAATATAGGCAATACCTATATCACAGAGTTATAGGTAAAATACTTTGTAAATTGTAGAAAGCTTTATAAATGTGAGCAATTGTTGGAAATCTTACTATCTGAAGACTTCCTAGGAAGGTTGTTCATCCAATTTATCAGGTCGCCTTTATCCTTCCTTCCTTTTTGAGCTGTTGCCTCAAAAGAAGAGATGAATAAAAGGCTGTGTATTAAACTCTCTCTTCTCTGCAGCCATCCCAGCATGGATGGAGAGGATGGGCAGCAGCAGATGAAAGCAGATCTGATAACAAATGACATGAATAGCAGTTTCCAGCATTAGTACTTTGCCAACATTAGCTAATTGATCCTCATAACACCCCTCTGAGAAAATTAAGTATTATTATCCTTATTGGAAGGTGAAGGAAATAAGACAGAATGGTTAAGTGACTTGGTTATAGCTACCCAAAGTTGTCAGCTAGAGAGGCAGCCTCAAAGAAAAGATTGGAGTTCAGGAGGCCAGAAGAGCAGAGCTACTTAATGTACCTAATTATTTTTAAATGGCTTTTAAGGAAGGGAAGGAGGTATGAATAGTTGATATTGATAGAGGCATAAAAATGTTGCTATTCAATTAAAAAGCTAATAAGAAATACACTTAAAATACATATTAGGGTGAGTTGTCAAAGGTGGATTAAAAAGTCCGTATTCGATGAAAGCAAAGTAATTAAGGAATAAGAAGGCATAGGACCCTGAAGAGAACTATTTCCCTGAATCAAAACACCCTAATAGAAAATAAACCATATACTGTAAGAAGAGGGAGTTAATGAAATTCCATTTTTTAGAAACATCTTGCTCTTACATAACACCCAAGGTTTGTTTCCTATTCATAACTGCATTTAAGTATTACCACCCCCATTTTACAAATGAGAAAACTGAGGCTCACAGAGGTCAAGATTTGCCTACAGTCACATAACTAATAAAAATTAGAGCTGGAACTCAAATTCAGGATATCAGAACTATGCTTTTTGCTATGGAAAATTGCATTCCAGTCTTTTATACTTATTCGGGAGTGTTAACAGGGGATCTCATTTATTTTAAAATAGTATTTTTCTTTTTCCAATTGCATGCAAAAACAATTTTAAAACTTATTTTTTCCACATAATAGTATATTTCCAAGATAAGTTTTCAGCATTCATTTTTTTTTAGATTTTTTGCAAGGCAATGGGGTTAAGTGGCTTGCCGAAGGCCACACAGCTAGGTAATTATTAAGTGTTTGAGGGCAGATTTGAACTCAGGTCCTCCTGACTCCAGGGTTGGTGCTCTATCCACTGTGCTACCTAGCCATCCCTAGTTTATACATTTTCAATCATGTTAAGCATATTTCCATATTAGATCTTTAACATTCATCTTTAATTGATTTCCTAAATTTCCCTCCCTCCTTCCACACCCCCTTCCCTAAAATGGTAAGCAATGTGTTATAGTTTTAGTTTACACATATATATATATATATATTTGTATATATATATATATGTAATGTATTTTATGTGTATATGTATATATTAATCTTGTTCTGAAAGAAGAAATAGACCAAATAGACCAAAGTGGGGAAAAAGAAGTGAAAACATTTTGTATTCAAAATCCATCAGTTCCCTCTCTAGATGTGGATAGCATTTTCCATCATGAGTCCTTTGGAATTGCAGTGGGCCTTATCTTGAGAAATATGATAAATATCATATTTGAAAGGAACCTCAGAAACCAGCTATTCTAATACATACCTGAAAAATAATACTCTCTATAGTTCTCTTACTCCCAATAAGTGATCATCCCACTTTCCTTAAAGAATCTTCAATGAGAAGAAATCTAATAAAACTAGCAACAACAATAATATTGATATTTATATATTTATAGAAATTAATTCTATAACACTTTAAAGTGGTTTTAAATAGCATTTTAAAGTTTGCAGAAGACTTTGCAGATGTTGGTTCATTTGATACAACAATCCTGTGAAATATTTTCTATTACTACTCTCATTTTACAGATGAGGAAACTGAAGGGTTAAGTGACTTGCCCATGATCACACAGCTAGGAAAGGTTGCAGTCAGGATATGAATTCAGGTTGACTCTAAGTACAGAGCTTTATCTGCTTTGCCCCATTACTGCCACATGAAGTGCTCCATTTCACTCTCTGACATTTTTAATTTGGGGAAACTTTTTCCTTACATAAAATCTAAATCTGTCTCTTTTAATTTTTCACCTAGGACTCTGAATTCTGCCTTCTCGGGGCCTAAGTCCCAAGCATTAAGTTCTTCAAAAACTTGAAGATGTCTCTTACCCCCACCATGCACATAGTCTTCTTTTCTCCAAGCTAAACATCCCCATTTCCCCCATTTCCAAAATGGGTCCTGGTTAGAGGAATATTTGACATGTGGGAACAAGAAAATAAAATCCTCTTGTAACCAGAGTTTGAGAAGAGGATTTCAATTCTGAATACATTGCCTGAATAGGAAACAAACTCACAAGGAATTAGGTATGAACCTTAGGCTAAAGAAAATCTGCACCCAAATGAGGCAGAGAATGGGCTGATGTATGTTAATGACTGTATAATGAGAGTAAATACAGAAATGTGGAACCTTTGTAAAAGTAGATAAATGGGACATGGGGGTTTGCAGGGAAGAAACTTTCTGCACTATATTCATTAAGGGAAGAAGGTAGGGCTGATTGAATCTATTATCCTAAGACCAGTAAGAGTAGAATCAAAGTATAGTAGCTTGGAGGAGCTAATCTCCATAGTGACTTTATAGAACTATGAGAAGATAAAAATACTTTGCTGCTAATTTAGAACCTATGAGTTGAGAAAAATGAGGGGAGGGGAGAAGAGGAAAGAAGGAGAGGAGAGAGTAGGGGAGAAGAGAGGGGAGAGGAAAATATTGTGAGGGAATAGGGTGGAGAGGAAAGTAATTAGAGGAGAGGAGAGGAGAGGAGGAGAGAGGAGGGGAAGAGAAGAGATGGGAGAGGAAAAGAGAGAAGGAAAAAGAAAAAAGGAGAGAAGAGAAGAAATGATAGGAGAAGAAACAATAAGAGAAGAAATGAGATGGAAAGAAAGGAGAGGAGAGGAAAGAAGAGTAAGAGAGAGTAGAGGAGAGGGAAGAAGAAAGGCAGGAAGGGGAGGGGAGAATAAAAGAATGAGACAAAGGGAGTGAACGAAGGAAGAGAAGAGGAAAGGAAAAGGGAAGAGAGGGATAAGAAAGAAAAAGATGAAGAGATGAGGAGAGAGAGAGTGAGAGAGAGAGAGAGAGAGAGAGAGAGAGAGAGAGAGAGTCAGAGGGTGAATGAGGAAGAAAGACAGTAAGGAAAGAGGGAGAGATGGGAAAGAGAGTAGAAAGAAGAAAGGTAGAGAGGGGGAAATGAGCTTGACATTATGGCTATATTAACCCAGTCAAAGGAAAATGGAGTTTGGCACTGATAAGTAAAATCAGCATCTTAATTTCAGTTCTAACATACAGATTTGCTATTTTCACTCGGCAATTATTGTCATGACTAGGACCAAACCTTTATAGTTTTGGCAGTGAGTGAAGAGCTAGCTAGCAATATGTAGTCTTGCTCACTAGTACTTATAGTCTAAAATCTACTCGTATATTTCTAAATCCACCATTATCTGCTTTATTCTAGTTTGGTTGACCTCATTTGTGAGACCTAATGAGATCTGATTTATAGTAGCTACTTAATAAATGTTTATTGAATTGAGAGACTGATATATTTAATTGAATTGAAAGAATTAAATTCTGGAATAACTATCATTAGTTTTCATCACACTTAAAGATACCCAAGTCCTTTCCTTTGCCCTACTAACTAGGGTGAAATCCAAAGCAATTAGGTAAGGAGAAACATGAGAAATTTCTTTCTCAGTAGTTATCTTTTCTCACTGTATTATTGAATTTCAACTGAGCCACTATAATGGGAAGTTATTCCCTTGTTCTTGGTATGTAGGATATTTGCATGAAAATGGTATCTCTGTCTTTCAAGACTTCATCTGGCCCTGTTGGTTATTTCTTCCCTGAAGAAGAAATCTCATTGGTGACACTGTAATTTACTATCTTGCTAAGGATCATGATGCAACACAGAGAGAATTAGAACCCTAGGTGGGAAATAAGTGATGGGAACTGGTGAGTTTGGGGAGACAATGATCCTGTTTGTCATGCAAATGGGCCAAATAACAGAAAAGAAATAGCAGGAGAGAAAAATGCACAAAAAAGACACAGTTTTGGCTGCAGACAAAATTGTTTCTAAATAGGATGTTTTTCAAAACTTCCCTTGCAGCATCAGCTGCACTTCAAAAATGAATGACACAACGAGTTTGGTCTTTGTAATAGAAAAATGTGATTTGAATACCTACAAATGGAGAAAGATTCACAGTCTAGTCTTTCCTGTCTTTTTCAACCCTGAGCTAAAGCCTTTCTGAAAACTACTGGGAAGGGTAATTTCAGGTCCCAACTTCATTTTCCAACAACCAGAAAAAGATCTATTTGGGTATAAATTAGCTAAAAATATATAGATGACAGAGTAGGTTTTTATATGTAAAGACCAGGGAGGCCACTTGGTGACGTCTCTCAGCAGGGAAAAAATATGACATTATTCAACCAAACTGACATTGTCTCCCTACTATTACCACCATCAGAACCAACAGCTCCACTTTCTCATCCACACCCAAACAAGCTCCTGGGGGTTTGATAAATAAGGTTTCTTTCTTTTTCTCAGAAAGCAACTGATCCTGTTCTTGTTGAAGGAGTCTCATACTTGCCTGATTCTTTTGTTTCCAGTTTCCGTTTGCACCTGGAATCTTTAGTGTAGCCAGATTTCAAATTATTCAAGTTTTCCTGGGTTTATTCAAGGCTATCCTACTTTGACCAACAGATACCAGAGGGTGTGAAGGAGGAGAGGGAGGAAAGGAAATGTCAACTACTCCAGTAAAAGTTTTAGTATGAGAGAGAAAGTTGAATCAATTGACTAAAATTGAAGTCCGGGGATTTAGATTCAGAGATGGTTAAACTGGAATAGAGAGACCTTTAGGTCATCAGATAAAATGTGCTCAGGATCAGATGTCTAGAGTGGGACAAGAATTTAAAGATCATTAAGCCTAAATCCCTTATTTTAAAGATGAGTAAACTGAGGAACAAATTGATTAAGTAAATTGCCCAGTCACATAGCTATTGGTAAATGTTTAAGGCATGGTTCAAATCCAAGTCTTCTTAATGTCAAATCCTGTTTCTATATACACTATGCTAAACTTGTTTGTTTCTGAACCCTAATCCATAAATAAATTTTCAAGTCATTTCCCTAATATCAGTAAACAAGAAGCTCCATTTGTCTCTATAGGTAGTCTTTAATTTCCATGCTTTACCATCATATTAGTTGATTCCTTCTCAAAAGACTCATAGATCTCACTTTCCCCTCTTTCTTATTATGTTCTCTCTTCTAAAAACATCATTAAATATTCTCCTATGTTCAACTACAGTGAATTAATATAGAAATTTCCCTCTTTGGAGCACTTTGTTATGCAACTCTATAATGAGAAGTAAGGTGTTTTGAATTGAAAATGGACTGAGAATAAAGAAGATCTAAATTCAAATACTACTTTGGTACCTCCTTAACTGTGTAACTTTGGACAAAATAACTAACCTATCTGTTCCTCAGTTTCCTCTTCTATAAAATAGGGTTAATTATTGTTTCTTCCTCATAGGGTTCTCCTAAGAATAAAATGAGATAATAAATAAGGAAATTTATAAGCTTTAAAGTATTCTATTAGTGCTAATTATTATTAGTAGTAGTATTAAATTACTTTTGCATAAGAAAGAAGGGAGAAAATAAGATAAAGAGAGATCAGGAAGGAGAAAAATAAAAAAATCACACAATTGATGATTAATGCCTCTATTATATGGTAGTAATGGTGATGGGGAGATCTAATCATGAGATATGGGAGAAATAGGATTGACAGCATTTGGTAACTCATTTGATATGCTGTGAGTGAGAAGTCAAAGACAATTTCAAGGTTATAAACATGGTGAAACTGGTAAATGGTAAAGAACAAATGAATGGATGAATGAATGCTGGAAATGTAAATATAGGCCCTGGTAGCAAAGAGTTCACATTCTAATAGAGACAGATAACATATAACAAAAACTTCAGCTTCAAGTCAGATTAAAAAATAAACACAGTGGGGGCAGCTAGGTGGCACAGTGGATAAAGCACTGGCCCTGGAGTCAGGAGTACCTGGGTTCAAATCTGGTCTCAGACACTTAATAATTACCTAGCTGTATAGCCTTGGGCAAGTCACTTAACCCTATTTGCCTTGCAAAAAAAAACCTAAAATAAATAAATAAACACAGTGGTCCTTAGGGCAAAGCAACAAAGAAGATGGTAATGCAAATTCTTTTATGTCATTTCTATCAGTAAAGTCATATCTATTTCTGATGTTGACTCATTTGATAGTACTAGGGATTTTACTTAAAATAACTTTACTTTCTAGGTCATTAGTAGCTATGGAGGAGGAGCTGGAAGCCTCAGCACCTGCAGTGACAGTTACTAGGTTTATTTCCACAATGGCTGTCTTTTTGATCAGGGATGGAGATCCTCCAGCCCCTATGCCATATTGGTCTGGTGTTAACAAGGAAACTTGCAAAAAGGACTCAAAATTCAATAAATCTAGCAGATTTTTAGGAATGAATTAACTGTTTGACCAAATATAGTCTGCAAATGATATTATAAATATTTAAATGGCCTTCAGTAGAAAAAATTGTTCCCCATGCCTGTTCATCTAGAACAAGTGCTACTGGAGCCAAGCTAGAAGCAGAATTAGTCTTCTGCAGTGAATTGTAATTCCTAGTTCTCTTGGACTCAAGGTTCTGGACTAGCTTTTCCTGAGACTTAGGGATGGGGGAGTAGTAGTCTGACTCACCTGACACTTTCTGCCACCTTTGGTTCCCTTAAGGTTCCTTGCTGCTTCTACTAGGCTAGTTTGCTATCCCACTAATGATAGTTGGTCAATAGTTGATGTTGACAGAGATGACTGGAAGAAGCCTACTCTACATGGTGATGCCATAGACAGAAAGAGTGAAGTTAAAGGAGGAGCAGATTTAGAGAGAAAATAAGCCTGTTGACCTTGAGGTGATTGTGTGACATCCACGTAGTGTCTGGTATTTTTTTGTAGCAGTTGGAAATGCTATTCTGTAGCTTAAAAGAAAGGTCAAATTGCAAATATAGATCTGCGAGTCATCTTATAGAAGTATTAAGTGAAACTATGGAAATAAATGAGATTGTCAATGAAAAAGACAAAAGAGAGAGTAGAGAAGATTCCTGGGCTCATTAGGAGTATGAGAACCAGGGCTGGAGATAGGAAAAATAGTGGAAGAGGCAGGAAGTGAATCAGGAGAATGAGCTATTTCAGAATACAAGGAGAGAGAGAGAGAGAGAGAGAGAGAGAGAGAGAGAGAGAGAGAGAGAGAGAGAGAGAATACACCATGATGGAGAAGGATCCTCAAGCTACAAAGTCAAGTAGATTGAGGTCTGGGAATGGAAAACCATTCAATCTGATGATTAGGAAGTTATTAGTGATAATTAGAGAGAGAAGTTCCAATATTATGAGTAGTGGTGATATAAGCTCAATTTTGAGGAACTGAAGAAAATAGACTGTAGGAAAGTGGAAGCATCAGGTGTAGAAAACCTTTTCCAGAAGTTTAGCAATGAAGGAGTAGACAGAAGTCTTTAAGGAATGGGAAGACCTCAGAATGATTATAAACAGATGGGAAAGAAATAGTGGTAAAGAAGAAACTGCATGAGTGAGAGAGATAATTGCCAGAGCTATGTCTTAGAGAAAGTAGGAAGTGGATGGAGTTCAAGTGATTAGCTTTAAAGTTGATTACAAGTGTAAGAAAGTAGTTTAGTTACTGGTCCCATGACATTGACTTTCTTTATGAGAGTCCAGTACCTATGCTCTGAATTTCTGATTTTCTGTTTACCAAGGATTTTCCTTTTCTTGACTTCTTCAGCTTCCTTCCAAAGATAGTTGTTTTTATCACAAGTTACATTTAGATCCTTATCTTCCTTTATTTTTTTTAAATTTATTTTTATTAAAGATATTATTTGAGTTTTACATTTTTCTCCCAATCTTGCTCCCCCCCCCCACAGAAAGCACTCTGTCAGTCTTTACTTTGTTTTCATATTTGTACCTTGTTCCAAATTGGGTGTGATGAGAGAGAAATTATATCCTTAAAGAGAAGAGAAGTCTAAGAGGTAACAAGATCAGACAATAAGCTATCTGTTTTTTTTTTCTAAATTAAAGGGAATAGTCCTTGCACTTTGTTCAAACTCCACTGCTCCTTATCTGGATACAGATGGTACTCTCCTTTGCAGACAGCCCAAAATTGTTCCCGATTGTTGCACTGATGGAATGAGCAAGTCCTTCAAAGTTGAACATCACTCCCATGTTGCTGTTACGATGTACAGTGTTTTTCTGGTTCTGCTCATCTCACTCAGCATCAGTTCATGCAAATCCCTCCAGGTTTCCCTGAAATCCCATCCCTCTTGGTTTCTAATAGAACAATAGTGTTCCATGACATACATATACCACAGTTTGCTAAGCCATTCCCCAATTGAAGGACATTTACTGGATTTCCAATTCTTTGCTACCACAAACAGGGCTGCTATAAATATTTTTGTACAAGTAATGTTTTTACCTTTTTTCTTCATCTCTTCAGGGTATAGACCCAGTAGTGGTATTGCTGGGTCAAAGGGTACTTGTCTTCCTTTAAGAAAAAAAGTTTTTTGTTTTTATTTTGTTCCTAAATAATGAATTTGTTGTGGAAATGATGCTTTTGAGATGCCTAAAGAATTTCTGGATTGAAATGTTTAATAGGCTGTTGTGCTCAGGAGAGAAATTGAGACTGAATATATAATTCTGGAGGTCATCTGCATAGAAATAATGACTGAATTCATGGGATCTGATGAGGTTATTAAATGAGGGTATAGTGACTTAGAATGTTTTGCATAGGTTATATCATTTGAATCTCCCAAGAACACTGTGAGATTACTTTGGCAAGCATCCTATCCCCATTTTGAGTTCAGATAATCATGAAAGATAATTTTTATACTGTGGTCCAAGATTTTCAGAGCACTTCATAGATATTAATCCATTTGCTTCTCACAATGACACTTTGATGTAAGTGTTATTATCATCTCCATTTTCCAGATGAGAAACTGAGACTTAACAAGGGCAATTTCCTTACCCAGGGTCATATAGTATATAAGTATCTGAGGCAAGTTTTGAGGACCTTGCATTCTAATGTGGAAGACAACCCATAAAGGAGAATTAGAGAAGAGGTGGAGGAAAGGTATATGACTTTGGCATGGAGATATGACTGGGAAATGTGAAGATCTGTCTGGGCAGTAAAAGTCCACTGCTTGTCTTTCAAAACTTGGGACTCTTCCAGGGGCAGCATTCAGTTTTCTGGGGGGAGAAGATGGCCCTTAAGGAGATGGCCCAGAGATTAAACCCAGTGACTTCTTAAGGCTCCTTCAAAGTTAATATCCCAGTGGAAAGAAGTCCAAAAATGTCATGAACTGATTCATGAGATAGTG
Source organism: Macrotis lagotis (assembly GCF_037893015.1). Taxonomy (NCBI): domain Eukaryota; kingdom Metazoa; phylum Chordata; class Mammalia; order Peramelemorphia; family Peramelidae; genus Macrotis; species Macrotis lagotis. The sequence goes on from NC_133658.1 coordinate 586,045,430, forward strand.
AGTAACTTATGAAAAGTTCGTGAGCAGATAACTATGTAGAAAGCATCAGTTGAAAGAGTCAGACAGAGACAGTGAATTTAAAGCCAGAAGAACCTGGATTCAAATCTCAGTTCTGGCTTACTACCTTCGTGACTATGAGTAGATCACTTAACCTTAAACTTAGTTCTGGTCACTTAAACTTTCCTTATCTGTAAATAAGGGAAGATGAACTAAAGCAGACATGTCAAACACATATCTGTGCTTGCTATTGACTATACTCCCTAGTATAGCCCAAACCAAATTACAATGTAATTAAAATATTTTAAATAAATAAAAATGCAATAAAATAGATAATCTTAATAGATTGTTATCTAAGTCAATATATTATCTACAAGGATCTTTATGTATGGTTTAGTATCCCCTTTCCTATTTGAGTTTCTCACAAGTGAATTAATCTTTATGGTTCCTTCTAACTCTAAGTAATATCCTCTTGTGATTCTTTTAAGTTAAGAGACATGAGTAAGTAAAATATTTTTAAGCATTTCTTTGAACAATTTCTCTTACACAAGTACTGACTCATTTGCTATATGCTCCTCAGAAATGGGGGATTTTCATTACATTGTACATATGAAACCAAAATTCTTCCAGGTGAATAAGACCACTTGCAGTGACCTTATCATTCATATCTCTGCTTGGTAGAGAGGACAAACATCGAAACTATTCCATGTAGGGGATTTGACTAATTTCAAGAAATGTGCAAAGAAAGAGGTGCCACAACTTCATTTCAGGAAGAAATAAAAACATTATACAGTAATTCTTCCAATGAGACTTAAACAACTTGACAGAAGCTAAAAAATGTTATTTCAAACTTGACATACATGATGAAAAAAATTAAAGAAATTCTTTTGACTCCTCTCAATTTCCATATAAAATATGTCAATAGCCAATATTCACCTACACCATTCAATTAGAAAAGTATAAAACCAAGACAATTTGATGTGATGGGAAAATTGATGATTCTGCAACTCCTTTTGCTCATCAATTTCTGTATTCATTGACTTTCACTGATGACTAGCAATTCTTACTTCTAGCTAACATAAATTCTTCTTAAGTGTAAGTCTTCTCTCTCTCTCTCACACACACACACACACACACACACACACACACACACAATCAGGGTTAAGTGTCTGAGCCAAATTTGAGCTCAGGTCCTCCTGACTCTAGGACCACTCTATATCCACTGTGTCTGCCTTGAGTCTACTTTCTCTTCCTCTATCCTCAGGGGAATCCTCAGAATAAAATTGAAGACAAGTTACAATAATTATTATAATAATTACCTCTGAGCATCCAAAAGCAGTTCTTAAAATTTGAAGTTTCTTACTAGCAGAAGGCTGGGGAGGAACCAGCATCGAGCTTCCACCAGCTCAAAATGTTGTCATTTTTGACTCAGAGGCTAAAGCTCCCTGCTGGTCTTGGTTGAGCAAGAAGGCAGCTCAGGATAAGCTGTCATAGTGGCTCCTCTCCCCATGCCGATGCCACCTTCCTCAGGAGAAGGGACCCAGTGACAGGGGGAGCTTACGTGCTTAGTGATGCCGAACAGCCTGGGGTGGCAGGAGGGCCGTGAGGAACCTCACTCCAAGGAATGGAAGCACCTACTTTACATGCAAGGAGAGCAGCCCTACAGCTGTCACTGACAGCCTGTGGCATCTGCTTTCAGATGGAGGAGATGAGGATACCTTCAGATTCCCAAATGACAAATTTGAAATTCAGAATAACCATATACACACGAGTGTGTGTACATACACACACATTCAAAAACATATATACATGCAAACATACCCACACTTATAGTTTCTCTCTTCTCCCTCCCCCTTCTCATACACTCTCTCTCTTTTTCTCCCTCTCTCTCCTCCTTCCTCTTCCCTCTCTCTCCCCCTTCTTCTCTCCCCAATTACTCTCTTCTTCTATTAGTTTTTTATATATTTTATAGAGAGTTTGAGGAGTAAAAACATTTCTTCATTCTCTCTCTCTCTCTCTCTCTCTCTCTCTCTCTCTCTCTCTCTCTCTCTCTCTCCTCTCCCCCCTCTCCCCCCCTTCCCTCTCTTTCTCCATTCCTTACATGTACAAGCAGGCTGATGCACCAACATGCTCATAGCTAGAGCCACACTGATAAGCTCCCTCAAACCCAACTCCCACTTTTTATTATGATTTGGGAATGACCTATTTAGTGAATCAGGGTTAACCCCAGAGGAACAGGCACTCAGGCTTGATCTCCACCATACCACATGTCTAGGAGATGAGTAACAAAGCCAGCCAATCTCTCATTAATCTTCATGACATTGATTGGGATATTTGAAAATATCTGGGTGATAGGTTGATTTTTGTTTTTGGTATCATTAGATACAACCAAGGGATTCATTTAAATCTGAGGTTGGGGTGGAGAGGGAATGAGGGGGCAGACAGAAGATCCTGTCACAGCTCCAGCCTAAAAGAACCCTTCAGGCATTTGTCATGTCTGCTGGCATTTGAGCTGCGGACATCTCACCACCATAGAAACCAGACGTGGCTCTCAGGGGAAATCAAGACTGTCTTCTTTGCAGAAAGCTGGATGTGTGCCTAGGGAGGTCGAACCCCATCTCCTTTATTCATATCAGGCCTAGGGTAGGAATTTAGATAAAAATGCATTAGATGTTTTGCTCTCTTTCTCTTGCTCAGATTAACCACTTATAAATTTTTTAAGTATTTTGGAGAAAGTCAAATAAGTATTCCTGGTACAGTTGAGTAGCTCAGGGAGAACAGCCAATGTAAAAATAGCCCAATTTCTAGTAGAGAGAGAGAAGATAAATCAAGAGCAGGCTTCTTCAGCTCTGTATCCCCTTCAAACAGACACACTTTTATGCCCTTCAGTTCTAAAGTCCACATTGATTTAAATTTGGAGGAATTTATAGTGCATATTGAGTGAGCATGCCCATATTAGTTGGCTTCATTCATACATTGTCTATAAGCATTTATGCATTTCCTACTGTATATATGTATCCTAGAGACTGAGATAGAAAATTTTAAAAAGGATCCTATTGTTTCTTATGGAACTGTCAACTTAATAGGGCAAACATAAGCACAGATAACTATAAGGAATAATGGTAGAGGTAGTTTGGTATAGTGATAAGTACAAGATTTGGAGTATTATTTAGATCCTGGCTCATTTCCTTCCTATCTGTGTAACTTGGAGTACTATTTTTCTTTCTTTCTTTTTTATTAGTTTTTTTTGCAAGGCAAATGGGGTTAAGTGGTTGCCCAAGGCCACACAGCTAGGTAATTATTAAATATCTGAAGCTGGATTTGAACTCAGGTACTCCTGACTCCAGGGCCAGTGCTCTATCCACTGCACCACCTAGCCGCACTTTTTTGGAGCACTTTTTTTGACCTCTCTAGTCTTCAGGTTCTTTATATATATATAGAAATGGGTGGTTTGAGATGATCTCTAAATTCTCTTACTGTCCAAAACCATATGTTCTTATGAACATACAAAAGCATCAGCAACATACAAGGCAAAAGTGTTAAACAAGGTGCATTCTTATCTGGCTGGAGGTGGAATGGGATCTGGGAAGATTTCATAGGAGATTTAACATCTTAGTTGAGCCTAAAGGTTTCTAAGGTATCTGTTAAAAATGGCCTGAAGAAGAAAAGAGAATATCTCATGTCTCACAATAGAGTTAAGATAATAGTCTCAAACTAGACTCAGAGAATGCCTCCTAGTCTGTATACTTCCTACCTCAGGTCATTCAAGATCCCCCCCCCCCATTTTAAATCAAACTCTAAATTTTAAGATAAGATAGGTTCTGCAAATCTTTCCAGAAAGAATAGAGGAAAAGAATAGAGAAGCAGGAGCCAAGTGTTAGGTGAGTGGAAATTTGGAAGAATGTCCCACAAAGGGAGAAAAGACCCTAAAGATTACACATCTAGGGACCAGTCTACCAGCACCATGCTGGACAGAATTCTTAAGGATGAGAAAGCTAGTAATAAAAGATAAAAGCCTGCATAGTCTAGGAATTAAAGTGATACTATTGTTAAGGCATAAAATAGGAGGGCTTGGATAGAAATAATCAGATCACTATCTCTAAACCCCAGAAGAGTGCAAGAACAATAAGATAAGTCAAAAACTGCCCCAGCCTTTCAGGATTAGTACATCTTTTACCTTTGTATTTTATTACTAGGGTGGTTAAGGGAAAAACAGTTGTATTTGTTTATTCTTGGGCTTTTCAAATAGACTTAACAATGGAACTGTGATAGAGTTCTGATTAAATTTCATCCTAATTCCTACTCATCCTCATATCCCCCAAACCCCAAAGTTCCTTCCTTCTGAAAATAATTTCCATTTACCTCATATATATATATATATATATATATATATATATATATATATAATTTGTAACTAGTCATTTGCATCATGTCTCCCCTATTCAAATGTGAGCTCCTTGAAGACAGAGGTCTAGTTATTGCCATTATCTGAATCCCTGACAGATCAAATAGAATAATTTTATGAGAGAAGGAGAGGGAGGGTTCTCAAGTACCCTTACAAAATACTGTTTACTTTTTACAGTTTTCTAACCCAGTTCTCTTTTGATGAGGGAATAAAGAGACAAGGAAAATAGACTTGAAGTCAGATTTGGGATAAGAAGGCCTTAGTCCCAGGATGGCTACTTGTCAGCTCTCTTATCTTACAGATTCAATCTGTTCCTCATCATGAAAGGATTGGGCTACATGACCTTGCAGATTTCTTCCGATTCTGATGCACTATGATCTCAGTTCTGCAAGGCCAGACAGCAACACATACTATTTTATAGAGTTTGTGGACAATCTGAAGTTTTTATCTCTAAAGGGAAAAGAGAGATTAGCTTTAGAGATCAAGCAAAAAATAAGAGATCACACAGGATGAAAGATGGTTACAATAATTGTCTTGGGGTAAATACAATGCCATAAAAAAGTCTGGACTTTTTTTTTCAGGGAGGGAAGATCCCAGTGAGATGGACAGCTCCAGAGGCCATTGCTTACCGCAAATTTACCTCTGCCAGTGATGTCTGGAGTTATGGTATCGTCATGTGGGAAGTCATGTCATTTGGAGAGAGACCATACTGGGATATGTCCAACCAAGATGTGAGTATCCCAAGAATCAGCAACATGAGATTCATGACATTCCTGAGATTCAGGAATGCCACATTTGTGGGGGAGGTGTCTTTAGGTGCTTTTGGGGGGCCCTGTTCTGGTCAACATTTTTACCAATGCTGTCATGAGAGATAAGGTGGTACACATACAACTTATGAATGATCTATAGCTGGTTGTATTGGCTGACATGGGATCCAAAAGATTTTAAATGATGGACCCAAATTCAATAAGATGAAAATTCATAGGGATTAAATTTAGCACTTAGGAATCTAGTATTTAGCATAGCACCTGGCCTTAGAAATATTTAATAAATATTTACTAATTAATTAAGTATATGATATTAATGTTATTAAGTTCAATTCTGAGTATCATATATTAGGATAGTGGTAAGTAATGAACAAATCAATGAGGATAATGAGAAAGCTTGAAATGATTCTCTATGAGCATTGATTCAATGAACTAGAATATTTTTTACCCTGTAAAGAAGACCTGGAGGGTGGAAACATAGGAAGTGTCATTAAGTGATTTAATGACTATAAAATGGAGGAGATCTCCAGATTGGTAGAAGCTTCAGGGAGGCAAATTTCAAGTCTACATGAAGAACTTTCTAACAATTAGGGCTAAAGTAAAATGAATTGCTTCAAGATGCACTGACTCCCCTATTCTTTTAGCAGAGCCTAGATGATTACTTTCTAGGGATATGGTAAACTAAATATATACTTCAGGTAAATATGTAGGTATACACTTCAGGTATACATAAGATTGGACTACATTGACCTCTGAGATATCTTTGAATTCAAATTCTATGCTTCTGTATTATGAGGGCATATTTAGATTAAATTATTAATGTTTTATTTTTATAACATTTATATTTCCCAATATACCCTTTCCTCTTCCTTTGCATATGTTTTCCCATGCTTCTCTGTATTTTTCATATTCACCTTTTCTCATATGTGATTGATATTTCATTCCATCTATATGGCAGGGTTTAACTAATCATTTTTTAACTAATAGCAATTTGTGATGAGAAGCTCATGAGATGTGCAAGTCTTCAGTAGTAGGTAACTATTGCTATTGCTGTTTCCAACTCCATTCCTCCCAAGATCTCCCTACCAAGTCTGGTCATCTGAGCCTACTCTAGCATTAAAGTCATCCAGAATTAGTAGCTTGTCCTCTTTTGGTACACTAATGCTAAGGATCTGTAGGTCTTCATAAAAGTTTTCTGTAACTTCATTAGTGTTCATAATGGTGGGTACATAGGCACTGAGGATGGTAGCATGGCATTTTCCTAGAAATGGCAATTTCATTGTTATGAGCCTGTTGTTCACTCCTTTTGGTAGACTTTTAAGAATGTTGACTAGAAACTTGGAGGGAAACTGAGCCAATACACAGTTGGAAAAAGTGGTGAAGAAAAAGAGTGGGCAGTTTTCAGAGATCTGGTGTATAGCACTGTATTTGCTCAGCTGGGCCAGAACACTCACAAACATTGAAACTGGTTTGATGAAAATGATGGGGAAATACAGAAGTTGATAAATGAAAAACGAGAGCTCCACAGGGTTTACTGGTAGGATAGTTCATTCTTTTTTAAGAAGTTATCATTTAATTCCATCAATAGTAAAGTATAAGTGAAGCTTAGAAAGTGGTAGGACTCTTGACTCAGTAATAAGGTAGATGAAATTCAACTTTATGCAGATAGTAACAAACCAAAATGCTTTTATAATTCCCTAAAGGTTATTTATGGGCCAAAGACATATGGTGAATCTCAACTACTCAGTGCTGATGGAACCACATTGATTAATGATAGGACATAATCCTGGAGAAATGGACTGAACACTTCCATAGTGTTTTTAACAGATCATCATCAATCAATTCTGAAGTCATTGACCATTTACCTCAAGTTGAAGTCAATCCATCCCTAGCTGAATTTCCAAATGAAGAAAGGTTTTGAATGCCATTAGGCTCCTTTCAACCGGCAAAGCACCTGGTGCTGGTTCTATTCCAGCTGAAACCTACAGGGGGGATAAGGGGGGGTCCATTGTTCATCCAGTCACTACTGAAATTTTCCAGGTTATTTGGCATGAGGAGGTTATCCCCCAAGAATTAAAGGATGCCTCCATTGTCCATCTCTTTAAAGGTAAAGGAAATAAATTGTCCTGTAACAATCACAGGGTTATTTCTCTTTTAGTCATTACTGGTAAGATCTTTGCTAGAATCCTTCTCAATAGGCTGATCCTTAACCTAGAAGATTGTTATCTTCCTGAGAGCCAGTGTGGCTTCATAAAGGGTCTAGGGACAGTTGATATGGTATTCGCTGCCTGACAACTCCAGGAAAAATTCCAGGAACAGTACAGAGGTCTGTGTATCACATATGTAGATCTGACCAAGGACTTTGATACCATCTGTCATGAAGGTTTATGGAAAATTATATCAAAATTTGCTTGTCTAGAGAAGTTCATCAGTATTGTACATCAATTCATGACAGTGTGCTTCCCAAGGATTCTGGAAAGTGGATGATGTTCTCAAGATTTCACAGTCATTAATGGAGTGAAACAAAGATGTGTTTAGCATGATGTTTTCAGTCATGTTATCAAATGCCTTCACTGAAGATGAACATGATCTCAAGGTCAGCTACGTAACTTATTCAACTTGAAAAGGTTACAAGCCAAGACTAAAATAGAGGAAGTGTTGGCGCATGATCTTGTTTGCAGATGATTATGACTTCAATGCAACCTCTGACGCTGAGATGCAACAAAATATGGATGGATTCTCAGCTGCTTCTGCTCATTTTGGTCTAACAATTAACAATGAGAAAACACAGGTATCCCATCAGCCAGCATATGTGGAACTATTGATTACAGCAAATGGAGAAATTTTGAGTACTGTGGTTGTCCACTTACCTTGGCAGTGTCCTTTTCAAGGAGGTCTTTTCAATACATATTGCCAGGCTAGTTCAGTATTTGGGAGGCTCTGAAAAAAAGTGTGGGAGAGAAGAGGTATTAGACTGACTACCAAACTGAAGGTCTACAGTGCCCTTGTGCTGACGTCATTGCTGTATGTCTGTGAAACCTGGGCAATCTACCAGTCCCAGGTCAGGAAACTGAATTGTTTCCATTTAAATTGTCTTAGGAAGATTCTGAAGATCACCTGGCAGAAGAAGTTACTAATCACTGAGGTCTTTGCTTGAGCTAAACTGCCAAGCAGTCCAACATTACTACAGAGAGTGCAACTGAGATGGACTGGACACATTGTTAGACTTATGCCAGACTTATGCTTGCCAAAAAAATATTTTATAGAGATCTCACACAGTGCAAGCACTTACAAGAGAGACAGAAGAAGCAATACCAAGACCCCTGGGAGGTTTCATTGAAGGACTTTAGAACTGATTACACAGCTGGGAATCACCAGCACAGGACCACCCAGTGTGGCATGCCCTCATCAGCAAGGGGACTATACTCTGAATTGAAGCAGCTCAAAGGAATATGACATACTTAAGTTTAGAGTACCCACCCAGGTGTTCACTATTAACTATACCCGATCTGTGATAGAGCATTCTGAACTCATATTGCTCTGATCAGCCACAGTTGGTCACACTGTAATTTGTGATATCATAGTGATGTCATTTTGATCTTCTTTGAAAATGAAGGACAAGAACTAACCATCTAATGAAAATTTTGTTTCTGATCCTTTTCTACTCCAAAAAATGTCACCAAATATTTTAGTATATATTGTGTCTATTCTTTTTGTCATTGAATTCCTTGGGAAATTTGCTTCACAGTATCTTCTTTAAGTCAAAGAACATGGATATCTTAATCTCTTTCTTGAATAACACATATTGCATAATTATAAATTACTTTTCATAATGGTGGTACAATTCAGAAGTCCACAAACAGTGCATTAGTATTGGGCATGAGTTTTTAAATTTGAAAATGAAGAATCTTTTACTGTTTCACTTAAGAAAGGTTTAATGTGAAAAGAATTGACTTAGAAGACAGAAGACATGACTTACCTATACCTGATAACCCAATTAATTTTAGGGCAGTCAGTAATTCTCTTCCCTCCTCTCTGAGTCTAAGATTTCTCATATGAAAAATGAGGGGATTAGACTAGACTATCTCTAAGATCTCTTCCAGGTCTAACATCCTATGACTTAAGAGAGCCTAGAGCTAAGATTAGGAAATCCTAGGTCTATTCTTCAGTCTTCTGCTTTTGACTGCCTTCAGGATGCTTTGTCACTATAATCCAAAAGTATTCAAAGATATGGCAAAAGTTTTCCAAGTTCCAATCCAAATATGTGGATTAGCTAATAACTTTGGGACTTTATGAGCTGTTGTTTCTAAAAACCTCTCTAGGTTCTTCACAGATGACAAGAGACTTGTTCAGTTATTATACATTGTATCTGACATTTTGTGACCAACTTTAGGTTTTATTGCCGATTCCTTTTCCAACTCACTTTATAGATGGGAAAATTGACATACACAGAGCTGAGTAACTTGCTCTGTTGTTAAAATACATCTAGTAAGTGTTTGAAGATAGATTTGAACTTAGGAAGATGAGTTTTCCTGACTCCAGGCTTGGCATTCTATGTACTGTGCTCCCTACCAGCTGGAAAGTAGTAGTGAAAGTAATAGGCTTTACAGATATATTTTAAACCTAGATATAAACATTGTTTAAACTTTTTGCAGTACATTATTAACAACATTAATATTATTCTGTAAATGCATTAACTCACTTGATCCTCACTAGTATCTTTACACCCATTCTGGAATTTAAGAAACTAAGGCTGCAATGGATTAAATTTGATAGGGTGAAGACTTAAATTCAAATCTGTCTCCCAGGCCAGACTTCTTTTCAAGGAAGAATGGGAAAGAAAGCTTCCAATCTATTGAAGGTCTTTTTAATTTTGCAATTAACAAGAAGCTAGCTAGCATCCCACCTACCAAAGAGGTAATTTTGTACATATTTCATATTTACTTATTTGTGGATATATTTTTCATTTTATATTTGTATTCCTAGGGCCATTAGATTTGGTTGTTTTTGTTGTTCAGTCAGTTCAGTCATGTCCAACTCTTTATGACCCCATTTGAGAGTTTCTTTCCATTTCCTTTTCCAGCTCTTTTTACAGATAAGGAAACTGAGGTAAGGAGGATTAAGAGACTTACTCAGGATCACACAGCTAGTGTCCAGGAACAAATTTGAACTCAGGTCCTCCTGATTCCATCCCCCACCCCCACTTTATCCTTTACACCATTACACCACCTACCTGCTTGACCAGTAGAAAATGGGTCCTTAATTGAATAAATGAAAGGCTTTCAGAGCTCTATTTTCTTTAGGGGGACTGCAATTAAAACATATCACTAATTATATTTGACACCCAAACTCCAGTTTAGTCTCCTATGGAACTCTATACTGTAAATGACTCCTGAATTTGAAGTAGATTTTTTTCAGCATCCTTGTGTTTGAAGTTTAAGAGTAGTTAGCTCAGTAAAACATAAAAAAGCAGAAAACAACTCCCAAGACTGAAAGTGAAATCAAGTTAAGATTGGTTAGTGGTCTGCAGTCTCAGTTAGAGTTTTCTCCTTAAGGTTTATAAAGAATGATTGGATTGCTCTGGTGGGCAATATGTATGAAGCCAACCTATCTTGAGGCTTAATTTCTGGTAGTCTAGGACCCTTTCCTAGTCTCCTCTCAGTAGGTTCAGATCTAAGGGATTACTGAGGTTTGATACTAAAAGCATAAATGGGTAAGAACGTGTGTATCCAAATGTAAGTTCAATATTGTGCATACATCTCTACATTCTAGTGCTAGATATCTGTGACTGTAGGATAGTCTATTGTCTTGGATTAGCCATGCTTTTTCTCTACTCCAGTGGTGTATATAATATATAATTGACTATTGATTTAGAGGCTATTTTTATGAAGTGCAAGTGCTCAATGATATGGTATTTTGGATCCTCATAAGCACCAAGGGTAAAAAAGATGACATAGAAATAAAAATAAGCCCATCTTGTGATGCTCCAAAAATAGCTTCATAAAGCAGCTTCTTTTTATATATAAGATCCTAGGATTTAAAAGAAGGACCCCTCAATATCAACCTCATTCATTTCCAGATGCAAAAACTGAGGCTGGGAACCTGAAAATGGTTTTTCCCAAAGTCACACAGTCAGGTCCTCTGACTTCCATTTTAGTATTCCTCTCTCAACACTGGATTGTAGAGACTATACAATCAATTTCATTTAAAAAAAAGGGGGAGGAACCCTTATCTTGAAGGTATGATTTTGAATTCAAAGAGATCCTGAGTAAACACATTTCCACACCTTAGGATCACACAGAATTTTTGATGTTGGATTTCCATAATTCACAAATCAGTATCATCTGCAAAGTTGTGGCAAAACACAGCTGAATGTCTTTCCCTGGCATGTTTCCTCAATTAAAAAAAAAAGAGATTTTATAATGCCCGAACTTGCCTCATTTTAGAATGACTGTGATGAAGTATGGGGCAGGGTTAGGAGGAAAGGAATATCACTCATTCAGAAATCCCCCTAAATAAACCATAGCATAAGGGATGGAAGCATGGAGGGGAAGTAGCCATGGCTTCAGACATAGCCTTTCTCTTTCAAAACTATTCAAGTGGTAGCTGCAATGGATTTCACAGATGACAATTGGAAGGCTTTCAGAAAGAGAATTGCAAAGGCAAGTCAGAGTGCTGGTAATTGGACTTCAGGAGCCCAGGAAGGCCTTTGAACATGCACAGAGAGTTTGTCAGCCAGAGCGAGAAACTTGGAAGTTCTACTGCTCGGGATTTGATTGACAGAGATAATGAGAGTGCCAGTCTCTGTGGAGAGGAAGTGCGGTTTTATTGAAACATCAGAGCTCAAATTAACCTCCCCATGCCCCAGTTCCTTCCATAGACCTGCACACCTCCACTTCAGTCTTTGCTTATTCCAGAGCTGAAGGTTTGAGCAAGGACCGCCCGCCATCCAGTTCATTAATGGGGAATAAAGCACCGGCTTGTGTTCAGGCTTTTGCTTTGGAGAGTGATGGGGGCATGGGGAAAGGACGTGGCTCTTTTTTCTTTCAGAGCTTTAGCCATTTCAATAGATGGAGGAGAATCCCTCTATAAGGCTTCTTTTCATTCCAGGGATTCTGATGTACTGTTTTACAGGTTAGAGTCTCTCTCTCTCTCCCACACAGATAATTCTACCTGGAAGAAAAGTCTGTTAACACACAGTTACCTGATTGAAACAGTTAGACCCTTTTCATTACATGGATAGAAGCAAAGAACAGACCCTCATAGCCAGAGGCACCAAATAAAAGGGGAAATAAAATATATTTGAGAAACAGCAGTGAAGGTCTAAACAGCAGAACTAGCTAATTCAGGGAAAAAAGTCAAATGCTTTAATAATAAGGGCCCTTTAGACTGGTTCTGTTCTATTTTACCTTACTGTTGTCCCTGATCAAATCACTTGAATGTCAATCTAACTTTGTATCTAAGCACAAAATCACTGGTTGATGGAGAAAGGGACTTTGGGGATTATTTCTTCTAAATTCTTCTCAATTTACATAAGACATAACTGGAATCCAGAGGTGAGTTGATTTACCCAGGGTCACAAAGCTAATTAGTTTTACAAGTGGGCCTGAGTCTCAGTATGGTTCTCTTTCTATTGAGGAAGAAGTATGGCTTAATGGACAGAATGCTGATCTGACAGTCAGCAAGACCTGAGTTGAAATTCTACCTCAAATAATTATTAATTTTATAATTCTGGACAAGTAATTGATCCTCTCTTGCCTTCAGTTTCCCCATCTGTAAAATGGGGGAAATAATATCTTTCTCACAAGGGTTATATAAGGATCAAATGAGAAAATAAATATAAAGTACCTTCAAACCTTATTGTACTATATGCATGTTAGTTACTAAATTTTTTTATTTACTATGTCAACTATGATATATTGCCTTTGTTTCATATTACTTTGCTGGAGATCAGGCCAAAGAATGAATACACATACAAAATACACAAATACATATATACACATATGTTTATATATTTGAGATTTTTAAAGTCATTGCTTAAGATATCCTGTGTACCAAGATTTAGTCCACTAGGTTGCACAACAAGTAAAAAAATTGCCATTCACTGACAGGGACTATCTGATAGAAAGTCTCAAAAATATAATAAAAGATTTTTCAACAGTAAGTACATTAGACAAGAAAAATATTTTGTGAGCCAACTTTTAATATAAACACAGTAGTTTTCAAAAATTATTCTTTTTTTCTTTTTTTCCCTCTCTCTTTTTTTTAAACATTTTTTGTGAGGCAATGGGGTTAAGTGGCTTGTGCAAGGTCACACAGCTAGGTAATTATTAAGTGTCTGAGGCTAGATTTGAACTCAGGAACTCCTGACGCCAGGGCTGCTGCTCTATCCACTGTGCCACCTAGCTGACCCCAAAATTATTCTTAATGAGAACTAAGAATAATCTGTACAATATCAGTATTATAAAGAAACACAACTTTGAAAGACTTAAGAGCTCTTATCAACATAAGGACCCCATGCCCCCATCACTCTACCATTAGAGGACTAATGATGATACATGGTACCCACTTCCTAGGAGAGAAGTGATGAATTTAAAGTGAAAATTAATTTTTTTAACTTAATAAAAACATGGAAATTTGTTTTTCTTGACTATCGATATTTCTAACAGGTGGAGAGGAAGTTATGTTTCTTGCTTTCTTAGTGGGGGAAGAATGAGAAAAGCCCAATGCTAGTAACATCAATTATGTATTTTTCTTTGGTCTGTGACTTTCCAGGGCCAAAGAATTCATGACTTAGCAGCCAATTTAGTGTCAATGAATCCCTCTGTATTTAGTCTTTTTCTTTTCTTTCTTTCTTTTTTTTTTGCAAGGCAAATGGGGTTAATGGCTTGCCCAAGGCCACACAGCTAGGTAATTATTAAATGTCTGAGGCTGGATTTGAACTCAGGTACTACTGACTCCAGGGCCAGTGAAACATCCACTGAGCCACCTAGCCACCCCCAGCAAGGAGATTCTACCCATATATCAGGGACTTTCTTCTAGAAAGATCTCTTGACATGTTATGGAATGACAATTAGTCAAAAAAAATTTTTTTAAAGATTTTTTAAGGCAAATAAGGTTAAGTGGCTTGCCCTAGGCCACACAGCTAGGTAATTATTAAGTGTCTGAGGCTGGATTTGAACTCAGATACTCCTGACTCCAGGGCCAGTGCTCAATCCACTGCACCACCTAGCTGCCCCAATTAGTCATTCTTGATATTGAACTCCCCCATCTCTTTTTAGCCTTATATATCTTTCCATAATTTTTCACTGATGATATACTGTTGATATCCATAAGACATTCTGCCAGAGACCATAACTTTTCAGTGGGGATGGGTTTGGAAATGGACAGTAGAAGAGAAAGAAGTTAATCCACACAGTTTTATTGGAATATTGTAAGATCAGCACAAATAGTTGTGCACGGTTTGTTATAAAATATTGCTTGCAAAAGTCTGTTTCTTTTGATAGCTTCATTATGGATGTCCTTGATTTAAATGTAGATAATCTTCCAAAAATTTTGTAGAGATGATAAACATATGGATTGGCTGTTAATGATGCTTCCTCGGGTGACTTTTTATATATATACAATAATAGAGTTCATGTTTTTTCCAAGTCATTATTTAGCAATATTGACTTTTGTTCCAAAAGCACCCTAAAATTGATATCTTTAGGACAGGAAAAAATTAGGGGAATGGTGCCATTCAGCAAATATTCATTGTTACCATCTACTATTCCTGTCCCCTCTCTTTTTTTTTTGCAAGGCAAATGGGGTTAAGTGGCTTGCCCAAGGCCACACAGCTAGGTAATTATTAGGTATCTGAGACCAGATTTGAACCCAGGCACTCCTGACTCCAAGGCTGGTGCTTTATCCATTGTGCCACCTAGCTGGCCCTGTCCCCTCTCTTTTAATAGATTTGGAACCCTTCATTTTACAAATAAGGGAAATAGGGGCAAGAGACTTTCCAAACTCTCATAGATAGCAAATGAGTAAGGATTTGAATTCAGGTACTTTGATTCCTAAATTAATGAGAATTTCACAGTATTGTTCTTCCCTTCCAACATTGCTAGGTGGCACAATGGATAAAGCACAGAGCTTGGAATCAAGAAAAACTGGCTTCAAATTCAGACATTTACTGTGTGACCCTGGGCAAATCATTTAGCCTCTCTATGCTTCAGTTTCCTTATCTGTAAAATGAGGATAACTGTAGTATCTATTTCACAAGGTTATTGTGAGGACTAAATGAGATATTTATTCAATGCTTTGATAGAGCATGGCATAGAGTAGTCACTTAATAAATGCTTATTTCTTTTTACTGTGATTTTATTTGCATTCAGTTCATACTCTACCTATAATATCTCCCCCAAATAATTTTACTGATGACTTTTCCTTCTTTCCTCCTTCCTTCCCTTCCCCTTCCCCTCCTTTTCTCCCTCCCTGCCTTACTCCTTCTATTTTTTCCTTCCTTTTGTCATTTCTTCCTTCTTCCTTCCTTAACTTCTTCAGTTTCTCCTTTTTCTCTCTTATTCCTTCTCTCCTTCCCTTATCCTTTCTCTTTTTTCTTCCTTCCTCCCATACTTCTTCTTCCCTTACTTCTTCCTTTCCTTTCTTCCTTCCTTCCCTGCTTTTTTCCTTCCTCCATTCTTCCTTCCTTTCCTTCTTTCCTTCCTCCTTCCTTCCCTCTTTCTCTTCTATTCTTCTTTCTCTCCTTCCTTCTCCTTTTCCCTTAAACTGTTTTACACAATGTCAATGAATACCAGGAAATTCTACTAGTCACAGTTGGAAGTTTTGCACTCTTCAGTATGAAAGCAGTAAAAGTCTGATTGTATGAAAAGCCTTAAATGTGTTCCAGTCTGATCAGTTCATTTAGGGAACATCTAGAAGCAGTTTCCCTCCTCCAGACAAACATTGCATTTTCTTTCTCCCTTTTTTACACTTTTTTCACTTTCTACCTTATTCTCTAGTTTACCTATGTACCTGTCTAATCTTATATAATTTTCTCTACTACAGCACAAGAAGTAAATCATTCACTTAGAGAAAGGACAGGGTTTCATTTTTTATATCTTCCAAAGCACCTAATATAAAGCCCCCCAAAATAATGGTTGAATTGACTGTAATCAGCAGTCACATGTCTCTTAGAGAGCAGTAACATATTTATCTGAGAGCTTTCCTTGGATTCATGGCAGTTCATGACTCTGAGTTCAAGAAGTAAAAGGTTTGAAGACAATCTGAAATACCCAGAACATTATTTTTTC
Source organism: Macrotis lagotis (assembly GCF_037893015.1). Classification (NCBI taxonomy): domain Eukaryota; kingdom Metazoa; phylum Chordata; class Mammalia; order Peramelemorphia; family Peramelidae; genus Macrotis; species Macrotis lagotis. The sequence continues at coordinate 586,061,890 of NC_133658.1, forward strand.
TTTGAAAAAAAAAAAGCTGTCTTAGAATTGCTGGTGACCTTGGCAGTCTGACTTAATGCTAATCTTTAGGACAGGTGTTTGTATTGGTATTAGGATTAGGTCCCTGCACTAGGGAAATATTTTTCCTAAATCCTCAAAACATCTTGATTCGAGGGAATTAGTCATCTTCAGTAACGAACTTTCTAAGCATCTATGGTGACTTGTGAAAGTTTAAAAGAAAATCCTGAAGTGTCAGAATACTGTTTGAAAGTTTAAATGCTTCATTAGCATAGATATTGACTCATTAAAAAAAACTTACAGATTGTCCAGTCAAATCCCTTTACTTTAAAGATGGAGAAACTGTGGCCAGGAGAAAGCAAGCAATTTGCAAAAGTGGCAAGTTGTGACTGAATGGTAGGGAATAGAATTTAGATTCCTTGAAAGTAGAAATTGTTTTATTTTTATCTTTTGATTTTTATGCTGGTAGAGTACCTGCATCATAGTAGATATTTACTATGTGAGTGTTGATGGAGTGATTGAACAGACCCTTGCCTTCCTGCTGACACTTTAGTTGTAGTCATTGAAGGCCTAAACAGTGTTAATTAAAAAACATACTTTTCTTAAGTTAAAGAACATTAAATCCTCCAAGAAAGTTGTCTCCAATAATAGCAACCTAATGACTTAATTGCAATGGTGAAAGTAGTGATAATGTCACCAAAAGAACAGTGTACTCCTCACAAAGCATTTGTTCCTTGAATCTCTTAATGATTTGAACAACTCCATGCATTGGCCAGTAAGAAGCCATCAACTGAGAGCACCTGAGAAACTAAGTAAATAGAGCCCTAGCCAGTCAGGAAAACTCATCTTTCCTGAGTTCAAATCCGACTTCAGGCATGGACTAGCTGTGTATACCTGGGCAAGTCTCTTCATCCTGTTGGCCTCAGTTTCACCATCTGTAAAATAAGCTGATATTATGATATCTTTGCAAAGAAAGCCTGAATAATGTCATGAAGAATTTGACATGTCTTTAATTTTAAAAATTTTAAAAAGAGTTCTACATGAATAAAATGACTAATAAATGAAAGCATAGGGCTTTGGGAGATAGAGTAAATAAAGGGGTATTATGAGGTTCAAATAAGAAAATAGATGTAAACTTTGCAAATCTGAAAGCACCATATGATTAGCCATTATTATTATGATGATCATTAGTCCTCAGTCACCTAATCTTCAATCTGGGGATGACTATTCCCTGAACATTTAACTGCATTCTTCCTGCGCTTAAGCAAAGCTGTAATATAGTATATTGAGAAATGTTCAACAACCAGTTGCAGGGGGAGAGGGGAAAAGAAATCATTTATAGCTGTTGCTAATTTTTGAGGTTTAAATGTTCATACAGAAAATCTAGTAATTGTTCTCTCTAGTCTAAAGTTGGTTAGAGCTGATTCCAGCACACCTCTGGGTGAATGGATTCTCATTTATAAAGACCAGATGAAGATATGAGATCAAGAACCTAAATAAGATAAGCTTAAGTAATTTAAGTCAAAAAAGCCCAAAGAAAAATAGAATATCAACTTCAAAGAGAATCTGAGTCTGAAGAATATATGTCAATCTATCAATCAGAAGAAACCATGAACCAATTAAAAAGTGTACATGGATACTTGAGAGAAAATTAACTTGGATTAGATCATCTTTCTTAATGGACCAGAAATCAGCTTGACTGTGTGACAAGTTCACTTCTTTTGGTTGCTTGTCTGGAGTTTTATAAATAAAGAAGCAGGAATCAATGAGTCTGTTTATTGGAATCATTAAGATGCTCCCCTGTCATTTAAATTGACTGAATTTTTTCGTTTTCATTTTCATGTTTGGTGTCTGCAGACAAAATTTCTGAATTTCCTTCCAAATAAAGTTTGTCACGAAAACTGCATAAAAGGAACAGAAATGATGGAAGATATTTATATTATGGCAATCCCACTGTCTAATTTTCAATATCTTGTTTATATTCACCTGAGGGCAGCTAAATGGAACACATGGGTCTGGAGTGAGGAAGACTCATCTTTTTGAGTTTCAATCTATCCTCAGACACTTAATAGCTGTGTGACTCTGGACAAGTCATTTAACCTGGTTTGTCCCAGTTTTCGCATATGTTAAATCAGACAGAGAAGTAAATGGCAAATCACTCTAGTATCTTTGCTAAGAAAACCTCAAAGGGAGACATGAAGAGTCATACACCATTAACAACAAAATATTCCACCTCCCTCAATTTACTTGCTAGGTGACAGTAGACCAGTGAGAGGTCTCTGAGTTTTAGTCTGCTCATCTGTGAAATGGGAATAAAAATACTTGTATCACTCATCTCATAGGAATTATGGGAACATTAATGAAAGCATTACACAAATGTGAATTACTTTATCTCAGTGCTTTTTTTCTTTGTTTGTTTGTTTTAGTTTTTGCAAGGCAATGGAGTTAAGTGTCTTGCCCAAGGCCACACAGCTAGGTAACTATTAAGTGTCTGAGGCTGGATTTGAACTCAGATACTTCCTGACTCCAAGGCCAGTGTTCGATCCACTGCACCACCTAGCTGCCCCCTATCTCAGTGTTTTGATACAGTCGATCCTTAATCAATATTTATTGAACTGAATTAATTCGATACTCTCTTAAACATAGGCAAGCTCTATTCATGTGTAAGAATGAACTTCATGTACTTGTGTTGGAAGTCACTTTAAAGTTTTTTCCTCTTTCCTCCTCTTTAGGTCATCAATGCTATTGAACAGGACTACCGACTCCCCCCACCCATGGACTGCCCTGCTGCTCTGCACCAGCTTATGTTAGATTGTTGGCAGAAGGACCGCAATACCCGGCCACGCTTTACAGAGATCGTCAACACCCTGGATAAAATGATCCGGAACCCAGCAAGTCTCAAGACTGTGGCGACCATCACCGCTGTGTGAGTTTCAGGGTATCCCTGAAAGGGGAAAAAAAGGTCATGGGGAAGTTTAATTAAGAAAGAAATAGTAAACATAAGAAGAGGCAGCATGGAAGAGTGACTATAGAGCCATTTTTGAACTAGATTCAAGACCTATATTCAAGTCGCAAATCTGGAACTTGGCATAAATTGGCTGTGTGACTCTAAACAAGAGTCACTTAATCTTTTAGTTCTCCAGTTGCCTTGATTTTCTGATTGACCCAACTGGATCATTACTTTCATTAATTAATAAAAACAAATGGAAGAACATTAACTTTCTCACTCAACTTTTGAGGAGGCATCATAAGCCTGGTCTTAAATTGGTCTTAAAGCTAAAAGTCCTAGATTTGAGTACTTGTTTCATCAATTATTTTCTGAATGACCTTGCTTGAATCATTTCACTTCTCTGAGTCTCATTCCCCATTCATAAAGTGGACATTATAATACTTGTTCTCACAACAACCGTGAGGATCAAATAAGACAGTGCACGTAAAAGTAATTTACAACTCTAAGGTCTACATAATGGAAAATAATTTTTCATTTCTATCCCCTCCCTTTTGATTAAAATGTACAGTACTTCTAAAATGGTTAAGCAGTATTAGGAGAATCTCTTCAGTCTGTACATTGCTTTAGCTTCTAATTTAGTCTTTATCCCCCCCCCCCCCTCTGCAGTTAGTATATCTGGCATGATGTCATGTTTTCTCTTTATATGGTGAAGTTAATTTCTGAAACTCTCCCACTATATAAATCTAGTAAGCTGTCCATTAAAGAGTGAATAAAAGGCGTGGAAAGAGCATAGGGATCTGTAGTTAGGACTACTACTTGACCTTCAGAACAAAAGAGGACCATACCAACTAACCAAATATTTGGAAGTGTGAGTTGCACAATTATATTTGTTGGAGTGAGGGGTATGCTGTGCATGCTTCTCACTTGCCTGTACTATAATCTTCCATCCCAGGTCCTGATCTATAGGAAACCCAACTATTGGGGATAGTCTGGTTACTACAGGTGTTTCTTGGCCTTACATAGTTAGCTTTAAGACTAGGAAAATGTCAACTGGTCATTCATTGGACTATTTTGCTCTGCTGTTAATACACTCCATAGAGCTAGATGTTATTGGATGTCACCAGAACTGTGAGGCTTTCCAAGGCATGGACCCTTTTTACTTCAGTCATTTTTCAGTCATATGTGACTCTATATGATTTCTAGACAGAGATACTAGAGTGATTTGCCATTTCCTACTCTAGTTAATTTTTCAGTTGAGGAAACTAAGGTGAGCAAGTTAAGTGATTTGCACAAGATAACAGCTAGTAAGAGTCCGAGGCCAAATTTTTAACTCAGGAAGATTAATTTTCTTGACTTCAGACCCAGCACTCTTATCTAATGCACTACCTATCTGTCCTCAGATTAGGAGTATAAGATGATTTTTTACTTGGAATTGATATCATTACTAATTATCAATTAAATAGAAGCTTATTTCTATGATGATACTACAATATCTGTGCAGGTATTCTTTATACTTTCTCTAGAACTTCAGGAATCAGAAGACTTTCATTAAAATTCTATTTCTGATGCTTGCTTGCTTGCTTGTATGATCTTGGGCAAGTTGTTTAATATTCTTGGTTCTCAACTTCCTTATTTGTAAAATAAAGGGATTGAACCAGAGGTCTCTCCCATTCTAGATCCATGGTTCTCTAATACTTTATTACCCCCCCAATTTATATGATTGTTATTTTTCTGGTGATGATCTCTTGAGAATCTATCTGAGAAAAGATTGATGGTTCTTCACTTGTCCTACGTTTGAAACCTCTACAATTGGTAAGAATTACTAGAATTGAGGGTCTACCACCTAGTTTGACAAGAATTCTATTAGTTCAGGTCTATGATAAAGCTTAGAGAAAGACAAATATTACTTGATATGCCTCATTAGAAAGCAAATCATTAATGATATCTTAATTGATCTTCAAAAAAAATATTTCCAAGTAGGAGGAATTCAACTTTATAGGTGAAAAAATTGAAGATGTGTTATAGTCCCAAGGTCACTCTGCTAAACAGAGCAGTAAAATACATTCCTATTTCAGTGACTTTTCCATTTCCTTAGGTTACTTCAATAATAGCAGAGCAAGAATAATATATAAATGAAAAAGACTCAGGGCAGAAAAGCAAAACAAAAACTAAAAACTAAAAATCCAACCATTTTTTGGATGGTGGAAGATAATTAGATATTGGTTAACAAAAGAACTGCCAAATATCTTTTACTAGTGGTATTATGAATTAGGATACTATGTATCTATCTAGAATTAAGTATAATCCTAACTGGAGGCAAGAAAAGGGGTGAGATTTCCCCAAAAGAACCATGCCTACCCTAAATTCAACCATGATGACATACTTTTCTCCAGAGCTATTCCGTTTAATCCTGTTTTCAGTCTAAAATATTGATCAGTTCTTCCAACTCTCTAACTCAGCTGGTTAACTCTGGCTTATTTCTGTCATTGCAGGCCTTCTCAGCCCCTGTTAGATCGTTCCATCCCTGATTTCACTGCCTTTACCTCAGTGGATGATTGGCTCAATGCTATTAAAATGGTTCAGTACAGGGACAGTTTCCTAACTGCTGGGTTCACCTCTCTCCAACTGGTTACTCAAATGACATCAGAGTAAGTAGATCATATGCTTTTCAACCTATCCAATAAGGATTATTAGATATCTCTCATGCCTTGGGATTTGACCATATGTGACCTCATTTCTTTTCACAATTATAGGTATGAGTGGATAAATGGACAAGTAGTATATATTGGAAGGACAGAAGGGAAAACTTTAGATTAGACCAAGTGGGACAACTTAAAAGTTATATTTATGAATTATTTGCTTATTCCTGGGATTTTCTTTCCCACAAGTTTTAGCTTTGTTTGGTTTTTGTTTTTGGTTTGGTTTTTTTTGCAAGGCAAATAGGGTAAGTGGTTTGCCCAAGGCCACATAGCTAGGTAATTATTAAGTGTCTGAGGCTGGATTTGAACTCAGGAACTCCTGACTCCAGGGCTGGTGCTCTATCCACTGTATCACCTCATTGCCCCTTCCACAAGTTTTAAAACTCAAACCATCAAGGAAAGTCTACAGATAGAAAGCACAGGATGCAAATACTTAAGCGAAATTGTAGATATATTCATTATATAATCTTAATACCTTGCTCAGAAGTACAGGGAATGTCTAGAGATTTTATACAAGTAGCACTTATGAAAAACTACAAACCTGTACCACCTTGTTCTTCATCCTACAGTAATGTCTCTATTGAATTAGAAGAGGTTTTTATTAAAACTGAGGGTTAAAGTTCATCCTATCAAAGAAAACTATATTACCCTTCTTATGAGTGATGGCTTGGCCCAACCACCTAGACTTGCCTTATTTAGCATAGTGAATCTCCCTGTCTAGTACACAAGACCAGACTACCCAGTGTTCATTATCCAGCAGCCTATCTCATAAAACACACATGAGAGTTTAGAAAAGCAATGTCCAATTGTACCATTCCTCTTATCCTTTATTTCATTCAGCATAGAGTCATCAATTCTTTCAGTTACTTTAGAAATGATACTTCCAAGAAACTTGTTAGACAGAGGATATAATCATAAGACACAATATTTGCCTTGGACCCTGTACTACAATGGCAACATCCTTGTAGTTTCAACTTTGTTTCCTGGAGAATTGCCATTGTCAGTGATAACAGGGACACAGCTCTCTCTTGGGAGGTTGTTTGGATATGATTCTAAACTCAGATCTACTAAACATCAGAATTCATTTAATTTTTCTGTTATAGACCCTGGGTACATATCCAGATATTACCTAAAAAGACAACTCCTGCCATTATAAATTACTATCAAACACTAACTAAAACATAAAAATGCAACACTTACAAGTATTTTCTACAAGTAGAAAATTCAGATTGCAGGTGTAAAATGGACACTACAGGATGATTGTCAGAGGCTTGTCAAGGATGGAAATGACTGCATTAAAGCTATGTTCCCTCTTATTTTGCCCTCTATTTCTGACCACTAAGAAAGAGAAAGTACATAACCAGTACAACAGGGCTTGGTAGAATAATTGGCCCCAGAAGAATTTTCTCCTCTGTTTGGAAATATTCACATGCAAAAATAGCTGAAGGAGGGAAAAAAAGAATAATCTGACTGGAAAGTGAAGTTGATATATAGGGAGTTTTCAGGCTAGAACTAGAAACTCTGGATACAATTTGGTATATTTTAGGAGGGAAACAAGCCCTAAGCAAAAAGCTGGTAAGGCTCAGAAATGTAAATTCAAAAATATATAAGAAATATATGATTATTAGTGATAATAATAATCCTTATAGCCATAATATGTATGATTCAAGTGAACTGCAACTCAGGAAAAAATTGTAGCCTTGCCAAAACAAATTAAGAAGGAGAAAATTGGTATAGGAAAAAACTATATCCAATACATCTCCTCCCCTCTTTGGTCTGGAGAGGACTGTGGAGGATAGTCTGATAAATTATGATTTCAGCATTTGAAAGATATATTGTTTCTACCTTAAGTAGGCTGTGGCAAACTATAGTTTTTTATTTTGTAGGCTTACTGAATCTCAAAAACTTTTTCTACCGAACCATTGAAAGAAGCATGATTACAATCTAATCTTTTGCCTACCCCTTTCCTAGCTACCAATGGGCAAGTGTAAACAAACCAAAAGTTTTATTCATGTCAGTGTTTAGAAAATTTTATAGGAATTCACATAAAATATATACTAGAAGCCAAATCAATGAGACTTCCAAAAGATTTTTTTGGTTGAGATAGTTGTCATTTTTCAATCATCTTTCTCAGAATTTCAGGACCTTCCATTCCAAAACAGGGATAGAAAATCAGTAGATGGAAAGGAATAATGAAAGCATGTATACCTAACATTTACAAATTTCTCAAAATGTTTATTTTGAGTGTTGAGTTTAAAGGAAGGATCAATGGGATCCTGGTGGCATTGTTGGGGGGAGTATAGCATATCTCAAACAAAAAAAACCAAAAAACCTAAATAAACTCCCACATCTTCAGTTTTATTCTTAAGGTGGGGTTTCATTCTATAAAGATGGAATGAATGAAGTCAATCAAATAACTCTACCCACCTAAAGTAGGTGATAAAAATCAATTAATCACAAATACAGGTTTTAAATTAGAAGTTTTTAATGTGAGGTCCATGGAAAGATTTTAAGTGGTTCATGAACTCGGGTGGACAAAAAATATAACTTTATAATCATTAAACTCTACCTGAATTTTAGTATTTTTTCAATTATTTAAAATCAATATTTTGAACAGGGGGTCTATAAGCTTTACCAAACTGCCCAGGAGTACATGATACAAAAAAAAAAGTTAAGAGCTTCTCTTTTATAGTATATGCAAAAAGTTTTCAGAACTGAAATGCCATTGAACAAGAATGCTGTTTTATAGCCTCTCCCCCACCCCATACACAGTTTTTAAAAGCCAAGACCAAAGGCTACCAACTCCAGGAAGCCTTTTTAAACCTCCTTAAGCAGACTACTATGAGTTTCCATTGTACATTATTCAAACTTCTTTTAAGCAATGATATTCTAACTTTCATTGCTCTTATTTCCTTGTCTTTTATTCCCTATTAGACTGTAGTCTTTGAACTTGGAAATTGGTGCCTTGTACAGTAGGCAAATATAAGTGCTTCTTGTATGAATGAATGAAATTATAGTGAGTTGTTTTTTCTGTTTTTTTTTTTCCTCCCCCAGAGACCTTCTGAGAATAGGAGTGACTTTAGCAGGACATCAAAAGAAGATCCTGAACAGTGTTCATTCCATGAGGGTACAGATGAGTCAATCTCCAACCTCAATGGCATGAGAATTCTTGTTTTCTGAGGGGTAGGAGTGGGAGGTAAAGGGACAAGGGTTGAAAGGGGAAAGAGAGTTAACAAAGCTGTTTCGGAAAGGTTGGCTTTATCAACTGAAAATCATAATTCCACCAATGAAGAGTAAACTGGACTTGATTTTTTAACAGGCAACTTCCATTTCTCACTGACAGAAGCACCTTTATGATGCCCTGGGAAACCAAATATGTAACTATAAATATGTAAAGATCATATATGTAAAAGGAAATGAAGACAAATTAATGTGTATTGGGGGAATGAAAAATAGACTCAAATCCTACCATCAGTGAGCAAGAGTCATAAACAAATAGGAAGAAAGGGAAGGAGGTGGAGGGAAGAAACAAAAACACTTTTTAGTTCTTCACCAATGACATTTCTTTTCTTTTCTCCTTTTGTACTCCTCCCCTAGACCCCTGTCCCTTCTCCCACATCCATTTCCCTTTGCTCATGACCTGTGTGGGAAAGGTTCTTCAAACAAATTGTCCAGCGCCTGAATCTCAAGATGTCTTTCTGTCAGTTACCAAAGGACTTTGCTGACCACTGCATGGGGGATACAAACCAAGTCAATTAATGTCTTCATATTGAAGAAGAGATGTACCTTCAATTGAAAACCTTGTTTTTCTTTTGTTTGCATTTTTTGCAAAAAGGAAAAAGAAACCACAAATTGGAAAAAAAGAAAACCTGTTTATGTGCGTGTGAACACGAGTGTGTGTGTGTCTGCATTGTAAAATGACTGTGGCATCATTGCTTGTTCATAACAGACACAAACAAAAGACAAGAACTGCGACAGCATCAGCACCATCCCTCCCCAGGACATCGGGAACACTCATAGGTTGTTGACTTGAATTTCTGTTTGGCCCAGCCCGACTACTGCTTTCATTGGGTTTGGGGTGGGGAGAAAAAAAAGAAGGGAAACCAAACTCATAATAGCTTGCAAACTCAGAGACAGGAAGCAGAGAGCTTTGAAATGGATCTTTTTTGGGCCATGCTAGAATAGTATTGACTGTTGGATTACTGGCAACTGGAAAATAGGAGAAAAAAAAAGTGTGTGGAGAATATTCTCCAACATTCCAGTAACATATAGATAGGTGGCAAAGAAGGAGTCTTCTTTTCTAACATGTGGACCTAAGGGTTTTGATCTTAAATACTGGCTTAGGTTGTATGGCTTCAGAGGTATGTTCATATGTTTCTGTGTTTCTCTTTACACTATTCTCTATTGTACCTCATTGCTCAATTCACTTTTGTAAATTCCACTTAACATTTAAATATTTTTAATTTTGCCTTTTACCTTAATCTCCTTGCTAATTTTATCTGTCTAATTAAAATGAGCAGAAGCATGTCTGGGTTTACATAGAATGGTGTCAGAGTGTATGTCCATGTGCCAGTGGGTTTCGCCTGAATAAACATGGATGCCTACAAAAACACCTCCCCATTAAACTACTTGCTATCTGAGAGCATTTTCAATTTGGAGTACACTGTAACATGGCCAAGAGAAGAAATTCAGAAGCTACATTTCTGTCATCTCATTGAAAGCACTGGCCGATATACAAACTAAACCAATACACTAACCCAGTTTTGTCACACACACACACACACACACACACACAAACATTATTGGCTTCAGTGTTTTCATTCCATTTTCAAAACAACCACTTTGGATATCTTTGTAAAATTCCATATCATTCAACATACTTCTAAAGAACACTTTCTTGTTGTGAATATTATGATGGTGCTCATATGCGTGTGTTGATGTATAATTAAAAAGAATAATGGGATTGCTACAATTCTTGTATAATAAACAATTATGGCTAGAATAGTATTATTTTCAGTGCCAGAAACCCTCATTATTAGGAGAAATCTATAGTTATCAAAGATCAAAAGACCTATCAAAATCTGTTCACCAGATAGAGATATAATCTCTTTTTTACCACTTCATAATTTATATTTCTCTCCTTAAAATATCTGCTGTCCATATAATCTTAGATGAACAAATGAATGAATGGATGAATGAATGCATATGGATACCACACTTTGCAACAGATTCCAGGTCCCCACTGAGAGGCCTCCCCGCCCCCCCCCCCCATCAGTGCAGGACATAATCAGGCAGACAAGCAAACTTTTCCTTATTAATTGCTTGACAATTCCATGCACAATTTACTAATTGCCCCAAAGACTTCAATCCATGAAGTGTCTGACAAGCCCAGGCAATGCTGTTAATCTACTCTCAATTTTCCACAGGAATGAATTTTAATTTGTCACTAAAGAGATCATGCTGCATTCTTAACCCTGGTGTCCCCATATTGGGCTCAGTGGAAAACTGTCATCTTTGTAGCAGACAGATTGTTTCAAGGAGAAAGCAGGGTGGCTTCCTCTAATTTAGTTTCTTCAAAGGACAACAGAAATAAAATAACATCATTCAAAATGGATAAGGAACTTGGAATAAGAATGGTAATTATGGGAAAGCACAGCTTGCAATTGGGTAAAACTATAACTAAGTCGTAAAAGAGGGAAGTGCAATTCACTGTCCTTTATCCCATTTAAAAAAATTTTCCTTGCAACTGCCTGAAGGCCATTCTCTGAAAGCACTGGGGAAAATGGGTACAAATCATAACATATTATGTCTTTGTGCAAGATTTCTCAACATGGTACCTGTTGTATGAAACATTCTGATATTGGAGCAATAACAAAAGAATCCAGTCATTCTCAGGGATAATAAAGCTGTGGGAGAAACTCACAGGGTGGTTTTATCTCCGAATTGTTTAATACCCCCTCACTATTACTCAGCTGGCATTAATCACATTTTCAGGGTAACTGCATGCAGCACAGACATACTCCTCATCCACAAGCTATGTCAGGCATCCCTGCATTTTAATCAGGCCCAGGCATAGCCCTAAATTTTGCACTTGTTTGAGGACCAAGGGCTTCAAGTGTTGAATATATTTGTACCTTCCAATTCAATAACTTCACAACACAGAAGAATGCAGTGCTCATATTACAACCAGGCACTCATTCCTCTAAGGATATTAGACAGTATTAATAACCATATGGCCCATAACTGAATTGAAGTTTATTTGAATCACAGGGAGAAAGGTACATAAGAGTGAAGAGTATTCTGGAATCCTAGAGGGTATGTCTCAAACTCCTAGGCTGCACTGACTCCATCCCACCCCTATTTCTTCAACATTCCCAAGACAAAAGGAATGAAAAATAAGGCGGGGGAGGAGTAAACACCTGAACAGAGCATTCATTTGGCATGAAACTTTAGAGCTTATAGACATTCAAGTTTATAGATAACAAAGAGAGTTATATCCTATAAAGAGCACCTGAGAATTTTTTTTAACAAATCATGAAGACCATCATAAGGCCACTGGAATTAACTGGAATCTATCTTACTGTGTTTTCTTTTTTCCCCCTCTTCTTTCTATTCCCACATTTTAACTGTTTATATATGAGGCTGAAGGTGGGGAAATTAATACTTTGGATCAGTTCTGTGCTTTGTTTTTATTGATAATATATCATCCTTCAAAGAGCTAATTCATTCATTGAAGGACAATATCACTTCTCCATAGAAGACTTCAAAACTTATTTTTCCAATCCTTTCCTTTCACTGAAGATCATGCTCCATGTACAACTTCTTGATTAGTTCTTGCATTTTTATGTTGTTATAATAGTATCAGAATTCATATACCACTCTCATTCATATACCACTCTTTGCAAAGTATCTGGCTCATGTTTTTTCATTCAACCTTCAAAACATTTCCATGATATTGCTGCTAAAGAGGAAACTGAGGTTGAAGGAGATTAAAAGACTTGTCCAGGGTTGCACAGCTGGTCAATGTAAAGAAAAGAATTTGAATTCATCTTCCTTACTCTATGTACAGTCTTTTATCTACTATTCCACTTTATTCCTCTCCATTAGTAATAATAGCTAAAACACATGAAGCAGATATTTTAAGATGGGGCCCAACTTGTTAGGAGTCTTGTCATTTTTCAAATTTATTATTTTTACTGTTCTTTAAAAAATATTGAATTCCAAGTTCTTTTCCTCCCCCTAGTTCCTCTCTTATCTACTGAGAAAGCAAATAGTATGTTATTTATTACACACAGTCATATAAAATATAATCCACATTTCAAAAAACAAAAATAAAAGAAAAAATGTACTTCAATTTCACTAGTTCTTGCTCTCTGGAGGTGGACAGCATTCTTCAGAATTGACTTGGATGATTTATTGCCCAGACTGAATGAGTTATTCACAATTGAGCACTATCACTACAATGTTACATCACTTCACTCTGAATCAATTTATATAGGTCTTTACCAGGTTTTTCTGAAATCAACTTGTTCTTATAGCACAAAAGAATTCCATAACATTCATATACTACATTTTATTGTTTTTCCCAATTGATGGGCATCCCTCAACTTCCAATTTTTTGTCACCATAAAAAGAACTGCTCTAAATAATTTTGTACATATACATTCTTTACTTTTTCCTTTGATTTCTTTGAGATATAAACTTAGCAACTGTTTTGTGAAGTCAAAGGGTACAGTTTTATAGCCTTTGGGCAAAGTTCACATTATTTTCTAGAATGACTGGATCAGCTTATTGCCAATGGGATCCGAGGTTGCCAATTAAAGATAGAAAATGAGGGTAACTGAAAAAGGAAGGACTTAGCATGCTCCCTATGTTTTTAAAACTGCTCAGGATTTATTGTAAAATACTGTAAAGTAAGCAGGTTAAAATTTTTCTCCTCCTGGAGAGTCAACAAGCACTTTTAGGTCAGAGTGAATAACAAAAAAGCTAGGTGATGTTGCTTGGGAGACAGAGAAATAAAGAGAGACGAGATAAAGAACAGTCAAGCAGAGTTGACTGGGCCAGAGGGTGGACTGGCCCCAGGTAGAAGTCCAACTTATATTTTTATAGACTTTCCCATTATCTGGACACTGAGGGCAAAAGGAGAAATCCATCCCCCTTATTATGACCAAAACCAAATAGAATGTTGGAAGCTGAAGTAGAATGATGAGATAGGATGCATATTTTACATTTAACAATGAAATGATAGGAGTCAATTAGAATCTTAAGAGCAAAGAGCTTTCCATCCTTTAACAATATTTAACAACATTAAAGATTACAGAATTTGTTTCTGATAATAAATTTTCAACATCCATAATTCTCTGCATCAAACTCACAATTCCACCAACAGTATATTAGTGTATCTATATTTCCACATCTCCTTCAGCAATTGTCATTTTCTTTTTCTGTCATGTTAACCAATATATGAGGTGGTACTTCAGAATGATTTTAATTTGTCTTTCTGTAATTAATAGCTATTTAGATAATTTTTACATGACTATCAATAGTTTTGATATCTTCTCTTGAAAACTATCCATATCCTTTGACTGTTTATCAATTGACAAATGGTTCCAAATTATATAGATTTGACTTAGTTTCATATATGTGACATGTATGTGTACATATATAGATTTGAGAAATGACTTTTAGCAGGTAAACTTGCTATAAAGTTTTTGATTTTCTTCTATCCTTTTTGCTCTCTTTTTACATTGTCCCTTCTCAAAAAAAGTCTGCTTTGCTTCTGACCATTGCTTCTCTTAATCTACTCTCTCTTTTATTATCCTACACCTTCTCTTATCGCCTTCCCATTAGAAAATATGACTCTCTTTTATGGAATGCACACAAAAACATTTGTGTATATTTATGCACAGTAATCATGCATATGCATATATAATCTTCCTCTTTGTACCAATTCCAATGAGAATGAGGTTCAAGCATTACCTACCACCTTTCCTATATTCCCCCTCCAATGTAAAAGCTCTTTCTTGCATACCTTTTATGTGAGACAACTGTTCCCATTCTCTCTTTTCTCTTCTATTGCATCCCTCTTCTCATTTTTTGAGATCATCCCAACATAATCAACTCACATCTGTGCCCTAAGTCTATGTAGACTCCTTCTAATTGATCTAATATTGATAAAGTTCTTTAGGAGTATCATCTTCCTATATAGGAATGTAAACAATTTAACTTTTTTTATTGCTTATCACTTCTTTTTCACATTTATCTTTTTATGCATCTCTTGAGACTTGTATTTGAATGTCAAGTTTTCTATTCAGCTCTGGTATTTCCATCAGAAATGTTTGAAAGTTCTCTAATTAAATATTCATTCTCTCCCTGAAAGATTACAGTTTTGTTGGGTAGATTTTTCTTGATTGAAATTCTAGCTCCTTTCCTTTTTGAAATATCATATTTGAATCCCTTCTGTTAATTTAGTATGTAAGCTGCTAAATCTTATGTAATCCTGACTATGACTCCACAATATTTGTTTTGTTTATTTCTAGATATTTGCAATATTTTTTCTTTTACTTGGTAGCTCAGGAATATGGCTATAGTATTTCATAGAATTTTCATTTTGGAATATCTTTCAGGAGGTGATCAATGAGCTCTTTCAATGTCTATTTTATTCTCTGGTTTGAGAATATTTGTGTGTTTTCCTTGACAATTTCTTATGTGATATCTAAGCTCTTTCTTTGAACATAGACTTTAAGTAATTCAATGAGTATTAAGTTGTGTCTTCTCAGTCTATTTTCCAGGTCAAGTTTTATGAACCCTTCCCATTGTCATCTACTTTTTGTTTTGACTTTGTTTTATTATTTCTTGATGTCTCATAGAGTCATTAGTTCTCCCCATCCAATTACAATTTTTAAAGACTTATTTTCTTTAATGAACTTTGGTACCTCTTTTATCATTTGGTCAATTCTGCTTTTTAAGGATTCATTTTCTTCAGTGAATTGTTGTACCTCTTAAACCATTTGGTCAATTCTGTTTTTAAAGTTATTATTCTCTTCAGTAGACTTTGTGCCTCTTTTCCAAGCTATTAATTCTCTTCACAATTTTCTTTTATCACTCTCATTGCATTCCCCAATTTTTCCTCCACCAATTCTTTTCTCTTAATTTAACTCTTCCAGGAATTCATGTTGTTCTTATGTCCAGTTGGCATCTTTTGTGAAGCCTTGTTTCTTGCTGTTTTCATAATAAGGGCTTTTTTTCCTAAGTTTATCTCTTGGTCTTGTAGCTGTAGTGGGTTTTTATGGACAAGTTTTGTTTTTGTTGCTTGC
Source organism: Macrotis lagotis (assembly GCF_037893015.1). NCBI lineage: Eukaryota > Metazoa > Chordata > Mammalia > Peramelemorphia > Peramelidae > Macrotis > Macrotis lagotis. The sequence goes on from NC_133658.1 coordinate 586,077,852, forward strand.
TCATTTTTTTCCAATCTATTTTTTTGACTTTGAAGTTAATGTTGGTCTCTGCTCACCTAAAGGTGGGGAGACATTGTCCCAAGCTTCAGGCTCTTTTGAACTGCTGTTTCCAAAGCTATTTGGAGGCATCTGCATGTTTTTGATGCTTCCAAGATAATGTGATACTGGGAAAGGTGTAGTCACTATTCTCCTATTCTGCACTCTGGTTTTTACCCAGAAAGAGCCCCTGTTCCTCTAACAGCTGCAAGTACTAGTGTTCCTCTTGGCTTTGGAACTGAGACCAGAATCTCTGTTTTCATTTGACTGATCAGCAGTACAATCCTACTTCCAGTGTAAGTTCAGGGACCCTATAATGTCTTTCTGAACAGTTTTCTGATTCCTTTACCTTCTTGGGACTGCAAGCTCTTAGTGTCTCCACATGGAATTCTGGCTTTCTTTCACACCAGGGTCACAGTTTGTCTTAAGACTGGAAAAACATTTCACTCCAAAATTTTGTTGACTCTGCTGCTCCAGAATTACTTTTAAGTTTTATTTTAATTTATTTGGAAATGAATATTGAGAGGGTTTGACTGGGTTACTACTGCAATTCACTGGTACTTTAAGGTTTGTAAAGCACTTTACAAAATTTATTTCATTGATCCTCACAACAATCTTATAAGTATGGTTCTGTTATATTTCTACTTTACAGATCAAAAAAATGAGTCTCAGAGAGGTGAAATGACTTACCCAGGGCCTCACAGTAAGACAAGCAAAATTCAATCTTGGATCTTCCTTACTCTGTATTTAACCAACAACATTCTTTGTCACTTTAACTGCATTACATATTCTACCATCACCTCAAACTTAATATGTGTAAAATCAAGCACATCAATTTCCCTTGAAAAAATACCCTCCCTCCAAATTTCACTGTATACTTTTATACAACTACTTTCAAAGTCACCAAAGTTTCAAATTGGAGGTTATCTTTGATTCACTCCTTCTTCCCTTGTAAAATTTGTTGTCCTTACTTAATATTTTTGCTTGGGAATCTAGCATTCAAGAGTATGGTTAAGAGGAAAGAGTGATGAGTACATTAATTAAGAAGACACAGGTCCTACCCCAGACTCGTATTTGCCATCTTTCCCTTGCCAAGCTAGTTAACCTTTCTCAGACTCAGTTTGCTGATCTGTTAAATGCAATACTGATATCATTTATTCCAGTAGATTATTGTCAGGATCAAATGAGATAATGCAGGCAAAGTTTACAGACCTTAAATAGTTATATAAGTATGACTGAATCTAAAATGTCATTTATTTCCTTTTAGTTAGTATAGTTGGAATAAAATTGGGATACCTTGCTACCTGACAAATGATAGTATTTTTATATTAGTCATGTGATAAGAACAACCAAATTTTAGCCTGTGCATGGCTAATTTTAAAATGGCCTAAATTTTCACTTGTAGTTTAAAAATAAAAATAAAATCTCATAAAAGCAGTTGAGCAAAGTAATGTTAACCAAGAAAGAAGATAGGTTGTGGAAAGCAAAGGTCTACAAGGAGCAAAAGGTACAACAGGATGAAAAGCAGGGACCATGATAAATTCAAGAGTCCAGACAGCAATAAGTCAGAGGTTGACTCTGTGTCATAAATCAAGAATACATAAACAGTAGAGAGAAAAATGTCAAAGAATAGTTAATGTCCATGCAGATAGTCATCAGTCAGGTAGTCTACATAGGCTAAGAGAAGAGAGAAGATTGGAAGTACATAAGAAATGAAGGAACAGGAGCAGGTAGTCATCATGGGGCACCAACCACAAAAGCTAAATTTTGATACATAAGCATCTTCTATCTTGGGCTCAGCTACTTTCATGCTCCCATCAGTCTGATAGAACTCAGTGAGAATAGCTTTAGGAATAGTGAGTATGATTCCTGGCAACATCTTGCTATGTGGTAAATGAATGCAAGTTTAGGTAGCAGACAGGGGTCACTGGAAGAGAACTTTCTTCTTGATAAGAATATAACTTTCAAGAAATATGACCTTTTAAAATGAAATTCTTTAAGAAAAATGAATAGGTATAATGGCTTCATTTGGAATCTTTATTGTTAATTCTGCTTTCTCTATTCCTTTCAAGCTATTACATATTACTGAAGAAAAGCATGAAACTTTTCTTATATGGTTCATATAATCCGACAAACATCTAGAGATTGAATAAGATATGGTCATTGGTCTAGTAATTTATTCTACACATTCATTGTATTTAACTTTATCTTGATTTTGAGCTCTCTTTAGGACATCCAATGTGAAATATCTAATAGACAATTGGTGATGTACTGAAGTTCAGGAAAGAAACTATACCTGGATAGAAGTCATAAGAGAGAGGCAGGTGGGTAGAGGAGAGAAGAAAAAGAAAAAATGAGAAGGAAAGGAGAAAGGAGATAGACAGAAACAGAGACAGAAAGACAGTGGGATATAGAGAGAAAAAAGAGAACAGAGGAACACACAGAGACAGAGAGAGAGAGAGAAAGAGAAAGAAAGAAAGAAAGATATGTTCTCTGACTATGATTGATGGAAGACATTGATAGATATTTCTGAATTCTTGCCTACCTCTCTGCAAGGAGACTGACTCTTCTTGGGAAGGAAATAGAAGGCCCAACTGTTTCCCTCAAAAAGAAGGAGTACTATACTAGAATTATAACCATCTGTCCCCCTAAGTTTAATGGTCTTTAGAAGTTAAGAAGAATACTGCAAATTAAGAAGATCTACCTTAACTTTTGGTTCAAGCCATTACCTTGATTTCTATCTCTTAAAGGTGAACAAGTACTCCAAGCCTACAACAAAGTTCTTCCTACCCAACCTATTTGCCCAGACACATTGTAAAAAGAATTCAGTCATAGAATCTGAGTCAGTAGAGATTTATTGAGTGTCCACATTGCACCAAGCACTGTGCTGAGAATACAAAGAAAGGCAAAGAACAATAACTGTTCTCAAGGAATTCCTGATCTAATGAAAGATACATCACATGCAAAAAGGAAGCTGGAAAGGGCAGTGCATGGGGAAATGATGAAGTCATGCAGTAAGGATGGAAAATTATCTGAGGAGCTATGAATTTCCAAGTTTATTTCATTTTGCAGAATGATGGGCTTCTGGATATGATGAAGTACATGGAAGTAGCTAGGCAGAACATGAAGAGGATTCCCTAGGTGCCATTCTTAAATAGTAGTAGATCTGGGAAAATTTTTCCAAAATCCATTTTTCTACTGTTTTCAGAAGGGAGGGAAGAGTTTTAGGAGCTCAGCCACAGGAGATACCCAGAGTTTCAGTTTCCAAGTAGGTTTCAAATCTAATCAAAGAGTTTTGCAGATTAGAATATACTGAAAAATACTTTTTGTATTTATTATTGCATTTGTATTTATTATTATTATTATTGAATTTCTCACTGGGAG